>NC_090925.1:44614697-45322467 GCF_040938575.1 Ambystoma mexicanum | reverse complement strand
GTCACATTAAACGAACCGCCGCGGGAGGAGGAAAACATTCAGCCTGACGGCAACGCGGTCGCAGCTGCAGCCCACCCTCTAGGAAAACATGAAGGCGGCCAGAGTGTTGTCTTTGCCCAGCGAAGCGCGGCTGTATTACGGCCAGTAGCAGAATGTGGAAGCAACCTGCGAGTGATTTTATCACAGCAAAACAATGTAGGTGCAGTCAGGCTTCAGACAGAACACTGCGGCATGGATGCACCGAGAGGAAAGGGTAAAACACCTTATGAGCTGCCGCTCGAACGGCAATTAACAAAAGGTCAAACAAACACTCCCAACCAGAACAGAAGGGACAATATAAACTTTAATAACTTACCTTGGTTTCTGGTATATGAAGACAGCAGTCCCAGTCCTCACCTCAAGGCACACGTGAGGAGTGCATCATGGCGGCCGACATCCCAGAAGGGAGGGGGGGGCTTGGGGGTGTTTTTCAAGTCTCAATTGGGTGGAGGGAGATGAGTGGTCCAAAGGTACCCATCCCCTATTTAAACCAGACAGAGATGAGAGACTGAGGTGGAATTCTCCTCTTTCTTGCAGAACCAGATTGGAAGCGAAGAGACAGCAGCCCCATACTGTTGGGTTTATGAGGACTAAACCAAGGTTTCTGCCTTACCCTCCAAGGAAACCTACTAACTTCAAGATTGGACTTCCATAAAGAGAATTGAGATCCTGATTGGATAAAATATTGTTATTTTGATTTTTATTTTCTTAAAAGTCAATAAAGACTTGAATTTTGTTGAAGCAAACAACCTTGCCTGAGTGATCCATCACACGTTGTACCAGGTGGCAACCCTCATGTGAATTGCCAGCCTATTACCACTCTGCTATAGACACCCATTTAGCAAGTGCAAAGTGGGTTTGTTGGCGGTACATACAATACCTAAGTGTTCTCTCAACAATGCCCACATGGTTTTTTGAAATTTGGGAGCATGTCAGAGCCACATTTTAAAATTAAAACGAAAGTAAGAAGAGTAAGCAAAAAATGCTAGAGGAATTATTGTCCTTTTCCTAGGATGGTATAATTTACTATTCCAAGTCCAGCCCTAGAACATTTGTAGAAAGTGTTTGATTTTGGAGCCTTCTAGAGTAAAATCAAGAAGCCAGAAATTAGCAAAGCTGTGAAGAGAAGTTTGTATTTGGTTGCAAATAGCCTTGTTTTACAGTTCTGAGAATAAGGTTCAATTTCTCAAAGTCACAATTTGTCAATTTGTTCAGCAGCAAATGCATCTGTGGCCAGAAATGTGTTTTCTGGATCAGCGCTTGAATGCTCTGAAACCTGTGGAAATGCAGATGTCTTGAAAGATTATCCCTAGCACCATTATAATAACAGGTGGGAGACCCTGAGAGTCATAGACCAAGCCATCTGGAGAGGCACAAGTTACAGAGCATTGCTTTATCCAGTGCTAAAATCACAGGCTTGGCAATGTTTTGTAACCAAATTGGCGTTAGCACCATCTTTCAACAAAAATTAGAACATAATGTGGAGTGAAAACTGATTTAATTGCACTGAAAGGACCTTTGCAGATATTGCTTATCTAGACAGAGAAATTCAACAGCCAAATATCGACTAGGTAGATCACCTGTGTGCAGGTTTCCCATCAACACTAGTAATGTGAATAAATCCATTGATTATGCAGTTGTTTTAACCCAAGCGGTCCAAAAGGGCACAATAGAAAGCCCATCCCAAAAAGGTTATCTTATTTTTAAGACATTGGGCCTCATTACAACCCTGGCGTTGGACCATGGTGCTATTAGCACCATGGTCCATGCCGGATTCCGCCATGGTGGATGGCGGATTTACCGCCCCATTCCAAGGTTGGCGGGCGGTAAATCCCCATTTACCATGGCCCCTTCCCCATTCCCATTTTTGGCCCATAGGGCTCAATGGGAATGGGGAAGGCGCTAATTTCGGCACCGTAAATTACGGTGCCGTAATTAGCACCAAGGTCCCTTAGCGGGGTGGACTTTAACGCCTGCAAAAAGCAGGTGTTAAAGTGTGAATCGGGCGTTAAGGGTTTAACGGGGCTGCAGCCTTTCACGGCGCCGTTAACCCCTTAACGCCAGGGTTGTAATGAGGCCCATTGACCAGTTTTGTAATGGCAGCCTTGTAATGCCATAACTGAAAGGCCTCTGATTTCAAATACATTGTTCTAATGGGAAAAGACACAATGACACATGCCAGCCCAAACCTTAACACAGTGAAAGGGCCCGGTGAAGCAAAATATGTGTCTTGCTGGAGGATGACACAAGGAACATTGTATCAGGCAAAGTGTGTGTCTTTCTGCAGTTGAAATACAGGGTATGCTGAAAAGCTAAATCAGATTGCAAATTGAAAAGGCACATTGTTGGTTGAGAGATGAAAAGCAGCAACATCTCTGGACCATAAAATTCTATCAAATTATCGTCCAATCGCTGGCCTCCTATGAAGATAGTGACAATGCAGCTTCAGAGTTTTATGGAAGAGCATGCCATTCTGGATATATACTAGTCAGGGTTTAGACCCGGACGTGGGATGGAGTCAGCTTTGGTCACAGTGTGGGATGACATTTTGAGGCCTGCTGACAAGGAGAACACTAGCATTTTTTTTTATGTTGGACCCGTCGGCACCCTTTGATATGGTTGATTTTATCATTCTTCTTTCCAGACTGTCCACAGTCGCTCATGTATCTGAGGAGGCTCTGGGATGGTTCTCATCCTTTTTGCTGCAACGAAACAACAGGTTAAACTGGGCCCATTTCTCTCTGGCCAGTGGCACGTGGAGTGTCCCAGGGATCCCCCTTGTGCCCTCTACTTTTTAATGTGTACATCCGCTCACTTTTGAAACTTTTTTCAACATTTCATTTACAATATCATTCATACGCGGATGACACACAAATGTATGTGCGACTAACAAGTATGGTTGATGCAACTACCTGCGTTCTACAATGCGTTACAGCAATTAAAACATGGATGTTGGAGAACAATTTGCAGTTAAAGCTGTCTAAAACAGAGATTATCGTATTTGGTCCAAAAACAAATGAGCTAATCTTATGCCAATCCCCTTCCCACCCCTTTTTTAATGTTCAGGCATTTAGTCCCAAAAAGTTAAGAATCTTGGCAAGCAAATATGAACTGTAACGGCCAGATTAATCATTGTATTTATTTAAGCTTAAGCAGTTTACATCTTTCTGCTATGGTTCCATGCAGTGTTTACTAATATGTACATGCCTCAGTTTCCGCAGCATTTTCATTAAAGTGGCAAACTGAAAGTAAAGGGCTGCTGTTAATTTTGATCACTCACAAATGCATTTTTCTTTACACAATATGTGTTTTTGTACTGAGAAGTGGGTCTTCATCAATAAAAGGAAAGATATTCACATGGCTTTGAATTTGGCCTGCAAGTTTTCAGACTGCGCAGCATTTCAGACTCTCACCGTAATTAATGCAGGAATAGCAATGCGCTCCCGACGTGACACAGGGAAGCACAGACCGACATGCACCTGATGCCGCAGCACTGACGTGCCTAAAGTTAAAGATGTATGACGCAGGACTACAAGAATGCTGGGATGAAGGCAGTGACTTGCTTTCACGAGAGACAGCACTCCGACAAATGGAATAGAGTTTCACATGTACCAAAGGCGGAGTGTTGAATGCATTTGAATTGACTGCAGGAAATGCTGAAATCTCTAATGTAAAAATGCTCTCTCTAGCTATGGTGAGCTGTGCCTGTCACACTGGAAAAAGGAAACATAAAAAGCTGAAGTTTTGGTGATATTTTATACCTGGGAAAATATGCTTAAAATATGGCAAATAAAGTGTTTAATGGTGGATGCATGACAGGTCACATACACGTTATCGTTGAATTCACATAGTAAACACAAACACTTTTTGTATATACAGCCCTGTAAAATGACAACATGTTTTATGGAAAATAGGTAAAGAAAAACAATATATTGATTTCCAAGAGCTCTCAAATGATTGTACATAAACTACAGCAATGTGGTGTGCTTTAAATATGACATTTTACAGTTTAAGCCTATGAGAAATCAATGGTTTGCAATGTGACTGTGGCAAAGTTAAACATTTTTGGCTATTCAACTTCATAGAACACCAGCTTTAACTTTCAATAGCCAATTTATTGCATGTAAGCCGAGCTGTCATCTCACATTCCGGTCATGGATGAAGGCTCATTTATCACATTAGAAGACCCTACTAAACCAACATTAAAACTTGCATTCACAAATGGTTCTTAAGATAACTCTGAAACAATACCATTCACAATCACACAAAAGGTATTTTATGATTATGAGACACCCCTCTATCAGATGAGTCTAAATCTGAATTTCCCATGATTTGTAATAATTGGTAACATTATGAATATTCATGACCTTATGAATATGTGCCTGGCATAATTATACTGTATATCCAGTCATTCATCAATCATACCAAATTCTGAAATCCACATTTCAATGAGGTAACAGATTCCTTGGTGGTGCCCCCACTTCATTTTCTGTTCACTTGTTTAGAAATTATGATTACCCAATGAAGGCTGGTGTGCATTCAATGCTAGTGTTTCGCTCTCAAGAAATCCAATGGAAAGATTTTTACCAATCAAATAGTTTTCTATAACGGTGGGAGTACTGCACATTTGTAAAAAGTAGGAACACACATCAAAGGGGAATCCCTCTGGAATTAAAAACTGCAGGAATGAACACCATTTACTTGTATTGGATTCATGCTGAATATGGATTTTATCTGGCGATGAAAAGGTCTTATGCTTGAGGGAATTTAAATCAACTTAACCTGAAACACATCTGCTTTCTAGAAAAAACGAGAACGGGATTAGAAGAAACCTGCCAACTGGGAATTCCCCTGGAACACCACAGGGTCCCTGCTGGCACCATGCTTTAAAGAATGATTCAAAGTGTGCATACAAATCAACCAAATGCAATTAGATAATTGAGTTACTGCCCTGATCAGGCCCTTAAGTAGGAGGGAATTGGGGTGGGGGATACTGTTTCCAAACAGTAGACATTGATATCATAGTGGAAAAATGCACTGTGCCTTACAAAAGTGAAATATGGTTTTGTGTAGAAAGCAAAATAGTTCCTATGCACAGAGCATGATGGCTGATAAAACATTACCAGTGCTGACGTTGAACAATTCTAGGTAAAAGTTCAATTGAATCCTGCAGTATTCACATGTGTAGTATGATACCAGACTTGTGGAAGGGTGCATATTTCCACTTCTCTAGGATTGATTGATAAATTGTGAGCTGTAAAGCCATAGATATGAAGAAGTGAATGGGGTAGGTGAAATGGAGTTGGCCGTCTTAATGCCATTACCATGGAAAATAATCCCAATATAAAAATACCTTCTCACTCTTGAAATTGCACAGCTGAACGGGTTTGCAAAGTGAAGTGGGAGGGTTACATATGCTTGTATAAGAAAATCATAGAACCTTTCTACTAGGTTAGGGGTTAAACCAATGTTCGTTATATCCACTGCTTCCCTAACCCATCCTGAAAAATTCATCTGCAACACATTAGAGTATGCATTCTATTGCATGCAAAAGCTAAAAGCACACAGCCCCACACTCACATTGGCAGGGGTGGGGGGGATAGAAATAACTATGTGCATGTACATGTCATTTTTCTATGCAATTGTTCTGTGGCTTCAGTACTTGTTGTTTTACTGCAGAAAATAATATGCTCTAAACTTGCTGATTGATGAGATGTTGTTTAAGTATTTAAATAAATGTGCCTATAAGCAGCTATGTTACCATATCATTGGGAATGCTGTCTAGAGGTGTCCTCATATTTTTGGGTACTGGGAATATAGAATTCCATCTATTCAACATTATGGTGGGGTTGTGTGTGCATCCCATCTTGTAGAGAGAGTGTCATATTCAGACCTGCCCTCATTGTGTATATAATGCCTCATATTTGTGTATATATTGATAGTGGTGGCTTCCCCTGCCTAATGTTAGGGGACAACTGTTGGCTATTTATTATTTAAATAAAGTGAAGTTTTAAAGTAACAGCCTGTTTCTAGTCCCGGAAATGTGGTGTGGGACTTCCTATTGGGGAGAGTTACATAGGTGTTGCCCACTTAAAAGATTGACATATAAATTAATTGGGTATATGTTGTAGGTACATTAAATAGTTGGTATTACTGATATCGACACGCTCATTTATTGAGTAATATAAATGTGCCCAAGATCACAGTTGTGTGTGCAATTCCATGTGTGGAATTAAATGATCCCTATCATTCATTGGAATATACAAGTTGTGATTGCGAATTGACATTTGTGGAATTGTAGTTTGTAAAAAAGTGCATTTTGAAGTGATTCATATGATTCAAGTTGATTGTGTATTTGGTTATAGGATTTCTAGTTTTATATAAATTGATACTTTCTTGTATTCCAACACACAGTCTAGCCATGATGTCAAGGACATTAGGGCTGATGAGAACATGGCTCTTGAACTTGCACCGACTAGGTATGCTCTGCATGTCGAGAGGCTGGTGCAAAATATTGTGTCACGGAAAAACAAAATGAAAAATGTTTGCAAAATATAGGAATTAACAAGAAGGCCCGCTAGATGATTGCTTACAAAGGTTATACTTAACCTCCACAGGTAAGTATGAGAAACAAATGACTGTGAATGTTACTGCCCAGCTCTTCTTTTAGCTTAAGATGATGGAGGATAGATTGGATGGGAAATTACATTCTCTACACCAATTTACAGAAAATGCTCAAAAGACTTTAGCAGAATTTTTTTTTAAAAAGTCGTAAAGATTTAAAGGAATGTTGGCGTACGTTACAAATTGAGCTCCATGTCCATTTGTACACTAGACGGTTTGGTTGGGTGAAAGGAGTATTTGGTTGAAAATGTGTTGGGGACATTTTTTCTATAAGGGTTTCTTTTGCCATAATGGTATCTCCTACCATTTCATACCCCTGACTGTTACTGGCTATGGCAATTGTTTTTTGTTGTTATTGTTTCTAAGCCTCTTTAATGAAATATGGTTATTTGCTGCTTCCGTGCACCCATTCACCATCAATTAAAGGCCTCCATATTGACACTGGGCATGTTTAGAAGTACTTCTTGTAATGTATTGATTCATTTAGTTAGTGGATTCATTCTGTTTAAAATCAGTGTAAAAAAGCACTGTCAGTTAGAGCTTTGAGGATGAGTTTCCTGCGTTAGTATTTAAGGGTAGATTGTGACTTTTCTCCTGAAGACAGTGAAGAACTCTATAGTGGAAAAATGTTTGTAACATAAATGTTTTGAATTGCTTTACCGTGACTTCTTTAAAACAGGTAGATAAAGTGTTAGGTTCATTAGTAGGTCAGCTTTTCTTTGTGCATAATTTTTTTTACATTTAGTTTGTGCGATAGGCACCTTACCTCTTTTAGTTGTGGCTGGTTTAGTTTGTTGACTGAGGTTACTAGCTTTTTTGTTTTCATGTTTTCTATAACTTGTTTTATAGGTGGATAACTATATGGTTTGCTTTTATTCTTATTTTCTCTATTCATGCTTTCTTTTCTACAAAGTTGCTTTATGGGAGTGTAGGAATATGTAGGGAAAGATAATGCATTGATTTCATGGGGGCAGTAAACTGCGTTTTCAATGAAGGCAGTGAAATGAAGGCAAAGACAGCAAATTGAAATGCACTGAACATGTGTAAAAATGCTCCATGTTATAGTAAATTCTCCATCTATACAGTTTGCACTGCATAAGCTAACCCAGAGTAATCAACTAACAATTTCCATTAAATAACATGTCCTCAGTAATTAATGAATGTACCCTTTAACAGAGCAGTGCAAATGTTTTGGATGGACAATTCCTGTTTTCGTTCAGTAGAAGTAAACGTGCATGCAAAATGCATTGGCTTTCTTTTTCATTAAGAAGGGCACTGTGTGCCTTGCAGGAAGCATGTTGATACAAATGTGCTTGAGGGCTTGTGTTTGGAGAGAGAAATGCTATGATTCTAGAGGGGAGCTGGGGTGACAGGAGACATCAGGAAAAGAGTCTGGGTCAATAAGATTGACAGGTTTATGGTATACATCTATCTGCAAGAGGGGTGGAGAGTCAGTCCTCATTTTGCAGAGAGAAGAGATCAGTAGTGCAGCCATCAGCTAGGTTGTGTATGAAGAGCAGAGTCAAGCTGTGCAGAGAGAGCAAGGTACCAGGCAGCAGTCCGAAGGAGGTCGAAGGGAGGTTGCTTGCTTCTCACTGGGCTGCCAACAGCTGAACAATATGCAACATTCCGCTTGCAGATGAGACGCTTCAGAGAGGGTACTCTTTCCTGATAAACAATGCAGAAATCATGCACATTAGAAGTGAGAATGGTGAAACTTTGAGGAGCGTGCAGATGATCGTATTTGCATTTCCCATCAGTTAGGGTTAAATTGTTATTTTGAACAAAGTTTTTGTTTCCTTTCTTTCGCATGTGTAATGGGGAATCACTGAAGTGTGATGGGGGAAATGTTGACATGATATTGTGGTATGTCTTATACCTCTTCTCTTAGACAGTACACTCTGTACTGCACCGGGTTTCAAGGTCTGTAAATAAAAACGAATCAGTGGGGTTGTATTTTTTTGTCTCTGTGGATTATTTTTCAAAGAGGGGAAATAACAAGTAAGCGTCTTAGTGTACCAAATAGTGGGAAATGATTTGCCACATGTGGTAAAGTGGGAAGTAAAGGTTGGGAATCAGCTAGCAAGCTACAAAACCTATGATGCATGTGTGTCTCAACTGTGCATGCTGACAGCTGAGCAGATCTGCCATAGAAGGTAGGCCGGTTTCGAAAATAAGTTACAGGAAAAACAGCTGGTGCTGTTTTGTCCCTGTAAGTGCAAAGTCCAATAGTCTGTACTTACAGTCAACCCTAAACAGAATACAAATAGAAGGGAAGGGGCGGTTTGTCTCACTATATAGGGCTTACCATAAATATGTTGTGCTACCACTATTTTACCAGGTTTCTGCCATTTTACTGCCATTTTACCACAAGTCTAAATACCACCCAAATTATGTAATAGTCGTCAGACAAAATCCCCAACAGCAGGCATTTTGTTGTGTCTGTTGGGAAAAGTGAAAGGTTGGGCTGTTGTCACGATCCCATTGTGGGCCCGGGAGTGGCAGGTCAGGAGGAGGGAGGCCCCTCTTCTAATAAGGTAGGGAGACGGTGGGCAGGTATGATAGCTGGCTGGCGCAAACGTGTGGGGGGTGCGACACTGCTGCAGCCTGTATGGAAGGGCCTATAACAGAGGAGACAACACCCGGCACGAGCCAAGGAGCAAAGAAACCATCGCCCCTGCGCATGTAGCCCCAACAGGGTGTGGTTCAGGGCTATAAAACTGCGCCCCGGACCGCACCCTCTGATTAGCATTTCGTCTGCTACTAGCAAGAGAAGTTTTCCACTTACCGCTCTTGTAATCAGTATCGTTCAGCATCTCTACGCTCACCATTTTGGCTTGCAGCATCCTTCAGTATCCCTTCAGTTGCCGTTCTGGTCTTCAGTGCTCTTCCGCAGCCTTCAGCATCCCGTTTACAGCAGTTCATCTGTGGACTTTTGGTTCTTCGTTGCATCTCTGCTTTACACTTTTGTTCTTCTTCTCGCCTTCGAAGCCTGTCTCGCCTGCAGTTTCTGAGAACCTGGAAAAGCAAGCAACTTTGATGAGACTCTGCATCCTGCTCCTACCCTCGCCCTACCCGCCTCCTTAAGAACTCACCTGTGCCTTGAAACGAGTTCTCCTTCTCTGGCTCTCCACTTCAGCTCCTCCGTTAGCTGCTCTGCTCCTGGTTGGGACACATGACTAAAGACAGTTAAAGGCAAGCCAACAATCGTAGGAAAAACAAACTCCTGTTCCAGCTCATCGTGTTACTAATAGACTTACATGTACGCCACCGTATCCTGTGCTCTGCAGTCGTCTTACCACGCGTCTTCAGTGAAGGAACTGGAGATCGATACACCCTAGACGCCTAGAACCATCATTGCTACAAATAAGGTGAGCAGCGTCCACGTGCTCCAGTCAGCCACGTCCCTGGGAGGGGAACGAAGGGGGGAGATTCCGGTGATATACAGTAGACTTACCCTGTGTTCATCTCCAGGCACATCTAATACCCCCAGAATACCACAACTCAGAAGTCACGAAATCACCCAGGCCCCTCCCAACCACACAGTCCCTTGGAGGTTAATCCCCAATCTGCCGGTGGGGGAAGGTGTGGCTGGGATAAAGGTCCGGGCGAAGGTCAGCAGTAAGGTGGCTACTCTGTATTACAGACCGCACCAGGCACTCCTGTAGGGCATCAGAGGTAAGTGTGACAGTTGATATGTTGTGTAATGTATATGTATGTATTGTGAATGGGTATGTGGGTTCGATTGGAGAGATTAATACAGTCCTGTTTGATTGTGAGGTGGCGTATGAGTTACAGTTGGGAAGGTTATGAGAGTATGAGTCTGTAGAGGTGCGATGGCATTGGGTTACTGAGTAATGGGGTGGTGGAGTGATTGAATCAGTAGGGACATTCTGATGTTTTCAGGAAAGCAGTGGGTGTTGCAATGGTGATGTTTAGATGGGAATAGAAAGAATGTGAATGGTGCAATATAATTAATTAGAGTAAAGGAAATGTTGAATAGAGTAGTCTGAGAATATATATAGTGGAACTGTACTGTTGCAATTATATACATATGCATGGTCAATTAATGTACTTACCCTGCAGGATGTGAAGGGTATACGTCTTTCGGTACTTGTTTTTGGCAATGTGCATCTTTCCTGTAATTGTAAAAGAAAGCTAGTTGGCATATGTGGTAATGGTGATGTACTTTTAATAGGCAAGGTTGGTATTTAGGAAGGTAGGAGGAGTTGTTGGGGAAAAGAGTTAATGACATTGTTGGACGTTTACAAATGTTTGTTCTTAGTTAAGAAATGCATTCTGTGCATTTATAGAAGGTCTGTGTGTAATTTATTGTAGAGGAGAAACGTTGATGGGAAATATTTGTAGAGCAGTTTTAAATGGCACTTGGTGTGTGGACGTTTAATATGTTAGGAGTATATACATACTTGCACAACATAGTGCATTCTAATCTGTAGGAGTTTATGTAGTACTAGGTTTTTTGTTTCCATTCTGGGATTTGTAGTTCCACTTTTCCAATTATAAAAGTTGGAGTACAAGTACAAGTCCCGAATTGTAAAGAAAAAATCAGGACTGGATAAGCACTTACAGATTGGAATGGGTGATGTTGGGATGTATGCATGTACCGCCAACATATTAAACTGGCACACACAAACTGCCATGTAAAAATGATCTACAAATCTATTCTATTTATTTTTCCTTTCATTTTTGAAAAGGGGAGGTGGTGACCCCATAATGTTAAATGCAGTAGCCCCCTTTTCCTCTAAGGAAGACTCTATTATACTCAAGGCATCTTTTGGTTTTGATGTGTCTTTATGTGAGACTTGCAAACAACCATGTTTAAGAAATTCAGCAACACCTATGGACTTCAACTCCCATAAACCCTCAAGTACTGAGATGAGGAAGAGAAGCCTGAAGTCTAATGTGCAGGCTCATTGTTTTGTTGGAGCTAAAGTGATCGGGGAATGTAAAAATGGCAGTGGCAGTGTCTGCAGTAGCTGTGCAGAAGAGGACAAGGAACCCTGTGCTCGGGCTCCTGACCACGAAAGTATCCGGACCAGCGTGGCAAGATGGAAAGTGCAATGCAGAGGAAGGGAAGCTGTGGAGAGGCTGGAGGACACAGAGAAACTCCATGGAATATGAGCGTCCAAATGATCAACACTCTCCAGTCCAGGAAAGCTGGCGGTTTATCTCAGAGTCATGACAGAGCATGACAGAGCATTTGAACATTCCCGATTGGGAAAAGATAGTACAATGGGGGCACTTGCACGTTTTAGAGATGCAAGAAAGACCTGTTGAGTCTGCCTAAAGCAGCTGGGTACCCCAGGGCATTACAACGTGCATGTCATCATAACTGTATGACATTGCAATTGACAGAAAGGCACAAGTCTTGTTCACATGCAAGCACACAAAACAATGTGCTGAACAAGCCCCAGGCAAGCATGAATGCATGAAATGTCAATGTGGAGGAAAGTTGAAGCAAATGCTACCATAGGCAATTGGGAAACAAAGCCTGTGAGAGGAAAAAATTGGGAAGGAAACCCTGCACTTTATGAACCTTTGTAGAAAACCAGGCAGGAAAGTACACCGGGCAGTCAGGAAGCAAAGCCTGTGAGAGGAAAAGGGGAGAGAAAGGAAAACCCTCACCTTGTGAACTTTCGCAGAAGTCCAGGCAGAGAATGCACAGCACCTGAAGTTGTATAAAGAGTTTAACGTTGTGGGAAGATACCTGGCAGGGGGGCATACCAGGGGATCTGAGAGTGTCACTCGCTGCTTTTGCTTGCCCCTTTCTCCCCCTCGCACCCCTGCTTCTGACTCTCCCTCTGACTCTATTCTTGCTAATCTGCACTCCTCCATCTCTAACACCCTTGACATCCTTGCCCCTGTCATGAGAATCCGCCTAAAACCTGCCTCCAGGTACAATGACTTATATGACTCTGATCTATCATCTCTGAGTTGTAAGTACACAGTTGCCGAACAGAAGTGGTAGACCTCAGGTTTATCCTCTAACAAACTGGCCTGCCACTTGCTCCAAAGGCAATATCGTTTCTCCATCCACTCCTAAAAGAGGGCCCACATCCAAGCCTGCATCCCTGGAGCCACTAACAACACGGCTGAATTGTTCAAAATCTCCAAACAACTCTCCAATCCAACTGCAGTTTCCACCTCTCTCCTTCCTTCCCAGGCTCTCTGCACAGTGTTGGCCTCCCATTTCACATCTAAAATTCAGCATAGGGCTAGATATTCGGCAGAGTAGGCCAGGTATGGGCAGAATAGTCTAAATGCAACAATCAGGTATTGGGCCAAAATGTGCTAGTTGTAACAATCAAAGTATTGGGCAGCATAGGCTAAATGCAGCATTCGAGTATTAAGCCAAAAAGGCTGGGTGCAACAATCAAATATTACGGCAGCGTAGGCTAAATGCATCAATCAGGTATTGGGCAAAACTATGCTAGTTGTAACAATCAAGTATTGGGCAGCATAGGCTGGAAGCAACAATCAAATATGGGCTAAAATAGGCTAAATGTAACAATCAAATATTAAGGCAGTGTAGGCTAAATGCAGCGTTTGAGAATTGAGCCCAAAAAGGCTAGATGCAACAATCAAATATGGGCTAAAATAGGCTAAATGCAACAATCAGGTATAAATAATAATAATAATAATAATAATTTGGCACTTATATAGTGCTACAAACCCTCAGGTATCTGTGTGCTGCTTATTATTACCCACGGTGTGTGGTGCTCATTTATCGACCTTGGAAGGATGAAAGGCTGAGTTTGGCCCCGCCGGGATTCGAACCTGCGTTAGCAGGCTCTGCACGGATGTCAAAGCAAGCACTCTTCTCGCTGTGCCACTTGACCGGCTGTCAGTTATTAAGGCAGCATAGGCTAAATGCAACAATCAAGTATTAGGCAAAAATATGCTAGTTGTAATAATCAAGTATTAGGCAACCTAGGCTGGGTGCAGCAATCAGGTATTAAGGCAGCATAGGCTAAATGCAACAATCTAGTATTAGGCAAAACTATGCTAGTTGTAATAATCAAGTATTAGGCAACCTAGGCTAGATGCAACAATCAAATGTTGGGCAGCATGGGCTGAATGCATAGGCTAGATGCAACAATCAGTGTGCTGAACTAGAGCCGCTTCGACCTTTCCGCGCCATGGGATTACAATAGGGACTTCACCAGGTAGAAAGCATATTAAACAGAGGATCCTGACATGCTAAGCCTGAAGGGTGCTGGCAGCTAGATTTGAGTTAGGTGCAGGTTGGCAGAGACACTCGGACTAAGTTGTATAGGCATCTGGTACAGTTGTCAACCATAGGGCAGGCTAGGTGTTAAAGTCCAAGCCTAATTTAGACAGGCAGTGATATGTGGGAGTCTCAGGGTAACATATGAATACTGTCACGAGGCAGCAGGGTATGGAAATACATGATAGGTAGCATTGAACAGTCCATACCGTGAGTGCCAGGTGGCTTAGTGGCAAGCAAAGGTAGAGCAGCATGTGCTCACATAGTCTCTATTAAATGTACCTTGTGTCTGCAGCGCAGCCGGCAGAGTAACAGGCCGACGGCCAGGATGGCCTGGACAGGCTAGGACAAGCAGAAAGCCTTACTGCTGCAGGCCTTGATGCTGGAGGCCGGCAACCCCTACTGGCTTGTCGATTGGCTCGTTAAAGGGGCACGAGAGCCAATAGGGGCAGGATAGCAGCCTGGAGAGGCTCATGCCGGGATGCAGCCGGGCTGGTGATTCCGGGCGGCCATCTTGGAATGGCGATCGTGTCTTCAGGTGAGGCAGTGAATGCAGGATCAACAGAGGGATAACACGGGATAACAGACGTTCTGTTATCCGTGCTGTGGATACACAGCACACGGGATGGTGCGCATTAAAGTAGCACTATTTGGAATTTTTTCCGATTTTGGGATCGAGTGGAGGCAAGCACAGGGGCCTTCCTCTGATGTGTGGGGAGAAGCTCCTGCTTCTCTCCCATGCAGTGGCGGTGCACTGCTCTGCAGTGTTTGGGCTCCTGCTCCCTCGATGCCTGCTGGACTAACCGCCTAACATGCCTGCCTAACTTGCTTTAAGGGAGCCCATTTTTCTCTCCACAATGCCATCGGCCTGTGGATGATAAATCAAACACATTCAGTGCTTGATGCCAAGTACTGCTATAATGTGCTGAAATAATGCATTCCACGAGCACAGTAATACCATAAATAAACATGTCAGGGTCCACGGGAATCCCACGGATCACCACTTCCCTTGTCATTGTGTGTATTATCAACATCGCCCTTAAAGCACACATCCCAGGATGGAGCAAACTATACCACGATCTGTAAATTGTATTGTCATGTTTAATTTGCTGAGCATGTCTCTCCCTAGAAAGTTAACAACTTTCAAAATATAGTAAGGGCACCCACACTACCTTCCTCCCACCTTTACGTCTAGCTTCTCATTGTATGGAAACTTGGAAATAGCCCTAGAGAATCCCTGCGTATCAAAATACTTTTCTGACAAGGGAAGATTTCCCTCCATGATACATGATTTAGTTGCACCTGAGTCCACCATAAGTATGAACTGTTTATTTCCTAATTCTGCCCCCACAAAAGGTTGCTGTTCAGTGTGGATGTTTGCTGACAAGACCAGACACGCGAGTGCTCTCTGTGGGCTGTCCTAATCAGGGTATTTGTTTGTTCCAGGAAACGAGAAGGGGTTGCCCCCTATCACTGCTGCTCATCCAAATGTGGCGCTAGCCCCACTTGTTACCCTGTTACCAGGGCAGCATCGCCCTGCTGTTGCTGTTGCTGTGGAGGATGCCGCCATTGCAAGTGAGCTGCCTGAGGCTGCTGAATATATGTTTGGGGTCGCCCCTTTGGATACCCTTGGTTCAGATATCCTTGACCTTGTTGTGGATGATCTAGTCCTTGGGGCCCTTGGGGCCTTTGGGGCCCTTGGCCCTGTTGCTGTGACCAGTAATAATACGCCACTGCAGACCTACTCATGCATACCCTTACAGAATGCCCCAACCTCAAACAATTTCAATATTGGGATGGCCCAAACCCACCCCTTTCGGGTGCAAAACCTCCTTCTCTTTCCCCCCAAAATCCCCCTCTTCCTTGCTACAGCCCTCCTTGTTGCCACTGTGGGCTGGGATACTATTGTCCCCTGTCCCACTGTCCTTGTCCTCCTTCAGCCCAGAACACAGCAATAGTGGCGCTCACAACTTATTGGGTACTCTCTGTCCCCTCTACCTGAATGGCAACCTTTGCCAATTTCTTCTCTATCAATTTCGCTTTCACCGCCTGACGCCTCTGAACTGTTTCCCTCTCCCGTTCCTTAATCCTCTTGTAATGATGCACTTTTATGCTCTGTATTTCCGGCTACCCCTTTGCCTCAATACCCACAATTTTATTTGAGGCCTTCTGCACTTCCTTTGGCAAGTCTCTTTTCACAAAAAAAAAACAACATTGAATGGATTCATGGTCCTCCCGTCCCAGCCCTCCACATCTCCTGCACTTTAAGAATGAATTTAGCTGGATCATCCCCCATTGTACACTGCATCAGGGACTGTAAATCGGGGGTATCCGGGAAAGTTGTCCGTAACGCGTCGCATACTTGTGAACTAATTGGTTAAATGGTGCTCCATCATGTTCATCATCCCCCAGGGTTAAACCCAGATATTCAGCTTTAACCCACACATTCCCAGCATTGACTCCAATTATGGCAACCATCAAGCTCTTAAGATCCCATATTGCCAGGGGCACCAATGCTGCTGGCTTTTCAAATTCGTATATCCACTTGTTCGTCCCTGCTGTGAGATGCGGGAGGGTATTAATTAAATTGTTCTTATCCATCTGGGGCTAAGGCACATATCGTGTTCTCCCTGCCCCTTTATGTATTAGGGGCATCTGCATCATTACCCCACTCTTCATGCCCTTCTTCACGGTTCCCCTTTTTCTTACTGTCGCCATCCAGACTGTCCTATTCCTCAACCTGCCCCTCCCCAAGTGCCTACTGCTCAGAGGGTATTTTGAGCCGCCACTTCACCCATTTCCTCTTCTTCACCTGGCCCTCAGTGAACAAGTCACTACCATCATCCCGCTTGTCATCTCCCACCACTGTATCTGATCCAAAATATGTCCACTTACCCCCACCTTGTTCCTTTTCAACACATACATTTTTGTATTACTCCCTGACTTACTCTAAACAACATATCTCCTGATTTCCATTCTCCTGATCCATCTTCCGGTGCCCCTATGTCCATTACCTCTCTTGAGGATTCTTGTATCCTGTTAAATTCTGTCAACAATCCTGATAACCTGCTTTCAAACTCTCTTGAACTGACACCTGCGGATGCGATACTTCAGGCATGTATGCATATAGGGGTAGGGGAGAGGTAGCCTGTGGCGTTACTGGTGCTGAAGGGGTCCTTAACCTAGCAGACGGGGTCCCTGTGGCAACGGGTACATAGATTGGATTAGTGTACCATTCTGTGGGAAATGCTTTCAAGGATAAAATCCCCCACCCTCCACTGGCACTCCGCCCCCTCCTTCTCCGTTCCTGCAATTTCCATCTCTCTGTATCTGCACCTCTACTCCTTTCCTTTGATCTTCTGTGTCTTCAAACGTATGCAAGAGATCAAAAATGTCTTTTGTCTTCTATAGCTGCTCCACCTTATACTTAGCTACTAAACATGTGGACATGTGTTCCAAGATGCTCTTGTTATGTGAGCCCTGCCATTGTCATGGGCAGGACATCCCTTCTCCTGCTGTCTCCCCAATCCACTGCTTATGATCTTTCTCCACCCTGTCACGATACAGTGGCAGGGCCTTATACATGTGTTATATACTGGTGTTCCTCCCCCCATGCTAGTGATCTCTATCGCTAACTCACCCTGCAAAGTCCCGCAAACGCGCTGCACATGCTGCTCCTTGCTTGTAATAGGACAAGAAAATCAACCCCCACCCTTTTCTGTCCCAATTCTTTGCCCATATAAACCACTCCAAGAAACCATGTAATGCCACACCACACCGCGACGCACACAATTACCGCCACTTCCAGGGCCTGTTCTTTATCCAGTAAAACATGAATAAAATAACAAGCTAAAATAACTACTACTACTTATAATGAAACCACTAATTTTATTTCTATATTCCTCCTTTAAACAATGTACTGTCCTGTGGTACCACCTTCCATCCCCTTCCGAGGAGGGGCTCACTGCCTTACCTTTGCCTTACCTTATAATGCCTTACCATACTCTCCTCCTAATACAAAATTTAACAACAAATAATCCTAATCTCAACCAGGTGGCATAAACAGCCTCGCTCTCCTGTGCTCGCACAACTCATATTTCACCATGCATCTGTCCCTTACATGTTATCGCTTACAATAGTCTACTCAAATGTGCGTGCTCACCCAAACTCATCCATCAGTGGCTCCTGCTAAACCCCTAGGCACATGTGTTTTTGTTGGTGCTGGTCGCATTAGGTGGGGGTGGCTCCATCTGGAGAAGCGACCTGGAAGTCCCCCGCAAATACGGGGGGTGTTGGGATCATGTTGGGTCACCAATTGAAGGCAAGTCCCTAAACGCTCACAGCAGAGAGAATACAACCCGCTAGGAAAGAAAGGCCCAAGTCGATCTTGTAAGGATGACAACTTTTAATCTCACACACATATGAGAGCTAAAGCAAAGAACTCTGCTGCTAAGAACGTTCTGTTGAAAAGTAGTGCAAGCAGAATCTTATGAAGAAAAACATTGTCATACATGATGCAATACCTATGGCAAAATCCTGCGTGGCTGGTTGGTGTGCACCTATACAGGATTTGCCTGGCCCATGAGGGATAACAGGCCATTTGTTCCAGCCCAATCCATCTGTCTTCCATTACGAGGGTGCTGTAGTAATCATTTTCTCCTCACGTCGAAGGTCAAAGAACAAATTAATTATATTCCTAACATATGACTACTTTATCACTATACTGTGCAACTGACAGGCCTTAGAATGGGCAAAAAGGAGGTTCTGGGACACTTCGACCTTCATACACACATTTCACTCACTCCCTTCTGTGTGATCCGGCTGCAAGGTCTCCACCCGTGTTTTGAATTATAATGTATCCCTCCCAGCACCTTGCAATATAAATCATGTGATTATAGCTTCTACAATGTGCCCTGTCCGTCCTCTTTGAACATTTCAGGACTTGTTACTTTGGGGTTGGTGGTCAAAGGGCACCTGATGCCATGGAATACAGTGGTCTTACGTTTCAGTCAGTTATATGGGCTATAACTCGTGGTCGCCTGGGATAGGCGGGGTATGCTTTGGCCAGTGTGAGGTAACATGCACACCAGGTGTGGGTCTTTGATCACGGCCTTGTAGGACACATTCCTCTCGAACATCGCTACAACACTGTTAGAACAATGAATAAGCGTTGTGGCGGTTGTCCTCATGGGAGCTTTGTCATGGCTGAAGATTTCCCTTGTCTTTAGGCCTAGTGCATGAAATGCCACATTTGCTGCGCAGACCTTCCCTTCTACCTATGGTTACTCATATCTATGCAACAATATCAATGCTGCGCACACCCTATGCTGTACTATATTTGATTATATTGGAGTGGGGTCCTTTTTTGCTGGGAGGTGGTCTTCTCACTGTCTCCCCTCCCGCTGGCACATCATAGTGCTTTGAATGCATCTCACCTTACTGTAAAGCGCCTAGTGTGGTAGGGAGGGGCTGACCCATTTTCAACAATACAGAGAAATTGTTGGATACAGAAACACTTTTTGACACAAAGGAACTTTTGGGTAAAGAGACACTTTTTGCCATCCTACCTATGAATCCAGGGGTATGAGTGGGGAAGGGAAGCACCCTCTGGATTCAATGATCTTTCATTGAAAAACCCCTTTTGTTGCAACTATCCTTATATTTTTGGTTGTGAACACATTCTTACACCTTGAAACATGATTTGCTTTACAGGCATCTTTAAATACTCAATACATAAAAAAAGAATAATAATAATATCAAATCACAGGCATTTCCATGCACCTTTGTGTTGTTTCGTTTCTATTGTGAGTGTCAGCTTAGAATGTTGCGGACACAAGAGCGGTGTTAGGCAGAGACCTGTGCAGTTCCCTCTGGGACCACTGCAAAAAGTTTAAGACTACAGGAGTTAGCAGTAAACCCAATTGGTAGCAGTCTGCACCACCCAGATTTACCTGGTAGCTGTGGCTGAGCAGTCAGACTTCTCTCAAGACGAGTTAGGCAGTATTTAGAGTATACAAGATAGGGCAATTTACACAGTAGAGCAAGCAGACACTGAACAGAGCTTGGGTGTAAAGATATATAATTATTTATTTAAAAACACATCTATGAAAAACACACTGGCACTAATATGGCAAACAACTTCAATCACAGTTACTATAAGTATATATCAATCCCATAACAATATTTCGACAAGTCTAGGTTCAAAGACACCACTTATTTGCAGACAGAGGTGAATGCTTAACCTAGATGACACTCTAGTATTCGTTAGGAAGGGAGAGAAAAAGGCAGGGTATGAAACCAACTCAGTACCAACACTTTTACGAAGCAAATGCAAGGCAAGCAAGACAGGGTCTACTGTAGATCACCAAGTTCAGAGGCCAAGCCCACTCGGGGAGAGGCAAGGCAGTATGTCCCGAAAATACCACAGTGGAAATGCACTTCAAGTCTTTGTAGCAAAATGTCACAGAAAGGTTGGATCAGTTTTAGAAAAAAAGTTCAAGAGGTCTGGAGGCGACCCAGTGGAAAGGTAAGGATTTAAGACACCCCACGCTAACCGTGACAAGGGAAGCCAGGCGGACACAGTACCTTGAAAGTGGAGAGACAGCTCCGGCGGGGGCAGTTGTTCCTGGTGGTGAATGCAAGTCGGGACTTTGCCAGAAGAAGAGATGATCTCGTTGTGGAGGAAAGTTGAAGATTGTTGCACCACCAGGGAAGAGACCAGCCACGGAGTGCTCAGTAACAAGGTACCCCTTTTTGATCGCGGTGCAGTGGTTACTGGCTATCCGGTTGCCTGGGTGCTCAGCACGGGCAATTCGACCACTAGACGTCTGTCATGCCGCCGTCTTTTGGTGGTCGCTGGCGGTTATGGAAGGCTTGGCGTTGGCGGCGCCATTAGAATGTTCCGTGTTTTTTCTCTTCACTTCCTGGTTTGACGGTCTAGTCTTTTTCTCTTGTTCCTGTATTTAACCACGCCCTCCCCTGGGCTCTGTGCGTTGCAACTTTGTTTCCTGTGCCTTGTTGCCGTGCTACTTTGTTTTCCTTACCTTACTCCAGTTGCCATTCACCGCGACCTCTATCGCGGTATCCTTTCGCTCCACTTCTCTCCTCTCCTTCCTTTCTCCCGTTCATGATTCTTGGCGGTTTCTCCACTCCGGTCTCTCGCACTGCTCCTTGTTCAGTATCAGCTTCACCGGATTTTCCAGCCTACTGCTGCACCGAGAAAGACTTACCTTGATTATCCTGTTCCGGTTTTTCCTGCATTCCCGGGATCACAGTCATCTCTTCCTGCTCAGCATTGGTACCAACTACATCCGTAGAGAGGTTTTTTTAAGCGGCTGCTTTTTTCCTCTCATTCTGGTTTCTGCGGGAAGGGGGCCGGCTGCTTCCCTGTTTATCAGGGGATCAGGGTGGCTTCTTCCCGCGGACGGCCGTTTCTCTTCACAAAGAAGAAGAAACCCCAGACCAAGACCTCCAGACGAAACCCCGTTCCGGGAGAGACAGGTGAGGAGAAAGGGGAGGTGGACATTGATTTATCAGATTTGGAGGATAATATGCTGGTTCCCAACACTCGTGACAGTTTGCAACGCCCCAAAGAGATTACAATGTCTATTCCGGAACAGGTCCAAGAGCTGCTCACAGCAATGCAGAATGTGACTTTAGAATTACAGGCTATGAAAGCCGAAAACGCTGCTCTAAGACAGCGAGTCGACCACTTCGAACAGTCCCGGAGTGATCTGCCTCCCATGCCCTTCCCTTGCGGTAAATATGACGGTTCACCTACTGGATTTAAAGAATTCATGGAGGCTTGCATAATTTATTTCACCTTCAGACCTCAGACATATGCCTCAGATGCAGCCCGCATAGGGTTTCTGATATCTAACCTTACGGGTAACGCTCTTTCCTGGGCTACTCCGCTTGTGACCGGTGCCAGCCCGTTACTACACGATTACGCCGGGTTCACCGCCCAGTTCAAATTGGCCTTTGAAAGGCAAGAGTCTGCGGTAGTCGCCAGTGAACAGTTACTGGATATTCGACAGGGAAGTTCCGATCTTCTGTCCTACATCTCCCGCTTTAAACGGGTGGCTGCAGACGCAGGCTGGCAAGAGAACGCTCAGTACACCATTTTTCGCCGAGGATTGAGGGAAGACCTTAAGGATGAATTAGCAAGGGTAACCAGACCAGCTACTTTAACCGACTTGTGGTCTACAGTGGTACAGCTGGATTTCCGTCTCTCAGAACGGCGGTCTGAACGTAGAAAACAGCGTGGATTTCCTGCTACGCCTGATCCTGGGATTACCTCTCCTTCTCCTACCTGTACGTCGAAAGAGGAGCCAATGCAAATTGGGACTACTCGAGGACCACTCACCTCGGAAGAAAGAAGAAGACGCAGGGAGAACAACCTGTGTATGTATTGTGGATCTAACCAACATATTCTTAGAGATTGTCCTAATGTACCACCAAGACGTTCGGGAAACGCCATTCCTCGGAGCTAGTAGGGACGAGTTACCGAGGGGGATTTCCTGGTCCCTTTGTTTCTTTATCAGTCACACCCATGCTTACAACAGAAGACAACCGTCTCATGGTAGTCGGAGTAGAGTTATTTATCTCTCAGCAGTCCTATGAGGTTCTGGCACTATTGGACTGCGGCGCTGCTGGTTGCTTTATGGACTTGGTTTGGGCGGAAAAGGTCGGCATTCGCCGTTTGCAGAAAGACGAGGACCAAAAGGTGGAAGGTGTAGATGGTAGACCACTCAGCTCGGGTCTAATCACCCATACCACACCTCCGATGCAGATGAAGATCCTACATCACAACAAAACCATTCAATTCGACCTCATCCGAGCAGCTCATTTCCCAGTAATCCTGGGGGTCTCTTGGCTTCGGAAGCATAACCCGACCATTGATTGGACAAAGAACCAATTGTCATTTACCTCAACTTTTTGTCGTCAGTCATGTTCTTCACAGACCCTGCATACTTCTGTCCACATTTTACCAGATATAACCTCCAGTTTAGATGTGTTGAAGGTAAACAGCATCCCTAAAGAATATCTCCGCGACCAGGAGGTGTTTACGGACGAAGGCCCGCAGGAGTTACCTCCTCATAGACCAGAGGATTGTCAGATCATTCTCCAACCCAATGCTGTTGTTCCTTTTGGACGAATGTTTTCCCTTTCCCTCAAGGAAAAGAAGGCTCTCAAGGAATATCTGGATTCTAATTCACATCATGGCCTGATCCGACCTTCATTCTCCCCTGCAGGGGCTTCACTTTTTTTGTTCCAAAGAAGGGTTCCAATGAGCTTCGTCCTTGCATCGATTATAGGGGCCTAAACCAAGTCATGCTTAGGGATAGGTATACCATGCCACTGATTGGAGACATTCTGGAAGCAGTACAAGGAGCAAAGATCTTTTCTAAAATCGATTTAAGAAGAGCCTACCACCTTTTGCGGATACGATCCGGTGATGAATGGAAGACTGCGTTTCGCACTCCCTTCGGACACTACGAATACTGTGTCATGCCTTTTGGCCTAGTCAACGCTCCAGCAATATTTCAAAGATTCATGGATCGCATCTTTTCTGATCTACTTTTTCATTGTGCCGTCGTCTATCTTGACGACATACTGGTCTATTCAAAAGACGCCCAACTCCATTCGGATCACCTCCAACAAGTCCTTCAAAGACTGCAAGACAATCTACTAAAAGCCAATGCTGATAAGTGCATTTTTCAAGCATCCGAGGTCAACTATCTTGGCTTTATTCTGTCTTCGGAAGGAATCCGCATGGATCCCGCTAAGATCGACGCCATATTGCAATGGCCAACACCCCATTCCATCAAAGACGTCCAAAGATTTCTAGGGCTAGCCAATTTTTATCGCAAATTCATCAAAGGTTTCTCGGATCGAGTTCTTCCCATTACAAAGCTGTTAAAAAAGTCTTCAATGCCCTTTATCTGGTCTTCTGAGGCAAACCGAGCTTTCCAACGACTTAAGGAGGAATTCTGCTCTGCCCCGGTACTTCATCAACCAGATCAGAATCTAAGATTAATTGTGGAGACTGATGCCTCCTTTGCGGCGATAGGTGCAGCCCTTCTACAGGAACATGAAGGTTTGGAACATCCGGTTGCCTACATGTCCAAGACACTGAATGACAGTCAGACACACTATTCAGTGATAGAAAAAGAACTCCTGGCCATGAAATCTGCATGCGAAGAATGGAGACATCTTCTACAAGGGGCTAACCATCCCTTTGAAATCAGAACTGACCACAAGAATCTTAAAGTACTGCAAAAGATGGAATGTGTCAACTCCCGTCAGGCTCGTTGGGCGCATTTTTTCTCCCAGTATGATTTCACATTGACCTACTTACCAGGTTCCAAGAACATACTGGCTGATGCTCTTTCTAGAAGGCCTTATTCAGACATGTCTCAGAAGGAATTTCCCAGTCTCATGCTTCCTGAAGTCAAAGTAATCTGTTTGGTGGAGTCTTTCTTAGAAAGGGTCCGCAAGGCCACGCGGTCCACCTCTCCTCTCTCAAAGGATCTAGCCCTTAAAGATGGTTTGTGTTTCAAGCAACAGCAATTGTTTCTGTCAGACAGATTCACCCGTCAATCGGCTTTAAGGTGGTGCCACGATGATCCAACGGCAGGACACAGAGGTGTTAAGAACACTTTGGAATTGCTTCATCGCAAGTTCTGGTGGACCGGTATGGCCAAAGATGTTTCAACCTACGTCAAGTCATGTCCGGTATGCTGCCGATCTAAACATTGCACTCAAAAGTCGATTGGTTTTCTCCAACAACAGGACCTTCCCAAGAGACCCTGGAGCATTATTTCCACGGATTTTATTGTGGATCTGCCACCTTCGGAAGGTTGTTCATGCATCATGGTAACTGTCGACTGCTTCACTAAGATGGCACATTTCACTCCCTTGGCTGGTCTTCCCACTGCTGCTGAGATGGCGGCTGTATTTGCCAGAGAAATATTTCGCTTACATGGTACTCCGGACAAGATTATTTCTGACAGAGGTTCACAGTATACTTCAAGGTTCTGGAAGGAGCTTTGTGAGAGACTGGGAATGGAACGGGCCTTATCATCTGGTTTCCACCCTCAGACTAACGAGCAGACTGAAAGAACCAATGCCACGCTGGAGCAGTATCTTCGATGCTTCACCAACGCCCAACAAGATAATTGGGTTAGTCTGCTGGTCACCGTGGAATTTGCCTATAACAATGCTGAGCACAGTGCCACTGGTCTCAGTCCTTTTTTTGTTCCTATGGTTTCCATCCCAGCTTTATTCCTTCTCTCTCCTTCCCTCCTTCTACCACTCCATCTGTGGATGCCTTACTTACCAGTATCTTGGAGGCTCACAAGTCTGCCACGGGAAGTTTGCGGGCGAGCAGTCTTCGGTATCGATCATACTGCAATCTTAAGCGCCAGCCCGTTCCAGCTTGGCAAAGGGGCACCAAGGTCTGGTTGTCTACTAGGTTTCTGCCTCGCTGGCTTCGCCCCTCTAACCTGTCTCCCCGGTACCTGGGTCCTTTCCCTATACTACACCAGATCAACCCCGTGGCCTTCCGCCTTCAGTTGCCTAAACACATGCACCGTCTCCATCCTGTATTCCATTCCTCTCTCCTGAGGGAATGCAAGGGTGATCCCTACCATCGCCCTTTGCCACATGACCCGGTCCCCAAGGAGGTTCCTTCCGATGAGTATGAGGTGGCCTCCGTTCGTGACTCCCGCTATCGGCGGGGTCGCTTGGAGTATCTCATTCACTGGAAAGGGTATCCACACTCGGAGGACTCATGGGAACCGGTGTCTCATGTTCACGCTCCAGCGTTGATTCAGCGGTTTCACCGTCTGTTCCCGGGGAAGCCGGGGGGGGTGTCCCTTGGGAGGGGGCATACTGTCATGCCGCCGTCTTTTGGTGGTCGCTGGCGGTTATGGAAGGCTTGGCGTTGGCTGCGCCATTAGAATGTTCCGTGTTTTTTCTCTTCACTTCCTGGTTTGACGGTCTAGTCTTTTTCTCTTGTTCCTGTATTTAACCACGCCCTCCCCTGGGCTCTGTGCGTTGCAACTTTGTTTCCTGTGCCTTGTTGCCGTGCTACTTTGTTTTCCTTACCTTACTCCAGTTGCCATTCACCGCGACCTCTATCGCGGTATCCTTTCGCTCCACTTCTCTCCTCTCCTTCCTTTCTCCCGTTCCTGATTCTTGGCGGTTTCTCCACTCCGGTCTCTCGCATTGCTCCTTGTTCAGTATCAGCTTCACCGGATTTTCCAGCCTACTGCTGCACCGAGAAAGACTTAGCTTGATTATCCTGTTCCGGTTTTTCCTGCATTCCCGGGATCACAGTCATCTCTTCCTGCTCAGCATTGGTACCAACTACATCCGTAGAGAGGTTTTTTTAAGCGGCTGCTTTTTTCCTCTCATTCTGGTTTCTGCGGGAAGGGGGCTGGCTGCTTCCCTGTTTATCAGGGGATCAGGGTGGCTTCTTCCCGCGGACGGCCGTTTCTCTTCACAAAGAAGAAGAAGCCCCAGACCAAGACCTCCAGACGAAACCCCGTTCCGGGAGAGACAGGTGAGGAGAAAGGGGAGGTGGACATTGATTTATCAGATTTGGAGGATAATACGCTGGTTCCCAACACTCGTGACAACGTCCTGGAAGCGAAGAAAAAGCAAGGGACTGGTTGTTCCCACCAGTCAAAGGAAGAAGACTCTCCAGCAGGGAGATCTCCTCTGTCGTTGGGAAGTGGTGAGGCGGTTCAGCAGGGCTCCACCGGTGGTGTTGTCATTGCAGGTCGGCTCAGCTTCTCCATCTTCGGATTCTTAGGTCCTGTGGCGCCTTCTGAAGTTCCAGTCCCCAAAGCCCTGCTTTTATGTAGAAAACCCCCATTCATTCAGCCTAGCTGTCACTCAAACATGCTAAGTGGTGAGCGGGGCAGCTCACCACTTGGGCCAATCACACCGGAGTGCGACTTGAGTTGGCAAGGCAACTCAGTCCAGGGTGCCTAAACCCCCTCCCACACCCCCTATGGTACCCAGACAGAATGGCACCGCCAAAAGTGGAACAAAGGGCTCAACCTTTGGTTTGGAGTTACAGAGGCGAACACATACGCCATTTACAAACCGAGTTCTGGCAGAAAATACCAACCAGTGAATTTATATTAATTTAATAAATCGGCGGTATGACCGAGGCTATATAGAAAAAGTATTAGCCTCGAACAATGGGAAAATCCCATAGGGATATATTCGCGGTTGAATATGAAAAGTAGTATCCACTGCCACCAGCCAAAACTCGACGAGGGTGGACGGGACAGTGCCCCCTCGAACAACAGACCCCGGGGTAATCGAATTACCCCTACCAGTACGTCCACAATAGGATGGTTTGTACTGGTTCTATTAGTAAATTTAGGTCTAGTAAAGCCAATGGTGACTTTACATGCCCTGGGAGATAGTAGTAAGTCCGAGGGTATGGAGTCTATGGTGGGGGTCACCTAGGGCACCCCAGTGTTACGGCACGGAGACCCTATGGAGTAAAAGACCCCATAGCCCATAGAACACATTAACATTCAAAGAAATACCACAAATCATGTCCAAGAGTGGGGGAGAAAAAGTCTCACTCTTGGCAGGATGAAAAAAACAAACTCCAGAAATCCAGCAACGCTGCTGGGGGACTCACTAGGTTAGGACATTCATCCTAAACAGAGAATTCTCCCTAACAAGCGTTTTTTAAGTTACTGACTACTTGACATAGATAGATCCTTAGTCTTAGTTTTTCCGGTAGGTAGGGAAGGGCTAGAGAGGCATTTTTCCAACCCAATTGCGTTTAATAAAATATCGGTTTTAGGGAATAATTTAACTTTGCATCCATCTCTCATTTCTGACTCTTCAAAGAAGTTACCAAAACGGTGCATGCATGCTTACATAGACTGAGACTAGAAGAGAGCTACGGTTATCAAGCTGTACTGATATTAGTCAGTGAAGAAAGAAATTACTTTGGGATGGCCAATATTTCAAGGCCACTATTATTATACATGAAGCAACACTGTAGCTAATTAAACCATGAGTGGGACTTTTGTTAAGAGAATTTTTGAAGTAAATCCCTCTTAGGGGCTGAAAACTTGAAATTTGAAGAGAACAGCAAGTTACATACTACAAGATTAAATTAGTTAGACAGGAACACATGCTTTGTTTATCAGGTGAAGCTGCATTTTTGCTGTAATTTGTGCACATGACTAATTCTTTCCCAGTTCTTATCAAAGAGCATTGTGCAATTATTTGTGAATTTTGACTTTCATTAACTAAAATAATACATTGTTTCACAGAACTGACTTGGAAAATACACAAATCACATACTAACTAAACTGGACCTTATTTCAAAACAAAAATGTATAGACACTATTATGCAAAAGGATAACGATTTTGGCTTCATGTTCTCCATCATCTTCATCATCTTCATCATGCCTTGAAACACTTGTGTCGTGCCTTGAAACACTTGTGTATAGGGGCGTTATAAATACCATATCCCACTCCCTCCGGACCTCGGAAAGGGCAGGAGCCCTCTCCCACCAACTGATCATCTCTGCATCTGACGGACCAAATCCACCGCACTGCAAGGGCAGGTGTGTGGATCCATCATCCTGTGACGTTGCTGCTTTCACCGAATCCACAATCTTCCTCCATTGAGGTGAGCTTGCATGAAGAGTTCACTAGGGTTTTAGGCCACTAGGCTCACATGAGCCGCGGAAACCCACGTTGCTCACTTTACCAGCATTCCTTCTGAGGCTGTCAGCCTCTAAGATGGCTGCCCGATCCAGGCTCCCGATGCGTTGCTAAACAACAAAATCAGCATATTTGGCCGAAACATCCGCCGGTAGGCGGATGCCAGCCCCGCAACAGAGAAGGCCCTCTAAGATAAGGCCCTGTTTGCCCCCGTTCGCCACGGGGCGCCAGGCGCCTACCCCCTAAGACTATCCTTTAGGAACCATCCCTGTACAACTATCACCACCAAATTACTTTCACGCTCACCCCTCTAGGGTCTGCTCCTAGCTCTTCAAGACTTGCCATGCCCACTCGTTATACTGCTGTCAGCGACCAGCAATTGAATTCCTGTTATCAGCCACAAGCCATGAGTCCCTGAGGAGCATGAGTCTAACTGCACTGCTGGAGCAGTGCCACATATACAGCAACATGCAGCGTGCCCTTTAGGCAAGCCTCTGGGCTATAAACCTTTAAGCCTCACAATGCCATAATCTAGTGCTAGCTATCTCTCTAACCACGCGTGTATCACGCTGCATCCACAAGCATTTATACTATGCTCTGCCCAGGCGACCTCCACAGCCATTCGCCAGTCTTTAACTGTGCTCGTGTGTGCTTGAGCATAATTCCCCCTTGACGCTCACATCCTTTTACTAATGTCCAAACTTGCATCACCTATCCATACAAGGACTGCACTGCAGGCGCTACTTATCAATCCTTTAGAACACTGCCCATTTCCTCATTCATGCCACGCATTTGCGATTTGCATCGTTACTGCTTACCTACTGCACTAACTGTCGTCGAAGTACTTGTTCTCTGTGTCGGATCTCACCAGCCTGCCTGCACATTGCATTAATTGTCTTGCACACTGTATTCTTTGTCTTCAAAGTATTCAGACACTGTATCTGACCCTTGCCCACTGGCCACACTATGTACTAGCCTGGCCCTATGCTGACTGTTATTACATTGTACTAACCTGGCCCTATGCTGATTGTTGCAATTTTGTACTAGCCTGGCCCTATGCTGACTGTTATTACACTGTACTAGCCTGGCACCATGTTGACTGTTATTACACTGTACCAGCCTGGCCATATGCTGATTGTTGCTATTTTGTACTAGCCTGGCCCTATGCCGATTGTTGCTATTTTGTACTAGCCTGGCCCTATGCTGACTGTTATTACACTGTAGTAGCCTGGCACCATGTTGACTGTTATTACACTGTACTAGCCTGGCCATATGCTGATTGTTGCTATTTTGTACTAGCCTGGCCCTATGCTGACTGTTGTTATACTGTACTAGCCCAGCCCGATGCTGACTGCTATTATACTGTACTAGCCTGGCCCTATGCTGACTGTTATTACACTGTACTAGCCTGGCCCTATGCTTACTGTTATTACACTGTACTAGCCTGGCGCTATGCTAATTGTTGCTATTTTGTACTAGCCTGTCCCTATGTTGATTGCTGCTATTTTGTACTAGCCTGGTCCTATGCTGATTGCTGTTATTTTGTACTAGCCTTGCCCTATGCTGACTGCTATTACACTATACTAGCCTGGCCCTATGATGACTGTTATTACACTGTACTAGCCTGGCCCTATGCTGACTGTTATTACACTGTACTAGCCTGGCCCTATGCTAATTGTTGCTATTTTGTACTAGCATGGCCCTATGTTGATTGCTGCTATTTTGTACTAGCCTGGCCCTATGCTGGTTGCTGTTATTTTGTACTAGCCTTGCCCTATGCTGACTGCTATTACACTGTACTAACCTGGCCCTATGCTGACTGTTATTACACTGTACTAGCCTGGCCCTATGATGACTGTTATTACACTGTACTAGCCTGACCCTATGCTGATTGTTGCTATTTTGTACTAGCCTGGCCCGATGCTGACTGCTGCCATCCTGAACTAGTCCACTCCTATGCCCTACACCTGCCGATAAATAGCCAAACTCCCCTACCACCACCGATATGACATCTCATATGCCCAATCTATCCACATGCTTCTTAGCCATCCTCTCCGCACTTATGGCCCTATCCACAATGACTGCTCTCCACTAAAGACTCCTGTCAGCAAGGACACTGACTAGAAAGACACAAACCAAGCCTCCGGCCGAACAGTCACTAGATCCCATTACCCAGATCTACCAGAGTCAGGTCTGCCCTACCATACTAAGAATCTATAGACTAGGATCTAGACTGCCTAAGCCATCACGCGGCTACCTTTCACACGGTCACTCCAAGACAGAGCCTACACAAGCCTCAAACTAAACCTATCCATATCCAGAAACACTGCACTAAATCCTCTGAAACCCTGATCAACAATGACCACACTAGTCTAGTGATACCTTGAAAGTAACACATAACCTTAAGGGTGGTCTCTTCAATGTTAGATCCTTGATAGCCCATGCTTCTGAAATTGCTGACATCATCACCTGCAACCAACTTGACTTCCTAGCAGTGACTGAAACATGGCTACACAAGGCAGCTGGGCAGGCCCTAACGCTAGCCATACCCTCGAACTTCACCATCTTTAGAAAAGACAGAGAAACTTCCAAAGGAGGTGGCATAACTTTCATCTGCACAGCCAATCTCACTATCAAAGAAATAGATCATATGACTATGCCTTCAGCAGAACTACTCTCCCTAAAACTAGGAATCTCTGCTTCACGTACTATTACTGTGCACCTTATCTATAGACCCCCGGGCCCACTAGGTACATTTGAAGAAGACATAACCACCCTTCTAAACACCAATGACAAACCGGGGACACAAATCATCCTACTTGGCAATTTCAACCTAAGCCACAATGACCCTAAAGACACTAATGCCTCTATGCTACCCAACACAATATTGGAAGCAGGCCTCACCATCCGGAATAGTGGCCCAACCATGCCAAAGGCTGCACACTGGATTGGTGTCAGATATCAACTGCACCTCCCACATAACGGCTATTGAACCGTGCATATGGACCGATCATTACCTGATCTTGTTGACCATCTCAGACTTACCTCAATCTAAGACAACCAAACTACCAGCACCTCCAACCTTCACCCACTGTAAAAAAACATAACAGTCACGAATCTCCGCCCTCTGATTCAGCCCATCACTAATCATTCCAATTTGATCACTAACCCGAATGATCTGGATGACCTGTACAAAAACACCATCAACTCAGCTATAGACGCCATTGCGCCGCTGAAACTAAGCACATCTAAACCTCTTGCCCATCTCAACTCTTGGTTCACCCCAAGCCTAAAAGCCCTACGTAAAGAAAAAAGACAAGCAGACGCCTGCTGGAAAAAAAAACCTTCTCCGCAGAACACAAATCTCCTCACTGCCCTCACTAATAGCTACAAGAAACAAATCATTCAGGCAAAAAAAGAGACCTTCAATGACAGAATCAAAAAAAGTAAACTCTGACACTTGGGAAATCTTTTCCATCCTCATAGAATTAGAATCCCCTATCGCACCTGTCGACGCCTGCAACAAAGATGAAGCTTGGTGCAACAACATTCAAAATGCCCTATGCAATAAAATCACCATGTTGCAAGACAAAATATCAGCCAATAGATCCTCCCTCCACAACATTGCACTCTCTACTCAAGAAGCCATCCAACAGGAACTTGCTGGCAACCAAACTAAACCACACAACCAATTAGCCCCTTTCGTCACCTCCTTTATCAACTCATCCTTTAAATCATGTTCCGTGCCTACCAACCTTAAAGATGCCTGGATATGCCCCTCCTAAAAAAGCTAACCTATACCCTAATGTCCCAACGAACTACTGGCCCATAACGATAGTTTTGCTCCTCCTTAAAATCTTAGATAAAGCTGCCTATCTGCAGATTCAATCCTACCTGGAAATTAATAACCTACTGGGCACAAGACAATCTGGATTCAGACCAAGACATGAACCGAGACGGCTCTCCTTCATCTCAAAAATCAACTAGATGAGCCTAAAGATAGAGGAGACACCTCCATTCTTCTACTCCTAGATCTATCAGCTGCATTTGACTTGGTAGATCACAAAGTACTATGTCACCATCTCAAATCGGTTGCCAACTTCTCTACTGAAGCCACTGCGTGGATAAATTCATTCCTGAATAACAGAACCATAAGAGTCTTCTCGCCCACCTCAGCTGCTGACCCAGTTCCCATCACCTGTGTTGTTACTCAGGGGTCATGTGTCTCCCCCTCTTTGTATAATATTTTTACAAAGCCACTTTTCGATATCTTGGACAAACTGGGTGTCTCATACACTAATTATGCTGATGACACCAGATCCTCATCCCAATCCAAGGAGACTACGGCAAAGACACCAACCTCATAAACAAAATCTATCAAATCTTTCAAACCTGGATGGCCACACACTGCCTATGTCTTAACGACGATAAAACTGAGCTTTTAATCATTGGATCCACCAGTAAACTAAACAAACTATCCCACATGTACAAATCCATCACTATTGACGGTATCAAAATCAATGTAGCCAAGGAAGTTAAAACCTTTGGATCCTACTTAGACTCAGCTCTCAACCTCAACAAGCAAGTAAATGCCACTGTGTCAGCAACCAGCTACACCTGCAAACAAATTCATGCATGGAAACCATTTCTGTCTACGGACAGTTGCATCACCATTGCACCAGCCCTTATCCTATCGAAACTAGATTATTGTAACGCACTTTATTTAGGCACTAGTAAACACAACACCAATAAACTCCAATCCCTGCAAAACAACGCCCTTAGAACAGCACTAGGCATTCCTAAAGGACAACACATATCTGACCAAAGAAGAGACGCCAACTGGATGGCCATCAAACTTAAAATCCTGAACATTACACACAACTGTCTCAATAATAAAGCACCCGTATACCTCACAGAGAAATTCACTAAGCATACATCCGAACGCCCCATCAGAAAGGCCCTAACCAACAGTGTCAGAATCAGTAACTTCAATCTGAAAAGAACTGGAGGCTCAAGTTTCCCAGTGTTGGCAGCTCAACTATGGAACTCTATCCCGGATTCTCTAAGAGCCACTCCCTCCTTTCACGTGTTTAAAACCAATGGTAAACTCTGGCTACTCACTAACGACTACTAACGCTTTAACTCTGTTTGACCGGTCTCCACAGCTTAATGCTGCCTCTAGCTGTTTCTCTTAGTTAATACCAACATAACCTCAATTTTAACTGATACCCTGTGTGTAAATATAAGATATTTTTGTAACTGTAACATAAGAAATGTAAGATAGTTATGTAACTGTAACCTAAGATTTTCCAGTTGCCTAACAGCCCGGTGCTCTCTACAAATAAATAAACAATACAATACAATATCATAGTGGATCAGCAAGGCAAGTATACAAGTACATGAATATTAACTGGTGTGGGCTTAAACAAGTTAGGGCCTCATTACGAGTTTGGTGGGAGTTCAGCTGTATATCTGCCAAAATACTGCCAAATTCTGTTACCGTTACCACCACTTGGTCTTCTTGGTCCAACATAATTACTGCTGGATTACATGTGGTGGCATGGCAGTGGCAGTACCCATTTATGGAGTCCATAGGACTCCATGGGATTGTCAGTAGAATGACGGCTGGCGGCAGTTCTGCCACACTAATTCCACCAGAAATGTGTCGTTTGATGGCAGATTTACCTCCACTTTCGAAGTTTGGCGGTACCGGAATGCAGCGGGAATGCAGCAACAAAATTACTGTTGCATTCCCACCAAATGTCGCTACACCGCCGACCATGTAATGAGGACCTTAATCTATTTTAATTGTATGTTAAAGCTTTAAATACCCCCCGCCCTGACAGATACTTGTTTACTTTTATTCATGATGTGCAGAAGTACCTTTGAAATTATTTAGAAAACAGCCAATTTCTTCTGCTAAATAAACACACTTAAAAATGTCCTTGCCAGATGCCTGTGACGTCTGGTCAGCTCTCTTCCGTCGGTAGCCTCTTCACTCAAATGGGCCGCATTAAAAAAACGATCCGGCAATTTGCAAAACCAATGGCACCAGTATATGACAAGGCACGCCTTTACGCGGAAGGCAGCAAAGGACTATACAGTGAGATACGGTGATTTGCATAGGATCACTGTCTCATCTGTTGGTAAACCAGTATATGAGCTTCAGCTCTTTGGTGCCACTCTCTTGAAATTGACTACCTAATCACCACCCCTGACAAACACTTTATTGCCTTTAGGGGGGGGGGGGTTGCTAGTTTTTACAGCCCTTATTTGGAGGAATCAAGCTCTAGACCTGCATCACACTGATGCTATGTTACTTTCGGAATGTAGCGCTGTCTGGGGAAATATATTTTTTGTTGTGCAAAGGTATATACAGGCACGACTTTACCAACCTCATCCATAGGAAAGGCCGAGTATACCTTGCCTATGTTTAGTATTGTTATGTTACGTTAGCGTAATTTATTAGGCACGTCTGTCATGAGCAAGGGCATCATGGCGCTGAAACTGAAAACCAGGCAGAAAAATAAAACAACAGAAACTAAAACAAAAAAGTCAAACAACCGATGAAAATAAAAATGATTGACAGTAGCCGGAAGAGCCTGAGGAACCCTATTCCACAGCACAGCAACCGCTATGGAGATAGCCCGACCACTCCTTCTGGCCAGCTTAAACCGGGACACCAAGATAAGAAGTGCATCCGCAGAATGAAGTGCACGAGACGGCCAATAGGGCCAAACTGTAGCCTGTAAACATACAGGGCCTGTGCCATAGAAAGAGCGGTGGAAAATACAGAGCACTTTAAAATTAATGCGCTTAGAGATAGTGAGTCATTGGAGAGGGAGAAGGACTGGGCTATTGTGAGCACAAAAAGGAGTAGAAGTGGCTGAACGAGCAGCTGAATTTAAGAGAATTTGAAGACTGTGAAGAAAATAATGAGTTTGTGCAAGATAAAGAGAATTGCAGTAATCAAGAGTCCCAGAAAGAAAAGAAGACACCAGAATAGCACATATGCGTGAGTGGCCAGGAAAGCAGACAGCGCTCACCTGCGCTTCAACAGATAAAGAAGAGGCGATATTAATTCAAGATTCTTAATCATGGCGGCCGCTTGGCACAGGCCCAAGAGAGGAAGGCCAGAAGGCTGGGGTCCAAACTGCCCCAGCAGAAGGGGGAATGTGATTTGTACCATGAACACACATCGCTTCAATGACGGCTCACTGAACTGAGCTATCTTCTGAAAAATCTTGGCACCAAAATGTATCACTATTTATTTCAACTTTCAAGTGATCAATATAGGAGGAGTTGTGCTATAGTGAATGGACACACTGGGGCACATTCCCAAAATTGAGTGCAAATGAAAAAAACGTGCAGAGGATGGGTTTTCTTAATTTGTGCCCATTACAGAAATAAGCAGGTCACTTGATTCTCAAAGTTGACTAATGCATTTCACGTGTTAACAGTAGTGCAAAGATGCACAGCCAAGCCGCTATAAATATATTAGAGTCGGCAGCGTGCACCCGACACTAATGCATCACAGGCTCCCAGCACCCACGTGGGAGGGTGTTTGGAGCGTATTTCAGAGTGACAGGCCTTTAAAAGGCGTGCCTCTTTTAAATGCAGTAGAACATATAAATGTATTTCTTTCCTTTTTTGAAGGATAGATACGTATGTGGGACCACATTGGCTAACACCGCTGTTCACCCACTTCAAAGGAAATGCATGAAAGGTTCAGCAATGATCCCATCATGCACTGGGCTTTACCTTGCGCCTACTCAATGGAAGATCTTTCATTTTTACGCATTAGAAATAGCAACCCATTTGTGGATTCGGGGTGCACTTATAAATGCAAAAAAAAAGAAAACGTATTTGTGCAAATGAGCAAAGGGGGTGAAAAAGGACACCTGAATGAGCGCATCTAATATGCACTCATTCTGAGACCCTTTGTGGATTTGGGTGACCCTTTTTGGGGCGAAAAGTGATGAGGTGCATTAGCTCATTGAATCACTTGCGCCAAAGAATAAGGTTTGAGACTGTGGCCTACTGTGTGCTGGGCACCGACAGCGGACAGCTTTACTGGATGAAGGGATCAGAACAGCATGTAGCTGAAAGCACATTCAGGCAGCACTTTTAGAACTTCATCAGAGCACCATAAAAAGTCCTGGCAGGTGTGACAATAATGGGCGCTAGCCTCTCTGAGTCATTCAGCTGTTTCCCTCCCCCCAAGGTGGGGCCAGCCACCCTTTTGCCCTTGCCATAAAGACATCTTTGGGTCTCATCTCACACAGGTATTAGGCATTTCTATTACAATATATTTGTTATCATTAGCTGTGACTCTATGTTCTAGTTAAATAATCTGTAACTTATATGTGTAGCTGCCCTCTAGGATCAAAGTGCTATATAAATACTAAATCATTATTTTTCTATGATGAGTGTAGTCAATCAAGCAAGGAAAGTGCCTTAATGGGATTCCTTTATTGGACGGTTTAGGGTCACAGAGCATTAACGGTGTATGGTCATTTCATCTAAAACCATTGCATCTAATGCCATTCCATCGACATTTTTTGATATAAAAAATTTCCATCAAATACATTTGGTTTTTCCTTTTTTTCTTTTTTTGCCCCTCCCCAAACCCCCGTTCTTTACCCTTTAAAATACGCCTGACAAAAAATTAACCCTTTACCCCCCAAAAACATGCATTTGATGGATATTTTTTTAGATGGAAAATTTTCGATGGAATGGTATTAGATGGAATGGTTTTAGATGAATTGACTAGATACCAGCATTAACAGTGAAGCTATGCCAATGGTTACCTGAGCTGGTGCATTCCCGGGTCCTGTGGAATAGAGTGTCAGGGACTGGTGTGTTACAGGGATCTGGTAATCCAACTTGTAGATGGGATATTGGAAGTGATCAGCTCCTGCCCGATTCCAAACACAAAATGGATCAATTGATTATACAAGCTCCCCTGTTAAATGCAAGATCTGCAGTGGAGAAACAATTTGTATTTGGAATCTCCTAATTGCCCTCGACCTGCTCTGCCGAAGCTTGATTTTCTATAGCGATGCGGTCTGCACTCAATGATTTACGTCCTGAAGATTTCTCCTCCCAGTCCCAGAATCGAGTAAAGCAAATTGTGTGTGGAGTTGTGATTATATTTAAAAATGTGTTAATCATTGTTACACCACTCTTGTCTCATTAGAGTGTGCAGTGGCTCTACGCTTGAAATGTTTGTTAAACGATAATCCCTCAATTCATTTGGTAATTTTTTATCGACCACCAAATCGTTGCAGTTTTTGGAAGAGTTTACGAGTCGTATTGCTCGATTGCCCATCTGTGCTCCCGTTTGATACTTCTTGGCGATGTTAACATTCTCCTAGACGTTGATACTGTCCATGCTACAGTATGGGCTGGTGCGGTAAAAGGGCTGGAGGTGCTTACATGTGCTACATATGAGTCCAGGAAAGTGTTGATTTGGGACATGTTTCACCCCTCGGATGACAAACCACCTTGAAGGCGGTGAATCGCTATATACTGTAGCACTAATATCTTAACTGGATGAAAATATGAGCCCAAAGAGGCACCCATTGACTGACAATTAAATACGCTGAAATGATGGAATGTAAATTGGAAGAAGCAAAATGTATATGTATAAATGGCAATAAAAGACATTTAAATAAATAAATGGAGTACTTTTCCCTCAGCGAACGTGTGGAATGACACATTCCTGTGTAATGTGGATTATGGTCAATTGTTTCCAGGCCTCATTTTCAAGTCTTTTGCCCCTGCAGCGGAAAGGTCCTTCTTAAATTGATGGAGGATAGATCATTATTGGCTCACACCGAGATCCTTGTCCTGCCAGAATTTTGAAACAGTTCCGGTCAAGGCCTTACAATGGATACAATCTTTCTCTTCCACCACTTCGGTCATCCTTGAGGGATACCATTGGTGTATACTGCGGGCATCTGCCCTCAGGCCACTTCTGTGGAATCTCACAGCTCAGTCATCCCCGGTTTGATATGATCTGTTACAGGCATGCTGATGAAATGCAGCTCACCCTTAGTCTAGTCAATACTGAAGATAATCCCGGTCAATCTTTCAAACATTGGGCCTCATTACAAGGTTGGCGGTAGCCATGGCGCTTTTAGCGCCATGTCTACCCCCTTACCACATTTCGGGTCCGTGTTCCTGGAATAGGGACTTACCAGGTTATTCCGACCTTGGGGGACCCGGTAAGTCCCCATTCCGGGAACCATTCCCATTTGAGCCCCCCTAGGACTCAATGGGAATGGGGAAGGAGCTAATAACGGTACCGCAATTTGCGGTACCATTATTAGCTCTGAAGTCCCTTAGCGGGTCCCTTTCCTAACGCCTGGTAAATCCAGGCATTAGGGGAGGGACCCGCTAAGGGACCTCGTAGTAGGGCGCTAAGGGATTACCGGTGCCCTTACCGGTGCCGGTAATCCCTTATTGCCTACCGTGTAATGAGGCAAATTGTCTCGAACAAGTGAAACCTTGTGCTGTGCGGCAGCAGAGGTTGAAGTGAGTGGGAGCCTTCGGGAGCAGAGTCCTACTAGGTTCAATTTTACTGATAACAGTTCCACTACTTTTTACAACCATTTTCAACATTACAGAACAGAACATTGTGAAGTTAAAAATTACCTCATCATGTACCAACATCACAGCAGTTGCAGCTAAACTGAAATCTATTTGACCATACATATACAGGAAAGATGGATGACATCTCAGCCTGGATGGGCTCTAGCTGGCTATATCCTAGCCAGGCGGAGATGAAGAAGGTCCTGTGAACACCCAGAAGAAACCTTTTCCTTACAGTGCATAAAAGGCCCTTGTCTTTTGCAAGGTTTTTTTTTTTATATTGTTGGCTATGTGTGATCTGCCCATTGGTGCAACTGGAAAATAGTGGGGTTGTATCAGAGCTTTGGACTATCCCATTGCATTCCTTGGAGGGCGGGGGGTTACTTTAATAAGCTTATTACCAGACTCCAGGTGACTCGATATTGATTTGTTCTTGGAGGAGGGGAGAGTGCTAATACCCCAATAATTCAGTTTACAGTTCTCTGCCTCATCTTGAAATACCCCTCCATGGTGCTGCACATGCCTACCAGGAGGAGAGCACCACACAGTGTGTTTCAGGATAAAATCTTCTCCCTGGTGCTCTGTCAGACCAGGCAAGAAAATACTTTCAATTCATGCGGCTCAGGTTTTTGGAATAGATTACAGAATTCTATTCAAGAGAGTGTACGTTGTTCTAGTTTCAGGCCCATGTTGTATCTGGCAGCTGCTTTTTCCAATCAGAAACATTTAAACATGTGTGCGTGTGTTACCTAATGAATGCTTTTGTAGCCAGTGGGATTAATTATCGAGGTTCCACCTATCTGGGGCTCTGAAAATAATTCTGGCTAAGCTCCAGTATATTTTGAATTCAAGGGAAAGATTTCTCTTACATCCTAGAGGCCAAGATGACATCTCTCTGGCATCTCTCTGGCACTGTTGAGCCTCATCAGCCTACCCAGGCTCCCTGCACAAGACAACGCCATCTGCTGATTGGCTATTGATCTCTCTTAGCCTCCATTGGGCGCCGGAAGGCGAAGCCGGCCCACGTTCACAAAGGCCCAAGGAACTAAGGCTGTTGCCTGTTTTAAGCCTGTTCTATGCCGATCGTATGCCGGACCCCCTTCAATGAGGTAACTTTACATTCCCCCCCAGCGCGCCCATACTTATCCAAGTTACGTATACTACACACCGCACGTCCTACATTATAACTCGCCTGGAGTGTTCGGAGGGCGATGCTCTGTCCTGCTTGTGTAAGCCACTGCCTCAGACCAACCTAATAAGGTGACTTAATTGCCATTCGTGCGCTCCTAGTGCCCACCTATGAGGTACTCTCGCCCAGTGTGCCCACTGTTTAATCACCCCGTGTGCCTCCCAGTGAATCTTGTCCCAACCATCCTTGACCACATTTAATGCTAAAACTGAACTTCACCTACGGCATATTACTCAACCCTGCTTATCCAGCTTGTGCTACATTGACAGTAAAGTGTGTCTGTCTATTCAGAAATTCGATTTTGCCTTGATTTGCACACTGTTCAGAAATTCGATTTTGCCTTGGTTTCACACTGCTCAGAAATGCGATTTTGCCTTGATCTGCACACTGCTCAGAAATTCGATTTTGCCTTGATCTACACACTGCTCAGAAATTCGATTTTGCCTTGATTTGCACACTGCTCAGAAATTCGATTTTCCCTTTGTTTGCACTCTGCTCAGAAATTCGATTTTGCCTTGGTTTGCACACTGCTCAGAAATTCGATTTTGCCTTGGTTTACACACTGCTCAGAAATTCGATTTTGCCTTGATCTGCACACTGCTCAGAAATTCGATTTTGCCTTGATCTGCACACTGCTCAGAAATTCGATTTTGCCTTGATCTGCGCACTGCTCAGAAATTCGATTTTGCCTTGATCTGCACACTGCTCAGAAATTCGATTTTGCCTTGGTTTGCACACTGCTCAGAAATTCGATTTTGCCTTGATCTGCACACTGCTCAGAAATTCGATTTTGCCTTGATCTGCACACTGCTCAGAAATTCGATTTTGCCTTGATCTGCACACTGCTCAGAAATTCGATTTTGCCTTGGTTTGCACACTGCTCAGAAATTCGATTTTGCCTTGATCTGCACACTGGTCAGAAATTCGATTTTGCCTTGGTTTGCACACTGCTCAGAAATTCGATTTTGCCCTTAATGGCATATTGTGTAGCCAAGTAGACAATTGAACCTGCCTCTGATTCGCACATTGTTTAGAAACCTAGTTGTGCACCGCCGCTCTTTGAGGGCTGCCCTCTGCGGCTGCTCAATTGTGATACCTTATGATGCTTTGTGATGCCCAAACTTAGAAATTATCCTGCGCATTAACCTAACTATGATGCCTGTGTTGCCTTGTGGTGCCCTATGTTGCCTCCAGGTGCTGCCCTGTGGATTGCAGCCTACCACTGATGTCCAAACCTAGATCTTTCCAGTGTACTAGCCTAACTAGCCTTGTGATGCCCTGTGAGGCCTCTAATCTAGGTGCCACTATAAGTACTGTAGCCTACCTCTAAGGCCCAAATGTAGATGCTGCCCTACGCACTAGCTCACTGTATTGCCTCTGATACCCATCTGAAGTATATAAACATGTTAGCCCGGTTCTAGATTGCCTACCTTTATGCTAAAGCGGCAGTATAACTGTATCTCAATCCCCACTGGATCAGTTCAATATACCTGCCACTGTGTCATTTTGCCCAACATGCGCACTCCACAGACCAGCTTCCTATATACATCTTGGTCCCTAGCCTGGACAATTCTAACCATCACCACAATAATGCCCCTCACCAACACTTCCCCTTGCAATTTGCAAGAGAGAAACCTGCGACTTAGAGCTAGGTTGCCACGACTTTACGACATCAAAAATAAAAGAACCAGTCCACCAAACCCTACACGCACTTCCACTGACACTAACCCTAACCTCCTAACCTCAACGACAGTAAATCGCCCTGAACCACAAGGTGACCCATATCACAAACAGAGGAGACCTAACCACCCTAGTCGAAGATCTGTCAAAGACCCCACCATAACTCCTACTTTATCAGGAGCCCTTATTAATGCTAGGTCCATTTTAGCACACAACACTGAAATAGCTGACACACTGACTATTGACAACCTAGATATCCTTGCTGTTTCTGAAACCTGGCTCCATGACCCAGCTGGCCCTGCCCTCATGACCGCCATATCGGACAATTACAATATCTTAAGAGTCGATCGGCCCAATATTAGAGGAGGTGGCCTAGCCATCATAACCAAAACGCATTTAGCTGCTAGACTTACCACACACCCAGCAATTACATCATGCAAACTACTCTCGGCTAAAATACTGATTTCCAATAATTGCACATTAACGATACTCTTAGTGTACAGACCCCCAGGCCCATTAGGTAACTTTGAAGAAGACCTATCCAGTCTCCTTACCAATAGTATTAAAGACTCCACCCAGCTCCTCCTACTAGGAGACTTTAACCTGGGCTTTAACGACGTTGAGGACAAACAAGCCCAACCTATCCAATCCATTTTAGTCAATCATGACATTACCCAAAAGGTTTTAGTTCCCACACACATAAAAGGACGCACACTAGACTGGATAGCCAACCTTAATTGCGACATCACTATCTCTAGCATTCTACCTCAAATATGGACGGACCACTATCTTATATGCTTTATAGCCAACTTAGAACCTCCTAAACCTAATAAGAACAAAATAGCACCCCCCAAACCAACAAGAAGCAAAAATGAAATCACAGTTGAAAAACTTCTCCCACTACTCCTACCAGCTATCACTGCCAGTTCCAGTGAATCTAACCCTAGCGAGTTAGTTGAGTCATTTAACAACTCCATGACCAAAGCCCTGGACTTGATCGCCCCAATCAAATCCCATAAAAGTAAACGCGTAGCTCATCTCAACTCATGGATCACCCCCCAACTCAAGAAAATGCGTATCCAAAAACGCAAACTTCAAGCTATCTGGAGGCACACCCCTTCTGCTGACAATAAAACTACACTTGCCAACTTTGCCAAAAGTTACAAGAAGGAAATAATTCAAACAAAAAAAAGATTCATTCAATGAAAGAATCAATAAAGCCAACTCAAACTCCAAAGAACTCTTCACTATTCTCCGGGAACTGGAAAACCCTATTGCCCCAACAGACAATGTCCCAAGAACAGTGCACACCCTTGGAATACTGCATACCCTTGGAATACTGCATACCCTTGGAAGAACACTGCATACACTTGGAACACTGCATACCCTTGGAATACCGCACACCCTTAGAACATTGCTCACCCTAGGAACACTACACACACTTGGAATACTGCATACACTTGGAATACTGCATACTCTTGGAACACTGCACACCCTTAGAACACTGCATACCCTTGGAATACTGCATACCCTTGGAATACTGCATACCCTTGGTACACTGCACACCGTTTGAAAACTGCATACCCTTTGAACACTGCACATCCTTGGAATACTGCATACCCTTGGAACACTTCATACCATTGGAATACTGCATACCCTCGGAATACTGCATACTCTTGGAACACTGCACACCCTTAGAACACTGCATACCCTTGGAATACTGCATACTCCTGGAACACTGCATACCCTTGGAATGCTGCACACCCTTGGAATACTGCATACCCTTGGAAAACTGCATACCCTTGGAATACTGCATAATCTTGCAACTCTGCACACCCTTGGAATACTGCATACTCTTGCAACACTGCATACCCTTGAAACACTGCATACCCTTGGAACGCTGCACACCCTTGGAACACTGCATACCCCTGATTCTTGTATGACAGATACCACGGGTGTGGGACATGGTGGGATGAGGGGGACAAATCCCCCCCACAATTTTAAGTGGAGGGATATAATAGCTTGTATCCCCCCCAGATTATTTGTGTCACTAACGTAAAATATGACTGCAGCCTGCACTGCAGACTGCAGTTATCATGTAAACACTGGTCTAACTGGGGACCCCGCATCCTCTGCGGTGTGCGGGGCCCCGTCCATGTCCTGGTAGGGGCTCCGCAGACAAAAGTCATTCTGCCTTCATAAAGATTTTTTTTTACAGAAATCATTTCTTTATGAAGGCAGAGTGAGTAAAATGAAAGATTTTATGTCTTTATGAAGTCCGAGGGCTCCCCCACCTCATGATGTGGAAGCATAAAGACTAGTGGCCTCCAAGGCATGGGGCGGGGAGCCCGTTGACTTCAAAAAGAAATAGGTCCTCATTACGAGGTCAGCGCTAAACTGCCGGTGTGACCGGCGGGTTACCGCTGACCTCGTAATACCATTTCCGACACCTAGCTTCCCGGTGCTACCGGGACATTACAAGTCCTGGCGGACAGGGAAGTTACGTGCCGAAAAATGTTAGTCCCCATGGGTTCACGGAAGCACCGGCATTGCCACTAATGGTGCCTGTGCTTCTGTGATGAGTCTGCCTACTGGGGCTGCTGCACCCGCCAGGGTCAGACCTGTCGGGTGCAGCAGTCCCAGCAGGCAGACTCTGAGTGTGGCAGTCCAGAAGCAAGCTTACCAGCACCCATGTTCCTGTACCACCACACTTGTAATGAGGCCCATAGTTTATGTTTGCAGTAACTCTGCCTTCATAACAAAATTATTTCTGTTCCGGTTTGGTCATGGAAATAATTTCTTTATGAAGTCAGAGTGACTTCAAAAAGGAACCATTTCTTTTTGAAATAATGGGACTCCCCTCCATCCCATGAAACGGAGGCCTTCCGATCCTCTGCAGATGATGGGAACAGTTTCCCTGATCAGTTTGCAACATGCCACATGTGTTTATAAACTGTATATCTGACGTTGGCAGTGGATTTATTTGGCGTGAATTGAATGTGGCAATGTCAGATATACAGTTTCTAAACATGCGCGGTGCATTGCAAAACTCATCAGGGAATCCTAGCTCTTAATGTTTCAATGAAACATTAAGAGGCCAGGATTCCCTGATCAGTTTGCAACGTCCCACGCATGTTTATAAACTGTATATCTAATGATGGCAGTGGAACACTTTCATGAATTGAAAAACCGGATGCCTTGCCAGTGCCGCCCTCATGCTTTTCAATTCATGAAAGTGTACAAAAGCCCCTGCCAAAGTGGAACATCACGTTTGCATACTTGCCAACATTATGTGACCAAAAAGACACAGGATTTTTCAATTTTGAAAACTAATAATTCCAATAACATTGACATCACAGGACAATACAAAAAAGATAAACAGCAGAACATGGAAAAATGTTGAAATGTTAAAAATGTATAATTCTGAATGCTAACACCAAATTGTCGGCAGATGCTGTGTGATGGTGTTACACTCTGCAACTTGCTTTCACTGCTCGTTCACCCAAGGGTTGTACTGGCAAGAGTGCAGGAGCGAGTCACCTAGCTGACAGGTCAGTGGATTAGTCTGAACCCAATCAAAGTAATCACCTACTAGCCCACTGTACAGACAGACTAATTAATGCGTTGCATGTTTTGTCCTGGGCTGGTCTCAAGCAGACTTCTTTAGAATCACATAAATTACTTGCCACTGTAAAAAGCAGTAGGAACTGTCACTGAAATCTGTAGGCGGCAGGGCTGCTTCAAAAGCAGTAACCTACTGCCTAAATATGTAGTGTTGGCAAGTATGCATTCGGAACAGCTCTTTGTTTGTTCCTTACTGATGGGCAGCCAGGGCTCACATTTAAGCTCCAAGCATTGGCCAACACGGTCTTGCAAGGCTGCACAAAAAAAAACAGAGGCCATTTGCCTATACAGCAGAGGATCAAAGGTGAACAATAGGAGCCAGTATATATTGATATGAACATGCAGTTTCTATACAAATGCCACAACACTGTTGAATATATTATGTATTGCCTTTTTTAAGGAGAAGGGCGTGATGATTATTTTTACTGCTTACTCTATACTAGTGCCCCTAAACCGTCAGGTTACTTTGAGTTTGTTGCTAGTTTATTTCCTTAGAGTTGGAGCACGCTGATTGCACCCGATATGTTTCTCTGCAAAAAAACATTACAATTTCTATGTATCTATAACTACTTCCCAAAATGAGACCCTGTCCCCCAGCTGGAGGTGATATCTATTGCTTTGACATTTTGTCCTTCTTCACACTCACTCAACATGCTTAGCATACATGGAGCAACAAGAAACTCTGTTAGAACATTTACGATTGAGGCGTTTAGTTATAGTTTACACTACCAACTGGGTCACTTCCAGGTGATCCAAGTAAACATATAAAGAAAATAATGCACAGTGGGGGTCACTTGATTGGGCCAGGATCACACAATCTGGCAAAGAGTGAATTTTCTCCCAGATGTCCCTGTACCCCAGGCCTGGCTTGCAAAGTGCAGACACTGCCTGAGATATCAGCTTGATATTGTATACAAAATCCTCAGAGTTCCGGGCAGAGTTCCAGTCTGCTCCAGTCCCTGGCTACGAGAGGACGTGTGTGCTGCCTCCTCTGCTTTCCTGTTTTCGGCTGAGGCTGGGCTTTTGGAGAAAACAAGCCCAACCTCCATAAAAACCCCTCTGCCGCGCGGAGCGCGCGCGGAGTTCCGGGCAGAGTTCCAGTCTGCTCCAGTCCCTGGCTACGAGAGCACGTGTGTGCTGCCTCCTCTGCTTTCCTGTTTTCGGCTGAGGCTGGGCTTTTGGAGAAAACAAGCCCAACCTCCATAAAAACCCCTCTGCCGCGCGGAGCGCGCGCGGAGTTCCGGGCAGAGTTCCAGTCTGCTCCAGTCCCTGGCTACGAGAGGACGTGTGTGCTGCCTCCTCTGCTTTCCTGTTTTCGGCTGAGGCTGGGCTTTTGGAGAAAACAAGCCCAACCTCCATAAAAACCCCTCTGCCGCGCGGAGCGCGCGCGGAGTTCCGGGCAGAGTTCCAGTCTGCTCCAGTCCGCTCCGGGAGCTGGGGCTGTGGGGGTAGACTCCCTGACTCACCGCCCTAAGAGCCCTAAGAGTGTTGTACGAGAACTGTACGAGAACTGCCAGGACACAGAGGTAGGCGTTTAACACCCTCTCTTCGCCCTCCTGTTCCTCCACTGTTCCTCCTTGTTCAGGACTTGATTTGAACTAACCTATTCTGGATCTATTTTGAACCGATCTGTGCCCAACAGAAACTGAACCGTGTTTAACAGCTACAGAAAATAGAAACGAGTGCGGGTCGTAAACGTGAGGCCTGAACCTCCTCGGGCCCCACTCGGGTCCACTCGGCCAATCCATCTCTGCTGCCTGTCATCACTGCCACCGTATCCTTCCGCTCCCCACCCTATTTCACCCCATTCCGTCCCACCCTACCCGGTCTTTCCCTTCCCCTTCCTCTCCCCTTCCCTTCCCGTCCTCGTGTCGGTCCTTCGTCCCGTCCCACCCTTTCCCCTCCTTCCTCTGTCCTCCCCTTCCAGCAGCCTCTATTCAAGATGGACGAAGACTCTGACCAACGCCTATTAAGGAGTCATATGAAAAGGCCTCCACTTACCTCGAGCCAGCCTCCTGTAGTCTTAACTAATGGTCTCTCCCAAGACCTACGACAACGCTCATCAGCATCAACCGACGATGGCCGCCCCCTCACCGCTTCGGCGAGCGACCCAGGCTGTGTGGGAGCCGGAGGGCCCCTGCCAGGGGGTCTGAGGGTGGCCACATCGCTGATGGTCCTCGCGCCCGACGCTTGCCGCCAGACTTCTTCGACCACCATCTTAAAGCCAACGGCCACCTTTGAAGCGCCCAGCACCTGGGATGTCACGGGTAGACAGGCACCAGCCCCGCTCGGCACAGAAGCGCCGAACTCCACACCGCGGACCATCAATTCTCCTGAGGTGGAGATTCCCCGCAACCGGCAGAAGAGCCTGCTCCCCCGGACCACCACGGCCCAGGTCCACCTGGCCCAGGAAGCCCAACCGGGCTCACTTGGCACGGGCGGCGCCACTGTTTCACGGAGCCTAACTACATCAAAGGGCGATGAAGAGCCTGTCCTACACTTGTCCCCTTGCAGGTCTACCCCGCCTCTGAGGGCAACGACCACTGTGCCCCCTGCAGACCCAACTGGCTCTCCGGTAAACGGGGCCTATGACGCCACGTCAGCTCACTCCTACACTGACCCTTTACTTGGGAGTGCCTTTCATGAGGAGAGCCTGGACTTAGACTCTGACATCTCCAATGGCACACTGGTCAACTCCGGCTCCAAACTTCCCATCAACCATCATGCAAAAAAATCAACACATAGAAATAAAAGCAAACTGTCACATAAGCCCATGGCGGCTGTAGCCACATCCGCCAAAACGCTTTCGACAAAGAAACATCAAAACCCAGCGTCTGGCTCTTACAAAATTAACAATCAGCATAAAAGGGGCGTTTCACAGCAGACACAAAGGAAAAAGGGCCACGCAAAACTCGCTCTATCCACCCCGCGTCTGTCCAATGTTCTAATGAATTTTTTCAAAACACAAGGGAAAAGAAAACCGTCCATTGACTCTGAACTATCAGACGCGGAACTCCTGGAAGCTTTTGACGAGACCTCTCCACTGCTCAAACCCATGAAAAGCCCAGCTCCTACCGTGCCTTATTTATACTCAGCTGAGCAAATTTTGCCTCTAAGCCCTCAACTTCTTGGTCCCGCATTGGACGCACAGACCGATTTTCATCCGGGCTCTGACGGCCCGTCTGCTGACACTTTGGTCGGACCTTCAGACCTGCCGACGAGGTCTCAACTACCACCCTCCCCGGGGCGGTTGGCGTCCGTGAATGCAGATCCAATAAATACCACCAGATCGTCACTTAAGGGCTTTACGGACATCCTAGAGCTATTGCAACCAATAGCAGGGTCACATAGAGAAGTGCTTCCCCACCAGCAGGCAAAGCCCGTCTTAATTCCTGCCTCGCCCAAGTCCAGTCATCCAGTCCCTGCATTCCAATCCTCTTGCCGGGACGACCCCATTTTCAAACCAAGACTACCAGCTTCAAGACCATCGTCTACGCAGGACGTTGGATCCACCAATTCCACTCGTAGACACTCTCTGGCGAACCCCATATCTCAGGGAACTAGAGACACACCACTGAGGACGGGAAGAAGATGGGACCTTCCTCCATCACCCCATAAAGAGTCCCCTAACAATAGAAAGGATCTGACCACAATCATGTCAGCCATAACCATCGCCATGGCCCCATTCTGTAAGCTGTATGAAACGCTAAGTGACGTCTCAAAAGACAACACGGCCATTTTGGCGAATATTCAGTCTAAACTTACCTTCTTAGAAGGGTACATAACAGCTATCGATCTGAAGTATGACCTAACGCACTCAACAAGTCAGGAGGCAGACTCTGGGTCGCCCATGACCACAGCTCCCTCCGGTCTGAAAAAAGGTTTCGCTCCAAATATACGATCACATAAATCAACCCAGACCTTTCCTCTGATAAATCTCAACGAATCGGTCACATTATTTGCGAACAAGCGACAATCATCGTCAAGCTCAAATACGACCATAACTAAGAAAGTGCTAAAATTAGCCACGTCGGATCACCCACCTGGCCTAGCCCACCAACGGACCCAACGAAAGGATGAGTTGGGAGTGCTGCCGCTCAACCGTACTTCAGACGTGGGACCCTCTGTTTGCGGTCTTACTAGAGCGACCTGCGTAACGGACCTACCCAAGGCCCTGGTCCTAACAGACGACCCCTCAGACTCAAGTCTTATACTGATGGAATCTTCCGACGACGCTCAAGCAGTGCCTGAGGCGGCCATCTCCAAAGGCATTCCACAATCATCGCCGCTTACCGCAACCCTTAAGCATTCAGAGGGCCCCCACCTTCAATCAGTGACGACTCAGAGTCCCATTAAGCCCATTCAGGGCGTTGACAACATAGACCTTCCAAGACACTCGACGGTCACACAAAGAAGTCCAAGCTCAAGAACTAGATCAGCGAGATCGCCTGTGTCAGGCACTTGCCCATCCCGACAGCAACCACCAAAACAAGCTGATAATACGAGGGCTAACTCCACCCGCATCTTCAAGCTAGAACAAATTTCTAGCAAAGACAAATACATCATTCTGAACAGAAGAACTGTATTAAGGATAATATCGTCTTTACCTTCCCTAAAGACTCTAAACTCGGCTGACTTTAAGTGGATTGAGCCTTACCATAGAGACAACAAGGCTAAAGCCTATCTCCACATTTACTCCTCCGCAATACAAGATATCTGCCGCCAAGCCGGGGAAGACTTAAAAGCCCAAGGCCTGTGGCTCTCGGAACTATCAACTAGGGATCCCAAGCTCTTCAATAGAGAAATACACCATAACAAAGGAAGGTCAGGCGCCGTTACTCCATCTAACCGACACGACAACCGTAGAACTGAACTGAAATCTCACTTCATACTCTCACCCGGGACATCGAAAACGTGCCTAGACTCATCAGACCGCTCGACACGACCAGTCTGTGAACATCCCGAGCTAAACTGGTCCCCACAGAAAAGTCAAGCTATTAGAAAACAAGACTCTGTTAAAACGCGTCCGTCCTATTCTCAAGCCCTCAGACCACGCCGGGAGAACAGAAAGCTTAGCTGGAGAGACCAGTCCCCGCGAAGAGTCCGGCTCAATTACAGCCCCCGAGCCCAACGCAAACCATCTTCGTCGACGGCTAGTGCAAACTCGACAACTGCTCCTGGCCCATGGGAACGGATAAAAGAGGCCCTATCATTAAAGCGCTCCAGATAGCAATCATCAAAAGAACCCGATAATCAACTCTACCAAAAGCCCTTATCTTTGGCCTCCTGGAACACCAGAGGGCACTCCCATCTAACTGATCATAACGCTGTAGACCTGGGTCAATTTGACATATTTTGCCTCCAAGAAACATGGCTCCAGGATAAACCATCTATGGATGGTTACGACATTGTGATTTCGCCAGCCGTTAAAGGCCGACTAGGCCGCCCATCAGCAGGCCTTCTGATTGGGATTCGGTCAGATCAAAACCTGAAACTCATTAAAACAACGGCAAGATCCTATGAGGTGCTGGCGGTCTTAATTGAATGGAACCCGGCACACGATTCCTCGACATCACAAGCAAAGCTGCCCTCATCCTTACAGCTCGCTCTGCTCACTACCTACTGGAACCCACAAAGGTCTTCGACATCGCTTTTCTGTCAAGCTATTGCTGAGGCAATTGATGAGATTCTTAATGAATGGAACACCCCCTATTTACTTATTTGCGGGGATCTTAATGCGAAATGCAGTTTACCACAAAACATTCCCCGAAACTCGACCACTGTTACAGCAGCGGAGCTCAGGGGCCAAGCCTGGATGACCCTGATGACATCAAGAAACCTGCATAACACCGCCTGGATCTTAAAAGACCAACCGCAGCTACCGACTTGGGAGAGAAATCGTTCTTCAGCCACTTTAGATTACATCTTTGCCTCCCAAGCACTGTGTGCAATTATTCAAGATTTTCGTGTAGTCAAAACCCCACCAAGCGACCATAATATGCTAACAGTATCCTGGCCTTCTACTGGCCGCATTGCACAGAGCTACTTGGCACAGGTCGAAACGAATCCCCAACTAACGCGCCTCCGCTTGACATCGTCTAGCATCAGAATGATCACGCAACAGTTGGTCTCAGACATCACGTCAGTAACAGATTGCGCTTCATCACCAAGGCCAAACTACCTACCTATGCTTCTCAAGCACATGCATCAGGTGAAACAACGGCCGGTGTCCGCTATAACTCATACCCATCTCTACGATAAACAAATAGCATTGAGAAAAAAAGCACTGAGATTACTCAGAAGACGCGCCAAGGCGGACAACACCACTGCTGCATGGGCCCGATGGAAAGACGAAAACACAATCTATAAATCATGGATAAGAGCGCGCCGAGCGGCACTCTACCAGCATGACGCTGAATCCATGACGAGAGTTTTAATGTCGAAAAAAACTGCAGACTTCTGGTCCCTGGTAAACGCCTCTCATGGTAGTACAACTTCAACCATGATCAACGCTGTCCCGGAACAAGTCTGGGTCACATTTTTCACCAATCTTTTTGCCAGCCCGCCCTCTGCCATCAATACGTCTTTTGATACTACGGCCGCCCCTTGGATTGACCTGTCAATTCCAGCAGACATAAGTGCGGCCATCCTAAAATTAAAATCGTCACGAGCCCCGGGCCCAGACGGATTGACGAATATAGACCTAAAGAAACACCACCTAGAATGGTCTAGCTTCATCAGTATTCTGTTTGACCACTGCCGATTCATTAGAAAGATTCCAGCATCTTGGTCTAAAGCAATCGTCATCCCAATTTTTAAGCAAGGAAGCAGGGAAGCGCCTGAAAATTATCGTCCTATCGCTCTACTGGACATAATAGGCAAACTTTTTGCGTCTCTCCTCTTGATCCATTTCAACCGATGGGCGAAATTGGCCCCCTGCAGTGACCCGTTCCAACTAGGCTTTAAGAAAAACGGAGGTACAGCACTAAACATCCTCATACTCACCATTCTGAAAGCCAAAATAAAACAAGGGTCCCCCACAGTCTACGTGGCGTTCATTGACCTCTCTCAGGCATTCGACAAAGTGGAGAGATGCAAACTGTGGAGAAAGTTGGAAAACTGGAACTGCCCAAAAGATGTGCTACTACCAATAATAGCCCTTCATACCAACAATATACTCAGCGTCCGGTTGAACAGACAGGGAGCACTGTCTAAAGAAATCCCCGCTCATAGAGGAGTCAAACAAGGCTGTCCACTAGCCCCGGCCTTGTTCGTGGCTTTCCTGGGGGACTTTAAAGACTCTGAAGCCCAGGTCCGAAGCTTCCCGCCAAAGTTTGGCAAAAGTTCACTTTCACGCCTTCTATACGCGGACGATATGATTCTGTTCGACCAGACCCCGATCGGCCTCCAGCGGCAGTTGGATAATTTAGAAACCTACATGACCACCAATAATCTCCAGATCAATCAGTCGAAAACGAAAATTATGATCCTCTCCAGATCGGGCCGCTCCAAGAAAAAAATACGACCCTGGTCAATCTGTAAAACCAACATCGAAGTGGTCTCGCACTTCAAATACCTAGGAGTGACTTTCGACGGCTCCTCGCAGGAACTCACAATGCAACAGCGCCTGTGGTCTAAAACCAAACAACTTACATCACAACTAAGAGCGATCGACAGAAAATATGGCAAATTCTCGCTAGTACCGGCCATTAATTTTTATAAAGGTAAAATGGTACCGACTCTGACCTACGGCATGGACGCTATGTTCACTGTTCCGCCCACACTGTGGCGATCTTTGGAAGCCTACATTTGGAAATCACTCCTAGGCCTACCTACCGCCATTCCAATCGAAGCTATTAGACGGGACCTGGGTCTGGTATCACTAAGCGCCACCGTCAGTGGGTCCTCATTGGCCCTCTTTAGGAAGACTCTTATTAAGGACGACCTGCCTATCGCTAACATCATCGCCCAAGAACTTGAGTCATCGAACTGCAAGGCCGTCAAAAAATGGACCCTCCTTCAAAAAACCAAACTGGAAGATTTGCACTGTACTTTAGACGACCTGATCTTAAACCCGCAAAGAGTCAGTGAAAAATTGAAGCTACAAGATTGGATCAACACTTCTGACAAAGCGGCGGCAACTAAGCTTCTCAATCATCTCCCTCCGACTTTTAATAAACTGAAACTTCCAATGGCATACTGTTTGAGATTCCCGGACAAAAAGCTGCGCACTATATTTCTAAGAGCGCGCTTAAACCTGCTTCATACGCGGGAAATCTTAGCAATGAGAAGGTTGGCGTCCGAGACTACATGCAGACTGTGCAAACTTCCGGACTCTATTGAGACCGTGCGCCACCTGCTCCTAAACTGCTCTGCTTTAACTCAAATTCGCACAGCGTTCCTATCTCCCTTATGGCTTGACTCGGTACTGATTGATGAGCAAACATGGTGGTACCGCTTGATATCTGGCGAAAAACCTCGCTGGGCTGTTGCGACAGCCAAAATATTGGAGGCTGCCTTCAACAAAATCAACGCGGCAACCTAGGCCATTGAGACTAACACTGTACACGACACGCTCCGATCTCCTTGTCATTCTTGTAAAAATCTTTCTCTTTGATTATATACAAGTAAATAAAAAAAAAAAAAAAAATCCTCATGAAACCATATAAAGTAAAATGAGGATGAGACAATCTCAAGAAGGGCTGCTATGTGGGATGTGTGCTCTTTTCCATAGTAATGTCTAAGGTAGGCAAGGGAAAACACTTGATCTATACTGTAATATCAGTAGGCCTCACTTAAGGCAAACCCCTCCACATCCTCCCACCAACTCACACCTGCTTGAAGTTTGGATGGTACCACACCTAAAGCTTGGTCTCTGACATGAGGGCTACCTGCATTTCGCTAGTTGAAACCTAGCAGCAGGGACCACTTAATCTTTCATAAATGCAGTGCTTTTCAAATGAGAATAATAATACCTGTTATTACATTGCCTAGAAGCTGGAAGCATCTAGCATGAAGCGCTATGACCAAAGTGTTATTATATTCCATAAACCAAACTATTACCAGCACAGACCTGAACTCTGTCCCTGTTCAAAATAAACCATTTGTTGGAGCCTATCCTGTGCATATCTTAAAATAAATCAAGAGCTAAACTGCTGTAGGTCTTGTCTAAGCTTCAACCTGTTTTGTTCAGCCTGGCTGTTGCTGTTAGCGTACTTGAGTGGTCGCAGTGCGATCAGATTTTGGGGGTAGAGCATCACCAGTACGTGGATTTAGTGACTTCTGTGCATGTCCCCCCTTCCAAATATCCATGCTCCTGACTATTTCTTATGAGTTAATGCTTGCAGGTATCAGTGGGCCCTTTTAAGGTCATGGATCTGGCATGCCTGTTTCAGCTTAATCGGAGCAGCTATATGGAGTAGTTGGTCATGCAAGGCGTGCAAGAGAAATGTAAATCAGGATATTGAGTGTGCTCTGAAGACTAAGAAGAAAGTGCCGAGTAAGTGTAGATGAGAGTTGTGGGGTGCTGGCCATGGTGGAATGGGAAGCGAGGGACTGGGGTGCAGTAGAGTGTGGGACTGCAAAGTGAAAAAGGGTAGAAATGATCCAGAGGACAGAAAAAGTGAGGAGCAAGGGAGGGGAGAGATGGGAATGTGGGGCCTGGTGCTCTCCCACTGCCCCAGTGTCATCTGCGCTGTGGTCTGGTTCCTCTCCAGGAAGAGACAGTCACAGCAGGCTGTTCCTGCATCAACTCCCTTTTCACTCAATCCTACCTGCAGCCTAGCTCTGAAGTCAGGACTAACCTTAAATGAGGTATATATCCACATCTGACCTGTCCTTTAGTGGGAGCTGGTGCCAGGGTGTGTGGCATCTTGCCTTGCAACACAGTGTCCTGTTATTTGGGCTATCTCAGCAACTTTCATGGGTTTTTGGTGGATGGATGCCAAGCGGCCTGCAGGCTCATTTTACGCCATTACCTATTCCTTTAACAAAACAGAATGATCTATAAAGGGCACGTAAAGTGCCAGTTCTGGTTTAGATAAAACCACTGATTTAGGGATGTTTACTTCAAAGCCCTGTGTAGTTAATAAGTTAATTGGAGCTGGGAACATACTACTGGTGTAATACACATGTCGTATCTGGGGATGCCTTCATCCACTCCTTTTCTCCTTAATTGTTCATTGCACTTGCACTATCTGCACTTGCACTATCTGAAATGCCCTCAGGCTGATGATGATAGTTATTCTTCACATTCTTAATTGTTTCAAGGACCTTTAGGAATGTAACTGTATTTCTCGCATGCTCCCTCCCTTGAAGCGCTTTGAAACACATGGTGCATAGGCGCTATACAAATAAACAATCAATCAATCAATCAATCAAAAATCAATAAATCACTCTATTAGCACTATGCATTTCCTTCACTGAAGTCCTGCTACAAAAACAGCAATGGCAAGTATTTGCTTTTCTATACGTATTGGGCATGTGCCAGACACTGCTATTAAATGTTCAGGTACATGCATCATTTTGCAGCTGCTTCCATCAGTGGGTACCTAATACCACTATGGTGGTGCTTGGTAAGGGCCTTTTCCATGCCTACATTAAATCTCAAACGGTTACGTTGCCAACGCTGGTTTTAAAATAGGGGTGCAACTGCATTTTTGGTACCCACCACCAGCTGAATAATGAGTTGTAGACAAGTTTTAATAGAGGCCATCATAAGCCATCTGGGTGACACATGGAAGATGAATTAGTAGTTATATATTTGTCAGGGAATTGAGCAGACACCAAATACCATGTTTGCTTCTGTTCTTCCAGTTCTCTGTTTCTTTAGCATTCCAGAAAACACAAAGGCAATGGGATATAACTCCCCGATGAAGGGTGCTCCTTACCTGCTGAGCAACGTAAAAGCAAGTAAAAGCAAGCGGCACCCCCTCCTGCAGAATCTTGCAACACTGACAATTCCTAGCACTCTGGAAACCTGTTCTATCGGGGTGACAGATGTGTGGATGAGACACCCCAGGCACCAGTACACATCAACCAGCTCCAGAAAACAGAAAAGAGACTATAACAGCATACATGCTACTGTGCGCAGCAGCGTCAGGACCAGGGACATAGACACAATTAACTTGACACAATCTACGAGACAGCCCGGGATCAGGAATGCTGACCTGAGATGGCGCCCTTATATAATGCAGCAGAAGCTTCACATCAGCGCTGGGCTCCTGGGACAGGATCCTCTGGGGCTGGGAAATGGCACATGTGCCACAGCTGCTGAACTGTGCAATTGAGAGCTACGTGTTTACTAGCATTGACCTTCTTGTCATTTTCAGCTGGTGATTTTGGAGTAGGAGAGCTGTGACCTGGTGATGCCCATTGCTGTGACCTGGCGATGCCCTTTGCTGTGGCCTGAACTGGATTGCTTAGGTGTTGCCTGTGCAAAGTACATAGACTCATTACATGAAAAAACAGAAGAGGAGCGGCATAACAATAACAAAGAAAAGCGTTTTAGGTTTATTAATGCAGTCATTATTTAGAATAGCGCAAGATGGTTATTAGCAGTAGTCATGGCATACAGGTAAGTATATAAAGCCGATCAGGTACAAAACATAGACTAACTTACATGCCTCATTCTAATGCTTAGCAGGCTTCATTTTAATGCTTAGCTGGCCTCATGCTAATGGTTAGCAGGCCTCATTTTAATGCTCAGCAAGCCTCATGCTAATGGCTATTAGGCCTCATTTTAATGCTTGGCAGGCACCATTTTAATGCTTAGCAGGCCTCTTGTTAATGCCTAGCAGGCCTCATTTCAATGCTTAGTAGGTCTCTTGTTAATGCTTAGCAGGCCTCATTTTAATGCTTAGCAGGCCTCATTTTAATACTAAGCAGGCCGCATGTTAATGCTTAGTAGGCCTCATTTCAATGCTTAGCAGTCCTCATGTTAATGCTTAGCAGGCCTCATTTTAATGCTTAGCAGGCCTCCTTTTAATGCTAAGCAGGCCTGATGTTAATGCTTAATAGGCCTCATTTTAATGCAAACATTTTAAGAAAGAGTGGTGTGGGAAGGTGTTGTCACCCAATTGTAGTAAGCTTCATATATGTGTCTATATGTGTTTGCCATTTGCACCAATCAGCATCATAGGATATTTTACGTTGCAAAAACCTTCCCATGATATGTTGTTAGATGTCTATACATTTCGGGGTTTGATGGCAAATCTTTTGACAGCGCCTTTCATGCATTCTTGTTTGTGATCTGTTTGAATAAAGGTTGTCCCAGCTTCGACTTCCGACTTGGGATACATTACTTTTTGATTACTTTTGCAGCTTTTTTGATTGTGAGATGGTACGACCCCACACTCACATGGATCCGAGTAGCAGGACAGCTTGAGACATGTCTGAAATATTATGCTACCATGTTTAGAACAAGCAGACAACTGTTCGGAGCCGCAAAACCACATCACCCAATGACAAAGCAACAGATTAAAATAGCCACACAGCGAGATGGAGCTGAATAAAATACCTATCTAAGGTACTGCGGCATCCGCAAGGCTGAAAAAATAGAGGGCCTGATTCATATAATTTGTCGCATAAAAGGTGCAAGCACCGCGTGCCAAGTAATCTTTGTGCGGCATGCATATTCACAGAATACCAGAGGCATAAGTTGCCATGGTGCAGAAACAGCAAGCTGCGGGAGTAATGCACCCAACATGCCCCCATGCACAGTATAAAGCAAGGGAAATGCCTAACACAGTGCAAGCCCCCGTGCCATCCCTGGCCCAGCATACAGCACCCACAGTGAAATCACACTGAAACACCCCACGATCCCCGTACGCACCCCAGCATAATCACGTGAAAACACCCCAGCGTAATCGTGCAAAAACAGCTCCCAACCCCTGTGTGCACTCCAGCGGAACTGATATTGATATTGATATTTTATTTCTATCGCGCTCATACACAAGTGTTTCAGAGGGCGACAAGGCAGGGGAGGGGAACAGGGGAGAACAAAACAGCGATCATACAAGGCCCAGTGACATTGAGAACGCGCAAGTGCATGGGAGAGGGGGAGAAGTGGAAAGTGCGAAGCAGAGGAGAAACAGGTAGATACAAATAAATTTTAAAAAAGCAACTAACAGTGGTAGTGCAGCCAGCAATTTGCAAGTGCTAGGTTTAAGGTAGCAGACAGGGTTGGTCTGATAAGTGCAGGAAGACAAATGGGTTGGGGCTATATGGGTACAGATACAGACCCCAGTGCAAGGGATGGCCCTGAGGCAGTGCGGGAGGGTGGCAGGGTGAGCAGGTACCTGGGCCCAGAGGACAGAGGGTGGCCTGGTGCACGCTGCCAAGAGAGAACAGATCAGCAGGGGAGAGGGGGAGCAAAGGCAGAAGAAAAGATGAAGGTTTTGAGATGCTTCCGGAAGCAGAGATGGTTCTCCTCAAGTTTTAGAGTGGCAGGGAGGCTGTTCCAGAGGGAGGCCCCAGCCGAAGACAGAGATCTACCCCCAGCTCATTTCTTTGAAAAACGGCTGACACTGAGGGAGTTGGAGTTAGAGGAGCGGAGAGCTCGAGAGGGGAGGTATCTGCGGAGGGATAGCTGAAGGTATTTTCGACCCAGACACCAGAAAGCCTTGTGGACAATGCAGAGGGTTTTGAATTTAATCCTTGAATCCATGGAGAGATTTCAGAGCTGTAGAGATACGATCCCAGGGCTTGAGGCCAAGGACAAGTCTCACAGTCCACATGGGACAACCCAGCCCCCATCACCTGTGACACCACCCTGCAGGCAGCCCCCTCCACATGGGAGAGCCCAGCCCCCATTACCCGTGACCCCACCCTGCAGACAGCCCCCTCCAGATGGGACACCCCAGCCTCCATCACCTGTGACACCACCCTTCAGGCAGCCCCCTCTACATGGGAGAACCCAGCCCCCATCACCTGTGACACAACCCTGCAGGCAGCCTCCTCCACATGGGAGAACCCAGTCGCCATCGCCTGTGACACCACCCTGCAGGTAGCCCCTACACATGGCAGAACCCAGCCCCTTTCACTCATGACCCCACCCTGCAGGCAGCCCCCTACACATGGGACAACCCAGCCCCCATCACCTGTGACACCACCCTGCAGGCAGCCCCCACCACATAGGAGAACCCAGCCCCTATCACCCGTGATCCCACCCTGCAGGCAGCCCCTCCAGTTGGGACACCCCCACCCCAGCCCCATCACCTGTGACCCCACCCTATAGTCAGCCCCCTGCAGACAGGACAACCCAGCCCCATCACCTGTGACACCACCATGCAGGCAACCCCCTCCACATGGGACATCACCTGCATGGTGAAGCCTGACATAGTGACACATCATCACTCCATCGAGTTTGTGTCGTGCACCTTGACTGCTGTGTAGTGACACCAGTCAGATTATCCACAGGAACATGTATCCTGCAAGCAGAAATGAATGCATACACCCGGGCCACATCCATTAGTGAGTCAGCTGGGCAAACAGATTAGCTGGCCACAGCCATCTACCCACATACACATGAAACAAGTGAATGTAAAAGTGAGTGCCTCCTGGCCATGTGACAAAGGCATGGCATCAATATCCATGGAAAAATTGTTCACCAATGACAAAATCCCAAACACCCTCAATGTGTGCCACATGAACAAATACTGGCCGTGTTCGCCACAGACTGAGCTTCATTGAGCTGCTATTCCTAGAAGCTAATCTCTAATAGACTCTTCACTGGTATGCCCATTTGTGAAGGACATGGCAATCAGACAGTGCAGCATGCACCGAGCCAGCTGCTATGGCCAGCCAATGTGTAAATACCATGAAATGGCAAAAGTATATCGCAGTGCAAGAGGTTGACCAACACCAGAGATGATGATAACTCTAAAATCACATGCTGGTGAATTGGAAAAGCACTGCCTGTGTGTTACAGAGCATCAAGCAGATAATGTGCAAATGTCCTGAACATGCAACACTCCCACAGTCACCTCACCCTGCTCACTCAAAAACACAGTGAGGGCAAATACACAGAAATGTTGCACATGTGAAAGGAAACGCACACACAAAATGCCACTTCACACACCACCCCCAGTCCGCCCATGTGTATACTCACCCAGCAAACAAACCAAGAACATAACACATGAAAGTAAGCAAACACACACATGACTATCAATGGGCAGGATCTGGCCTACTAAATGGACTCCCAAACAGGCACACTGCAAAAATAACTGAATGACAATTAGTGTGAGACTAAAACCAATTATATTAAACAGTTGCATTTCCAGCATATATACTGTAAAAAAAAAATATTAAACCATAATTGTGGGATGTTTTTACCCATGCATCCGAGCCCAACCAAAAAAAAAAAAAAAAACCTGTGCATTACTGGCATTGAAAACATCATGATGGCCAGAGCTTCCCAGAAAATGCCCAGGGAAATGCATGAAGAATAGGCTGCCACCCATTTTTGCCGATGTTCTGGGCACAGAAGGGCACTGCCTAAAACCACCATTGGGCTACCCACACAGTAGCCTGAAACCATTGGGAATGGCAATGCTGATTGCCAAAAGCAACCTAGAACTGTGGGAAATTCATTTTCTTAAATCCCAAAAATGGTTGCATTACCAGTACTCACCACTATCAGAAAGCCGGCGTTTTAAAACCACCAGACGTTTGTGTAAAACTGAATAAATGAAACAAAACCAGACCAAAGAACGACTTACTGAGAGGTGGATACAATGTAAAGTTATATTCTGAAGTGACTTGAAGGTTTATAACAAGACTGGCTGAGCTCTGCAGGTCTGCAGCGGCTTAAACTGAAACTGGATTAAAATTACCAAAAATTGAAATGTGTAAATAAACTGAGGGACAGACTTGTGACTGCCACATAGTTTGTCACTGTTAAAATGTCATAGTTTTGAACTTAGAATCAGCATTCTAGCTGCATATGTAAAAATTGTTAGTTTTATTTGAATGCAGAAAACTGGGTAACTAAAAGTGACATTAGCTGGGGCCTGGCTTAAGGAACTGGATTCTGCCTGACAACTTCCCCCCAATTGGAGTGAAACTGGATCCGCAGCAGTTCTCAGGCCTGGCTGCATTCTGAGGGGAGGTTACCCCTCTCTGATTGAATTACCAAGGGACTGCTAGAGACTAAACAAAGGACCCAGGCAGAGGGTTTATTGGGGGAAGGCCATAAATGGCTTCCTCTTGAACAATGGGCCTTCCAGGGCCCAGGCAGATGGTTTATTGGGGGAATCGTAAAATAGCTTCCTCTTGGCAGAAGCTGGGAGGGGCAGGGTCTCTGAGCTTGGCAGAAACTGGATAAACTGGTTTCTATACCATGTGACCTGAAAAGACACACCCCTGTTGGCCAGAATATGATTCTAAGAAAGATGTATAACTCACAGTGCGGACTTGTCAAAATTATTTAAATGATACCATAATTCTTGTGATTTTTCGGTGCACGTTTTAAGACGCGTTGGGAATTTGTGTGATGTTCTGGGGCAAAACCCCGCTATTTATTGACACCACAGACTCTGTGTTTAAGCTAGAGACATGGGAATTTACTGGACTATGTATGGACAGGCCGTGTATATGTGTATATTTTTTAATGAAAAACCAATGTTGCAAAACCAGTTAAAAAACGCAAAATGTTGCCAGTTCTGAATGCGAGCTCTTAGAAACATCAGAGTTTGAACAGAGTATACCTCATGTGATCCGTGATGGGTGCATGTAATTTCAAACCACTGTGTATCTATGAAATATGTCTTTAGGTCAAATATAGATTTGTGGGCAAACTGACCAGGGGAGGATCCTCTGACCCATAAAACCTACAGCATCACTCTGACTCACAGTTCCTTCCCCAATCATGGGAGAGGGAAGAATTGGGCCAATGACAAGTAGAAAGGGGCAGGCTTAGCTAGGCCCAGGCACACACCCACTTTCCAAACACGTAAAAAGAGGCTGCTGGGACAGGTAGAGACATTCAAATCCAGTTGCTGCAACGCGCTCTGCCAGACCATACAACATCCAGAAGATACCAGATTCAACACTTAGACTTTAAAACTCCAAAGAACTTGATTCAGAACTCAAAGCAAGGGTCTAAACCCACAAACTGAGAACTCTTCTCAGTAGGCCTCAGCATCCAGCAAACCTAACAGCGGTAGCAGCATCCAGGAGCCGTGCAGATCAGCGCTGGGTCCAGAGAAAGCTGTACAGAAAGATCCAGAAGCAGTGCTGTACCCAGAGAAAGGAGAGCAGTATCCAGAACCAGAGATCCAGAGTGACCCAGACCGCTGTTAGCAGAACCAGAGAGCTGACCCAGATCACTGTGAAGTGCCGAGACCAGAGACGGAGTCCAGTCCAAAACCTGACCAGATCCGTGGGGAGGCCTATTTCAAAATATATTGTGAGTACCTAGCAGAACTGTGCAGAACCAATCTCTTAGTTAAAATAATATTATTCAATCTATTTTAATCTAACCAGAACTGCCTCCTAACCGTCACCTGTCATTTGCAAAGCTGTCACCTGTCATTTTCTAGCTGCAAGCAGTAACCTGTCGCTTTGAATTTTTAAAATTTCAAGTCCAAAAAAACAACCTTCACAAAATCGTTCATAACTCTGTAACCGTTTGGGCTAGGAACTTGGTTTAACTTGCCTCTGAAAGCTTAGAATCTTACCTTTCCAACAAGCCTACTCCTTATACTTTCTTCGCAATCACTATTCACGCATTCGTGAATTTTGCCGCGATTTGCGATTTGGCCCGATTTCTTTACTTGTAAAAAGATAGCTGCTTTTGCCTGAACTGCTAAATTTCGTTTGCCTCTTAAGAACCATCCCTGAATCATTTCTAGAGTGAGCCTGAACTCATATTAACTAGATACCACTCACCCTGAACCTCCTGAAGGGAATTAAAAGCATTTTCAGCATATTTCTCACTGCATTGTCACCATATTCAAAGCATTTTGCCTGTGTTTCAAAACTCCTATCTGTTGTATAAGTTGCTGGGGGGTGAATTGTCCAAGAAAGTGATTACATTGTCTTTTGCTGAAACCCTATCAAGTTTTTTTTCTGTACTGCATTTTCATTCCACCTTGCATCCATTTGAAACCATAAAAGTATTGTTGCTATCTTATCCATCCTATAACCACTCATCATTTATTATAAAGAAGTGTGCTAGTGCCAGACTATCCATTATTGATTACTGCTCAGATTAAGTGTGATATTCAATTATTAATTTATTATAAAGTGTGACATATATATATATATATATATATATATATATATATATATATATATATATATATATATATATATATATATATATATATATATATATATATATATATAGTTTAAATTCTCAAATAAACCTTTTAACTTGCAAAACAGAACTACTTCTTGGCTCAGTGGGGTCAGGGGGATTCCAAAAGAGGGGTGTTATATAGGGGTAGTCATCCAGAACTTATGAACTGGACATAAAGATATATCAATAAGGGTTTCCATTCAGTATCCCAGACTAGGCATTGACTTAGCTCTAGTGTTGAATTGAATCCTCTTACATAATATTAAAAGATGTCCACGTAAAAATACAAATTCAAAAATGTCCATGTGTATACACACATTTCGTCAAAAAATCAATAAGATCAATAATAAAACTCCTCAAACTCCTCAAAAACTGTGTACAATAAAAATGGAGGATAGTCCACAGACCACTCCAAAATAAAAATAAAATAAAAGGAAACGTACAGCTACATAACTATGTACAAATAAAATGGAGTAATGTCTGTGATGCTAGCTCCAAATAATAATTTAAAATGAAAGTAAACTTACCTACAAAACTATGTGCACAGGCAGCATGCTAGTCCATCTTGTGACCAAACTCTCTCAATGTCTTGGCCAGGGCACCACCGAGCATTGCATCCACTTCCCCTAGGCGGTCCTCCGCTCTCACCTTGGGGGCTTGCAGGGACTCCAGCATGGCCCTGTACATCCCCTCCCACTCCCTGCCTGCAAGTATCTTCAAGAAAGTCAGCCCGCCTCTCTGCCCGTCGAAGTACAATCTCCACCCTGGCTATGGTGACGCTCAACTCCACAGCCCGCTGCCTCTCTACCCGGATTTGCTGCCCGTACTGCACGAACACGGAAAACATACTTGTTCTAAGGTCCGCCTTTGCGTCCTGCCTGATGCCAGATACCTGCCTCCCTGAGATTGGATGCCCTGAGAACAATAGCCTCCTACTTTGAACCTGCTGCTGCCAAATTGCCCAGTGCCTGCTTCGTAAGGACACCCTTTGGGCTGATGACATCACCCGGGGGTGAGGGGTGTAACCCTCACCTGATTCCCGTAGAGGCGCCGGTCTTGACTGGGCGTATACCGTATCTTCAAAGGTGATGTGTAACACACGGCTGGCTCTTTGGGCTGGACCTCTGTGCACTGTATGTCTGACTCGAAGGGTAAGATGTCTGCAGATAGAAAATATGGGATTAATGAACTGGGTTATTGAATGTCTTTCTCTTCTTCCCTTTCTCTTCTCCTGTAGAACCCCAAAGGTCAACGCTCTCACCTTAGGTAAGTGAACGCCGTGCTCTCCATCTGCCTCGGGGCAGGGTGCTGTAACCAGTTTCTTCACTGGATAAGGGGAGCAGGCCTCTTGACTTCAGAGGACTGCTGTCCGTCGTTTACTGCACGAACGGTAAGTTTCGAGTAATTCTAATGTCTTTAAAAGTCTTTAGTAATGATGTCTCTTGTTTTGCAGGGTTCCGGCGATGGCGGATGACGGGCTGAAGTGAGTTGAAGATGGAGCCCGTGTGATGAATTGAAGCGCCTGGAAGCACGTAAGTAAGCGCTTGTTGCCTGCTTCACGATGCGCTCTAACTGTCTTTTTATTTTGCAGGTACAAGTTTGGAGCGGCTGCAGGGTGCCGGAATACCCACTGGGTTAGATGTGGAAAGGAGTAATGGCACGTGAGTATTAAAGTTCCCCAATGTCTTTAAACGCACCTTGTTTTGTCTTTCAGATGCGGGATGCAGCGCCGAAGGCCTCCGGAGCGTGCGAAGAGTTGGTAAGCTTTTGTCTTTCAGATGTCGGAATACAGTGCGAAGACTTCCGGAGCGCACGAAGAGTAGGTAAGCCTTTGTCTTTCAGATGCCGGAATGCAGCGCGAGGCGTTGATGACAGCCGATGGATCAGGTAAGTGAAGCGCTGTCACTGAAGACCGTAATGCTAACCTGTTCTTTCTTGTCTTTATAGGTGTTGCTGAAGACTGGATTCAGGATGGTAAGCCTTTTTCCTTAGGCCCAGGATCAGATGCAGAAGACACGATGAGCGTTCTGCTGCAGAGGATGCAGAATAACGCAAAGCAAGATTCATCCATCGGGTGTGGTTTAAATAGCCTCCTGTAGTGCTTAGGTCCCTCCTTCCACAGCCACGCCTAGGTAAGAAAAGAGTTCCTGCTTTCCAGAAGAGTTCCAGTGTTCTGAACCTAGGGAGTGGCTCCTGCCCCACCCAACAGGAAAAGTAGTTCCAAACAGAAGAGGATCAGAGGCTCAACTGGCAGGCAAGTAAGCAGCATGGTCTGCTGCAGGTAAGTCCACCCAAGCATTATGAGCCCGGCGCTTCCAGCGCTGGGACTGGGCATATTTATGAGCCTGGTGCCACTGGCGCCAGGACTGGGTCCAAAAGGTCCCAATTGGGACTGGTTGGCCCTCGGAACCTGGGTTATGGATCTGCTTCCAAGGGAGTTGGGAAAACCCTGACCTTTTGGAAGCAGAGATCATGACAGTACCCCCCCTCAAGGCCCCTCCCAAACCGGGCTTCCCCGGGGGTTTTGGCTTGTCAGGAAATGTTTAGTGAAATCTTTTGATTAGGCGAGGAGTGTGGACATATTCAGCAGGTTCCCAGGATCTCTCTTGGGGGCCGTAGCCTTTCCAGTCAATTAGGTAAAATAGTTTAGATTTGGAGATCTTGGAGTCCAGAATGCTTTTGACTTCAAACTCGAGTTCTCCATCAACTAGGATGGGTTTTGGAGATTTAGTTAGTCGGGTTTGATGTTGCACGGGTTTTAATAGAGAGACGTGGAAGACCGGATGTATCTTCATGTGCGGGGGCAAGTCCAACTTGACCGCTACTGGGTTTACTATGGTAGTGATGGAATAGGGACCAAGGTATCTTGGGTTGAATGTGCGTGGCCCTTTTAGAGGTAGATATTTGGTGGATAACCAGACTTGATCCCCTACTTGATATTGAGGGGCTTCCTTCCGATGTTGATCTGCTCCTTTCTTGTATTGTTCTTTAGCCCTTTGAAGGTGAGAAACAGCTTCCTTAAAGGCTTGAGTGATTGTAGAATGCAGGTAGTCAACTGCTGGTGTTTCAAGATCTTGGATGGGATCCAACTCCGAGGTTCGAGGGTGACTGCCGTATAAAAGAAAAAACGGGGTTTTCCCAGTTCCCGAATGGACAGAGTTGTTGTAGGCATAATCGGCTATCCAAAGGATGTCTTTCCAAGTTTTTTCAGTTTGTTGCAGCATGCAGCGTAAATACTGTTCCAGAGTTTGATTGGTCCTCTCGGTTTGTCCGTCGGTCTGAGGGTGGTGACTGGTCGATAGTCTCACATCAATTTGAGCCGACCGACAGCAACTTCGCCAAAAATGAGAAATAAATTGACTACCTCGATCCGAAATTAGAACCGAAGGAAAACCGTGCAGTCGGACGATGTTTTCGAGAAATTCTCGGGCCAGAGTTGCTGCTGTTGGCAAGCCTTTGAGCGGAATGAAATGCGCCATCTTGGAGAATAAGTCCACGATTACTAGAATCGTATTGTATCCGGAGCATGGAGGTAGATCGGTGATGAAGTCCATAGAAAGCGTATGCCAAGGGCGAGGTGGGATGTCAATAGGGCGTAAGAGGCCTGCTGGTCTTTCCTTTTGACTCTTGTTTTGGGCGCATACTCCACAGGACATTATAAAGTCTCTGATATCTTTTTTCCAAGACGGCCACCAGAAGTAGCGCTTGATTTTTTCTGAGGTCTTGGCCATACCGGGATGTCCTTCCATTAAAGAATCGTGATAACAAGAGATTACTTTTTTCTGTAAATCTGTGCTGGGCAGGTATAATCGTTCTTGGAAATACAATAAGTTGTCCTTTACTGCAAAGTCCTTTCCCTGCAGATGCCAATTCTGTATGTCTGCTGGAGTTACAAGTTGCCTGGCTTCATCCTTAACTTCCTCTATGGATTGTGTGGCGATTACACCCAGAATTCTTTGTTCGGGAATGATTGGTACAGGTTTAGGGTTGATCAAGTGTTCTTCCACTCCCATACGAGAAAGGGCATCAGCTTTATCGTTTTTTGTACCAGGTCGATAGGTAATTATGAAGTCAAACTCGGCAAAGAATAATGCCCAACGGAGTTGTCTAGAGGATTGGGCTTTTGCGGTTTTCAAATATTGCAGGTTTCGGTGATCCGTAATCACAGTAACGGTGTGTCGGGCCCCCAGCAGATAATGCCGCCAAGCCTTAAAGGCAGACTTGATAGCCAGAAGTTCCTTGTCAGTAATCGTGTAATTGATTTCAGGAGGCGAGAATTTGCGGGACCAAAATGCCACGGGATGCAACTGATTGGTTACCGGGTCCTTTTGTGATAGAAATGCCCCCATGGCAAGGCTTGAAGCATCAGTTTCCACGATGTAGGGGAGTTCGGGGCGAGGGTGTTTTAAGATTGGTGCAGAGATAAATCTAGTCTTCAAATCCTGGAAAGCTTGTTCCGCCTCAGTAGACCATTCAAAACGTTTGTTTTTCTTTAACAAGGCAGTGATGGGCTGGACTATCCGAGAAAATTCGGGGATAAACCTGCGGTAAAAGTTAGCGAAGCCTAACATGCTTTGCACACCTTTTACGGAGGATGGTGATGGCCATTTGAGAACTGCATCGACCTTCTTTGAATCCATACGCACTCCGCTAGGTGATAATATGAATCCCAAGAATTCAACTTCAGTCACGTTGAAAACACATTTTTCCAACTTAGCGAAAAGTTTGTGTTGACGCAATCTTTCGAGGACCATTTTCACGTGTTTCCGATGTTCAGATTCCGATGAAGAATAAACAAGGATGTCGTCAATGTAAACAACAACACACACATCTATGAGCTCTCTGAGGACATCGTTCATAAAATATTGAAAGGCGGCCGGGGCATTGCAAAGTCCGAAGGGCATGACCTGATATTCAAATAGTCCATATTTGGTGCGGAAGGCCGTCTTCCATTCATCGCCCTCTTTTACTCGTAGCAAGTGGTAGGCTCCTCTAAGATCCAGCTTTGTATATATGCATGCTTTTCTGACTTGGTCCAGGAGTTCAGGGATCAAAGGTAACGGATATCTATTCTTGACGGTGATCTGGTTCAGGGAGCGATAATCTATACAAGTTCTAAGGTCTCCTTCCTTTTTTGGAACGAAGAACAAAGCTGAAGAAGCAGGGGACTTGGAAGGACGAATAAACCCATTTGCCAGGTATTGATCCAGGTATTGTCGAAGAGGAAGGTTTTCAGGCTCGGTGAGGCCATAAATTCTACTACAAGGAGTAGATCCAGGTATCAGGTCTATCTGGCAGTCATAAGACCTATGAGGAGGTAGAGAGTTAGCCTGATCCTTCCGGAAAACATTTTGGTATTCTAGGTATTCGGGAGGTAACTGGGGAGTCTCTGAAGAAATTGCTGCCAGTGCAACACCAGGTGGAGGGTGACAAGTAGAGACACATTCTGGAAACTGGACCGTTCTTGCTCGCCAATTGATCAGAGGATTGTGTTTCTCTAACCAAGGTATTCCTAGAATAATCTGAAACTGAGGAGCCTTGATCACATCAAACACGATCTTCTCATGGTGTCCATCTTGACTTACTAACGTCACTTCTTGAGTGGTATGCGTTACTGGTCCGGAGGCTATCTCCGTTCCATCCACCGTAGTAATGACGTCCCTTACAGCCTTGGGACAAAGTGTTAGAATCATCCTCAAAACCATTTCATGATCCACATAATTGCCGATGGCACCGCTGTCGACGTAAGCTTCAATTGCATGTAATCGATCCGGATTATCAGGGCTAATGAGGACCATAGGTATCACGAAATGCGAGGTCACGGAACTGGTTTTCACGCTCGGCAAGAGGACCTCTATTCTTGTTGGGTGAGGTTGTTTCCCTGCTCAGAGTTTGTAACTTTGGTAACTGCAGCTCCTACTGCCTTCTTGGCAAGTTTCACCGGACAGTTTCGAAGAAAGTGCCCTGAGTTTCCGCAATAGAGGCATAATTGCAACTGTTTTCTCCTTTCCCGCTCCTTTTGTGTTAGAGGACCTTTCAGGCCCCCTATTTGCATGGGTTCCCCGGAGTCTACTCCTTTGGAAGGAATTGGCGGTTTGGAAAATACTCGAGCATCAAACTTGGAACGATCGGCCTTCCTGTTCTGCAGTCTGTGATCTATTTGAACGACTAAGTCTGTATAGTCCGAACAATCTTGTGGGGGATTCACTACTTGGGCTAACACATCTTTGAGCTCTCCACGTAGACCTCTATAAAACAGCGTAATCCTTTTGTCCTCAGGCCATTGAGTTTCCACTATCAGTCTGTTGAAAGACGCAATATAAGCCAAAAGGTCTTGATTACCTTGTCGCAACGAAAGAAGCTCATTGTCCAAGGCCTGCCCCTGTGAATGTCTTGCAAACAGTTTTTCCATACTGAGCTGAAAAGCTTGAAAATCATGGAGGACCGGATCATCTTGATTTACTAAAGGGATCGACCAGTCTGCCGCATTGCCACTAAGGTACGAAAGCACGAAAGCTACTTTAGCTTGATCAGTTGGAAAGGCTGCTGGCCGGCATAAGAAATGCAACCGGCACTGATTGATAAATACTGCAAACCTCTTTGGGTCACCAGAAAATCGTTCGGGCGGAGCCAGAGGTAAATTCCCAGGTAGGTTGATCTGCACTGGATTCATAGAGGATGTAGAAGGAAGATTTCCCCCAGATGCGGGTAACGGGGTCTGTCCGGCTTGTGACTGTAGCAATTGTCTAGCGAGATCATCTGTTCGCTCCTTGGAAATAATCAATTCCCTTCTTAGAGCGTTCGTTTCCTGACGGGCTGCATGCACTTCTGCCCTTAGTACCCCAAGTAACTGGGCTAGCTGGTCGGTATCCGAGGTTTCCATAGCGCCTGGACGGGAGTTTTGCGGTAGGCTTTGCGTTCTGTAACGCTCACCTGATTCCCGTAGAGGCGCCGGTCTTGACTGGGCGTATACCGTATCTTCAAAGGTGATGTGTAACACATGGCTGGCTCTTTGGGCTGGACCTCTGTGCACTGTATGTCTGACTCGAAGGGTAAGATGTCTGCAGATAGAAAATATGGGATTAATGAACTGGGTTATTGAATGTCTCTCTCTTCTTCCCTTTCTCTTCTCCTGTAGAACCCCAAAGGTCAACGCTCTCACCTTAGGTAAGTGAACGCCGTGCTCTCCATCTGCCTCGGGGCAGGGTGCTGTAACCAGTTTCTTCACTGGATAAGGGGAGCAGGCCTCTTGACTTCAGAGGACTGCTGTCCGTCGTTTACTGCACGAACGGTAAGTTTCGAGTAATTCTAATGTCTTTAAAAGTCTTTAGTAATGATGTCTCTTGTTTTGCAGGGTTCCGGCGATGGCGGATGACGGGCTGAAGTGAGTTGAAGATGGAGCCCGTGTGATGAATTGAAGCGCCTGGAAGCATGTAAGTAAGCACTTGTTGCCTGCTTCACGATGCGCTCTAACTGTCTTTTTATTTTGCAGGTACAAGTTTGGAGCGGCTGCAGGGTGCCGGAATACCCACTGGGTTAGATGTGGAAAGGAGTAATGGCACGTGAGTATTAAAGTTCCCCAATGTCTTTAAACGCACCTTGTTTTGTCTTTCAGATGCGGGATGCAGCGCCGAAGGCCTCCGGAGCGTGCAAAGTGTTGGTAAGCTTTTGTCTTTCAGATGCCGGAATGCAGTGCGAAGACCTCCGGAGCGCACGAAGAGTAGGTAAGCCTTTGTCTTTCAGATGCCGGAATGCAGCGCGAGGCGTTGATGACAGCCGATGGATCAGGTAAGTGAAGCGCTGTCACTGAAGACCGTAATGCTAACCTGTTCTTTCTTGTCTTTATAGGTGTTGCTGAAGACTGGATTCAGGATGGTAAGCCTTTTTCCTTAGGCCCAGGATCAGATGCAGAAGACACGATGAGCGTTCTGCTGCAGAGGATGCAGAATAACGCAAAGCAAGATTCATCCATCGGGTGTGGTTTAAATAGCCTCCTGTAGTGCTTAGGTGTCTCCTTCCACAGCCACGCCTAGGTAAGAAAAGAGTTCCTGCTTTCCAGTAGAGTTTCAGTGTTCTGAACCTAGGGAGTGGCTCCTGCCCCACCCAAAGGAAAAGTAGTTCCAAATAGAAGAGGATCAGAGGCTCAACTGGCAGGCAAGTATGCAGCATGGTCTGCTGCAGGTAAGTCCACCCAAGCATTATGAGCCCGGCGCTTCCAGCGCTGGGACTGGGCATATTTATGAGCCTGGTGCCACTGGCGCCAGGACTGGGTCCAAAAGGTCCCAATTGGGACTGGTTGGCCCTAGGAACCTGGGTTATGGATCTGCTTCCAAGGGAGTTGGGAAAACCCTGACCTTTTGGAAGCAGAGATCATGACAACGGGCCTGTGCCCTGCTCCTGGGTGCCTGCTCTCCCTCCATTGCCATTGCTCCTGTCGTTCCCTGGATCGGTGTGGTGACCATCTTGGCTGATCCACTGGTGACTCCCAACTCATGCAGCAATGTTATATCCGCAAGACGTATATTACAAAAGAGGTGACCACTCTATGGTGGCAGTGGTCTGCGCTGGGGGTGGCGTACCAATAAGGGGCTAGTAAGACTTATATTCACAAAAAAGAGTACTGGTACGTCAAGGATTGGCCCATGACCGGTATAAATGAATTAGTACCATATCGGTCCAATATCTGTATAACCTTGTTGGTTATATAAAGAACACTACACCCAATTGTATATAACAGAGTCATAACCATTCATAACAATTGAAAACACATTTAATGTGGAAAATTCATACATATAATTGAATCAAACATGTAATTCACATTTTTAACAGTGGATAAAATCTTTCAAACCATATATTAACGAGTTGAACCTATGAGAAATGAAGAAAACAAAATCAAAAATTAAACCAAAACGAGAAAGGAAGAACCCGGACCAAATCCGGATATAAACAAGAGTTCCTTGTCATTTAGGCATACAATTTTTCCTATACAAATAAGAACAGAGAAATACTCAGTGATGTTACTCTGAAAGTCAATGCAATATTTCTAACTGCATTATTACCGTAGACTGTAACCATCAAATGTACCAAAAGGAAAATAATTTTTTGTTTCCAATGAATAGTCTTATTAATTGAAAATGAAATCCCAGGCTCAAAGTATTGAAAAGCTGGGATTGGGTCTGCAAACGCATCCGAGGGAGAATAAGAACCCAAAACGGCTTCACCACGAAGGAGTGTCCTTGCAAATGGAGGACTGAAGACCGGGTTCTAAATCCAAACTGGATGAAGTGTATAGTGGAGGACCTCCAGTATCCTTTAATGAAAAATGCGTTTCGGCGGTGAGAACTGAGTGGATAAAATAGAATCTTCACAGTTGGATTGAGTGTTCCGCCTTCATCAGGGCAATAAGTAGCAGGACCCTGTTGTTTTGCAAAAAAAAGGAGGAAAGAAAAAAGAAAAAAATAGATGACGGTGTGGAGAGAGTAAAAGAATTAAGTGCTAGCAATTAAAATCAAGTGTAGTAAGCTATGAACAATTATATACAAAAAGGAGTTTCAGGTGTAGGTGAGATGCTTTCGTCTCAGTGCAGATCAGAGACCCTGGTCATGTCTGCAAAAAACTACTCAGTGCCATGTAAACTTAACCTATAAACAAGGGATACTCTGACAAAATGCAGATGAGTCCCTGTGGGGTAATAGGAAATAATGGCACATTGTCCCCTTCAACTATAAAGTACCTAGGCCCCAAATGGCCATATACGGTTCCGGTCCAACCCCCCCGGTGCCGGAAAACAGAGAGAGACGGAGAAGGGGTGACGGAAACTGGGGGTGTCAGGCAGTGGGCTGCTTACCTAAGTAATAGTGCAAAGTGGAACCGCTGAAGAATGGGCAGTTCCCATGTTGACAATAGGATGAATTGGTTGATGAATGATGCAACCAAAGTGGTTGCGTGTAGGAGCAAAAATCCGTATTCAGGACTGGTGTATATGTCAGAATCCTAAGGAAATGACATATGAAAGAAAACAAGTCATGAAATAGAGGTTGCAAGCCAAAACCGGTTGCTGGAAAGTAATGAATATTAAATAAGTAAATAAATACCTGGCAGGGTGGAGAGTGAAGCTCCAGTGAGCACGAAGAGCCGGCGAGGCTGGAAAGACAGCCGTGTCCTGTGAGCGGGCTGCGTTCGTGAGCTGCACTGACAGATTGGGCAAAAAAATACGAAAGGAAGACGTCCGTCGCTGTGGCAACGAAGGTACGTTGTGGGGGCTGGAAGCTGGGATTGGTGTCGATAGGTTGAGAGACAACCAATCAGAGGAGCCCAGGAAGGCGATGCCAAATGGGGAGGTGTGTCCCAGATTGCCAATCTGAGCCCGACAAGTCCGACTACTGGGAAGTTCCTCGGGGAGCCCTAACAAAAGAAGGCGGGGAGATGGGAACCCGGTACAGGAAGTGATTAAGGCATTATCGTTAGTACGCCAAACATGAGAGATGTGCCCGGAACGGTGTAAGTAAGTGAAGTACACGCCGAGAGAATGCTGAGCTATACACATGTGTTGGGTGCCCAAATGAAGTGGGACCCCCAGACTCGTTGTTGGTGCACAGATGTGATGGGGCGTACCTAGAGCGATGTCTAAGGTGAGAGGGACCCCATGTGGAAGAGGGGCTGCACAAACAGGCTGAGCGCCTAACAACGGGGGGGAGCCCTGATGGGAACTGTCAGGTGACGGCTGGCTGGTGACAGTACCCGCAAAGCTCTGCATTTGACAAGAGCCTGTTGAAGGCCAGGGTGGGCAAATTAAAATGGTGATTGTTCGGTAAGGCCGTTTTGCAGGGAATCCAGTCTGTAGATCCATCTTTTCTCTAGTTCAAGGAGTCTATTGTGAATATTCGGGCCTGTTTGTATCCTGTCAAGGACCCACCAGAGGATATCATCAGGGGTGTGTTGGTGGGATAAGAAGTGTGAAACCAAAGGGGAAGTGATGTTCTTGCATCGGATCCTGGACCGATGTTCTGATATCCGAGTCCCGACACTCTGCATCGTTTGTCCAACATAACGGAGGCCACATGGGCACTCAATACAATATACAGCTTGGCTGCTTTTGCAGTTGGATTTGTTGTTCAAAACCCATTGTCTGTCACTGATCTTGAATGTTTGAATTTTCCTGGTAAATTTACACACCGGGCATGTCCCACAGGGATAGTGGCCGGTGACTCTGCGAAGATTCCAAATGCCTGTACGCGGTGGTACTCGTGTAAAAGAGGAATGAACCAGGTGTTCCCTGATATTCCTCGCTCTTTTGAAAGCGAACCGAGGAATGGGTTTGTCCGAGAGCTGTAATCGTACAATGGGCCAATACTTACAGATCACTTTTTTTTAAATCAAAGGTGTTGGGGCCATGTGTGATCACACATGTAAGTCTTTCCTCTGTGGGTTCATTGGAATCTATTCTAGGTGTTAAGAGTGAGTCTCGATTAGTGAAGCAAGCTCTCTTAGTAGCAGTACTCACCAATCTTCTGGGGTATCCACGTGTGCGCAGTCGCGCACTGAGTGCTCTAGCGTTTTCGTAGAAATCATTGAGGGAAGTGCAGTTCCTCCTAATCCTAAGTAATTGACCATACGGAAGGTTCTGTTTAATGTGTTGCAGATTTTCACTCTGGTAATGTAAAAGTGTATTACAATCAGTAGTTTTCCCGAAAAGGTTGCAAATGAGTTTATTATCAAGACATGAGATTTCAAGGTCCAAAAATGTATCCGTGTGGCGCTAAATTCCATAGTGAATTGAATATTATTGTTCCGTGTATTGAGCCAGTCAAAGAATAGTTGGAGCGATGTCTCATCCCCAGACCAAATGAACGGGCTGGCGTGGGTAGGACTGGTGCACAGAGGGCACTGGCGATATCTGGGCGGAAGGCGCCTGGGAGTAAGACTGGCGCACAGAGTAGCAAGATGAGGAGGAGGTTGCATTAATGGCCATCACACGCAGCACATTTGACACCAGGAATGCTACTAGCCAGTTCAGGAGATACCAGACGCCATTGTGATTATGTGCCACCTCACGAGTGCAAGCACGCACACCATCATGAATGATGCCTGCTCGCTGCCTGATACCGACTAGTAGGGGTACCACTTTGTCCCGAACGGCAACATCCACAGGCAATAGGGTGTCGGTCTGGGTTGAAACAACTGACACCTGGGGATGGGTCTGGCCTGGGGCATGTCGGCAGGTGCACACCGCTGCAGGCGATGGCACAGGGACAGGTTTTTTCACAGGTACCTCCACAGTTACCTGCACAGCCTCATGCCACTGGGTCAGGACTGCAGCAGTCACACCCACCTCACCATCCCCACCGGGCCCCATGGCTCCTTCCTCCTCCTCCACCAACTTGGATGTCTCCCAAGCATCTTCCGCAATGGATGGCACCTGTGTGTGCTCACCTGTCCCCCTGCTACCGAGGAGTCCACATTCACCTTTTCCTTCTTGGACCTCCACTCAACAGCTGTGGCTGATGGCTCAGATGAGGCACGAGCCTCCCCACTCCCCTATGATGTTGTTTCCAGGGGGCGTAACTGGGCCCTGCTTCTGTGCCCGATGGAGGCATCCCTGCTGCCTTGCTCCACAGCACGTTCTCTGCCCTCTTCTTCCAAAGCAGCTGTCGATAATGAGACATAGAACACAAATATCAGGGTACTGTACCAATGTGTGTTTTGCACAAAACATATGCACATGAAGTACACTGCTAAAAGTCACAACCATCATCACCCTCCACAAGACACAGGTACATGCAATGCACATACATACACATACATGTCTGTCTCTCACAAAAGACAATCACATCGGTGAACATGGCACTGACACCACCTAGAAATAGTGCATGCTACACAAAGATGTGTCATGGGCCATACACATGTCATGCATACACATTACCTGACAGACCTCAAGCAGTGCAGTGAGAAATCACATCAGAGTCCCTCAACAGCATTCATGCAACAAGACTAGTAGGGGGGTCATTCCGAGTTTGGAGGTAGCTATGGTGCTATTAGCCAGATATGCATCCCAACCAGAGTTTTAACATTGTGCATATTACTGAAGAAGGTTACAACTCCAGCCCAAAACAAATGCAAGCCGAAAACCACATGCAGACACATTAAAAGCTGTTCATGCATCCATAGATTGACAGCAACACATGCAAATAGATTAAAAACACACACAAGTGAATATAAAACTGCATACATAGCTGTATTCAGATTCTTAGATGCCATCACACACCCACACACCCACACACCCACAAACATATATAGACTGAAAGTAAGACTTTTTAGTGGAAGTCACAGACACTTGTTTAGAGAAAGATGCACTCACGTATTATGATAACATAGAAGACAGTTGAGGTCAGAATAGACTAATCAGATCCATGAGAGCATTACTTTGAATTGAAACCTACAAATGCAAGCTGACCTTTGTCTATATTGAAATGACCTGCACATAGCCAATAGATTGTAAAGATGATCTGGAAAACTCCAGTGTAAGTGGAAATGGTAAATCCTGCACCCATAAACGGAAATAGTCAATGTAAATGGCAAAATCGGCTTTATTAACATTCCACATAACGCTGGGACAGCATATAAGCATGCAAGTCTCAGAGCTCTCAGCGCTCCTCATGCAAACAATGTGTTAAAAGTTGAAAACACGTCATAATTTAAGTCGTACCACAATCTTGGTTGCAAAAGCCTATGGGGATGATGGATTGGTTAGGCGAACTGAATACATATTACACGGCCATGGAAGTTATGGTTAAGTTGCTGTTTCCATAGAAAGAGCACTTTTTCGGCAGCTTATAACTCCGCTCCCCCTGGACGAATCCTCACCAGAAATATATGGCCCACTCTGAATATTTTTGCAAAGTTTGGTGAGGTTTGGTCCAGGGAGGGCAAAGTTATAGGGGGGGTCCCAAAACTTCTGAATGGGGGAAAATCTTTGCGCACGGCTACAGATCAAACCGCTTGCTGGATTTTCACCAAATTTGCGGCAGGAGCAGTGGTTTGGTCCTGAAAGCGTGCTTTTGTAAATTTGTGAAAATCCGTCCAGTAGTTTTCTTTTAAACGATCAAAAAGTAGGTCTCAAAAAATGAGTGATATCTATGTCCGCTCTGCGGACACATTTCCCTGTTTGCTCTGCGGGCAGGACACCGATTGGGTAATCGGTAGCGTCATGTCTGCAGACATGTGATGCTTTCGCTGATTGGATGGTGAAGGGGGCGAAGTGCGTCAGATTGTTCCGATGCGCCTGCCATCTTTGATCTGTGTTTTGGTGTCCGCGGACATCACTGCAAAATCATATAAAAAACACAACATTGCACTTGTTAAACTTATCAAATACTGTCTGGGGAGGTGAGGGTTGATGAGGATGGGACGGGATGTGGCAGCAAGTTGCAAAAAAGTGGTGTTTTTTTGTCACGAAAGTCATACAGTATATTTGGAGGTAGGCTGGGCAACTGTCCCATAATTTGCAGGATGGTCCCGCAATTGGCGCCTGTGTTCCGCAGTTTGCCGAGTGGCTCTGCGGGACGCGGGTTGTCCGACTTGCTCTGTTGGAGCACAACTTGTGATCTAACAGAGTAAGATAGGAGTCACAATTAGTCATGCTGGGGGTTGGGGCTGAGCGGGGAGGGGTTCATATAGATGCATTTTCCGCGAATGGGAATAACAGTGGCTGACAAGTGGCAGCTAATCTGTAAATAAGGGTCCTATTGTATAGAATTTGCAACCACAGCTACTGACGTGACAGGCTTTGGGTACAATGCATTGATTCTTCCAGGTGAATGACGGCGTGACGTCATCACCACCTTTTATCCCGCAAAGGGATGTGACAAAGTTGGCAACACTATTTGGAGTTATTCCTCAATATATTGTATGTAAAATACCAGTGAAGGAGTAATACGTCTGTGTTAAAATGTATTTAAAATAATATTGGAGTCAGATTGGTGCCCCTTAGAGTTTGGCATCTGAGGCAGCCAACTGCAGTGTTTGATAGAAACAGCGGCCGTGCACGTGTATGACAATACGAGTTCTCATGGGTGCGTTTAGCCATGTTGTTGCAAAGTGAGAATGTATTTAGATTCTGAGTGAAGTTCAGCAGCTTTGATTTTTTGGTTGTGAGCTAAGGCAGCCCACACATGGGACAGAAAGTAGAAGGGTCAATTGTTGTTTGACCTTGAGAGAAAGGGATTTTTTCCTAAAGCGTCAGTGAGAGGAGGTTTTTTAATAATGAACATTTGATAAGGTTATGCATTCCAAAAGTGTGTACGGAGCATGTGAATTCAGTTCATGAAGATTCTTTGATGCAAGGTGATTGAGCATTACGGACTGATTTATGCAAAGAGAATGGAGACAGTGAATATTATGTAAGTTTGCTTTTGACGACTGTATACCGGAACAAGCTTTAACCTACTATTATTTGAAGATTAATTTTGGCAATGTAACTCAAGTACTATTTTTCTGTGTGGTTGTCTTTTGTATGTGGTTATGGGAAGTGCAGAATGTAGGTGTATGTTGACTATAACTAGATTCACCCAGGTTCAACGCTAATATTTCTTTAAAATGTCATGTATGACTATATGGAATTGTGTATCAGTTTCTAGGTTCTTTTTGTCTTTTTTGAGATTGTTTGATTTGTGTGCTAATCATTAGTTTGAACTCTATGCCGAATTAAGAAAATAATACATATATTGAAATAAAGGTTGGGTATTGATACATATTTTCTGTTATTTTTTTGAAATAGCTACATGCTGCCTTACTGCGATTGCCATGGATTCCAGATGCCAATTTATGGGTTCTTCATTCGTCAGGTGCACGTAGTCGTCAACGGCTGGATTACTGTGACTGTTTTGTGGGACCATCGCCCAGGGCCCATGTGTCCGTACGCTGCACTAGCGATTAGGAGTTACTTAACATTTTTTATGGTGGTCTAGGCGTAAGTTAATGCAGACTCCCTGGAATTCACTGTGGGACCCAAGCGGTTCCTTCATAAAAAACGAACACTTTGTGTATGGAAAAGTGTCTCACAATTAACATTTTCGATCACGAGCGAAGAAACAAATTTGCAATTTGATTGAATATGGGAACAGTCGGATGTTCTCGGAGAGTTTATTGTGAAATAAAAGTACTTTACAAATTGTATACTGTTATTGTTTTCTTTTAAAGAGCAGTTTAATAATTTGAATTGTGATGTGGTATGTTGTTAGTCGATGTTTGTTGATTTTTGGGTTCTGCGTCACGTCCTGTAGGTGGTTATGGGCGCATTTGGCTATGCTGAAGAGAAATGTCGGGTATTTTGTGTAGATTTGGGGCCTGGCGGTATTTTCTTACCGCCAAAAATAATTTAGCAACAATCACTCCTTGTATTCAGATTGGGTTATGTATAATAATAATACAGTGGATATGCATTATTTCAGTACACAGACATGCGTGGTTGGTATGCGTGGTTGGTATGCGTGGTTGGTGGTATTTTGTTTTATTTGTGGCCCCAATATCCAGCACCCCTTATTTTTGTTTAGATTTTTCGTGTGATCACCATAGAGACCTCAGGCTTGCATTTCAGGAACACCACATTTTCACTTTTAGTGTGCCACCATGGGCAGTTTCTCGCTGTCTTATCTACGGCAGCGAGCTATCATGTGGTTTTTTGCACTAACGTATATACGGTAGTGAACTATGTCCCGGGTCTCTATTTTTGCTGACTCATGTGCCTTCAGCAAAAAGGCTATAACACACACAGTTATTTATAATTGCTCATACTGAATGACATTTGCTCATACTGAATGGCTGCAGCCAAATCTTATTTTTAGCTACCTTGAAAATGACAATTGCACTGTCTAAACATCTCCCCACATCATCAGCACTGTATTGGTAAATATAAAACACACCACCCGTCTGCTTTCAGATATTTTTGTGTATTATAAAAGTTGCATTTAAACACGATCTCCTCTTTACAGAAATAAATGAAATAGCACAGTAACAGCATTAGTTGTGATACACTGAAAAGAGAGTGGCGGAGACAAGAATTCAATTTGTAACATTAAACACGTGGGTAAAGCACAAGAATCTCCTTTCCTACACTGACTGAATATTTTCGTACACACTCAGCCCCCACACCTCAGCGAGATAATTACCAGGCTTATTCAGTATGTAACTTCTTTGGCTGGTCGCCTTCTGGAGGGATTCACCCAGCAAGGACAAGCATCTGCTGTCACTCAAACTGGGACTTGTTGACTGGAAAAGCCAGTCTCTGCAAAAAAGTTGAATCTGCTTTAGGAATCAGGCATCCCCAGCTGTCAACCCCGTCCTTCTTCGAGCTGTGTCCAGAATCGTCTGCCTTCTCCCCCTTTTCAAGATTCTACAGGCAAACTTGGTTACCGAATGCTTGTCCAATAAGATTCTATCATGTCATCTCCTCCCTCACTACACAATGGCTTATTTTTTTTACAGTTGCAACTGTAAAAAACTGATTTCCTGCTTATTCGAAGTCTTTGCTTCCTGCAGTTACTGTGAACAGAGCACAGAAATGCAAAAGAAAAAAAAACTTGAATGTGTGTTTAAACTGATTTTCAGAGTAGGCCTCATTTTGCAGTGAAGACACATTCTTTTATTAATGAGTTATAATTATTAGTCTTGTTAGTGAGATTAGTTTGTTAATTATCAAATGTGTCTCTTGCAACATAGGCATTTCAGGTGAGAAATGGTGTGCATTTTGAAGGTACAAGATGTGTGCTTTTAACTGTGAAAAATGTATTTGCATTTTATATGTAAAAATCGTTTTTGACTGAATAACCTCCCCTTACTTATATGTCCATGTTACACTGGCAACACATAGCTTGAAAAAACTGCATCATAGCAATGCACCAAACCCATGCAGTGGCGCCGCATAAAAATGCTCAATAACACATGTCTTGCTGTACCACATTATATCAATGCACCAAACCCATGCAGTGGCGCTGCACTTCAAAAAAAAAAAAAACATGCTATACATTGATCCTGTGCAGTGGTGCTGTACTCTGTGCTCCCAAAACACGCTAAACAATCCTACATATACCCTCCTTTTTTTTTTAATTTGGCTAATCCGAGCCACAATTGGAAAAAATCCAACTTGTTCCTTTTCTTCTTTCAAAAATGTAACAATCCAATACAATTAACATTCTTGTTGTGAAGATGAAAATTGAAAGTCGCTGTTCAATCAATAAAATATTAAAATTCATCTGAATTTATCAATTCTTATAAAATGTTCTCTATTTGCCTTCCCAATGGAAGTGTCCAGTCCAATGTTCCCTCTAATTTCTTTGGGCTGTGTGCGCAAAAGAAAAGTTGTGTGCGGGCTGTTTTTCAGTCATGTGCGCAACTGAGTGATGCGCTGCCAGACCGGGGGTGGTCGGCGCCGGCGCGGCGCCCCACCAGTGAGCAATGCTTAGTGATCAGATTCCACAGTGTGCAAGCGAGGAATGTGAATTTGCGGCACAACAAGCTCTACTTCAAGGGGCATTTGGGTGCTCTATTCTCCTCCCAAGACTTTAGCTCATCTCAAATTGTGTCCTTTTACATCTCTAAACATTAGCAAGATCTTTCATTTTATGATGGGTTGGTACAAGTCAAGAACAGAGGGGTTCTTGTAGTGGAACACAGATTGTGCCTCACAAATTAATATTAGCACAGCATTAGCTTCTCCATTCACTAAATGTATGGAATATAAAGGAAATGCTTTCTATTGGTTTAATGAAATAAACAGTACATGAACATGATTAATGACAAAGACGACTTAATAGAAGGTGGGGTATGACACACAAAGCAACACAAAAATAGTTGTACAGAGGAACTGCACACAACCACAAGCAGAAGCAAAGCCGCAGAGCAGGGAACTGGCTACTAAGTGTGGATACAGACCAACAAAGGTTCACAGGTGTAAACCCTTCCGCTGCATCTTGACACTCTGACCTTACAGTATGAAAGGGGGTTACAGGCATCCAATGAGCGATAACCCTGGGAGATGAGCAGGGAGTCTTGGACGAGATCCTTGAAAACACTCAGCATTACCTGAGCAGCGCGTGCACTATTGGCCAGTGACAACTGGTATACACTGTGTCCTTGCCACTGTACACAGGATGCCGTGCTGCTCAGATGACAGTATGCACATGACACACAGTGTCCTCCCCAGGCCCAAACACATTATGCATACACGAAGAGCCCCCGCTTACAGTGTACACAGATGAAGCCCCTGGACGGTACAGAGCATGTGCCAACAATGTGCACAGCCGGTCTGACCTCTGTGCTTCTACAGTCCTTCAGTACACACGTGTGCCATGCTTCGATCGTGACGAGTATGTTGTATGTTAATGTTATAAACCCTCTGCTTCAGATGTGAATGTGCATGCCATCTTCTCTATATCTGTGCATGACCACGTTATTGTGTGCACACCCGCCTGCCAACCTTCATGGAGTCAACGAGGCAAATTCGGACATGGATGCTATGTGTGACATGAGCATTTGAATTTGAAACACAATCTTTCACCCTCCCGCAGCCTTTCATATCCCCATGAGAGCACCGTCATACCCTACCCCATGAATAATTCATGGGAGATCAAATGCATAAATTCATACTCAATACACCTAAATGAGATCACAGTGTTGTGCATTGCATTTCGCTGCAATACAAAATTGAACACAATTCATCATGACGAATACCCATTCTTGTCATGGTCTCTCCCTCCCATGCATGACGCGAGAGTTGATTTTAGCTACAGCCGGCAATTATTCGCACCAGTACCACGAGATAATCTGCGATCCTTTTCTCATTAACCTGCATAGCGCATAATATTTGTGTTTAGCAGATTTGTGAAAGTGATTATGGGTCAGCATTTCGGGTGCTGCACAGTTCGGTGGTCGCACGCAATCTAATGTCAACTCCTCAGACGGGTATTGCAACGCATGTCTGCCCCCTGACCCCCTGTTAATCCAATGTTTGCATATACATTGTGAAGGGGAATGCATTCATATTACGCAGATGGTGTAAAAAGAATTGGGTGAGACTGAGATTGTTACAGGTAGTGCATTCTGGGAGATGTATTCTTGATTTAACATGCCGAACACATTCATAAATGAAAGCATAGGGCGTTGTAGAATGTTCACAATCGATAGAAACATCTGCAACCTAGCCCAAGGCATTAACAACATAAATATAGTTCAAGCATGAAATAGTCCAGATAACGTTGTAGACCTATATATTTAAAGGATAATCAGGCCCCTTTGTTTGCTACAGCACTGTATTTTCCGAGTTTAACGGCTGATTTTTATAATTCTGTAATTTTACAAAGTATTGAGGCGTGCTAGAGCAGTCTTGGACCACAGTGGCAGTTCTAGACAAAACATATGCGTCTCTCCCTATCAAAACTTAACAGGCAGGTCGGCAATTCTGATGTATATAATTCCAGTTCGGGTACAGGTATCTACAAACTAGGGCCCACGGCCACGTTTATTTTCTGGGCCATCTTCGAAAAGAGGAAGTATTTACGGAGGTCAGGTGAGGGCAAGAGTCTCAGCAAAGCACTGCACAATTCCTACAGCTCTAATGTGATGCTAGGAGGAGAGACAACATCCCATTCCCAAGAGCTGTCAGCAAGTCCCAGACCCACGCACGCACTGAATATGTCACACATACCATTCTCTGTGAACACACACTTAGCCCGGGGCCTCTGTCACTAGGATGGCAACGTGAGTCTCCTTTAGATCTGAGACTCTCCTTTGGCGGCGTAAGCAAACGTGGATTACAGGGAAATCAGACGATTATTCGGCGCTCCTGTCGCCGACCCGCCGAGACTGACTCTGGCCGAGACTGACAAGCTTTTCAGAGGCACACCACACAATTTCACTGTCACATGCCTATATTGAATGGGGGATGGGGGGTAGGTACAATCATTGCATGTATCCAATGTTGCAGAATGCTTGCACTGTGTCGTCGTAATACGACCACGGTTTCAGAGCAAAAACCGAATATCCCTGGAGCCACAAAATGCACCCTCTTTCCAAAAGAAACACGCGGGGACTACCTCCACAACCAACCAACTTGTGCACCATTTATTTCAGAATACAACCACTCCATGGCATACATGGGGATAGTGGTTCCACTGTACTAGTACCCACTCACAGGTTATAGCAACATTGGGCACTGGAACTTCAGAGGGAGCAGGTGCCAAAGCACTCACTAAGCACTGGTGCACAATACATATGGTTTCTCGTTCTGTCGGTAAGCAAGGTCTCTTCTATGCATCCATCATACCATAGTACTACCTACCTAGGCTAGGTGCACACTGCGCTGCATGGCATGGGGCCCGAGCCGGGCGGCAGCTCTTAAATTCTTCACAGGGGGCCGGGGGGCCGGGTCAGGAAGGTGGTAGCAGCTCGAGCTCGGAGCTAGTCCTCGCAGTCAGCAGCACGTGCCAGCCCCACTGTGCAGGAACGGGGCGTCTCTCACACCACTACTGCACAAGTGCGCATGCGGGATGAACTCAGGGCACGTGCATTTGGGCCCGGGGCTGGGCGGTGGCTCGGCTCCCTATGCGCAAATGCTGCAGACTTCACTGCGCAGCCACGGACATGAGCCATCAGCACAGCAGCAGCACGAGTAGATGCAGGCCTGCCGGCCCCAGGAGGCAGCAATGTTCGTGTCTTTGACTTGGATTGTCAATCTAATCAGTCACGAACGTGCTGCCTCCTGCTGGGCCTGCATCTACCTGTGCCGTCACTCGTCAGCGTAATAATTTCCTTTCCATTGGAAAGGAAATTATTCCAGGCAAATAATGTTCGGGGCTAGCCTTTGTTTGTAGCCCCGCGATCTTCATCCGGGGCTACAAGCAAAGGATCCGGGGCTATAGCCCCTCTAGCCCCCCCCTAGCAACGACCCTGATTCAATCTGACCTTACACAAAGCCAGTCTCTAAAGTTAATACAGGGAAGCAGGAAGGACAAGGGGGGAAACCGTGCTACGGGCGCACAGTACGTTCTTTTGAGAGCACTCGGACCATTTCTAGCCAGTGGGCTATTGAGTAGGAGGAGGCCACACACTCATCTTGGCAGGGATTGCGGGAAAATGGCTCAGAGGCCGCGCATGCAGCAGGTCTTTAGGCCTATGTTGCTGGTGGAATCTCTGCTCCAATCAGGAGCGGGGGATGTCAGAGAGCCGGGGTCAGGCACACAAGGAAGCCGGAAGGACAAGGGGGGAAACCGTGCTACGGGCGCACAGTACGTTCTTTTGAGGGCACTCAGACCATTTCTAGCCGGTGGGCTATTGAGTAGGAGGTGGCCACACACTCATCTTGGCAGGGATTGTGCGAAAATGGCTCAGAGGCCGCGCATGCAGCAGGTCTTTAGGCCTATGTTGCTGGTGGAATCTCTGCTCCAATCAGGAGCGGGGGATGTCAGAGAGGCGGGGTCAGGCACACAAGGAAGCGGGAAGGACAAGGGGGGAAACCGCACTACGGGCGCACAGTACGTTCTTTTGAGGGCACTCAGACCATTTCTAGCCGGTGGGCTATGGAGTAGGAGGTGGCCACACACTCATCTTGCTAGGGATGGCCTAAAAATTATGAAGAATAATGAATAATGAAGGGAGGGAGGGCTGGGAAGCACACTGCGCGGTAAAGAAAAGGATATGCGCGGCTCCAGAATCAAAGGTGCGCGGCCGCACAGCCGCGCACCTTACAGGGAACATTGGTCCAGTCCAGTATTTCAATTTTATACTTGAAGTCAATTGAAAATAATAAAATAAAACAACTAACTAAAACAAATAATTAACATAACAGATTAAAACAATTAATTAAAATAATAAATACGTGGAACTCCACATGTCAGGACTCTTGTCTGCCTTTTTTGGTTCATTCGGGTACTCTTTCATCTTGGTACTCTTGGATCCTTCTCTATAGAAGTCATCTTTTCTTTGGCATTCCGGCTATTTTGTCTTCACCTCCACCCGGAGGCAGGCATCTTTTGGTCTTCATCCAGGGGACTCCATATTCCATCGTCTCCCGTGACCTCCGGTATAAATAGTTAATGTTCTAAACCAAAATAGAAAAGAAACAGATTAAGTATATAGCACAATACTAACTTCACCCTTTTGCCAAAAATAAAACATTTTTTTTCTGAAATTAAACACAGGTTAAAAAAGAAAATAAGCATACATGAAACAACATTTTAAATTCAATGCATTTTCATTCTGCACACCGACCATGAGCTTCCATTATATATATATTTTTTTACCTTTTATATTATTTATTTATTTACATATATTACAGTGTTTATGTGCCATTATAATAATCAACTTTTTAACTTCTCTGTCACTGCCTCCTGACTGTACCCATTTATTTTATCTTTTTGTGTTCAAGGGACTTTCTGTTGTATTGTGTGCATCAGTGGGCAGTAGCCCCAGGGCTTTCTGTTTCTACATGCTTAAGCCGCCTGATCTCGTGTCTGGGATGGCATGGCTTGATCTGATTTACATGGACAAACTGCTCTATCGCTGTTTCACCTTCATTCTTCAAAATTTTATACACTACAGGAGAGATCTTATCTATAATTCGAAATGGCCCCTGCCAGGCTGCTAGAAATGTAGAATTTTTCTGTTTACTTTTTCCAAAATGAAACTTGTACACCTGATCCCCTACACCGTATTCTCTCACTGATGTTCTTTTATCATAGTATGTCTTAGCACTGTCAGCGGCCCTTTCCAGATTTCTCTGCACAAAAGCAAATGCATGTTGAAAATGCTTCCTCAGTTCATCAATGTACTCATGAACTGTGGATGCACTCACAAGTGTCTGCTCATGTGTCCTGTATAGTAGGTGTTGTGGTAGCACCATTTTCCTACCTGTCAAGACCTCATGGGGGCTAACACCTGTTGCTTTGGCAGGAGTTGATCTGATTGCCATCAAAACCAACGGTAAACGTAAATCCCAGCTGGAACCTGCTTCTGCCACAAATTTCTTTAAAATATCCACAACAGACCTATTGCTCCGTTCAACTCCACCTGAAGAGGCTGCCCGATCTGCAATATGTAGTTTCCTTTTCACACCCAGTATTTGCCATACCTTACTCATTAGGGTACTTGTGAAATGACTTCCTCTGTCTGACTCAATTCTTTGTGGCAACCCACACCTTGAGAACACATGGTTCACCAGCAATGTGCTGCTGTTTGCGCACTACATTCTGGTGCAGGAATACATTCAATCCACTTCGACATCAAACATATCACACTTAAAATGTAACGGTGTCCTCTGCTCGACCTTTTTAAAGGGCCTACATGGTCTATTTGCAAATCTGACCATGGGAGAGTTAGGCCTCTTTTCATCAATGGTGCTCTATGCATTGGTGAAGCAGGTTTAAATTGGGCGCATACTAGACATCCTCTAGTATATAATTCCACATCTTGGGACATATGTGGCCAGTAAACATAATCTTTCAGTATTTCCAATGTTTTTTGTGAACCTCTGTGGCCTACAGTTATTGCATCATGTGCATGTTGTAGCATTAGCCCTCTGAATGAAAGGGGTACCACCCACTGTATCTGTCCTATTATGGACTCTCTAATCATGAGTCCATCTTGTAATCTAATTCGTTTTTTATTCTTTAATAGTACCCTCAACTCTTCTTTTCCCATACAATCATTTTCTGTTAAAGGGTTTTGTTCAGGATCTATCAAATGATTATAATAGATTCCCAAAATTCGATCATTCTTTTGTGCCTCAATCAAAGCTTGGTCTGGCGTGTCATGGCCCCATTGCACCACTGGTTGATCTACCTCCTTTGGTGCTTTAGAACGTGTTACTGCATCAATCTGTATTTCACCCAGTAAATCATCAATAGGTAGCAATTCTCCCATCACAGCCCCAATTTTAGCCAGGTGGTCTGCCTTATTATTTCCCTCCTTATCCTCTCCTGGTGTTTTTAAATGCCCACAACTTTTTCTCCAGTATATTGTTAGATCATTCTCTGACACCAATTTGTCTATGGCTTGTATCATTTTTCCATGTTTAAGTGGCTTTTTGTTGTATGTAATCATTCCTCTTGCTTTCCAGCCAGGTAAATACTCCACAAAACTATTCCGTGCATAGTCAGAATCAGTCACCAGGACAATTTCACTGAACTTTCTATCAACTGCAGTAGTAATTGCTTTATAAATGGCTGCCAATTCCGCCACTTGACTGCTCCTAGCTCCAATCCTCATCCCTATACTGGGGACTCCTTCACATTTCAACCAGACATTTCCTATTCCTGACGCTAATTGTTTATTACTGTCATTTTCAATGTGAAAAGCACAACCATCCACATATACAGTTGGCAAATCCTTGCATGTTTTTTCATCAAATGCTTTGTGTGGTGATTGTTCAAATTCCTGCCAATTAGGTTCCACTTCCATTTCATTTGATATTTGTTCAGCTGCGCAGTCATGTGAGTCAGCTAACCCTTGAGCAATTGGGCTCTTTTTATTTTGTCCATATCTCACTTCTATAGGAAAACCTTGTAATGCCAGCGTCCATGAAGTGATTCTGGACTGCGCTAGATTACCTGACCTAATTCTTTTACTCTCTAAAAACTGCAAAGGTTGATGATTTGTTTCAATAATCACCTTTTCTCCCTGAACAATGGGGCGGAAATGTTGTAGCGCCCACACAGTGGTTAATAGGGCCTTTTCACATTCATTAAATTTCATTTCAACTTGGGAAAATGCCTTACTTGCATAGGCAATTGTTGTGTGATTCAAATCATGTCTTTGTGATAACACTGCTGACATACAATGTTCAGAAAAACCTATTTCTATAAAGAAATCCCTACCTTTTATGGGATATGCTAAACATGGTGCCTTTACCAGACATTCCTTCAGTTTAGCCACTGCCTCCGACTGCTCTTTTTCCCATTTCCAGGGAGTATTCAGTTTAAGCAGTTTAGTCAATGGTTGAGTGATTTCAGCATAATTTTCAATGAATTATCTGTTATACCCTGTCATTCCTAACAACATTTTTACTCCTTTCACATTCTTAGGATCTTTTAATCTTTGTATGGCCTCTTGTCATGACGCCTGCCCCCGGAAGACCAGACCAGGCCCAGCAGCCCCGGAAGCAGGCATCATGCCACTTGGAGCATGCCCAAAAGCCCCAGTTAGGGGCTTTTTGGGTACAGTCCTGGCGCCTATGGCGCCAGGCTCATAAAGATAAAGTCAGTCCTGGCGCCATGGAATTAAGGGCCGAAGTGCATTCCGCCCGCCAAGAAACCAATGCCCTCAGGACGGAACTGATAGTGTCAAAAGAACAAACTGATGAGTTGGCCAGACAACTATTACAGAGCCAGACTGGACAAACACCTCTACCAGGACATGGGGCAAGTCCAGCTCCTGTACCATCGAGTAACCCGGTGCAGATAAATTTACCTGGAGCCGTTCCTTTGGCTCCGCCTGAATGCTATGCCGGAGACCCAAAAGGGTTTGCAACATTCATGAATCAATGCCGCTTGCACTTTTTATGTAGACCTGGAGCTTTCCCAAATGATCAGGCCAAGGTAGCCTTTGTACTGTCATATCTCAGCGGCAGTGCGGCGGATTGGTCCATTCCACTAGTTAACTAGGATAACCCAATTCTTCGAGATTTCCAGGGTTTTCGAACAAGCATGGAAAGACTATTCGCCCGACACTCCCGAGGACAGGCTTTTGACAACTAACTTTTATCCCTACGTCAAGGTAACCAGGATCTTTTATCTTACGTTGCAACTTTCAATAGATTAGTAGTGGAAACCGAATGGCCTGAAGCCAAGCGAATCACATTATTCCATCGAGGACTTCGAGGAGAACTCAAAGATGTTTTGGCCCAAATCGTGAACCCGCCTCAAGACTGTGCTGAATATATAGATCTAGTGGTCCAGCTCGATCACAGACTTCAAAACAGGAAGGCTGACCGAACCAAGTTTGAGAACAGGGTGTTGGTTAAAACCCACGTAAGCTCCAAGGGAGTAGATGTCTCAGAACCAATGCAAATCGGGGGGGTTAAAGGACCCCTAACCCAAAAGGAGAGAGATAGAAGACGGCAACTGCAATTATGTTTATATTGCGGAACTACTGGTCATTTTCTGCGGAACTGCCCTGTAAAACCACCCAAGAAAGTTATAGGAGCAGCAGACGAAAACCATGTGAAATCTGACTCGGGAAACGACCACGCCCGGCAAGCGTAGAGGTCCGCTTGCCGAGCTTAAGGAAGGACACTCTGACCTCGCATTTCACTATACCCATGGTCCTTGTAGATCCAGAGCAGCCATCACGCATGCACGCGGTAAAGGTGTACGTAGACAGTGGAGCCATAGGAAATTACTTGGACTGGGAATTGGCTACCAGGATGAATCTATCTCTCACCCGCAAGACCACGGCCGATGTTGTCACCACTGTAGATGGAACGGAAATTGCCTCTGGACCCGTAACTCATTCCACTGCAGAGATGACATTGCTGAGTCAAGATGGGCATCGAGAGGCTATGATGTTTGACTTAATCAAGGCCCCACAGTTTCAGCTGATACTGGGGATACCTTGGTTGGAAAAACATAATCCCTGTATTGATTGGTGAGAGAAGAGACTAACCTTCCCAGAATGCGCTCACACCTGCTACCAAAGGAAAACTCAAAACTCAGTCCTGGCCCCAGTAATTCCAGTAGCCCCATGCAATTACCTGTTGAATACCAATACTTTCAGGATGTCTTCCAAAAGGAACAGGCAAACACCTTACCATCTCACAGATCATATGATTGTCAAATAGATCTTGTACCTGGAGCACAACCACCTTGCAGCAGAATCTATGCCCTTACGGAACCCGAAAATCTTCATTTGCGCCAGTACCTAGACCATTTCCTTCCTAATGACTTCATTCGCCCGTCCAAATCCCCTGCATATTCAGCTTTGTTCTTCGTACCGAAAAAGGAGGCGACCTTAGAACATGTATAGACTACCGCGCACCGAATCAGATAACCATCAAGAATCGATACCCACTGCCTTTGATCCCAGAACTACTAGACCAGGTGAAGGACGCTTGTATATACACGAAACTAAACCTTCGGGGGGCATATCATCTGGTATGTGTCAAAGAGGGTGACGAATGGAAGACTGCTTTTCACACCAAGTACGGACTATTTGAGTACCAGGTGATGCCCTTCGGACTATGCAATGCACCAGCAGCCTTCCAGTTCTTCATGAACGATGTCCTCTGAGAGCTTATCAACGTTTGTGTGGTCGTTTACATCGACGACATCTTAGTATACTCTTTATCAGAATCTGAGCATGTAAAACACATCCGAGCAGTCCTAGAGAAGTTACGCCAGCATAAATTATATGCTAAACTGGAAAAATGCATCTTCCACAATTCGGAAGTGGAATTCCTTGGATTTATTCTGACCCCGAGAGGAATCCGGATGGATACAAGAAAAGTGGATGCCATTCTTAATTGGCCTTCGCCAAGTTCAATCAAAGGAGTTCAAAGCATGCTTGGCTTTGCCAATTTCTACCGCAGGTTTATCCCGGACTTCTCGCACATTGTACATCCTATCACAACACTATTGAGAAAAAACAAACGCTTTGTGTGGACAGAGGAAGCCGAGAATGCCTTCCAAGAGTTAAAAGCTAAATTCACATCTGCTCCCATATTAAGACACCCGTGCCCCGAGCTTCCCTACATAGTGGAAACAGATGCATCCACTTCAGCCATGGGAGCAGTCCTTTCCCAAAAGGATCCCGAAACTAACCAGATTCACCCAGTGGCGTTTTGGTCAAGAAAATGTTCAGCCCCCGAATTAAACTATGCCATAACCGACAAGGAGCTGCTGGCCATCAAGTCCGCCTTCAAGGCTTGGCGGCACTATCTACTGGGTGCCAGACATACCATCACGGTCATCACCGATCACCGCAATTTACAATACCTAAAGACAGCCAAAGCCCAATCTTCGCGCCAACTCCGTTGGGCATTGTTCTTCGCCGAGTTTGATTTTGTAATAACCTATCGACCAGGTTGTAAGAATGGTAAAGCAGACGTCTTGTCTCGGATTGGAATGGGAGAATCAGAAATAACTTTAGAACCCGTACCCATAATTCCGGAACAGAGAATCCTTGGCCTGACTTCCATACAGACACTGGAGAACATTCAAAACAAGATCCACCAACTCTTTGATTCCGTTGCCCTACAGGTCTGGGCAAAGAAAGGTCCAGAATACTCTGTCATCGATGACTTACCTTATTACCAAGGCCGGCTATTTTTACCGCAAAAGGAACTACAGGAACTTGTCATTTCCCATTACCATGACACCTTAATAGAAGGGCATCCGGGTATTGCAAAAACCGAAGCTAAAATTAGGAAGCAATTTTGGTGGCCTACCTGGCGAAAGGATGTCAAGTCATTTCTCATGTCTTGTGCCATTTGCGCACAAAATAAAGGGCAAAAGAAAAAACCTGCTGGATTATTGCAACCATTAGACATACCACCTACCGCTTGGCATACCCCCATACCAAGGTTACAATACCATTCTAGTTATAGTAGATCTTTTTTCTAAAATGGCCCACTTCATTCCTTTAAAAGGGATACCTTCAGCTTCAATCCTAGCCAAGGAATTCCTTGAAAATGTTGTCCGCCTGCATGGCTTTCCTTCAGTGTTAATTTCAGATCGGGGCAGTCAATTCATTTCACATTTTTGGAGGAAATTCTGCCAGCTGGCACAAATTGATGTTAGGCTTTCGACCAGTCACCACCCTCAGACCGACCGTCAAACGGAGAGGACCAACCAGACTCTTGAACAGTACCTCCGTTGTATGCTACATCAGTCTGAGGGGAATTAGAAAGACATTCTGTGGATCGCAGAGTAGGCGTACAATAATTCTGTACACTCAGGAACTGGACAAAGTCCTTTTTTTACCAATTATGAGCACCATCCTCGAACCTCAGATTTGGACTCACCCCAGCATTTAGAGATGCCCGCAGTGGACCATCTCCACGCTGTTATTACACAAGCCTTTAAAGAAGCAACCATCCATTTGCAAAAGGCTAAGGAAAAATACAAAAAGGATGCGGATCAGCACAGAAGTGAAGCTCCTCAATACCAAATAGGGGACCAAGTATGGTTAGCCACTAAGCACTTACCACTCAAGGGGACTCGGACCTTTAACCCCAGGTATTTGGGACCTTTTTCTATCAAGGCAATTATTAACCCAGTGGCCGTCAAGTTGGACCTACCTGCTCATATGCGAATCCATCCCGTTTTCCACGTGTCTCTTTTGAAGCCAGTGCAACCAGGAACAAGGCTAACCACTCCACCTGAACCTATCCTCATAGACGGGGAGCCCGAGTTCGAATTCAAGAATATTTTGGACTCAAAAAGAGTGAGATCAAAACTCTTTTACCTAATTGACTGGAAAGGTTATGGTCCACAGGAAAGGTCTTGGGAACCTAGTGACCACGTGCATGCACCTCGTTTAGTGAAGAGGTTCCATCGGGAATTTCCAGACAAACCACGGCAAAGGGGGGGAACAACTTTAGGAGGGGCCTTGAGGGGGAGTGCTGTCATGATGCCTGCCCCCAGAAGACCAGACCAGGCCCAGCAGCCCCGGAAGCAGGCATCATGCCACTTGGAGCATGCCCAAAAGCCCCAGTTAGGGGCTGTTTGGGTACAGTCCTGGCGCCTATGGCGCCAGGCTCATAAAGATAAAGTCAGTCCTGGCGCCATGGGCGCCAGGCTCATTATTGATAACTTACCTGAAGCAGACCATGCTGCATACTCACCTGAGGCAGACCATGATGCATGAAGACTCAAGCCAAATGAGGCTGAGGAGGGACTATTTTACTGAAGGGACTATTTTGTTACTTGGGTGGGGCTGTGGAAGAATACTTACCTGGATCTTCTTCCAAGGCTATTTAAACCACGCCCGGACAGCCACACGTGCTTCGCGTTATTCTGCTTGCTGCAGCGTAATGCTCACCGTGTTTTCTGCAGCTCCAGTCTTCAGCCACGCCCGCTTCAGTCCTGGGACTCCTGAAACAAGAAAACAAAAAGGATAAAGGTTAGAACAGGAGTTTTAACTTTAATCCTTACCTGAATCCTGATCCATTTCGCCACGGAACTGAAAGAGAGAAGTCTTTGGAGCATTGCTTCGCATTTCTACGGTGCCGCGCTGAACTCACCTGCTTGGCGGTACTTCAGCATTCCATCACGCTCTCTCCATCTCGCGGCTGCCCTCCGACACCTAAGGAGACAAAGACAGCAAGGTGAGCAAGGGGACTCTCTAAGGCCATACAATCTACCCCCAAGGACTTACCTGATTTACCACGGGAGGTACTCACCTCATTTTGGGTCGGCACAGTCAACTCTGCTTCATCGCCGTACCCCAGCCCCTAAGGGGAAAAATACAATAGACTTACCTGAATCTTACCGAGTGCCATTTGGAAATCTTCGAGTGGATTAATCGGCAACCTGCAAGGAATCGGACAGAGTGAAGAGCAGACCTTTGAACTCTTATGAACAATTGGACTTTAGAGTCAATACTGGAACTCACCAATTCCTCTACGCCAGTGAAGTAACTGGTCATCAACGCGCCCCTGCGGTCGACGCAGGATGGAGAGCTCATCCTTCCAAACCATCAGGTGAGACTAAGGAGGGGACATCAAGAGTGATCAGTGGGAAGACAACGGGTGTGGGGAAGGTGGTTCCACGGGTGGTTAATTCCTCTTCTCCTTTGCAGAAGAATATTCTTGTGAGCCAGACAAACTAGGCTGAGCGGGCCAGTCCAGTCAGTCATCTTGGTGCTACACGTCACGCTGGTGGAAATAACAGCAGCCCAGTTCCGGTCGACGCCCCCGTGGGAACCAGATGAGCGTAACACCTCTATCTTCTTCTTTTGTGGATTTAGCCCATGTTCAGTCACTTCATGGCCTAGAAAGATAACTTTTTTCTTGCACCATTGTGCTTTTTGCAAAGATACTTTGGCGCCTGCTTTCTGCAATTGGCCAAGCACATGTTTTATTTCATCAAAATGGCTTTTCAGGCCTTCATTTTTTATGAAGACATCATCCACGTAAACTATGGTTCCTCTTTCCGCTGCATCAGGCATGGCCTTTCTCAAAAATATGCCAAATTCACTCCCACTATTGATGTACCCGAACAGCGTTCTAAACCAGGCGTATTGAGTCCTGTCAAATGTAAAGGAAAATAAATTCTGTATCTCCTCTGCCAATGGCATGCACCAATATCCAAATGTGAGATCTAATGTGGTAAACACTTTTGAACTATGTACCTGAGCTAGGCCCTGATCAACGAATGGCAATGGCCATCTGGACACTGGTACTCTTTTATTTTACTCTCTCAAGTCTGCACATAGCCACCATTGACCATTTGGCTTTAACACACCTAAAATAGGTGTATTGGATGTGCTATGAATGGGTCTGATGATTCCCCGCGATTCTGAATTTTTAATAATCTCTGCCAATGATTCAAAACATGCCAGCGGTAGTCTATACTGCTACACCCTTCTGGTAGTGTGGCCACATGTAAATCAGTAAAACCGCAATCATAAGCATCTTTTGCAAATACATCCTTAAACTCTATAAATATCTCCCTCAGATTGTTTCTATCCTCATCGCTGTCACACGCATCCGCTAAGGAGATCTGCTCTTCTATCATTTTGGAAAATTCTGGAAAATCTTCTGGTAAGGGAATCTCGGCGCTTTCCTCTAACTGTGTGGCTGTGTCTTTTTGTAAAGCTGCCACTTTTAAATATTTTGGCATATCAGCTTCCACTTCAATGGGCTGATTTTCTGTTTCATTTTCATTTAAATTAAATATTATGCAATCCTCTTGGTGGCAGCACACTGTCTCATTTGAATCATATGGATACACAGAATTAATTTTAAATATTCCTTTGGGCTGAGAGTCCAGGTGTTCTGGCAACTCACCCTTGGCATCTACATACTTTTCAGGGATATTTCCAATCACCATGTTATTTAAATCTGCCGTATAATGTGATTTTTGCATGGCCATTCCTAATGGGGAGTTTTCCTCTAAATGAATATCCTGACAACCTTTATTATTTACCATAATTTTTACAGATCCTTCACCAATATCTACCAATGGAGTGTATTCATAATCCATGCCCTGCTGTTTTATGGATTCATTCAGGCACACAAATGCATCAGCATATTTCATCTGCTGTCCATTTCTGCACTTCAGTGTTATTGCAACCTGTTTGGTGAATGCAGGAATAATAGTATCCTTCCTCATCTGTAATTCAACTGCACCAGCTGCGTGCAATGAAAAGCTCTTCTTTTGTCTTCAAATTCAGGTGCAGGCCCACCTAGGCGTGACCATATCTTTTGATTAAGGAAATCTAACACCATACACATTCTGTGCATGATGTCATTTCCCACGTAAAAGTCATTTTGTGCTCCACTCACTATCCATACATTATGGTGAATTGTTTTCTGCCCAATGCTAAATTTAAGCATGCATCTGCCTGCAATTCGGTTTTCAAAGTCTGGACCGTCCAACCCAGAAACGTATTGGTTTTTAATCCTAAATTTCGGGATTTCCTCCCTCCATTATTTTTTGCAACAATTTCTCATTAATGAAGCTCCTCTCCTGTTCAAGCGCTAAAGTGGCTTTTATTGTTTTAAAACAGTCATTTATACCAACATGAACCCATGGTTGCTCATCTTCCATGTGTATTTCAGCAAGAGTGGTAATGTGTTTTTCTGAATCTGTTTTAGGAGCAATATTCTGTTTGATTGTTTTCTCTTTTAAATAAAAGCGTAATGTGTGCTCATCTATGGCAGTCTGCCAATTTTTCCTTGGGTCCAAGTATATTTCTACAGGTAGTTTTTCATTGTCGCTCTGCATTTTGTCTTGACACATCAATATAACAGTGACACTAGGTATGCAACTATTCTGGAGATATACCTCCACTGCATCATTTGTTTTGGCAACGGTGTGACATTCATTTATGTTGCTATTTTGTGATTTTAGTTTCTTAGGCCTCAATGGTTTTTTGGTTAATAACCACAGCACTCCATTCACCCCATCTATGAGAGGAGACAATCTTTTCAGGCAATCCGTCCCCATCAGAAATGGAATTTCACAAATAGATGTGATCAATACCTCTTGTTTCATTCTGTGCTTTCCTATTTTTATGTCAACCTCAGTTACACCTATGATGGGCACCTCCTCCCCATTAAAGGTATGCACTGGACCTTGATTTTCCTTCACTGGAATCTGATTCTGTGGGGGTCTCCCTTCATTGATACTCTTTACCAGCTCCTTGGACATAATTGTGGCCTGTGCGCCAATGTCAATCATAGCAAATGTGTGGCATTTTTCTCCTACAGTGATGGGTGCATAATATCTGTCTTCAACTTCCTCTAATACACATAAGAAGTGTGAATTCTTACTGATTTCAGGGCTCACCTTTCTCAGGCCTTTTTCACTTTTGGCTAAGCACATTGGTAAATGGAAAGACATGTTTCCCTCCTTTTTACCCATTTCTGCGCGAGAGACTTTATTCATTTCTCCATGATCAGAAGTTTTTTGGAGTGTGGCCACTGTTCACTCATCCATCTGGGTAACATCAGAGACCACATTACAACCTTCCAACTGAACATGTGTAACAACATCATTCAGCAATTTGTCATTGTTTAATTCTGTGCATTTGTGATCATTTAGTGTGATACCAGCCCTTTCAGCCTCTTCAAAAATATGTGGCTCAAAGAATTCTTCAGGTGATTGACCCGTACCCTCCTTTGAGTATCTCCTTTTTCTACCTGTGTTTGGTCATTGTTTTGCTTGCCTAGGGAAGGAGCTATAGCATCCCCACTTACTCCCTGTTCACTGGTATTCCTCATGCATGAGTCATTTTTCTTAAATCTGTCTCTTTGTTCTTTTGGGATTCCAGGTGTTTCTTTTTTATTTGCACAAATCGTCAATGTTTGATTTAGTTCTAGGTTAAACCGTACCTCTTTTTTCAAAGTATTTGCATTTTCTGTTACATGTTCATTTATTGGTGCTTTCACTTTTAAATCATTAGGCATCTCAGAGTCATTATGCAAAATTACATCAGGGCAATCTGTCTTTTTGGCACTGCAGGTGTCATAAGTACTTAGTCACTTCTCAGAAGCCCCCCGGTCATTGCTAGGGCCATCAGCCCCCTCTTTAGATGGTTGTTTTTGTGCTGTATAGAGCTTTCCTATTTGCTCAGCTAACATTTTCACTTGGGCGTCAAGGCACTGGAACCTTTCCATCTCTCTAGAATCCTCTTTCTGTGGCCTAGGTCGATATTGGTTGTTTTCCCCCTTATTGGATCTATTCTGATACCTCTCAAGTGATTGATGTCTGTTGGGATGGTTTCTGAACTCTTGATTCATTTGTGGAGGGGAGCGGGGTGCACCCATCCTTTGATTATAGTCCCCTGGTGGGGAATCATTGTACTGACGTGGATTGTAGTTCATGTTTTGCCTCATGTCCTGTCTCTCTTGTGGGTACTGGCCCCTATGCTGATTTCCATTATCAGTAAATCGATCCACATATCGGGGTCTATCCTGATTACCATATATCATGGTGTTGGGATCAAATCTGCTCTGTGTCCCCAATGACTGGTAGGGACCATCATTTCTTTGATCTTGATTTTGTCTCTGGTTATTGTTCATACCTGCCATATCAGGCCGATATCCTACCCGGGGTCTGTCCCCTAAATACCTAGGGCTGATGTAGCTCTCCCTATTACTAGGATCATGTGATTGGAACATTGGTACAGGAAAGGGCGATCTTTGTTGATTACCCCTTTGTTCAGGTGACACATTATTTTTACCTTGGCTTTGAGCAGACTCAAGGGACATTTTGGCTGACCTGATTTCCATTACTGAGGCTGAGGGTTCTTTAGATTTAGGTCTAGTATCTTTCATTTTATCTCTTTCTCTACCCTCAAAATAGAGTACCTCATATAGTTTTGTGCTTTGATGTACAATCCATTCAAGGGACTTGTCACAGTCAAATTCACGGACCAATTGGGATATGATGTCTTTTTGTAGCCCATAGAAGTATGCAGTTTTAAACTCATTGGAATTTGGGTCAAAAGATACATCAAAGCGAGAAAATGCTCTTTTTAAGTCTTGTAAAAATTGTCGAGGGGATGTATTAGGTCCAGCAGTGATTGTGTAAGCGACTTTCTTTGCCTCCTGCAATGACTGAAAAGGAGAAAAATGACACCTAATTTCTTTTTCAAACTCCACCCATGTCATATTCTGCTGTTCATTTAATCCTCTTATGATGCTGGCCGTCGGGGCATCTAAAGTTAAATGAAAATATTGTCTGTACTGTTCCTTAGGTATCTGGACTGCTTTAAAAATGTCATGAACCGCTTCTAAGTGATCCTCAATGTAGCATTCACCTCCCTTTTTAAATGGTTTGATCAGGGCTTTAATGGATTTCATTATTTTTATGGGGCTACTTGTTGCAATGCATGGAATTGCACTACTTTGTGATTCAATCCTGTTTTCAGGTGTATGAGATTGGTGGCTGCCCCCAATGGGTGGGAGTATCAAATCCCCCAAGGGCACTGCAACCAAGTTCAGTCACCGGCCCAGTCACTGGAGCACTAGCTCTTTGGGCAGAACTAGAATTCACCTCCACTCCATTGAATGCAGTACCCTGCCGCCTCTCCTGGGACCTGGGAATGCACATTTGCTGTTCTAAGTCCTTACACTTTTTAAGGAGTCTGCTTCATTTCATCACTCATCTTATTAATCACCTCCTGCATGTCGCACATTTGCATTTGGCATTCATTGAACTCTTTATTTCTCTTGTCTCTTTCTTGAGTCATTTTAATCATTTCTTGTTCTGCACTCTGGAAATCACATTCTTTTTCACAATGTTCTTTTTGTAAAATCTGCATTTCTGAAACAACCTCATCTTTATCCTGTCTAATGTAGTCCACTAAGACTTTTAAGTGTACCAATTCTTGCTCACTATCCTCAAATTGTTTCTTGCGTTTGGATAACTGAGCATCAAAGTCTCTGCATTTTAATTGCATGTCTTTTTGGCATTCATCCAATTCTGCTCTTAACATTTCCTGATTTTTACTTGCCCCATCTAATTCAGTCTTTAACCTGTTAATTAGCTGGGTATCATTTTCCTGCATTCGCAGGGACCTATTCAAAATAAACCATATTTTGCCGCATAGCCGTATTAAACAGTCTTTCTCTGCACTTTTATCGGCTGCATTCAATAATCTTGTAAGGCAGACCTGAATTATGCTGCCTTCTGCAAAAAATATTGTCTAGTTTTTCTTTCTGCACCTCACCCTGAATGCGGTCTTGCCATTCTAAGGTACTGTTCGACGACCACGTCCCATGTGCAAACAACTTTGCTTCTAAATATTGCACTAGGTCTGAAAATGTGGTTTCCCTTTGTGACATTATGAAATTCGTTTTTAGTAACACGCTGCTATTTGAAATGGGTTCCCTTTAATGTACCGATGGCAGTGTGAGACACACTTGCCACGCCCAGTAGGTGCTCTGTGATCACTTTCCCGGCCTGCAACGCACCATAAATATGTTGGGTATTTTGTGTACATTTGGGGCCTGGCGGTATTTTTATACCGCCAAAAATAATTTAGCAACAATCACTCCTTGTATTCAGATTGGGTTATGTATAATAATAATACAGTGGATATGCATTATTTCAGTACACAGACATGCGTGGTTGGTATGCGTGGTTGGTATGTGTGGTTGGTGGTATTTTGGTGAGCATAATTCCCTTGTTTTATTTGTGGCCCCATATCCAGCACCCCTTATTTTTGTTTAGATTTTTCGTGTAATCACCATAGAGACCTCAGGCTTGCATTTCGGGAACACCACATTTTCACTTTTAGTGTGCCACCATGGGCAATTTCTCGCTGTCTTATCTACGGCAGCGAGCTATCATGTGGTATTTTTCACTAACTTATATACGGTAGTGAACTATGTCCCGGGTCTCTATTTTTGCTGACTCATGTGCCTTCAGCAAAAAGGCTATAACACACACAGTTATTTATAATTGCTCATACTGAATGACATTTGCTCATACTGAATGGCTGCAGTCAAATCTTATTTTTAGCTACCTTGAAAATGACAATTGCACTGTCTAAACATCTCCCCACATCATCAGCACTGTATTGGTAAATATAAAACACACCACCCGACTGCTTTCAGATATTTTTGTGTATTATAAAAGTTGCATTTAAACACAATCTCACTCTTTACAGAAATAAATGAAATAGCACAGTAACAGCATTAGTTGTGATACTCTGAAAAGAGAGTGGCGGAGACAAGAATTCAATTTGTAACATTAAACACGTGGGTAAAGCACAGGAATCTCCTTTTCTACACTGACTGAATATTTTCGTACACACTCAGCCCCCACACCTCAGCGAGATAATTACCAGGCTTATTCAGTATGTAACTTCTTTGGCTGGTCGCCTTCTGGAGGGATTCACCCAGCAAAGACAAGCATCTGCTGTCACTCAAACTGGGACTTGTTGACTGGAAAAGCCAGTCTCTGCAACCAAGTTGAATCTGCTTTAGGAATCAGGCATCCCCAGCTGTCAACCCCGTCCTTCTTCGAGCTGTGTCCAGAATCGTCTGCCTTCTCCCCCTTTTCAAGATTCTACAGGCAAACTTGGTTACCGAATGCTTGTCCAATAAGATTCTATCATGTCATCTCCTCCCTCACTACACAATGGCTTATTTTTTTTACAGTTGCAACTGTAACAAACTGATTTCCTGCTTATTCGAAGTCTTTGCTTCCTGCAGTTACTGTGGACAGAGCACAGAAATGCAAAAGAAAAAAAAAAAATTGAATGTGTGTTTAAAACTGATTTTCAGAGTAGGCCTCATTTTGCAGTGAAGACACATTCTTTTATTAATGAGTTATAATTATTAGTCTTGTTAGTGAGATTAGTTTGTTAATTACCAAATGTGTCTCTTGCAACATAGGCATTTCAGGTGAGAAATGGTGTGCATTTTGAAGGTACATATGTGTGCTTTTAACTGTGAAAAATGTATTTGCATTTTATATGTAAAAATCGTTTTTGACTGAATAACCTCCCCTTACTTATATGTCCATGTTACACTGGCAACACATAGCTTGAAACAACTGCATCATAGCAGTGCACCAAACCCATGCAGTGGCGCTGCATAAAAATGCTTAATAACACATGTCTTGCTGTACCACATTATATCAATGCACCAAACCCATGCAGTAGCGCTGCACTTAAAAAAAAACATGCTATACATTGATCCTGTGCAGTGGTGCTGTACTCTGTGCTCCCAAAACACGCTAAACAATCCTACAGGAACGTCACCTAGAAAGGTGTTCATTATCACTAGGGTTGGTTATGTGAGAGTCAGGGACGTGGCATATGATTTAGTGACGTCCGGCCACTTCACCTTAGGCCGATGCAGCAAAGGTTAACAATAGCACAAGATGGACGCGCCCTGTTGCCAGATTTCGTACGTTTCTCAAAGAGGAGAAATGCGGTAAGCTGATGTGGAAATGTTTGCGATAAATCAACGTATGTACAAAAATACATGGTCACACACTCTGCACAATAATATTTTGTGAGCATTGCACTTTTGAAACGTATGCAATAATGTTTGGGGAGATGAGGGGTGATGATCATGGTTGGAATATTTCAGACGTAATTTCGAATGAGTTTACAAAGTTTGTTGGAATTTTGTACACAGTTTATATGATGAATGATTTGTGTATTATTTTGACAGTTTTGAAAAAATAAAACATGGGTGGATTTACAGCAAATTTGCTTAATGCTCATTGGCAAGGATCGAGAAGCATAGTTTTTTTAGTGCCTGAGGGGTAGGCTGTAGTCATGGGCAGTGGCCCGAATGTCGGTGTCATGGTATAAAGTCATGATCCGGACAATGTGCCTACTGGCTATGACCATAAGGGACAAAACATAGTATTAAAGTGGTCATGTCCACCTGGGACTGGCTTTGTGGTAAAGCTATTCGCAATTAGGATAGATTTGAAAGGGAAGACACATCTGCTTATGTTAATATGGTTAGAGGGATTTTTTTTTGCCTTTTGGAGGCTGCCTGGAAAGGGAAGAGGGGCCCTGTATGGAACTGGCGGCTTCCCTTTCCATGGTGGCCATCTTGGAAAAGAATTTTATTCCTAAACCAGGACGCAGCATCCCGGTATAGGATGAGAAATCCTATTTTTTAGTAGCACGGGTTACCGCTTTGAAAACCTATGCTGGTAATGGCATTGATCTCCCATTTTAGGGGCTGAATGGGGGGTAATGGTCCAGAGACCTCGTTATCCACTCTCGCTTCGCTTGGGCCGATAACTAGGGCTACTGGGCCATTATCCACCGTTCCAGTCCCTGGAACGGCACATGAATGCTACAATATTCACATTACATAACCGAAAATGTAAAGGGGAAATGTTGGAAAATCTTATTGTCTATGTATTTTACTGAGAAATACAAAGTAAATGGAGCCTATGCAGGAGAGCTAAGAACGAAAGGTGGGGACGGAAATGAGGGAAGAGGCACCAAACACTAATATGGAGGGGCAGATGGAAAAGGGCGAAATGTTGTGCGTGTGTTATTTCTAAGGTAGGGGGTAGTACGGTGGCCAAGTGACCCCGATTTTGCTGGATTGTCCCTCAATTAGGGTTTGCAGAGTGGCTGTGAAGGACGTAGGTTGTCCCGACTTGCGTCGAAAAAAACCTGCCTCCAGCACAGCCACTCTGCAAACTGAAGTGCCATCTGCTGAGCACGGTGCTGCCGCCTGCTGCTTTCTTTCCCCGGCGGCTCTGCAGCCCTGGCTCCTTTTGAGCCTACAGCTCGAGCTGTAACGCTCGCACACCTGCCTTAATTCAAATGCTAATGCTTTGTTCCTGGGGTCTTGATGGTCATGTTTGCAGTTAAAAAACTTGACCATCACCTCCCCAGGACAAAGCATTTGTATTTAAATTAAGCCAGGAATGAATAGCCATTAAAAAAAGAAATTCAAAAAGAGGCAGGCCAAACGTGAATGAAGTGTCCGCCTTGGTGGATGGCGGAATTACTGCCCTACTTCAAGGAGAGCGCGGGCGGTAATTCCCCATTTACCAAGGCACTTCCCCATTCCCATTTTTGCACCAATAGGGCTCAATGGGAATGGGGAAGGAGCTAATTACGGTACCGCAAATTGCGGTACTGTAATTAGGACCAAGGTCCCTTTGCGGGCCCGTTCCTTAACAGCTGCTAAAACCAGCGTTGAGGTCGGGTCCTGCAAAGGGACCTCGTAGTAGGGCGATAAGGGTTTACCGGTACCGGTGCCCTTACTGGTACCAGTATATCCTTACCACGTTCCGTGTAATGAGGCCCATAGTGTCGAGTCAAGATAAATACCTAGTGTTTCTGTTTCGTTAGATACTTTGATGGTGCTACCGTCAATGGTAAATGCAATGTAGTCAGAGGCTAGTTTGGTTAGTTTGGACTGCAAACCGAGTATAAACAACTTTTTTGTTGTTGAAGCAAAGCCCATGATGATCCATCCAAGCCTGGATGACTGAATAGATTTGATTGAGTGCAATAGTATCAGCGACATAGTCACCTACGATAGGGATGAGTACCTGGGTGTCGTCGGCATAGTTGGTGTATGAGACACCCAGATAGTCAAGTATATCAAAGAGTGGCTTTGTAAACACATTGTAAAGTGTGGGGGAGACACAGGACCCTTGAGGGACACCTCAAGGGACAGGTGCTGGTACAGCAGAAGCCGAAGGAGAGAAAACTCTCATGGTTCTGTTGGACAGGAAGGAGCTAATCCATGATGTAGCCTCATCTAACAAGTGGGCAGCAGTTTTGAGGTGTCGACAGAGATTGTTGTGGTCAACCAAGTCAAAAGCTGCTGAGACATCAAGAAAAACCTTACCCTTATCTTTTAGGTCCTCAATTTGCGATTTTAAGTCAATCAAGGCGGTTTTCCTGCCATGTCTGGGATGGAAGACTGACTGAGTTGGTTTGATTTGAGGTAATCCTGAATTTGTAAGTATGCAGCGCGGTCCAAAATGTTTAACAAGTATGGGACAGAGATAATGGGCCTATAGTTGGAGGGGATGCTAGGGTCAAGAGTAGGTTTTTTGATTAGAGGAATAACCCAAGCATCCTTCAGGTTGTCCAGGACAATACCAGATTTGAAAGAAGCGTTGATGAAGGTGGTAATAAATGGTGCGAGGTCATAGGCTGCCTCCTTGATGATAGGGGCAATGCATGTGTCACCTTTGCAGTTAGAAGGTTTCAGCTTCCTAATGATATTTTCAACTTCACCAATAGTGAGGGGTGAAAAGCCGAAAGGTTTAAAAGCATGTTTAGGTGAGGTGAGGTTGGATGAGGATAAGTTCAAAGCAGAATCAGAGATATTACTTCTTTTAGAATTGATTTTAGTTTGAAGTGTGGCAATTAAAAGAGCCTTTTGAATGTTGGTGCACCAGGCAGCGTCAGGGATGCAGGTGTCCAAAGGGGCTATAGGAGATTCTAGTTCTTTTAGGATCTTGAATAGTTCCTTAGTGTTGGGTTGTGCCTGCAGGATAGGTTTCTTATAGACATCTTTTTTGGCTGCAAGGAGAGCTATTTTATAAGTGGAAGTGGCAACTGTTAGGTTGTTTTGGTTACTTAGAGATGGCATATTTTTCCAGTGAGATTCAGCTTTTCTTTTTTCTTTACACAGGTCTCTAAGATTTGGAGTGAACCAGGAGTTGAGATGAGGGCGAGGTTTCTGTTTACGGAGTTTCAAGGGTGTGATGATGTTGAGAGCTTTTAACATGGCCTGATTATAGGTCTCCACTAGAACGGTGGGGTCTGCGCAGGTGGATATTGAGGAGTTAAGTATTGGAAGAATAATGGGGAGGAGTTTCTCTGTCGTGATATCCTTCTTATTCCTAGTTTTAATGGAGGGTGCCAGTTTAGATTTAGAGGTTTGAGTTGAGGACTTGATTTCAAAGATTATTTAATAGCGGTCAGCGGTAGGAGGATTTGTGAGTTAGGCTTGGTGCTTGAGGCAAGAATAGAAGATATATCCTCAATCAATGTGGAGATAGGACCTGGGGGCCTATAGATAAGGTGCACAGTAGCAATGTGGTTCGGGGAGATGGGTAGTTTAATAGAGAGTAGTTCTGCAGATGGTATCTGGGTGTTAGGAATATGTCTACATTCAAGGGAGCTTTTGAAGATAATGGCTAGTCCACCACCCTCTGTTTGATTAGTGTCCCTGTCACGTCTGATGATGGAGTAGTTGTCAGGGACAGCCAGCGATAGTGAAGGGCCCGCTGCCCCATGCAACCAAGTTTCAGTGATAGCCAAGAAGTCTAAATTTTCAGATGTGATCATATCTGCTATCTTTAGTGCATGTGCAGTGAGGGAACGGGCATTGATATGCGCACCTATGAGCTTTTTGTCTTTGGCATTGGTGTGGCAGGTCCATGTTGAATGTCAGAGCATAAGTTGAGTTAAGCACATGCATAGCATTGTTAGACGACCCTGAGAGTTTAGTGTTTGGGCAGAGGTGCTGTTGGTGGATCGTGTGGTGGAATCTGGAGGCTAGTCTCAGATTTGTGGTGTAGGTGAGATAAGGTTGGCTAGTGTAAGAAAATGAACGCTGGTTGTTAAAAGTAAGGGAGGAGGTTTGCTGAGTGCATATAGGGCTGTTAGCATGTGAAAGTGTACAAGAGTCGGTCACAAGGAATCGCGTGCCTAAACTTATATTTCTGGTATGCGTGGACGGGGGCAGGGTAGTTTGTGGGGCAGAGACGTCAGTACTGGGAGCGTGAGTGCGGGTAGCATGACATTGTCTTGTCCCAAGTCTAACGTTTCTGAAGAGGGTAGTACATGGTTGGTTGGGGGTGGGTTTAGTTGCAAAGTGTTGTAGCCAAAGGGATGGGGCATTCAGGTAACGATTAGTAGTAGTCATTATGGCAGAGGTATTTAGGTCATTCACGCAGGGTAAGCATATCATGTGTAGTGTCCAGATCAAAACCAAAAAAGCGAGCAGGGCATACAAACTTGTGTACATTTTGGATAGAGAGGAGGGCTGCAGACAGGGGCAGAGTATGCTAGGCAGGAGGCATGATAAATCTATGGTACGTAGCATTTTAACCATTTTAACCATTTACATTTTAACCATTTACACCAGGTTGACAAATAGGCACATAGAGGATTAGGTAAGGTTAGGTCGACTAAGGGTAATTCACTAAATACAGGATCACAATAGCTTAATGCATAGTAGTGTCAGAGTAGTATCAGTAGCAGAATGCAGTCCTAATAACAACACAACAATGTAAACACTGTACAGTCATGTGCAAGTCAAAACCCAATTGTAAATCAGTACCAGCACAATGTGGTATCCATTTCAGGAGTTCAGAAGGCATAGAAATTAGATACACAAAATAGCGCTAATGGAGTAATCACAGGCAGTGAGATGTTCAACGTGGAATACAGGCAAAAAACAACACGAGGTAGAAGTGCCAGGATAGTACAAATAGGGAGACGAGCACCTTAACTCTTAAGGCAGAAGTTGAAGGAATAGTGTGAATGAGAGGAAATGCAATGGTGAGTTTCTGTGCGAACAACACGGAGGCTGGAATTAGGAATCTGTTAAGTGGCAACACGAGAACAACACAAATGATGTTTGCATAGTGGCAACCATGTTAATGATTATGGTGTTGTAAGTATACACGCGAATGATACGGAGACATAATGCAAGAAGCACACAGAGTATGTTGAAGCTCGGGAGCAACAGGAATGAGCGTTTGTGAGCAGGCGAACGCTCTATGCTATATGCAACATACGGGCAGTGAACTAGAGCTAATCACCATGACATAGGAACACACACTGTTAAAGGGTGCTGTAGGATGTGCCATCAGTCAATAGCAATTGTAGAACAGGTTCACATAGCGAGTGAACATGCACAAAACCGCAACAGTTAGAGCGCTCTTAATACGAACAGTGAGGTACCTTGTTATAGAGGCCATGCGATGTATCCTCATCTGCCGAGTGTGGGGCAGGGTTTCTGGCCGACGGCCTGGACAGGCCTAAAGCAGGCTCTGGCCTTAAGAGGCGGGCCTTTGGAGGAAGTGGCCGGCTAAAGCCATCCAGTTACTTCCTTCAGGATTAATCAGAGCGAGCTGCCAATCGGGTTACATGGCGGGCTCACACCCAGAGTTGACTGGCAACTGAGCTTCGGCAAATGGCAGTGGCCATTTTAGGTGCTTTGCACATGTGTATACGGTGTGCAGAAGCACTCTTCTGGGGCATCGGAGCACAAAAGCAAAAGCACAGCAGAAATGGGCAATGCTGCTGCTGTATTGCACACAAGTTACTGTATGATTTCTATCATCAGGTCGCAGAGGGGCGGCATAAAGACCTGGTTAACAAGGTTCATGTCAAATCTAGGCAGTATCCTCATGGAAACAGTAAAGCCCACCACTGAAAACACTGTGAGAAGAGAAAATGCGTGTGTGGCAGAAACACAACAGTGGCAAGATTCGAAACAGCACATCCACCCCTGGAAACACTGTCAGAAGAGAAGATGTGAGTGTGGCAAAAACACAACAGTGGCGAGATTCAAAGTAGCAGCCATACATTTGGAGAATTCCTGGGGAATGTATGTATGGCTGAGTATAAACTATGGCTAGATTAATTGATATTAACCTATACTTGGAACACTCTTGGATGCACAGTACTAGTGTGGTAGCTGCAGAGGGTGAGCGTAGCATCTGACGGCATAGGGGCATCAGGAAGAACAGGCCAACAGGGACGGTAGGCACCCTAAGGAAGCCCCCTTAGCCTCTGTATTTTACCGACTGCTCCAGCAAGCCTGCCCTATGGGTACCACTGAAGAGTATGTGCAGCAGGGTCAACTGATCCAAAGAAGGCACCAATCACGGTGCAGGGTTGGCGGGTCAGAGGGAGGGATCAAGGGAACGCCTAAGGGGAGGGGAGGCAGGGCACAGGAATGAAAGAGGAGGTGTGGCAGAGAGTGTCAATTATCATGTCTGGAGTGCACCAGGTCCAACTTCTAATGGGCTTCCATTGAGTTTCACATAAAAGATGGGGAGGTATTGCATCCCGGGATGGAAGTGATGATCAATTCACTACTCACCTGGCGGAATGTGTTTAACATGCTTAAGATTTTACACAGTCAGAAAAGCTGAAAGTTCTGGCCAGTTGACCTGGATTGCTCTGGTGAAGAGGAGGGAGCTCACAATGTATGAACAATAAGAGAGGTGTTTCTTACTTTGTCTCTGCCTCATGTCTCTTCAAAATAAATGCTGCATTTTGTTCCCAAACAGTGACTGAAAAAGCAAACATTTCAGATGTATTTTCCTGCTCTGATGGTCAAGCTTGTCACATTAACAGTAGCATACATGTTGGCAAAAGACAAAGCTGTTACTACATATAGACTGTTCTCAAAATTCATTTGGTGTTGCACATGACAATGGTCAACTATGGAAATAAAGAGGATTCCTGACCTCAGCAGGTTCTACTGTTCAAATTGCATCATATGTCTCATCCATTTTAGATACACTCACGTAACTGTAAAAAATAACTATTGTAAAATGTGCAGTACATCAGGCTATACTTGATGAGGTTACAAAAGGAAATGCTCCAGTTGATAGAGCGGTTAAAGTGGCGGCTCTTTCCCATGTCTAGTCTGTATAAATATTGCTATGAATGAGCCAGGCACAGCCCTCCAATTTATAACACTAAAGCATATTGACAAAATATGGGAGAAGACATTTGAAATAAAAAAATGATCATATAATATGGCAAGATACCTCCTACAACCGGATCATATATGGTGGTCTGCAGACAGCTGTTTGGTAGCACTTAAGGTAGTGTTGACCTACTTTGCTCAGATACAAAATATTGCAAAAAAGTGTGATCTTTGTGGTTGTCAAAAGAGACTGGTATGCCCCACTTCCCTTTCCACACTACAGTGAATATGCATTGTGAACAGTCTGCTATTTGTCAACAATAAAATGTTGGAAAAGTGGTGAAACCAGTTATTGGAGCAGACCCCACCCCATGGGCAACATTTATTAATATGCGGTTGGATTTTGTTGAAGTCCCAAAGTGCAGCAGGCTGCAGTATGTTCTGATTCTAGTGGACACTTTTTCAAATTGGGGAAAGGTACTGATACAGAAAAGCAGACACCGAAGCAGTAGTACATATTTTAATAAGAGACTTTGCAGCAAGATTTGGAATGCTTGACATTTTGAATGAAGATGGGAATAACCATTTTACAGGGTAGGTTATAAAGGAACTGCAAAAATACAGAATGGAGTTTTGAAAAACAGAATATCCAAATGAAGTTCTGAAATTAATCTCACGTGACCCGATGCCCCCCCCCCCCCATTGGCTCTGCTGAGTGTGCAATGTACAGTGGACAGAAAGACAGGTCTAACCCTACATGCAATACTTTAGTATATCAGTCCTATTCACACAGAGGTGAAAGATGAAATTCCAAAAGAACCAATGCAGGCATGTCATTCCCTGGAAATCTGCAGTAGAGTATATATTAATGGACATCCGCAGAAACCAGCCCTAGTGTCAAGGTGAAAGGCCTATGCAAGGCTTTTCTTACTATGAATACAACAGTCTAATGCCAAGGATTACCCACCTGGATGTATTCCAAGGAATGTGCTGCATCCTACTAATGGTCCTCCTATGTCTACACTTTAACATTGCTGCAACATTCACAGACAAAATTAGAGACTGCAAAGACCAACTTTGAGAGACAGTCTCGGCAGGATAGCTCAGGGGCAAGGCGCTCGACTTGAAAGCAAGACCACATGTTCGATCCCCGGGTCCGCACTTAGAAACCTCTGGGTATTAAGCGCGTTATAAATAACCAATTACAAATTACAATACTGAGCCACTAATTGGCCTTGGTAGAGGCGGTCAATTGTTCATTGGCAAGGCAGGAACTTTGGGAGTTTTTCTAGGTCGTGTGGGGTTAATAAATAGGATTTCAGAGTGGTGAAGCTGAGTGCACCGCTGGCAAATTTCCCCCAGGATGTTCTGCTCATCCCAATTTGACATATGATGCAGTGCCCTGATGTTCCCAAGGCAGCCTTGTACATAAATCCTGTTTGTGTTTTCCTGCAAATGAGTGACTGGCTCTCATATTGTGCAAACAATTTGTATTGTACAGACAAAGGTTAGAGATTCAAGAGTGATCAAATTGCACGCTCAAAGTACATAATCCTCTCAAGACATCAGTGTGAGGAATGAAACGTAATTCAGGAAAGTTCTGTTATTTATTCCAATCTCCAAAGGTGTAGATATGCAAGGTAAATTATGAACCTAATATCAGGGCAGGCCCTGATAGCTTTGTGATGACACAGTCGGTACAGAATGATTGCTCTTCTTTTTTTAAAATTATTTTTATGAATATTATAGAGTGTTATAGTTACAAAATAAACTTTTCACACTTACACATTAAAATTCAAGTTGACATATAACAGTAAAAATAACTCTACGATTCTTTAGAGACCAATTACATTAAAAAAAGAAATCAGAAGAATCAGAACAAACATAATGAAACATAGATAAAGAAAAAACAAAGCATTCAAAGCAGCCTCGTTCTTATAATAATTTGATTTACAGAACTTATTCCAACTAACAACACAAAAAACACCAAAATCTTAAAGTTAATAACACACCTAATCTAAGCCTCATAAGAACAAATAGGATGGTTCCATTCTCAGGTTTTTACTACGCTTGATGTTCAAATTACATCATTTTCATAACCCCTCATTTTCTGCACCAGTTCGTCTTCGATTTTATCTGATAGTCTAGCCAAAGCACACATGAAGGCAATGTGAGGATTACTCATACATTTCTGCCATAGCGTTTCACGATAAGAAACAGAACTCCCCACATTTGTATCTCCCAAACACAAAATTATGTACTTTTCAAAATATCTGCAATAGACAACCAAATGTTTTAGGGTTTCCTTTTGTGGATCTATATCGCAAAAGTGACAGGTATCTGATTCAAAATGCAACTGACTAATAGGGTCTTTAGAATGTAATTGATTTAAGCGAAAACGCATATAGATTTCTCGTACTTTGATGTCTGGAAAACACTCTATGTACATCAGCCTTGGAGCCTTTTTGTGTGTATGTGATGCAAACTCTTTATAAAACCGATATGAGCCAATTTTATCCTGCGACTTGGCCCAGTCCATTTGATACAACATTTTTTTACAGTTACCCACTCTCGTTGTTATGTCTTCTTTAGTGATGTTAATTCGAAGAAGAGCAAGTTCCATTCTTTTTTTAAATAATACAATCGATGCAGGATTATCTAATGCCAACATTTTAGCAAACTCAACATAAATGGAATGTCTGGGAGGACTTAACATTTTGACATACGAGTTCATTTGTCGCCACAAAAAGCGCGAGGATAAACTTGACAAACCCAATTCTATCCGTATACACGCATTGGGAACTGAATTGGCCAAGCCCAACACTTGTTTCCACATGCGGCCTTGAATAGAGTTTAGCAAATTGTCAATGTTATGCAGACACAGATCTAAGTTGTACAAAATTATCGGTTCAATCTTTAACAAGTAGAACTGAAGAGCAGGATTTAACGGAAATGTACAATATTTTCGATAGATTATTTTTAGAAGTGAAACCAAGGGTCTGACTTTGTCTGTTATCAGTTTACTCCAAAGTTTTTGGGAGAAATCATTTGAAATGTCAAAACCTAGGTATTTAATCATGGAAATTCTCTCCAGTTTGTGACTGTTTAAGGTCCATGAATAACAAGGAATCTTTTTTGATCCTGATAAAATGAGAATCTTAGATTTGGCTGCGTTGGCACATAGGTTGTGTTTATTTGCAAAGATAGAAAAGGCTTCCAATTTATTTTGTAGCCCCAGAGGAGTTTTGTCAAAAATTATAATATCATCAGCATATACTAACCAGTGAATCCTGAGATGCCCAAGCTTCACTGGATAGCATAGAATTTTTTCCAAAATGTCCTCAATATCCACCAAATAAAGATTAAAGCGAGTAGCAGCTTACAGATGAGAATCTTAAACGTAACATCACCTTGCCTGTTTATTCTTATCTTGAAGTATGTTTCAGAATGTAAAAGGGCCAGTAATTGCATGATGTTTTCAGGGAACCCTAATTTTCTTAGTTTGCACCATAACTTATCGTGAATAACGCAATCGAATGCTGAGCGTAAATCTAGCAATGCCATATAGATGTTACCTGCCTGATTTTTCTTGCAGGAATATAACATATGCGATAAGATAATCGCATTAATGGATGTTTCCATTTGTTTCTGAAAACCAGTTTGATTCTGCGATAAGATGTCATGAGATTTTATAAATTGTTCCAATTCATTCAAAAGCAAAATTGTAAAAACTTTATATGAACAATCCATTAAGGCAATAGGCCTGTAATTTTTGGGCTCGCCGGATTTCCCTTTTCATAAATGGGCACAATCATAGCTATGTGCCAGGAATGAGGAATGGACCCCATCGTAAAGATGTTTTCAAACTTTAAAAAAGATGGCTCTTCTAAAATAGATGTTTCCATCATCTCACTGCACTGTCTATTCAAACACTCCCAGTTTCTAATGTCACATAACATTATTTCAATGGTCTATCTCTGATGCTCTGAACATGACATATTTGTAGAACCTCACCACAACAGGCCAGCAGTTATAGTATTTACAAATGCCTGTTACACATTGTGGCAGGCTTCTCCCACACCACACTTTCTATAGCCCACAGCTGCTCCCCATATTTTTGGTTCATTGTTAGTGATGGATGCAATGCCCAAGACATATGTGTGTGCTTTCCAGATCCAAATCAACATAACTTATCAAACTAGTTTTGTCTATAAGTAGGAGACATGTTTAAATACTTCTGCACCATATCATCATTAATAGTCGGCACATGTGGCACTGATTCTATAAGTGGCAAGTGGCACATGTGAATCGTCTATCCACAGAAAAAAAGAGAAAACATGTTTTCCTCCTATAGAAAATGAATGAAGAAATTCATGGAGCACAATCATTGAACTAATTATCTTATTCTCAAACACTGCAATGAGATCTTCTTGTATAAGCTGGAACACGTGACAGGGACTCCTCTTTGGCATTGGCCTCTTCCCTGGCCTTGTGCCTGTGTTGGTGCTGCTTCTTACTGGTGACAGTCCTTTTGTTGTCAATCCATACTGCTCTAGTTGTGTAGCTGTATATTGCAATAGGGCAGCTGCACAAATGTCATGTAGCCTGCCTAGAGCATGGATAGCACAAGCACAGAGGATTCGTGGCCACCTTCCAATTGATGGTTACCCATGAATATAGATAACTAGCATTGCTTTGCCCACCTGGGTCATCAGAGTCATCAATAATGTGTCTCTTCCTTCCGCTCCTTCCAACTCCTAGCCCCCCTGCACTGGAACTCCCTACCTCTCTCAATCCGTTCTATTCCTTCCTTTTCCTCATTCCGCTCATCCCTTAAATCTCTCCTTCTCCATTCCCCTCCTTGAAACCCCTCCCCATCTCGCTCCTCTCTCCCTCCCTCCCCTTCCTTCCCCTTGATCACCTCCCTCCACTTCCCCCCTCCCCATTCTCTCCCATTTATCCCTTCCGTTTTCCTCCCCCTCCTCTCACCTTTCGCTCCCACCTCCTCCCAGTCTTACTGCACTACACTCCCTCTTCCCTTCTGTATAATTGCTTTACATACTGTTTTGTTTGTCTGATTCAAATTGTAATGTGCTTCTTCTGTTACTGTTAATTTGCATATGTATTCTGTTGTTATAATGGTGTAAAGCGCTATATAAACTTAATAAATACAAATACCAATGGGTCACTTCAGGATGGAACGTCCCTGGCTAGTGCACATGGTTGCTGCTTGCTGTGGGACAGTGGCTGACTGCCAAATAAATAGTAAAGTTGCCAAACCACTGAACCATTATCAAAATGAGTCTAAGACAATAAGGGCCAGGCCTCAGAAATAAGTGCTGGAGCTGAGACCTAGCAAACACACGTTAAGTACTGGTACGGCCAGTCAAGAATGATGTCTCCAGACATAGGTGGACCTTCTTGAATTGAATGCCTCCTTAGCAAAAATTAAGTTCTCTTTCCCACTGTCAGGATTTCAGATAACCTCCCACTTGTCCAACTGTTCAATGGGTGCTGCTATATGGTCAGCACGGTAGAAAGATTTGATTGTTACAACAAGGAGAAGAGACATAAAAGGATGCGATGGATGGGGCCAATTTGCATGCTGCAGCGTGGAGCGATTTGGGTGCCAATTACAAGGACAGAAGTTAGGCAAAATAGAAATTGCAGTTTGGAAATGTTATTCTACGCTAATAACAGTGAAATGTACTTCTCATGACTTCTTGATTTATCCTCCTCAAGTAGATGAAAGGCTGAGTCAGCCCTCCACCGAGCTCGACCTTGTTATCTATTGGCTGCGGTCATATCAAAGACCAACACTTTACCCATGTAGCTAGCCATCGTTGGCATTTGCCAACCACTCACGTACTCCTCCTGTTGTTTAATAACCAAACTCAATGATATCCATGAGAGCAAAATCAAAAGTTTCAAAGACGGCATGAAGACCACCTTACATGTGACTTGACTATGTCCAAGCCTTATGGCTATTTCAATGATATAAATCCTGTAGAATTAGGCTATAGGAGAACTTTGCTAGTCCTGAGAAGCAACACAAATCTCACCTGGAGATGTGCAAAGACCTGAAAACCTCTTTTTAGGACACCTGGCCTCATTGTAAATTGGGCGGTGCAGTCAAATGTGGCGGTAATACTGTATACTGCTGAATTACTCCCAACTATCATTGCCCAACTATGAGTTTGGCGATAAGTTGGAGGATTCTGCACCAGATATGACCTGAAGGTAAATCCACCACCTTTCCGCATAATTCTGGTGGAATTACTGCTGCAGTAATTTTGCCATAAGCCCCCATTGAGACCTATGGACTCCAATAAAATAAGGTCTAACAGTGCCACCACGCACCACTTGTAATCTAGCAGTAATACGGCCGGACCAATTGGCTTTAATGGTTTTACAGTTAAGTAGTATCTCAGCAGATTTACCACTAAGATAGCACCAGACTCATAATGAGCCCCATTGTTTAGCCCTGAAATTAATTTATTATGCATTCCACAAAATCAAACTAGTACAGAAGTTTTGCCTTTAACTTTCCACATTTGTACGACAGACTACAAAAAAGATTTAAATCACGCTGGATATCAGAAGCAGTTTTCGAAATAGTTGTCTGTTGGAAAGTAAAACACATTTTGCCCCCATTAAAGCAATAAGAGCTTTCTGAGGCCTTTTATAACTTCTGTGTTCTTGAGACTGTAAATTAAGGGGTTACACATTGGAGTGAGAGCGATGTATGACAAGGACACCATCTTATTCTCCTTCATTGAATATGTTGACGTTGGACGAATGTATGAAGAGGCAGCAGATCCATAAAATATCACTACCACTGTGAGGTGGGAGGCACACGTCAAGAAGGCCTTCTGTCTTCCTCCACTAGATTTGATTTTCAGGATGCAGGAGGCAATGTTGATGTAAGAAGTGATGATTAAAGTAAAGGACACAAGTGTTATTATAACACTCAAAACATAGGTAAGCACCTCAATTCGATGAGTGCTGCTGCAGGAAAGCTTCATCAAGGCTGCAAAATCACAGAAGAAGTGGTTGATGGTGTGGGACCCACAAAAGATGAGCTCCGATATGAATAAAATGTACAGCAGTGCAAACATGAGACTAAAAGCCCAGATCCCAACAGCCAGCTGCACGCACACTTCCTTATTCATGATAGTCATGTATCGCAAGGGGTTGCAGATGGCCACATATCGATCATAAGCCATGACTGTGAGTACAAGGACTTCTGTACCCAATGTACATATAAACAAATACACCTGCATCAGGCACTCGGTTATAGACATGTGTGACCCGTCCTGGAAGAAGTGGGCCAGCATCTGAGGGAAAATGTTTGAAGTGTGACAGATGTCGATGAAGGACAGGTTTGAGAGGAAGAAATACATGGGTGTGTGGAGATGTGAATTACAGTAAATTGTTGCCATAATAAGAAAGTTTCCCGACAAAGTAATCAGATAAATCAGTAGCAATGCAACAAAAAGTAGAACTTGCAGCTGTGGAAGATCCGAGAAGCCCACAATCAGGAAGCCTTCAGCAGAGCTCTGATTTTCTCCTCCCATTTGTGCAGCAATATGAAGCTGAGACTGGGTTAAAAGATGAGCTGAAAGTAAAGGCACATATAATGTTACTATTATTGCTGGCTGCCACATTTATTCCATGCATGGGGGTGCTAGGGTGCATTCACTGGAGTTCACACGCATTATCTATTGAGAGAAACGCACAGGTGCAAATCATGTTTTCACAATTCTTTCAATGGCCGCATGACCTTCATATCTGTCTCTGAAAGTGGCAGAAACAGTGGAATCTGATTGGATGGGGCCCCAGTGTACTGACTCTCCTTGAGAGGTTTAAAGCCAGCGAAGGGATTGGACCCTAAGGTTTACCTAAGTGAGTAGCTTGAGGTTGAACTCTACGAAGACTGAGGCGGTTAAAGACACCAATGCATGCAATGCAGATAAACAAAGCACTCAATAATGCCAGGCCCAAATATTCAAAAAGTCAATTACAAAATTCAACAGCTCAAATCTATATCATGAAAAAAATATTTACACATATTTTTAAATTATGATGCAATCAATGATTGACTTTGTTTTACAGTTTCACAGTTCAAAAATACTGCATCCCACTCTGTATTACCTCAAGTAACGTCTAGTTATTCCCTCTGCAGAGGTAACAAGCTTTTCCATCTAACTGATTTAAAGGACAGGCATTGAGTAGGCATTGGAGGGATATATGGCATTGATTCATTATAATTTTAAAAGCAGCCAACAAAATGGGTGCAAATGCAGATGACAGTGGTTTCAATGGAAGCAGCCAGCAAAATGGGTGCAGATGACAGTCATTTTAAAAGCAAATGGGTGCTAGCGGGAGCAGCAGATTAGGGATACAGGTCAGCATTTTAGTGGGATGAGTCTAAATTGCGAAAAGAGATGGGAAATTATATGAAGCAGGTGAAATGCCACATGGAGTCATTATAACAGTGAATTAGGCCTGCAATGACAAAGCAGAGTGTTTGCAAAAGGACAGTGGGTTCTATGTGTATTATACACATACACAATTATGAGAATTCCCATCTGTGTAAAGTTGCATTAAGAAAATAACCCATACTAAGTTCCCTATTGATAATACCCAATAACTAATTAGTTCTCCTGATTAACATTACAATGCTATGTTAGTGAACACGGATGGAAATTCTGTTTTAGTGTTTTTCCATGGAAGAGGAATTAGCACTAACAATAAAAAAACACACAGAGAAGTGAATAGCTATCTTTTGTACATTGTGAAGCCTCTTTGTGTGTGCAGGAAATACGTCGATACATGCTCTCTTGAGTGATTGGTCAGTTGAAACAGGAGCATAGGAGGTTCAGATATGTCAGAAAGGGAGGCAATTTTGTGGTTATTGACAGGCAAATTAAATAAATAGGGGTGCTGAGAAAAGGAGGGGGCTTTTTTCCTTTCTGGTGCTGCAGTCTGTAGAAGAGTTCAGCGAGAGGTGGCTGCTCTGGCATTGACGTTTGCTGGGGGCGCGAACAGGCAGTGCGGGGGTTGTAACACTTCAGCACAGATAAATCACGGCAGAAAGAGATTGTTCCAGACGAAGCTCAGCAGTCCCATAACTCATTGTAAGTGAAGTTAAAACATGAGGGGCGTGGACGGTTGCATGCGGTTCTTATCAGATTAGCACAAGAGGTTATTTTTAAAACAAAATGTTCAATGTTATCCTTTACATGCGCAAAATGACAAAGGGACGGAATGCCACCTTTACAATGTTTTCCATGTACTGCAATACCTGTTTATATTTCTTCTCTTAAGTAACCTCAGCAATGTTGATGTGTGTACGATTTGGGGAATGAATTGTTGCCAATTGAATTATGCTTTCATTGTAAATGACATGGGGGTAATTCATGGAACAAATATGCACTGAAATTTGTGGCGCAAGCGTGAAAAAGCTAGCGCACGCATGTAAATCGCATGCGTGCGCTTCATGGAAGGCCATGCGCGTGTGTGTCACAGGATGTGCGCCAAATCCATGCGTGGCGCACATGGGTGCACACGTCACTGCGACATCCCAAACGCAGTGCACGACGTGCACAGCGAAAGCGCAGAACGTGTAGCGAACATACCAAAAAGGGGGCAGAACACGTGGAATGGAGAACAACATGTGAAAATGAGGGCGTAGATGGGGAAGTACAGCTGGGAAACACACGCAACGTCAACACGCTAGTGAACAACACGTATTCATGGAATCGAATATGGATAATCTGCGCAAGTCAAAACACACGCACATGCACAAATACATCCGCCACACGAAAGCAGGCAGAAGTGCCCCCGCGCAGCTTAAAAGTGCGCACAAACAACAAACAAGCATATACAGCTATGATGAATGTACCATTCCTCGCAGCAGTGATCGCGGGACACCGCAGAGGAGGAGAAAAGCCAGGCCCCGCTTTTTGTTGACCAGGACCAGCCTTTTTGGGATGCCTGATGCCAGGTCTATGGCAGGTATAGGTGTCCACCTCATATCATCCTAGACCTGGTCACTGAGTGGGAGAATGAACTCACATCACCCACCCTCTGCTCCCAAGCATTGAGCCCCTTGGAGAAGGGGCTCTTGTACTGCATTTTTTGTCCACTGGGTCATTTCAGCGGACAACCACCATAGTGGGGGGCCGCTCACAGCCCACACAGTAACGTTGCCTACACCAGGTGTTGGCAATCATCACTGCGCGCCCCTCAGTCCACAGGCACATATACATGCCCAGAACACCCGCAGAAAGGCAGGCCGTGGTCCTGGACTTCTACAGGGTGGCACACCTCTCCAATGTGCTTGGTGCCATAGATTGCACCCATGTGTCTCTACGTCCGCCTAGGGCCACTGAAAACATATACCGCAACTGCAAGCACTGGCATTCCATGAACGTGCAGGTTGCATGCAATGCCAAGGGAATTATCACCTCTATCTATGCAAACTATCCAGGGCCCACCCATGACAGTTTCATATACAGAATGTCTGCCGTGATCCGACCCTGGAACTGGGAAGCATGGCGACACATGGCTCATAGGTTAATACAAATGCCTGTACACATGCATGCATGTCACACACAGACAAATACACAAACCCAACTAATGACAACCATCATCACCTCCCCAGGGGACAGCGCCTACCCTCTGAGCACCCACATGATGATGCCAATACAGAACTCCAACCACCCTCCCAGGTAAGATGCAACGCAGCCCATATTGCAACTCAGACCATGGTTCAGAGTGCTCAAGTCACGCCTATGCTCCCTTGACCACTCTGGCAGCAGCTACTATATGCATCCCCAGTAGTGTGCAGGATCATTGTGGCAGCATGTGCCCTGCACAACTTCGCAACACCGCACAACGTACTGGTGGACAAGGTGGTGCCCCAACATCCCCAACCACATGCAAAGGCGCTGCTCATGGGAGGGGAAAGGGTACGTGGCGAGGCAGCCCGGACCCAGCATGTGGCCACATTTTACACCTAAACTCCCACCCCTGCAGAGTGCACACAGGCCTGGAACATACCAGGTGACAATCGATGATGACAAAGAGACAGTCAACCGTCACAACCTTAACACCCTGAGAATGTTTTCACGGAAGTGCTACATTGTGTGCATCCCTAGCTACTTAAACATAACCAAAAGGAACAGATGCAAGGTGCATGTCCCACAACTCCCCTCTAAAACAGGTCATGTAAATCACTGGTATGTCACCCAAACCCTCCCAACACCCATGACCCCTGTACTCCATGACATGGCATGCAACAGCTGAACAGCCAACCAAATGCACAACACATGACACAATCGTCATTAAGTGCAACGTGAGAAATGTAAACAGGCATGAGCCATTCACACCTGACATGGGACCTGATGAACTCACTTGGCAAAAATCTCACACACATACAAAGGGGGTCATAATGAGTATGGGGGTACACCATAGACGGTGCGAGTACTTCATTGGCACTGCCCATACCGTACCGCCATATTATGAGTAACCCTGGCGGGTGGCGGGCTGTGTGGTGGTCGCCACAGCTGCACCTGCAGCTACCACTACCAGTGGGCCCGTGTCAGCACATGTTACTTACTGTCGGGTCGCAAGGGTGCCAGGGTCATATGCAACAGCAGCATCACCTGGAGCCGCAGGGGGTGGTGGCATGGCTGCACCAGCATGTGGCTGTACATCCTGCCCCTGTGGAGCACCCCTGCCTCTTCCCCCTCTACAGCCACCCTGGACTCCACTTACTCCCTAGTCACCCCGGCCACACCCCCGACCACTCCCAACACTGGCAGGATACCGAGCTGAGCCCCCCATAACCTTTGGTGGGGTGTGGGGTTTCTATGGTACTTACAAAATGCACGATACTGTTCATGCTCACTGGTTACCACTCCTCTAGCACACCCTCTAGAATTTGCAGTATGTGGTTTCCTGTGGATAGTTGCAATCAGTCACATATTTGGCACTGCCATAGAGTGTTCAGTTACCGGCATCACATGTGTCTAAGCATCTGTTGTTGTCGATGACCACCAGGGTGCATACAGTGCTATTCTGATATAATGATATGATGTCCAATGGTTGGTGGCTTTCGTTGTAACCTAAATGAAATATTGACGCACTTGGCATGCAGTGCTGTTCCCACCTTCCCTTGTCCATGCCCTTAGCCATGAAGTCTAATCCCCAAATGACTAGTGCAGACAGGAAGAGTAGGATACAGCGTTCATCCCTGATGGGAGCACCTCTGTGGATCCCTTGCCATATAATTCAAGACATCTGATTGGATTAATCCACAAAAACACAACTTTCAATGCCTGCAGGAAACCCATTAGTTGGATGTAGGCACAAAGACACCTTATTGCACGCACCCAAAACAGGAAGTGAGAACTGAGGCAAGGAAAGCACTGTGGACTAAATGCACACTTAAATACATGTCTTTGTAACAAATACAAAACATGCAGATTGTGCCTGTTACCACTGCAATGATCACATGAGAGCAGTGATGTGGTGGGGTGCAAGGTGCTCTGGGACCCATGGAATGCCACACTCTTCTCAATGCTGCACCTGGAGGATGCATATGAGGATTCCTCTCATGCATTCCAAGCAAATCACTTGGACTCTGTGCAAACCCAGAGATGTTGAGTAAAGGAAAGATGGACTCTGAAAACCACTGGGCACAGGAGGGATCCACAAGCAAGGAACATGACCTTAGTAAGAACCATGTGAGGGACCAGGCTCATGAGTGTGCAATCATTGAGAGGATCACATAAGCCCTCATGACTAACCTGCTTGAATGAGAGGAGAGTAAAGGAGGGAGCCACTCACAAGTGGGACCATTAGGGAAATGTTAGCGAGATTGGTGGGGATTCCATAGGCAAAAAAAGAGAAGCCATTGTTTAGACAGGCAGCTACCGTGACAAGGCTGCCTGACTCAAAGATGGCAGGTCCCATTTTTTTGCTTCAGGCCACCGCAATGAGTCTGTATTGGATCTATAACACAACATTCAGTAATTCTGATACTCAGGGTCCCAAGGAACACAGCATATGCTTCCTGTGGCCCCGGGAAAGCCATCTATGTCACAATTTCCATTGGCCATAGTGTCAAAAGGTCCCAGTCAGGACAAAAGTAAGGACGTTTTTCAAAAAGTCACAGAAGCAGAATTTTGCAGAGGAAGTGAGCAAGAAGAGGATGAAGCAACAAGGGCGAAACATGTTTTGGGATGCGTGTGGTGTCGTGCAGAAGGAATGTGACCTAGCAGTTCGGCCTGGACTGCCCCTTTTGAGGTGGGGCCAAGCCTGATTGCATATGGTCTTTCACCTTCTGTAATGGCTTGGCAGGTGAAGAACAGTGGTCTGGAGGGTTGCCCAGAGCAATGCCAGTGGTTAAGGTTCATTCTAAACCTTCCAGCCATCACCTCTTTGTTTTTGATAAGTAAAGAGTTGCCTGCTAGTAAATAGGTCTGAGTTCTGACCTAGATCCTGGCTATCTGAAGAGGCAACAGATGAATCAAGTAGAAACCCTTGTTCACCACCCTTGGCCTGTGGCCTGACAATAACCACTGCAGTCTGAGAATTCACCCAGGGCAAAAGTGCAGGATATCAGTTGCCAAATGGATGTTGAGATACACAGGAAAAGTTGAGGACTTACTTCAGCCTGATGCTGGAGGTAAATCCTCCACTTTACTTCAAACATTGTCTAAAATGCCACTTGGTAATTACATCGGTGGTAATTACACTTCATGTGTAATTTGACGGTGCAGGCAAAAAGGCGGTAATGGAATTACTGCCACTTGTTTCCCCACACCGCCAACCTCGTGTGTGGCTCAAACTGTTGCATATTAGGAAAGTTTACTTAGGAACAGGTTCAACTTCAAAATAAGATCAGCATGTTCATCCTTCCATTATTTGTGCTTTCTTTGGGTCCCTGTACTGTCAGACTGAGATGTACCCCTGTTCTACAAATACCTCTTCTCTAGACCTTAACCTATCCTATTTGTTTTGTATAATAAAGTAAATGTATATCCCATTCAGTCATCTTGAATCTTCTGTTGATCCTGCGGCTCTGATACCATACACACATTATGAATGCAGGGTGATTCAAAAGAATAATGCATCACACACAATATACACCTGCTCAATGATTCACAAATAAATAAGCTGGGAACTTGAAAAGTTAACAATGTTTTTTTACAAGTGGGTTCACATTTTATAGAATATAATAGTTAATGTTAAAAAACCTTTGCCAATATAGCAAAAGACTTAGGCCAAGTTGGAACAGTGGCAAATGGCCAGAGGAGCAGTTTCTCTTGATTTGTGAATCATGTTGTGTGACAACCTGAAAAACCTGAGCCACACGTGGGGAAATGCAGACCTCAGCAATGAAAACATCACATTAAACAAACCGCCGCGGGAGGAGGAAAACATTCAGCCTGACGGCAACGCGGTCGCAGCTGCAGCCCACTCTCTAGGAAAACATGAAGGCGGCCAGAGTGTTATCTTTGCCCAGCGAAGCGCGGCTGTATAACGGCCAGTACCAGAATGTGGAAGCAACCTGCGAGTGATTTTTATCACAGCAAAACAATGTACGTGCAGTCAGGCTTCAGACAGAACACCGCGGTATGGGTGCACCGGGAGGAAAGGGTAAAACGCCTTATGAGCTGCCGCTCGAACGGCAATTAACAAACAAACAAACACTCCCAACCAAAAGGGACAATATACATTTTAATAACTTACCTTGTGTACTGGTATATGAAGGCAGCAGTCCCAGTCCTCACCTCGAGGCACACGGGAGGAGTGCATCATGGCGGCCGACATCCCAGAAGGGAGGGGGCGGGGGTTGGGGAGGTTTTTCAAGTATCAATTGGGTGGAGGGCAATGATTAGTCCAAATGTACCCAGCCCCTATTTAAACCGGACAGAGATGAGGGACTGAGGTGGAATTCTCTTCTTTCTTGCAGAACCAGATTGGAAGTGAAGAGAGAGCAGCCCCATACCGTTGGGCTTATGAGGACTAAACCCAGGTTTCTGCCTTACCCTCCAAGGAAACCTACTAACTTCAAGATTGGACTTCCATAAAGAGAATTGAGATCCTGATTGGATAAAATATTGTTATTATGATATTTTGTTTTTCCTTAAAAGTCAATAAAGACTTGAATTTTGTTGAAGCAAACATCCTTGCCCGAGTGATCTATCACAAATTTGGTGGCAGCGGTGGGATTGGAAACGCCATGGAGGCCATCATCAAAGCTCTCACAGATAGGCAGCAACAGCTCCAGCAACTAATGCAGGTTTAGTCGCACCAAGCCCAGACTGACCAACAGGCGTTGCAGCAGGCGTTGCAACTACAGGCGGCAACCCAAGATCCTATTAAACAGATCACAGAAACAATGACAGCTTCCAGGGGTGAGCCCATAGGCCCTATCAATGTGTTACAAACATTTCAGCAAGGAGAAGACCTAGGGTATTTTTTTACCAACTTTGAAAGGGTAGCACGAAACTCCCAATGGCCAGTGGATAAATGGGGCCATGTCATTGCTCTGCTCTTGACAGGGCCGATGCAAGGAGCCTATCAGGCTGTGAATCCTGCAGGTGATGCCACGTATGCAGACATAAAGAAAACCATTCTGGAAAGAATGGGTGTCGATGAAGAAGCCTACAGGGCCAGGTTGCGAGAAGCCCGTCTACTCAATGGAGAAACCCCGAGACAATTGTACTATAGAATCCATGACTTGAGTGAGAAATGGTTAAAACCAACTTCCAGTACTGTGCAAGAAATCATGGACAAAATCAAACTTGAACAGTTTGTGGAGGCCCTACCTCCGGCAATGCAACAGTGGGTACGCCAACATCACCGGCCAACCCTGGCTGAAGCCATTGACATTGCTTCCACCTTCCAAAAAGCAGGACCAACCCGGGTGACCCCATTGGAACTCAGCAAACCGGTAACCAGAGGGATTATTTATTTATTTATTTATTTATATTTATATAGCGCGCAAGAAGCTCAGGGGCATTGAGGCGCTGTTACTTGCAATAACTTAGTTACATGGTACAGGCATGAAAGCGATTGATAACACATTATGAATACTACAAGATATCATACTGTTGTTACAGATATTGCATTGGGACGTATATTACAACATATATGATAAGTATTCGTGCTGGTGTGTCGGGTCTTATGTGAAGAGGGTAGTTTTCAGAGTTTTGCGGAAGGTGGTGAGGGAGGCCTCCCCTTGGATAGTGGGAGGTAGGGCATTCCAGTGAGTGGGCGCTAGATAGGGGAAGCTGGATCCGCCCGCTTTTACTCTTTTTACTAGTGGCACCGAGAGCATGTTGGTGTATGGTGATCTGGTTGGCCTGGTAGTGGAGACGGGGTGGATCCTTTGAGAGAGGTATGCTGGAGCAGTGAGGTGAATTCACTTGTGGGTCAGTGTCAGGGCTTTGAATATGATCCTTTCCTTTATTGGGATCCAGTGGGCTAGTTTTCTGGCTTCAGAGATGTGTTCTCTTTTAGACCCATAGAGACCAGGAGTAGTCGGCCAGAACCCAGAAACTCAACATGGCCCACATCTACCAAGCAACCTCAATGTTTTGATTGCGGAGAATGGGGGCACATAGCCCGGTTTTGTACAAAGAAACCAAAACCGGAACCAATGGAAATCGGATGTGCTCAGCCCAGAGAATTCTGACAAGAAGGGACCCATATCTCGTGGAAGTCAGAGTAGACGGAACTCCAAGACAAGGACTTCTCGATTCCGGAAGTGAACAGACCGCCATAAGACCGGAAGTGGGCTTGAAGGGGCGGGGAAGCAACCTATACAGATTAAGTGTGTGCATGGGGACACAAAAGTATATCCATCCAAGGAAGTAGACAGAGAGGTCAATGGGGTTAACTCAAGAATGAGGGTCGTCACAATGCCACACTTTCCAGCCCAGGTGTTATTGGGGACTGACCTGCTTTCATTTGGGGAATGCGTTAATGAAGCGGAGTGGTTTAAAACAGCATCTTACGCATTAAGTGACCTGGAACCCAGTACACGAAAGCACTTAAAGAAAACAAGGAGAGAGGTGAGAGAAACCAAAAGACAGTGGGGTGAAAGAAACCTATACATAGGGGTAAATTACTGGTTGCCAGAAGACAGCTTGAAGTCATTCGGAAATGAACTGTTATTGGATCCATTGTTGAAAAATGCTAGAGAACAAGCCATTCCAAACGAGGATACCAAAACCAGATACCCCTGGTTCAAAACCAAGAAGGGACTCATATACCGGATAACAAATGACCCTAGTAGAGGGGAAGTCAAACAATTACTGGTGCCACTGAGTTATCGGCCTACTGTGCTAAGGCTAGCACATGATGATGTAGTAGGTGGGCACCTTGGAAAGGAAAAAACCCAAGAGAAATTGTTAAAAAGGTTCTTCTGGCCAGAAGTCTACAGGGAAGTGACCAAATACTGTGAGGAGTGCCAGGTCTGTCAGAAAACCAGTCCATATATACCACAAAAAGCCCCTTTACAACCTATGCCTCTCATAAAAGAACCATTTTCAAGAATAGGTACGGACCTGGTTGGTCCTCTGGAACCAAATAGTCACGGAAACAAATATATACTTGTGGTAGTTGACTATGCCACAAGATACCCGGAGGCCTTCCCTATGTGAGGTGTAAGTGCCCAACAAGTATGCCAGCAATTGGTTCCGTTTTTTTCCAGGGTTGGATTGCCCAACAAAATAGTAACAGACCAAGGGCGTAATTTTATGTCGTGGATAATGCAGACGGTATGCCAACAGTTACGTATTAAACAAATACATACTTCCATTTATCAACCCCAAACCGATGGTCTAGTAGAGAGATATAATAAAACCATGCTCAAAAGAATAACAGCACCATCTGGAAGAGATTGGGACCAAGTCCTACCATGGGTTCTGATGGTACTCAGAGATACACCACAGTCATCCACTGGGTTCTCACCGTTTGAACTGTTGTTCGGACATAAACCCAAAACAATACTAGATATCGCCAAGAGGGAATGGGAGGAAGAAGAGAAAGAGACCCATCTCACAGATTATGTAGTAGAAATGAAAGAACATCTTACGAAATTGAGGGAGTTAGCACAAGAGAACCTAGGAACAAAACAGTTATCTCAGGTGAAATATTACAACCAGAATATGAGGGTGAGGATGTTTCAAGTTGGATAGAAGGTCCTGGTTTTGTTGCCTAACTCCTCAAACAAAATGCTGGCTCAGTGGAGGTGACCTTACAAAATCACAGCCGTCTTGGGTCCCATAAGCTACATGGTAGAACAGCCCGAGAGGAGGGAAAAACAACAGAACTATCATATCAAACTCTTAAAAAAATGGATGGAAGCAGAACCGGATGGCAAAAAGATGAAAGATTTACAGGTGAAAAATACAGAAAAAGCCTTCCAGGCTGTTCAGTGGGAAACACAACTTAACTCGAAGAGAAAAATGAGATTGAAAGTATTTTACAACCTATGGAGCATGTGTTTTCTTTTTACCCAGGGAAGACGACCCTAGTGGAACATAGGATTTAAACTGATCCTTCTCAAATAGTAAGGATTCGCCCATACAGACTACCAGAATCAAAAAGAGCAGCCATTCAAGCCGAGATAGAAGAGATGTTGCGCTTAGGGGTAATCGAGCCGTCCACCAGTCACTGGTCCTCACCAATCGTGTTGGTGCCCAAACCCGATGGCTCCACCAGGTTCTGAATGGAATATAAAAAACTCAACACCATCTCAACCTTTCAAGCCTACCCAATGCCTAGGATTGATGAGCTAATAGAACGACTGAGTACCGCACAGTATATCGGTACTATTGACCTAACGAAAGGCTATTGGCAGATCCCATTGCGCGAAGAAGATAAGTTGAAACCTGTGTTTTCCATACCAATGGGTTTGTACCAATTCACGGTTCTACCCTTCAGCTTACACGGCGCTCCAGCGACTTTTCAGACCTTAATGAACAAAGTATTGGCCTCACACACAACATATATTTCCGCTTACCTGGATGATATTATTGTATTCAGCAAGACATGGGAGGAACACTTGGGACATTTAAGAAATGTGGTTACCTCCCTAGGAAAAGCAGGGTTACACATAAACCCAAACAAACTATCCTCGCAGCCAGAGAAACTAAATACCTGGGTTACCTGGTGGGAGGAGGGGTGATCAAACCACAGGTGGACAAGGTGGAGGCAATTATGAGGTTAACCATGCCTAGCAACCGGAAACAGATAAGAGCGTTCTTGGGGTTCGTAGGATATTACAGACGATCTATACCTATGTTTGCCACCATTGCCAGTCCCCTAATGGAAGCTCTTAAATACACCTATAAAGGAGATGTATTACAGGATAATAAGGCCCAAGAGGCCTTCCAGACTCTAAAATCACTCATCTCCACTCCACCAGTGTTAAGGTGTCCCAACTTCCAGAAACCGTTTTTTCTACAGACTGATGCATCTGGACCAGGACTAGGTGCCGTCATATCACAAGGCACTGAAGAAGAACTGGTGCCAGTGTCTTTTATTAGTAGAAAACTTCTACCACATGAGATGGCGTATTCAACATTAGAAAAAGAGTGTCTGGCCATCAAATGGGCCGTTGAAACCCTCTGGTATTATTTGTCAGGGAGGACCTTCACTATCTTCACCGACCACGCCCACTACAATGGTTGGGTATACACAAAGACTCTAATCAGAGAGTTCTCAGATGGTTCCTTACGCTGCAGGCCTTTTCTTTCAAGACGGTGCATAAACCTGCTTCATTTCAGGTTGTTCCGGACTATCTGTCGAGAATCATGGATCGGGCCGAGCCGCTCGATTCCTCGGGGGGTGGGGGTGACAACCTGAAAAACCTGAGCCACGCGTGGGGAAATGCAGACGTCAGCAATGAAAATGTCACATTAAACGAAACGCCGCGGGAGGAGGAAAGCATTCAGCCTGACGGCAAGACGGTCGCAGCTGCAGCCGACCCTCTAGGAAAACATGAAGGCGGCCAGAGTGTTGTCTTTGCCCAATGAAGCGCAACTGTATTACGGCCAGTAGCAGAATGTGGAAGCAACCTGCGAGTGATTTTATCACAGCAAAACAATGTACGTGCAGGCAGGCTTCGGATAGAACGCTGCGGCATGGATGCACCGAGAGGAAAGGGTAAAACACCTTATGAGCTGCCGCTCGAACGGCAATTAACAAAAGGTCAAACAAACACTCCCAACCAGAACGGAAGGGACAATATAAACTTTAATAGCTTACCTTGGTTTCTGGTATATGAAGACAGCAGTCCCAGTCCTCACCTCAAGGCACACGTGAGGAGTGCATCATGGCGGCCGACATCCCAGAAGGGAGGGGGCGGGGCTTGGGGGTGTTTTTCAAGTCTCAATTGGGTGGAGGGCAATGAGTGGTCCAATGGTACCCATCCCCTATTTAAACCGGACAGAGATGAGAGACTGAGGTGAAATTCTCCTCTTTCTTGCAGAACTAGATTGGATGCGAAGAGAGAGCCGCCCCATACCGTTGGGTTTATGAGGACTAAACCAAGGTTTCTGCCTTACCCTCCAAGGAAACCTACTAACTTCAAGATTGGACTTCCATAAAGAGAATTGATATCCTGATTGGATAAGATATTGTTATTTTGATTTTTATTTTCTTAAAAGTCAATAAAGACTTGAATTTTGTTGAAGCAAACAACCTTGCCTGAGTGATCCATCACACGTTGTACCAGGTGGCAACCCTCATGTGAATTGCCAGCCTATACCACTCTGCTATAGACACCCATTTAGCAAGTGCAAAGTGGGTTTGTTGGCGGTACATACAATACCTAAGTGTTCTCTCAACAATGCTCACATGTTTTTTTGAAATTTGGGGGCATGTCAGAGCCACATTTTAAAATTAAAACCAAAGTAAGAAGAGTAAGCAAAAAATGCTAGAGGAATTATTGTCCTTTTCCTCTCAAAATCCTAGGATGGTATAATTTACTATTCCAAGTCCAGCCCTAGAACATTTGCAGAAAGTGTTTGATTTTGGAGCCTTCTAGAGTAAAATCAAGAAGTCAGAAATTAGCAAAGCTGTGAAGAGAAGTTTGTATTTGGTTGCAAATAGCCTTGTTTTACAGTTCTGAGAATAAGGTTCAATTTCTCAAAGTCACAATTTGTCAATTTGTTCAGCAGCAAATGCATCTGTGGCCAGAAATGTGTTTTCTGGATCAGCGCTTGAATGCTCTGAAACCTGTGGAAATGCAGATGTCTTGAAAGATTATCCCTAGCACCATTATAATAACAGGTGGGAGACCCTGAGAGTCATAGACCAAGCCATCTGGAGAGGCACAAGTTACAGAGCATTGCTTTATCCAGTGCTAAAATCACAGGCTTGGCAATGTTTTGTAACCAAATTGGCGTTAGCACCATCTTTCAACAAAAATTAGAACATAATGTGGAGTGAAAACTGATTTAATTGCACTGAAAGGACTTTTGCAGATATTGCTTATCTAGACAGAGAAATTCAACAGCCAAATATCGATTCTGCCCTTTTGGCTAATTAGGTAGATCACCTGTGTGCAGGTTTCCCATCAACACTGTTTTTTAAGATATTGGGTCTCATTACAATCCTGGCGTTGGACCATGGTGCTATTAGCACCATTGACCATGCCGGATTCCGCCATGGTGGATGGCGGATTTACCGCCCCATTCCAAGGTTGGCGGGGCGGTAAATCCCCATTCACCATGGCCCCTTCCCCATTCCCATTTTCGGCCCATAGGGCTCAATGGGAATGGGGAAGGCGCTAATTTCGGCACCGTAAATTACGGTGCCGAAATTAGCACAAGGTCCCTTAGCAGGTTGGACTTTAACACCTGCAAAAAGCAGGCCTTAAAGTGTGAATCAGGAGTTAAGGGTTTAACGGGGCTGCAGCCTTTTACGGCGCCGTTAACCCCTTAATGCCAGGGTTGTAATGAGGCCCATTGATCAGTTTTGTAATGGCAGCCTTGTAATGTCATAACTGAAAGGCCTCTGATTTGAAATACATTGTTCTAATGGGAAAAGACACAATGACACATGCCAGCCCAAACCTTAACACAGTGAAAGGGCCCGGTGAAGCAAAATATGTGTCTTGCTGGAGGATGACACAAGGAACATTGTATCAGGCAAAGTGTGTGTCTTTCTGCAGTTGAAATACAGGGTATGCTGAAAAGTAAAATCAGATTGCAAATTGAAAAGGCACATTGTTGGTTGAGAGATGAAAAGCAGCAACATCTCTGGACCATACAATTCTATCAAATTATCGTCCAATCGCTGGCCTCCTAGGAAGATAGTGACAATGCAGCTTCAGAGTTTTATGGAAGAGCATGTCATTCTGGATATATACTAGTCAGGGTTTAGACCGGGACGTGGGATGGAGTCAGCTTTGGTCACAGTGTGGGATGACATTTTGAGGGCTGCTGACAAGGAGAACACTAGCATGCTTGTTATGTTGGACCCGTCGGCAGCCTTTGATATGGTTGATTTTAACATTCTTCTTTCCAGACTGTCCACAGTCGCTCATGTATCTGAGGAGGCTCTGGGATGGTTCTCATCCTTTTTGCTGCAACAAAACAACAAGTTAAACTGGGCGCATTTCTCTCTGGCCAGTGGCACGTGGTGTGTCCCAGGGATCCCCCTTGTGCCCTCTACTTTTTAATGTGTACATCCGCTCACTTTTGAAACTTTTTTCAACATTTCATTTACAAAATCATTCATACGCGGATGACACACAAATGTATGTGCGACTAACAAGTATGGTTGATGCAACTACCTGCGTTCTACAATGCGTTACAGCAATTAAAACATGGATGTTGGAGAACAATTTGCAGTTAAATCTGTCTAAAACAGAGATTATCGTATTTGGCCCAAAAACAAATGAGCTAATCTTATGCCAATCCCCTTCCCGCCCCTTTTTTAATGTTCAGGCATTTAGTCCCAAAAAGTTAAGAATCTTGGCAAGCAAATATGAACTGTAACGGCCATATTAATCATTGTATTTATTTAAGTTTAAGCAGTTTACATCTTTCTGCTATGGTTCCATGCAGTGTTTACTAATATGTACATGCCTCAGTTTCCGCAGCATTTTTATTAAAGTGGCAAACTGAAAGTAAAGGGCTGCTGTTAATTTTGATCACTCACAAATGCATTTTTCTTTACACAATATGTGTTTTTGTACTGAAAAGTGGGTCTTCATCAATAAAAGGAAAGATATTCACATGGCTTTGAATTTGGCCTGCAAGTTTTCAGACTGCGCAACATTTCAGACTCTCACCGTAATTAATGCAGGAATAGCAATGCGCTCCCGACGTGACACAGGGAAGCACAGACCGACATGCACCTGATGCGCCAGCACTGACGTGCCTAAAGTTAAAGATGTATGACGCAGGACTACAAGAATGCTGGGATGAAGGCAGTGACTTGCTTTCACGAGAGACAGCACTCCGACAAATGGAATAGAGTTTCACATGTACCAAAGGCGGAGTGTTGAATGCATTTGAATTGACTGCAGGAAATGCTGAAATCTCTAATGTAAAAATGCTCTCTCTAGCTATGGTGAGCTGTGCCTGTCACACTGGAAAAAGGAAACATAAAAAGCTGAAGTTTTGGTGATATTTTATACCTGGGAAAATATGCTTAAAATATGGCAAATAAAGTGTTTAATGGTGGATGCATGACAGGTCACATACACGTTATCGTTGAATTCACATAGTAAACACAAACACTTTTTGTATATACAGCCCTGTAAAATGACAACATGTTTTATGGAAAATAGGTAAAGAAAAACAATATATTGATTTCCAAGAGCTCTCAAATGATTGTACATAAACTACAGCAATGTGGTGTGCTTTAAATATGACATTTTACAGTTTAAGCCTATGAGAAATCAATGGTTTGCAATGTGACTGTGGCAAAGTTAAACATTTTTGGCTATTCAACTTCATAGAACACCAGCTTTAACTTTCAATAGCCAATTTATTGCATGTAAGCCGAGCTGTCATCTCACATTCCGGTCATGGATGAAGGCTCATTTATCACATTAGAAGACCCTACTAAACCAACATTAAAACTTGCATTCACAAATGGTTCTTAAGATAACTCTGAAACAATACCATTCACAATCACACAAAAGGTATTTTATGATTATGAGACACCCCTCTATCAGATGAGTCTAAATCTGAATTTCCCATGATTTGTAATAATTGGTAACATTATGAATATTCATGACCTTATGAATATGTGCCTGGCATAATTATACTGTATATCCAGTCATTCATCAATCATACCAAATTCTGAAATCCACATTTCAATGAGGTAACAGATTCCTTGGTGGTGCCCCCACTTCATTTTCTGTTCACTTGTTTAGAAATTATGATTACCCAATGAAGGCTGGTGTGCATTCAATGCTAGTGTTTCGCTCTCAAGAAATCCAATGGAAAGATTTTTACCAATCAAATAGTTTTCTATAACGGTGGGAGTACTGCACATTTGTAAAAAGTAGGAACACACATCAAAGGGGAATCCCTCTGGAATTAAAAACTGCAGGAATGAACACCATTTACTTGTATTGGATTCATGCTGAATATGGATTTTATCTGGCGATGAAAAGGTCTTATGCTTGAGGGAATTTAAATCAACTTAACCTGAAACACATCTGCTTTCTAGAAAAAACGAGAACGGGATTAGAAGAAACCTGCCAACTGGGAATTCCCCTGGAACACCACAGGGTCCCTGCTGGCACCATGCTTTAAAGAATGATTCAAAGTGTGCATACAAATCAACCAAATGCAATTAGATAATTGAGTTACTGCCCTGATCAGGCCCTTAAGTAGGAGGGAATTGGGGTGGGGGATACTGTTTCCAAACAGTAGACATTGATATCATAGTGGAAAAATGCACTGTGCCTTACAAAAGTGAAATATGGTTTTGTGTAGAAAGCAAAATAGTTCCTATGCACAGAGCATGATGGCTGATAAAACATTACCAGTGCTGACGTTGAACAATTCTAGGTAAAAGTTCAATTGAATCCTGCAGTATTCACATGTGTAGTATGATACCAGACTTGTGGAAGGGTGCATATTTCCACTTCTCTAGGATTGATTGATAAATTGTGAGCTGTAAAGCCATAGATATGAAGAAGTGAATGGGGTAGGTGAAATGGAGTTGGCCGTCTTAATGCCATTACCATGGAAAATAATCCCAATATAAAAATACCTTCTCACTCTTGAAATTGCACAGCTGAACGGGTTTGCAAAGTGAAGTGGGAGGGTTACATATGCTTGTATAAGAAAATCATAGAACCTTTCTACTAGGTTAGGGGTTAAACCAATGTTCGTTATATCCACTGCTTCCCTAACCCATCCTGAAAAATTCATCTGCAACACATTAGAGTATGCATTCTATTGCATGCAAAAGCTAAAAGCACACAGCCCCACACTCACATTGGCAGGGGTGGGGGGGATAGAAATAACTATGTGCATGTACATGTCATTTTTCTATGCAATTGTTCTGTGGCTTCAGTACTTGTTGTTTTACTGCAGAAAATAATATGCTCTAAACTTGCTGATTGATGAGATGTTGTTTAAGTATTTAAATAAATGTGCCTATAAGCAGCTATGTTACCATATCATTGGGAATGCTGTCTAGAGGTGTCCTCATATTTTTGGGTACTGGGAATATAGAATTCCATCTATTCAACATTATGGTGGGGTTGTGTGTGCATCCCATCTTGTAGAGAGAGTGTCATATTCAGACCTGCCCTCATTGTGTATATAATGCCTCATATTTGTGTATATATTGATAGTGGTGGCTTCCCCTGCCTAATGTTAGGGGACAACTGTTGGCTATTTATTATTTAAATAAAGTGAAGTTTTAAAGTAACAGCCTGTTTCTAGTCCCGGAAATGTGGTGTGGGACTTCCTATTGGGGAGAGTTACATAGGTGTTGCCCACTTAAAAGATTGACATATAAATTAATTGGGTATATGTTGTAGGTACATTAAATAGTTGGTATTACTGATATCGACACGCTCATTTATTGAGTAATATAAATGTGCCCAAGATCACAGTTGTGTGTGCAATTCCATGTGTGGAATTAAATGATCCCTATCATTCATTGGAATATACAAGTTGTGATTGCGAATTGACATTTGTGGAATTGTAGTTTGTAAAAAAGTGCATTTTGAAGTGATTCATATGATTCAAGTTGATTGTGTATTTGGTTATAGGATTTCTAGTTTTATATAAATTGATACTTTCTTGTATTCCAACACACAGTCTAGCCATGATGTCAAGGACATTAGGGCTGATGAGAACATGGCTCTTGAACTTGCACCGACTAGGTATGCTCTGCATGTCGAGAGGCTGGTGCAAAATATTGTGTCACGGAAAAACAAAATGAAAAATGTTTGCAAAATATAGGAATTAACAAGAAGGCCCACTAGATGATTGCTTACAAAGGTTATACTTAACCTCCACAGGTAAGTATGAGAAACAAATGACTGTGAATGTTACTGCCCAGCTCTTCTTTTAGCTTAAGATGGTGGAGGATAGATTGGATGGGAAATTACATTCTCTACACCAATTTACAGAAAATGCTCAAAAGACTTTAGCAGAATTTTTTTTTAAAAAGTCGTAAAGATTTAAAGGAATGTTGGCGTACGTTACAAATTGAGCTCCATGTCCATTTGTACACTAGACGGTTTGGTTGGGTGAAAGGAGTATTTGGTTGAAAATGTGTTGGGGACATTTTTTCTATAAGGGTTTCTTTTGCCATAATGGTATCTCCTACCATTTCATACCCCTGACTGTTACTGGCTATGGCAATTGTTTTTTGTTGTTATTGTTTCTAAGCCTCTTTAATGAAATATGGTTATTTGCTGCTTCCGTGCACCCATTCACCATCAATTAAAGGCCTCCATATTGACACTGGGCATGTTTAGAAGTACTTCTTGTAATGTATTGATTCATTTAGTTAGTGGATTCATTCTGTTTAAAATCAGTGTAAAAAAGCACTGTCAGTTAGAGCTTTGAGGATGAGTTTCCTGCGTTAGTATTTAAGGGTAGATTGTGACTTTTCTCCTGATTTTATAAGACAGTGAAGAACTCTATAGTGGAAAAATGTTTGTAACATAAATGTTTTGAATTGCTTTACCGTGACTTCTTTAAAACAGGTAGATAAAGTGTTAGGTTCATTAGTAGGTCAGCTTTTCTTTGTGCATAATTTTTTTTACATTTAGTTTGTGCGATAGGCACCTTACCTCTTTTAGTTGTGGCTGGTTTAGTTTGTTGACTGAGGTTACTAGCTTTTTTGTTTTCATGTTTTCTATAACTTGTTTTATAGGTGGATAACTATATGGTTTGCTTTTATTCTTATTTTCTCTATTCATGCTTTCTTTTCTACAAAGTTGCTTTATGGGAGTGTAGGAATATGTAGGGAAAGATAATGCATTGATTTCATGGGGGCAGTAAACTGCGTTTTCAATGAAGGCAGTGAAATGAAGGCAAAGACAGCAAATTGAAATGCACTGAACATGTGTAAAAATGCTCCATGTTATAGTAAATTCTCCATCTATACAGTTTGCACTGCATAAGCTAACCCAGAGTAATCAACTAACAATTTCCATTAAATAACATGTCCTCAGTAATTAATGAATGTACCCTTTAACAGAGCAGTGCAAATGTTTTGGATGGACAATTCCTGTTTTCGTTCAGTAGAAGTAAACGTGCATGCAAAATGCATTGGCTTTCTTTTTCATTAAGAAGGGCACTGTGTGCCTTGCAGGAAGCATGTTGATACAAATGTGCTTGAGGGCTTGTGTTTGGAGAGAGAAATGCTATGATTCTAGAGGGGAGCTGGGGTGACAGGAGACATCAGGAAAAGAGTCTGGGTCAATAAGATTGACAGGTTTATGGTATACATCTATCTGCAAGAGGGGTGGAGAGTCAGTCCTCATTTTGCAGAGAGAAGAGATCAGTAGTGCAGCCATCAGCTAGGTTGTGTATGAAGAGCAGAGTCAAGCTGTGCAGAGAGAGCAAGGTACCAGGCAGCAGTCCGAAGGAGGTCGAAGGGAGGTTGCTTGCTTCTCACTGGGCTGCCAACAGCTGAACAATATGCAACATTCCGCTTGCAGATGAGACGCTTCAGAGAGGGTACTCTTTCCTGATAAACAATGCAGAAATCATGCACATTAGAAGTGAGAATGGTGAAACTTTGAGGAGCGTGCAGATGATCGTATTTGCATTTCCCATCAGTTAGGGTTAAATTGTTATTTTGAACAAAGTTTTTGTTTCCTTTCTTTCGCATGTGTAATGGGGAATCACTGAAGTGTGATGGGGGAAATGTTGACATGATATTGTGGTATGTCTTATACCTCTTCTCTTAGACAGTACACTCTGTACTGCACCGGGTTTCAAGGTCTGTAAATAAAAACGAATCAGTGGGGTTGTATTTTTTTGTCTCTGTGGATTATTTTTCAAAGAGGGGAAATAACAAGTAAGCGTCTTAGTGTACCAAATAGTGGGAAATGATTTGCCACATGTGGTAAAGTGGGAAGTAAAGGTTGGGAATCAGCTAGCAAGCTACAAAACCTATGATGCATGTGTGTCTCAACTGTGCATGCTGACAGCTGAGCAGATCTGCCATAGAAGGTAGGCCGGTTTCGAAAATAAGTTACAGGAAAAACAGCTGGTGCTGTTTTGTCCCTGTAAGTGCAAAGTCCAATAGTCTGTACTTACAGTCAACCCTAAACAGAATACAAATAGAAGGGAAGGGGCGGTTTGTCTCACTATATAGGGCTTACCATAAATATGTTGTGCTACCACTATTTTACCAGGTTTCTGCCATTTTACTGCCATTTTACCACAAGTCTAAATACCACCCAAATTATGTAATAGTCGTCAGACAAAATCCCCAACAGCAGGCATTTTGTTGTGTCTGTTGGGAAAAGTGAAAGGTTGGGCTGTTGTCACGATCCCATTGTGGGCCCGGGAGTGGCAGGTCAGGAGGAGGGAGGCCCCTCTTCTAATAAGGTAGGGAGACGGTGGGCAGGTATGATAGCTGGCTGGCGCAAACGTGTGGGGGGTGCGACACTGCTGCAGCCTGTATGGAAGGGCCTATAACAGAGGAGACAACACCCGGCACGAGCCAAGGAGCAAAGAAACCATCGCCCCTGCGCATGTAGCCCCAACAGGGTGTGGTTCAGGGCTATAAAACTGCGCCCCGGACCGCACCCTCTGATTAGCATTTCGTCTGCTACTAGCAAGAGAAGTTTTCCACTTACCGCTCTTGTAATCAGTATCGTTCAGCATCTCTACGCTCACCATTTTGGCTTGCAGCATCCTTCAGTATCCCTTCAGTTGCCGTTCTGGTCTTCAGTGCTCTTCCGCAGCCTTCAGCATCCCGTTTACAGCAGTTCATCTGTGGACTTTTGGTTCTTCGTTGCATCTCTGCTTTACACTTTTGTTCTTCTTCTCGCCTTCGAAGCCTGTCTCGCCTGCAGTTTCTGAGAACCTGGAAAAGCAAGCAACTTTGATGAGACTCTGCATCCTGCTCCTACCCTCGCCCTACCCGCCTCCTTAAGAACTCACCTGTGCCTTGAAACGAGTTCTCCTTCTCTGGCTCTCCACTTCAGCTCCTCCGTTAGCTGCTCTGCTCCTGGTTGGGACACATGACTAAAGACAGTTAAAGGCAAGCCAACAATCGTAGGAAAAACAAACTCCTGTTCCAGCTCATCGTGTTACTAATAGACTTACATGTACGCCACCGTATCCTGTGCTCTGCAGTCGTCTTACCACGCGTCTTCAGTGAAGGAACTGGAGATCGATACGCCCTAGACGCCTAGAACCATCATTGCTACAAATAAGGTGAGCAGCGTCCACGTGCTCCAGTCAGCCACGTCCCTGGGAGGGGAACGAAGGGGGGAGATTCCGGTGATATACAGTAGACTTACCCTGTGTTCATCTCCAGGCACATCTAATACCCCCAGAATACCACAACTCAGAAGTCACGAAATCACCCAGGCCCCTCCCAACCACACAGTCCCTTGGAGGTTAATCCCCAATCTGCCGGTGGGGGAAGGTGTGGCTGGGATAAAGGTCCGGGCGAAGGTCAGCAGTAAGGTGGCTACTCTGTATTACAGACCGCACCAGGCACTCCTGTAGGGCATCAGAGGTAAGTGTGACAGTTGATATGTTGTGTAATGTATATGTATGTATTGTGAATGGGTATGTGGGTTCGATTGGAGAGATTAATACAGTCCTGTTTGATTGTGAGGTGGCGTATGAGTTACAGTTGGGAAGGTTATGAGAGTATGAGTCTGTAGAGGTGCGATGGCATTGGGTTACTGAGTAATGGGGTGGTGGAGTGATTGAATCAGTAGGGACATTCTGATGTTTTCAGGAAAGCAGTGGGTGTTGCAATGGTGATGTTTAGATGGGAATAGAAAGAATGTGAATGGTGCAATATAATTAATTAGAGTAAAGGAAATGTTGAATAGAGTAGTCTGAGAATATATATAGTGGAACTGTACTGTTGCAATTATATACATATGCATGGTCAATTAATGTACTTACCCTGCAGGATGTGAAGGGTATACGTCTTTCGGTACTTGTTTTTGGCAATGTGCATCTTTCCTGTAATTGTAAAAGAAAGCTAGTTGGCATATGTGGTAATGGTGATGTACTTTTAATAGGCAAGGTTGGTATTTAGGAAGGTAGGAGGAGTTGTTGGGGAAAAGAGTTAATGACATTGTTGGACGTTTACAAATGTTTGTTCTTAGTTAAGAAATGCATTCTGTGCATTTATAGAAGGTCTGTGTGTAATTTATTGTAGAGGAGAAACGTTGATGGGAAATATTTGTAGAGCAGTTTTAAATGGCACTTGGTGTGTGGACGTTTAATATGTTAGGAGTATATACATACTTGCACAACATAGTGCATTCTAATCTGTAGGAGTTTATGTAGTACTAGGTTTTTTGTTTCCATTCTGGGATTTGTAGTTCCACTTTTCCAATTATAAAAGTTGGAGTACAAGTACAAGTCCCGAATTGTAAAGAAAAAATCAGGACTGGATAAGCACTTACAGATTGGAATGGGTGATGTTGGGATGTATGCATGTACCGCCAACATATTAAACTGGCACACACAAACTGCCATGTAAAAATGATCTACAAATCTATTCTATTTATTTTTCCTTTCATTTTTGAAAAGGGGAGGTGGTGACCCCATAATGTTAAATGCAGTAGCCCCCTTTTCCTCTAAGGAAGACTCTATTATACTCAAGGCATCTTTTGGTTTTGATGTGTCTTTATGTGAGACTTGCAAACAACCATGTTTAAGAAATTCAGCAACACCTATGGACTTCAACTCCCATAAACCCTCAAGTACTGAGATGAGGAAGAGAAGCCTGAAGTCTAATGTGCAGGCTCATTGTTTTGTTGGAGCTAAAGTGATCGGGGAATGTAAAAATGGCAGTGGCAGTGTCTGCAGTAGCTGTGCAGAAGAGGACAAGGAACCCTGTGCTCGGGCTCCTGACCACGAAAGTATCCGGACCAGCGTGGCAAGATGGAAAGTGCAATGCAGAGGAAGGGAAGCTGTGGAGAGGCTGGAGGACACAGAGAAACTCCATGGAATATGAGCGTCCAAATGATCAACACTCTCCAGTCCAGGAAAGCTGGCGGTTTATCTCAGAGTCATGACAGAGCATGACAGAGCATTTGAACATTCCCGATTGGGAAAAGATAGTACAATGGGGGCACTTGCACGTTTTAGAGATGCAAGAAAGACCTGTTGAGTCTGCCTAAAGCAGCTGGGTACCCCAGGGCATTACAACGTGCATGTCATCATAACTGTATGACATTGCAATTGACAGAAAGGCACAAGTCTTGTTCACATGCAAGCACACAAAACAATGTGCTGAACAAGCCCCAGGCAAGCATGAATGCATGAAATGTCAATGTGGAGGAAAGTTGAAGCAAATGCTACCATAGGCAATTGGGAAACAAAGCCTGTGAGAGGAAAAAATTGGGAAGGAAACCCTGCACTTTATGAACCTTTGTAGAAAACCAGGCAGGAAAGTACACCGGGCAGTCAGGAAGCAAAGCCTGTGAGAGGAAAAGGGGAGAGAAAGGAAAACCCTCACCTTGTGAACTTTCGCAGAAGTCCAGGCAGAGAATGCACAGCACCTGAAGTTGTATAAAGAGTTTAACGTTGTGGGAAGATACCTGGCAGGGGGGCATACCAGGGGATCTGAGAGTGTCACTCGCTGCTTTTGCTTGCCCCTTTCTCCCCCTCGCACCCCTGCTTCTGACTCTCCCTCTGACTCTATTCTTGCTAATCTGCACTCCTCCATCTCTAACACCCTTGACATCCTTGCCCCTGTCATGAGAATCCGCCTAAAACCTGCCTCCAGGTACAATGACTTATATGACTCTGATCTATCATCTCTGAGTTGTAAGTACACAGTTGCCGAACAGAAGTGGTAGACCTCAGGTTTATCCTCTAACAAACTGGCCTGCCACTTGCTCCAAAGGCAATATCGTTTCTCCATCCACTCCTAAAAGAGGGCCCACATCCAAGCCTGCATCCCTGGAGCCACTAACAACACGGCTGAATTGTTCAAAATCTCCAAACAACTCTCCAATCCAACTGCAGTTTCCACCTCTCTCCTTCCTTCCCAGGCTCTCTGCACAGTGTTGGCCTCCCATTTCACATCTAAAATTCAGCATAGGGCTAGATATTCGGCAGAGTAGGCTAGGTATGGGCAGAATAGTCTAAATGCAACAATCAGGTATTGGGCCAAAATGTGCTAGTTGTAACAATCAAAGTATTGGGCAGCATAGGCTAAATGCAGCATTCGAGTATTAAGCCAAAAAGGCTGGGTGCAACAATCAAATATTACGGCAGCGTAGGCTAAATGCATCAATCAGGTATTGGGCAAAACTATGCTAGTTGTAACAATCAAGTATTGGGCAGCATAGGCTGGAAGCAACAATCAAATATGGGCTAAAATAGGCTAAATGTAACAATCAAATATTAAGGCAGTGTAGGCTAAATGCAGCGTTTGAGAATTGAGCCCAAAAAGGCTAGATGCAACAATCAAATATGGGCTAAAATAGGCTAAATGCAACAATCAGGTATAAATAATAATAATAATAATAATAATTTGGCACTTATATAGTGCTACAAACCCTCAGGTATCTGTGTGCTGCTTATTATTACCCACGGTGTGTGGTGCTCATTTATCGACCTTGGAAGGATGAAAGGCTGAGTTTGGCCCCGCCGGGATTCGAACCTGCGTTAGCAGGCTCTGCACGGATGTCAAAGCAAGCACTCTTCTCGCTGTGCCACTTGACCGGCTGTCAGTTATTAAGGCAGCATAGGCTAAATGCAACAATCAAGTATTAGGCAAAAATATGCTAGTTGTAATAATCAAGTATTAGGCAACCTAGGCTGGGTGCAGCAATCAGGTATTAAGGCAGCATAGGCTAAATGCAACAATCTAGTATTAGGCAAAACTATGCTAGTTGTAATAATCAAGTATTAGGCAACCTAGGCTAGATGCAACAATCAAATGTTGGGCAGCATGGGCTGAATGCATAGGCTAGATGCAACAATCAGTGTGCTGAACTAGAGCCGCTTCGACCTTTCCGCGCCATGGGATTACAATAGGGACTTCACCAGGTAGAAAGCATATTAAACAGAGGATCCTGACATGCTAAGCCTGAAGGGTGCTGGCAGCTAGATTTGAGTTAGGTGCAGGTTGGCAGAGACACTCGGACTAAGTTGTATAGGCATCTGGTACAGTTGTCAACCATAGGGCAGGCTAGGTGTTAAAGTCCAAGCCTAATTTAGACAGGCAGTGATATGTGGGAGTCTCAGGGTAACATATGAATACTGTCACGAGGCAGCAGGGTATGGAAATACATGATAGGTAGCATTGAACAGTCCATACCGTGAGTGCCAGGTGGCTTAGTGGCAAGCAAAGGTAGAGCAGCATGTGCTCACATAGTCTCTATTAAATGTACCTTGTGTCTGCAGCGCAGCCGGCAGAGTAACAGGCCGACGGCCAGGATGGCCTGGACAGGCTAGGACAAGCAGAAAGCCTTACTGCTGCAGGCCTTGATGCTGGAGGCCGGCAACCCCTACTGGCTTGTCGATTGGCTCGTTAAAGGGGCACGAGAGCCAATAGGGGCAGGATAGCAGCCTGGAGAGGCTCATGCCGGGATGCAGCCGGGCTGGTGATTCCGGGCGGCCATCTTGGAATGGCGATCGTGTCTTCAGGTGAGGCAGTGAATGCAGGATCAACAGAGGGATAACACGGGATAACAGACGTTCTGTTATCCGTGCTGTGGATACACAGCACACGGGATGGTGCGCATTAAAGTAGCACTATTTGGAATTTTTTCCGATTTTGGGATCGAGTGGAGGCAAGCACAGGGGCCTTCCTCTGATGTGTGGGGAGAAGCTCCTGCTTCTCTCCCATGCAGTGGCGGTGCACTGCTCTGCAGTGTTTGGGCTCCTGCTCCCTCGATGCCTGCTGGACTAACCGCCTAACATGCCTGCCTAACTTGCTTTAAGGGAGCCCATTTTTCTCTCCACAATGCCATCGGCCTGTGGATGATAAATCAAACACATTCAGTGCTTGATGCCAAGTACTGCTATAATGTGCTGAAATAATGCATTCCACGAGCACAGTAATACCATAAATAAACATGTCAGGGTCCACGGGAATCCCACGGATCACCACTTCCCTTGTCATTGTGTGTATTATCAACATCGCCCTTAAAGCACACATCCCAGGATGGAGCAAACTATACCACGATCTGTAAATTGTATTGTCATGTTTAATTTGCTGAGCATGTCTCTCCCTAGAAAGTTAACAACTTTCAAAATATAGTAAGGGCACCCACACTACCTTCCTCCCACCTTTACGTCTAGCTTCTCATTGTATGGAAACTTGGAAATAGCCCTAGAGAATCCCTGCGTATCAAAATACTTTTCTGACAAGGGAAGATTTCCCTCCATGATACATGATTTAGTTGCACCTGAGTCCACCATAAGTATGAACTGTTTATTTCCTAATTCTGCCCCCACAAAAGGTTGCTGTTCAGTGTGGATGTTTGCTGACAAGACCAGACACGCGAGTGCTCTCTGTGGGCTGTCCTAATCAGGGTATTTGTTTGTTCCAGGAAACGAGAAGGGGTTGCCCCCTATCACTGCTGCTCATCCAAATGTGGCGCTAGCCCCACTTGTTACCCTGTTACCAGGGCAGCATCGCCCTGCTGTTGCTGTTGCTGTGGAGGATGCCGCCATTGCAAGTGAGCTGCCTGAGGCTGCTGAATATATGTTTGGGGTCGCCCCTTTGGATACCCTTGGTTCAGATATCCTTGACCTTGTTGTGGATGATCTAGTCCTTGGGGCCCTTGGGGCCTTTGGGGCCCTTGGCCCTGTTGCTGTGACCAGTAATAATACGCCACTGCAGACCTACTCATGCATACCCTTACAGAATGCCCCAACCTCAAACAATTTCAATATTGGGATGGCCCAAACCCACCCCTTTCGGGTGCAAAACCTCCTTCTCTTTCCCCCCAAAATCCCCCTCTTCCTTGCTACAGCCCTCCTTGTTGCCACTGTGGGCTGGGATACTATTGTCCCCTGTCCCACTGTCCTTGTCCTCCTTCAGCCCAGAACACAGCAATAGTGGCGCTCACAACTTATTGGGTACTCTCTGTCCCCTCTACCTGAATGGCAACCTTTGCCAATTTCTTCTCTATCAATTTCGCTTTCACCGCCTGACGCCTCTGAACTGTTTCCCTCTCCCGTTCCTTAATCCTCTTGTAATGATGCACTTTTATGCTCTGTATTTCCGGCTACCCCTTTGCCTCAATACCCACAATTTTATTTGAGGCCTTCTGCACTTCCTTTGGCAAGTCTCTTTTCACAAAAAAATAGAAGAACAACATTGAATGGATTCATGGTCCTCCCGTCCCAGCCCTCCACATCTCCTGCACTTTAAGAATGAATTTAGCTGGATCATCCCCCATTGTACACTGCATCAGGGACTGTAAATCGGGGGTATCCGGGAAAGTTGTCCGTAACGCGTCGCATACTTGTGAACTAATTGGTTAAATGGTGCTCCATCATGTTCATCATCCCCCAGGGTTAAACCCAGATATTCAGCTTTAACCCACACATTCCCAGCATTGACTCCAATTATGGCAACCATCAAGCTCTTAAGATCCCATATTGCCAGGGGCACCAATGCTGCTGGCTTTTCAAATTCGTATATCCACTTGTTCGTCCCTGCTGTGAGATGCGGGAGGGTATTAATTAAATTGTTCTTATCCATCTGGGGCTAAGGCACATATCGTGTTCTCCCTGCCCCTTTATGTATTAGGGGCATCTGCATCATTACCCCACTCTTCATGCCCTTCTTCACGGTTCCCCTTTTTCTTACTGTCGCCATCCAGACTGTCCTATTCCTCAACCTGCCCCTCCCCAAGTGCCTACTGCTCAGAGGGTATTTTGAGCCGCCACTTCACCCATTTCCTCTTCTTCACCTGGCCCTCAGTGAACAAGTCACTACCATCATCCCGCTTGTCATCTCCCACCACTGTATCTGATCCAAAATATGTCCACTTACCCCCACCTTGTTCCTTTTCAACACATACATTTTTGTATTACTCCCTGACTTACTCTAAACAACATATCTCCTGATTTCCATTCTCCTGATCCATCTTCCGGTGCCCCTATGTCCATTACCTCTCTTGAGGATTCTTGTATCCTGTTAAATTCTGTCAACAATCCTGATAACCTGCTTTCAAACTCTCTTGAACTGACACCTGCGGATGCGATACTTCAGGCATGTATGCATATAGGGGTAGGGGAGAGGTAGCCTGTGGCGTTACTGGTGCTGAAGGGGTCCTTAACCTAGCAGACGGGGTCCCTGTGGCAACGGGTACATAGATTGGATTAGTGTACCATTCTGTGGGAAATGCTTTCAAGGATAAAATCCCCCACCCTCCACTGGCACTCCGCCCCCTCCTTCTCCGTTCCTGCAATTTCCATCTCTCTGTATCTGCACCTCTACTCCTTTCCTTTGATCTTCTGTGTCTTCAAACGTATGCAAGAGATCAAAAATGTCTTTTGTCTTCTATAGCTGCTCCACCTTATACTTAGCTACTAAACATGTGGACATGTGTTCCAAGATGCTCTTGTTATGTGAGCCCTGCCATTGTCATGGGCAGGACATCCCTTCTCCTGCTGTCTCCCCAATCCACTGCTTATGATCTTTCTCCACCCTGTCACGATACAGTGGCAGGGCCTTATACATGTGTTATATACTGGTGTTCCTCCCCCCATGCTAGTGATCTCTATCGCTAACTCACCCTGCAAAGTCCCGCAAACGCGCTGCACATGCTGCTCCTTGCTTGTAATAGGACAAGAAAATCAACCCCCACCCTTTTCTGTCCCAATTCTTTGCCCATATAAACCACTCCAAGAAACCATGTAATGCCACACCACACCGCGACGCACACAATTACCGCCACTTCCAGGGCCTGTTCTTTATCCAGTAAAACATGAATAAAATAACAAGCTAAAATAACTACTACTACTTATAATGAAACCACTAATTTTATTTCTATATTCCTCCTTTAAACAATGTACTGTCCTGTGGTACCACCTTCCATCCCCTTCCGAGGAGGGGCTCACTGCCTTACCTTTGCCTTACCTTATAATGCCTTACCATACTCTCCTCCTAATACAAAATTTAACAACAAATAATCCTAATCTCAACCAGGTGGCATAAACAGCCTCGCTCTCCTGTGCTCGCACAACTCATATTTCACCATGCATCTGTCCCTTACATGTTATCGCTTACAATAGTCTACTCAAATGTGCGTGCTCACCCAAACTCATCCATCAGTGGCTCCTGCTAAACCCCTAGGCACATGTGTTTTTGTTGGTGCTGGTCGCATTAGGTGGGGGTGGCTCCATCTGGAGAAGCGACCTGGAAGTCCCCCGCAAATACGGGGGGTGTTGGGATCATGTTGGGTCACCAATTGAAGGCAAGTCCCTAAACGCTCACAGCAGAGAGAATACAACCCGCTAGGAAAGAAAGGCCCAAGTCGATCTTGTAAGGATGACAACTTTTAATCTCACACACATATGAGAGCTAAAGCAAAGAACTCTGCTGCTAAGAACGTTCTGTTGAAAAGTAGTGCAAGCAGAATCTTATGAAGAAAAACATTGTCATACATGATGCAATACCTATGGCAAAATCCTGCGTGGCTGGTTGGTGTGCACCTATACAGGATTTGCCTGGCCCATGAGGGATAACAGGCCATTTGTTCCAGCCCAATCCATCTGTCTTCCATTACGAGGGTGCTGTAGTAATCATTTTCTCCTCACGTCGAAGGTCAAAGAACAAATTAATTATATTCCTAACATATGACTACTTTATCACTATACTGTGCAACTGACAGGCCTTAGAATGGGCAAAAAGGAGGTTCTGGGACACTTCGACCTTCATACACACATTTCACTCACTCCCTTCTGTGTGATCCGGCTGCAAGGTCTCCACCCGTGTTTTGAATTATAATGTATCCCTCCCAGCACCTTGCAATATAAATCATGTGATTATAGCTTCTACAATGTGCCCTGTCCGTCCTCTTTGAACATTTCAGGACTTGTTACTTTGGGGTTGGTGGTCAAAGGGCACCTGATGCCATGGAATACAGTGGTCTTACGTTTCAGTCAGTTATATGGGCTATAACTCGTGGTCGCCTGGGATAGGCGGGGTATGCTTTGGCCAGTGTGAGGTAACATGCACACCAGGTGTGGGTCTTTGATCACGGCCTTGTAGGACACATTCCTCTCGAACATCGCTACAACACTGTTAGAACAATGAATAAGCGTTGTGGCGGTTGTCCTCATGGGAGCTTTGTCATGGCTGAAGATTTCCCTTGTCTTTAGGCCTAGTGCATGAAATGCCACATTTGCTGCGCAGACCTTCCCTTCTACCTATGGTTACTCATATCTATGCAACAATATCAATGCTGCGCACACCCTATGCTGTACTATATTTGATTATATTGGAGTGGGGTCCTTTTTTGCTGGGAGGTGGTCTTCTCACTGTCTCCCCTCCCGCTGGCACATCATAGTGCTTTGAATGCATCTCACCTTACTGTAAAGCGCCTAGTGTGGTAGGGAGGGGCTGACCCATTTTCAACAATACAGAGAAATTGTTGGATACAGAAACACTTTTTGACACAAAGGAACTTTTGGGTAAAGAGACACTTTTTGCCATCCTACCTATGAATCCAGGGGTATGAGTGGGGAAGGGAAGCACCCTCTGGATTCAATGATCTTTCATTGAAAAACCCCTTTTGTTGCAACTATCCTTATATTTTTGGTTGTGAACACATTCTTACACCTTGAAACATGATTTGCTTTACAGGCATCTTTAAATACTCAATACATAAAAAAAGAATAATAATAATATCAAATCACAGGCATTTCCATGCACCTTTGTGTTGTTTCGTTTCTATTGTGAGTGTCAGCTTAGAATGTTGCGGACACAAGAGCGGTGTTAGGCAGAGACCTGTGCAGTTCCCTCTGGGACCACTGCAAAACGTTTAAGACTACAGGAGTTAGCAGTAAACCCAATTGGTAGCAGTCTGCACCACCCAGATTTACCTGGTAGCTGTGGCTGAGCAGTCAGACTTCTCTCAAGACGAGTTAGGCAGTATTTAGAGTATACAAGATAGGGCAATTTACACAGTAGAGCAAGCAGACACTGAACAGAGCTTGGGTGTAAAGATATATAATTATTTATTTAAAAACACATCTATGAAAAACACACTGGCACTAATATGGCAAACAACTTCAATCACAGTTACTATAAGTATATATCAATCCCATAACAATATTTCGACAAGTCTAGGTTCAAAGACACCACTTATTTGCAGACAGAGGTGAATGCTTAACCTAGATGACACTCTAGTATTCGTTAGGAAGGGAGAGAAAAAGGCAGGGTATGAAACCAACTCAGTACCAACACTTTTACGAAGCAAATGCAAGGCAAGCAAGACAGGGTCTACTGTAGATCACCAAGTTCAGAGGCCAAGCCCACTCGGGGAGAGGCAAGGCAGTATGTCCCGAAAATACCACAGTGGAAATGCACTTCAAGTCTTTGTAGCAAAATGTCACAGAAAGGTTGGATCAGTTTTAGAAAAAAAGTTCAAGAGGTCTGGAGGCGACCCAGTGGAAAGGTAAGGATTTAAGACACCCCACGCTAACCGTGACAAGGGAAGCCAGGCGGACACAGTACCTTGAAAGTGGAGAGACAGCTCCGGCGGGGGCAGTTGTTCCTGGTGGTGAATGCAAGTCGGGACTTTGCCAGAAGAAGAGATGATCTCGTTGTGGAGGAAAGTTGAAGATTGTTGCACCACCAGGGAAGAGACCAGCCACGGAGTGCTCAGTAACAAGGTACCCCTTTTTGATCGCGGTGCAGTGGTTACTGGCTATCCGGTTGCCTGGGTGCTCAGCACGGGCAATTCGACCACTAGACGTCTGTCATGCCGCCGTCTTTTGGTGGTCGCTGGCGGTTATGGAAGGCTTGGCGTTGGCGGCGCCATTAGAATGTTCCGTGTTTTTTCTCTTCACTTCCTGGTTTGACGGTCTAGTCTTTTTCTCTTGTTCCTGTATTTAACCACGCCCTCCCCTGGGCTCTGTGCGTTGCAACTTTGTTTCCTGTGCCTTGTTGCCGTGCTACTTTGTTTTCCTTACCTTACTCCAGTTGCCATTCACCGCGACCTCTATCGCGGTATCCTTTCGCTCCACTTCTCTCCTCTCCTTCCTTTCTCCCGTTCATGATTCTTGGCGGTTTCTCCACTCCGGTCTCTCGCACTGCTCCTTGTTCAGTATCAGCTTCACCGGATTTTCCAGCCTACTGCTGCACCGAGAAAGACTTACCTTGATTATCCTGTTCCGGTTTTTCCTGCATTCCCGGGATCACAGTCATCTCTTCCTGCTCAGCATTGGTACCAACTACATCCGTAGAGAGGTTTTTTTAAGCGGCTGCTTTTTTCCTCTCATTCAGGTTTCTGCGGGAAGGGGGCCGGCTGCTTCCCTGTTTATCAGGGGATCAGGGTGGCTTCTTCCCGCGGACGGCCGTTTCTCTTCACAAAGAAGAAGAAACCCCAGACCAAGACCTCCAGACGAAACCCCGTTCCGGGAGAGACAGGTGAGGAGAAAGGGGAGGTGGACATTGATTTATCAGATTTGGAGGATAATATGCTGGTTCCCAACACTCGTGACAGTTTGCAACGCCCCAAAGAGATTACAATGTCTATTCCGGAACAGGTCCAAGAGCTGCTCACAGCAATGCAGAATGTGACTTTAGAATTACAGGCTATGAAAGCCGAAAACGCTGCTCTAAGACAGCGAGTCGACCACTTCGAACAGTCCCGGAGTGATCTGCCTCCCATGCCCTTCCCTTGCGGTAAATATGACGGTTCACCTACTGGATTTAAAGAATTCATGGAGGCTTGCATAATTTATTTCACCTTCAGACCTCAGACATATGCCTCAGATGCAGCCCGCATAGGGTTTCTGATATCTAACCTTACGGGTAACGCTCTTTCCTGGGCTACTCCGCTTGTGACCGGTGCCAGCCCGTTACTACACGATTACGCCGGGTTCACCGCCCAGTTCAAATTGGCCTTTGAAAGGCAAGAGTCTGCGGTAGTCGCCAGTGAACAGTTACTGGATATTCGACAGGGAAGTTCCGATCTTCTGTCCTACATCTCCCGCTTTAAACGGGTGGCTGCAGACGCAGGCTGGCAAGAGAACGCTCAGTACACCATTTTTCGCCGAGGATTGAGGGAAGACCTTAAGGATGAATTAGCAAGGGTAACCAGACCAGCTACTTTAACCGACTTGTGGTCTACAGTGGTACAGCTGGATTTCCGTCTCTCAGAACGGCGGTCTGAACGTAGAAAACAGCGTGGATTTCCTGCTACGCCTGATCCTGGGATTACCTCTCCTTCTCCTACCTGTACGTCGAAAGAGGAGCCAATGCAAATTGGGACTACTCGAGGACCACTCACCTCGGAAGAAAGAAGAAGACGCAGGGAGAACAACCTGTGTATGTATTGTGGATCTAACCAACATATTCTTAGAGATTGTCCTAATGTACCACCAAGACGTTCGGGAAACGCCATTCCTCGGAGCTAGTAGGGACGAGTTACCGAGGGGGATTTCCTGGTCCCTTTGTTTCTTTATCAGTCACACCCATGCTTACAACAGAAGACAACCGTCTCATGGTAGTCGGAGTAGAGTTATTTATCTCTCAGCAGTCCTATGAGGTTCTGGCACTATTGGACTGCGGCGCTGCTGGTTGCTTTATGGACTTGGTTTGGGCGGAAAAGGTCGGCATTCGCCGTTTGCAGAAAGACGAGGACCAAAAGGTGGAAGGTGTAGATGGTAGACCACTCAGCTCGGGTCTAATCACCCATACCACACCTCCGATGCAGATGAAGATCCTACATCACAACAAAACCATTCAATTCGACCTCATCCGAGCAGCTCATTTCCCAGTAATCCTGGGGGTCTCTTGGCTTCGGAAGCATAACCCGACCATTGATTGGACAAAGAACCAATTGTCATTTACCTCAACTTTTTGTCGTCAGTCATGTTCTTCACAGACCCTGCATACTTCTGTCCACATTTTACCAGATATAACCTCCAGTTTAGATGTGTTGAAGGTAAACAGCATCCCTAAAGAATATCTCCGCGACCAGGAGGTGTTTACGGACGAAGGCCCGCAGGAGTTACCTCCTCATAGACCAGAGGATTGTCAGATCATTCTCCAACCCAATGCTGTTGTTCCTTTTGGACGAATGTTTTCCCTTTCCCTCAAGGAAAAGAAGGCTCTCAAGGAATATCTGGATTCTAATTCACATCATGGCCTGATCCGACCTTCATTCTCCCCTGCAGGGGCTTCACTTTTTTTGTTCCAAAGAAGGGTTCCAATGAGCTTCGTCCTTGCATCGATTATAGGGGCCTAAACCAAGTCATGCTTAGGGATAGGTATACCATGCCACTGATTGGAGACATTCTGGAAGCAGTACAAGGAGCAAAGATCTTTTCTAAAATCGATTTAAGAAGAGCCTACCACCTTTTGCGGATACGATCCGGTGATGAATGGAAGACTGCGTTTCGCACTCCCTTCGGACACTACGAATACTGTGTCATGCCTTTTGGCCTAGTCAACGCTCCAGCAATATTTCAAAGATTCATGGATCGCATCTTTTCTGATCTACTTTTTCATTGTGCCGTCGTCTATCTTGACGACATACTGGTCTATTCAAAAGACGCCCAACTCCATTCGGATCACCTCCAACAAGTCCTTCAAAGACTGCAAGACAATCTACTAAAAGCCAATGCTGATAAGTGCATTTTTCAAGCATCCGAGGTCAACTATCTTGGCTTTATTCTGTCTTCGGAAGGAATCCGCATGGATCCCGCTAAGATCGACGCCATATTGCAATGGCCAACACCCCATTCCATCAAAGACGTCCAAAGATTTCTAGGGCTAGCCAATTTTTATCGCAAATTCATCAAAGGTTTCTCGGATCGAGTTCTTCCCATTACAAAGCTGTTAAAAAAGTCTTCAATGCCCTTTATCTGGTCTTCTGAGGCAAACCGAGCTTTCCAACGACTTAAGGAGGAATTCTGCTCTGCCCCGGTACTTCATCAACCAGATCAGAATCTAAGATTAATTGTGGAGACTGATGCCTCCTTTGCGGCGATAGGTGCAGCCCTTCTACAGGAACATGAAGGTTTGGAACATCCGGTTGCCTACATGTCCAAGACACTGAATGACAGTCAGACACACTATTCAGTGATAGAAAAAGAACTCCTGGCCATGAAATCTGCATGCGAAGAATGGAGACATCTTCTACAAGGGGCTAACCATCCCTTTGAAATCAGAACTGACCACAAGAATCTTAAAGTACTGCAAAAGATGGAATGTGTCAACTCCCGTCAGGCTCGTTGGGCGCATTTTTTCTCCCAGTATGATTTCACATTGACCTACTTACCAGGTTCCAAGAACATACTGGCTGATGCTCTTTCTAGAAGGCCTTATTCAGACATGTCTCAGAAAGAATTTCCCAGTCTCATGCTTCCTGAAGTCAAAGTAATCTGTTTGGTGGAGTCTTTCTTAGAAAGGGTCCGCAAGGCCACGCGGTCCACCTCTCCTCTCTCAAAGGATCTAGCCCTTAAAGATGGTTTGTGTTTCAAGCAACAGCAATTGTTTCTGTCAGACAGATTCACCCGTCAATCGGCTTTAAGGTGGTGCCACGATGATCCAACGGCAGGACACAGAGGTGTTAAGAACACTTTGGAATTGCTTCATCGCAAGTTCTGGTGGACCGGTATGGCCAAAGATGTTTCAACCTACGTCAAGTCATGTCCGGTATGCTGCCGATCTAAACATTGCACTCAAAAGTCGATTGGTTTTCTCCAACAACAGGACCTTCCCAAGAGACCCTGGAGCATTATTTCCACGGATTTTATTGTGGATCTGCCACCTTCGGAAGGTTGTTCATGCATCATGGTAACTGTCGACTGCTTCACTAAGATGGCACATTTCACTCCCTTGGCTGGTCTTCCCACTGCTGCTGAGATGGCGGCTGTATTTGCCAGAGAAATATTTCGCTTACATGGTACTCCGGACAAGATTATTTCTGACAGAGGTTCACAGTATACTTCAAGGTTCTGGAAGGAGCTTTGTGAGAGACTGGGAATGGAACGGGCCTTATCATCTGGTTTCCACCCTCAGACTAACGAGCAGACTGAAAGAACCAATGCCACGCTGGAGCAGTATCTTCGATGCTTCACCAACGCCCAACAAGATAATTGGGTTAGTCTGCTGGTCACCGTGGAATTTGCCTATAACAATGCTGAGCACAGTGCCACTGGTCTCAGTCCTTTTTTTGTTCCTATGGTTTCCATCCCAGCTTTATTCCTTCTCTCTCCTTCCCTCCTTCTACCACTCCATCTGTGGATGCCTTACTTACCAGTATCTTGGAGGCTCACAAGTCTGCCACGGGAAGTTTGCGGGCGAGCAGTCTTCGGTATCGATCATACTGCAATCTTAAGCGCCAGCCCGTTCCAGCTTGGCAAAGGGGCACCAAGGTCTGGTTGTCTACTAGGTTTCTGCCTCGCTGGCTTCGCCCCTCTAACCTGTCTCCCCGGTACCTGGGTCCTTTCCCTATACTACACCAGATCAACCCCGTGGCCTTCCGCCTTCAGTTGCCTAAACACATGCACCGTCTCCATCCTGTATTCCATTCCTCTCTCCTGAGGGAATGCAAGGGTGATCCCTACCATCGCCCTTTGCCACATGACCCGGTCCCCAAGGAGGTTCCTTCCGATGAGTATGAGGTGGCCTCCGTTCGTGACTCCCGCTATCGGCGGGGTCGCTTGGAGTATCTCATTCACTGGAAAGGGTATCCACACTCGGAGGACTCATGGGAACCGGTGTCTCATGTTCACGCTCCAGCGTTGATTCAGCGGTTTCACCGTCTGTTCCCGGGGAAGCCGGGGGGGGTGTCCCTTGGGAGGGGGCATACTGTCATGCCGCCGTCTTTTGGTGGTCGCTGGCGGTTATGGAAGGCTTGGCGTTGGCTGCGCCATTAGAATGTTCCGTGTTTTTTCTCTTCACTTCCTGGTTTGACGGTCTAGTCTTTTTCTCTTGTTCCTGTATTTAACCACGCCCTCCCCTGGGCTCTGTGCGTTGCAACTTTGTTTCCTGTGCCTTGTTGCCGTGCTACTTTGTTTTCCTTACCTTACTCCAGTTGCCATTCACCGCGACCTCTATCGCGGTATCCTTTCGCTCCACTTCTCTCCTCTCCTTCCTTTCTCCCGTTCCTGATTCTTGGCGGTTTCTCCACTCCGGTCTCTCGCATTGCTCCTTGTTCAGTATCAGCTTCACCGGATTTTCCAGCCTACTGCTGCACCGAGAAAGACTTAGCTTGATTATCCTGTTCCGGTTTTTCCTGCATTCCCGGGATCACAGTCATCTCTTCCTGCTCAGCATTGGTACCAACTACATCCGTAGAGAGGTTTTTTTAAGCGGCTGCTTTTTTCCTCTCATTCTGGTTTCTGCGGGAAGGGGGCTGGCTGCTTCCCTGTTTATCAGGGGATCAGGGTGGCTTCTTCCCGCGGACGGCCGTTTCTCTTCACAAAGAAGAAGAAGCCCCAGACCAAGACCTCCAGACGAAACCCCGTTCCGGGAGAGACAGGTGAGGAGAAAGGGGAGGTGGACATTGATTTATCAGATTTGGAGGATAATACGCTGGTTCCCAACACTCGTGACAACGTCCTGGAAGCGAAGAAAAAGCAAGGGACTGGTTGTTCCCACCAGTCAAAGGAAGAAGACTCTCCAGCAGGGAGATCTCCTCTGTCGTTGGGAAGTGGTGAGGCGGTTCAGCAGGGCTCCACCGGTGGTGTTGTCATTGCAGGTCGGCTCAGCTTCTCCATCTTCGGATTCTTAGGTCCTGTGGCGCCTTCTGAAGTTCCAGTCCCCAAAGCCCTGCTTTTATGTAGAAAACCCCCATTCATTCAGCCTAGCTGTCACTCAAACATGCTAAGTGGTGAGCGGGGCAGCTCACCACTTGGGCCAATCACACCGGAGTGCGACTTGAGTTGGCAAGGCAACTCAGTCCAGGGTGCCTAAACCCCCTCCCACACCCCCTATGGTACCCAGACAGAATGGCACCGCCAAAAGTGGAACAAAGGGCTCAACCTTTGGTTTGGAGTTACAGAGGCGAACACATACGCCATTTACAAACCGAGTTCTGGCAGAAAATACCAACCAGTGAATTTATATTAATTTAATAAATCGGCGGTATGACCGAGGCTATATAGAAAAAGTATTAGCCTCGAACAATGGGAAAATCCCATAGGGATATATTCGCGGTTGAATATGAAAAGTAGTATCCACTGCCACCAGCCAAAACTCGACGAGGGTGGACGGGACAGTGCCCCCTCGAACAACAGACCCCGGGGTAATCGAATTACCCCTACCAGTACGTCCACAATAGGATGGTTTGTACTGGTTCTATTAGTAAATTTAGGTCTAGTAAAGCCAATGGTGACTTTACATGCCCTGGGAGATAGTAGTAAGTCCGAGGGTATGGAGTCTATGGTGGGGGTCACCTAGGGCACCCCAGTGTTACGGCACGGAGACCCTATGGAGTAAAAGACCCCATAGCCCATAGAACACATTAACATTCAAAGAAATACCACAAATCATGTCCAAGAGTGGGGGAGAAAAAGTCTCACTCTTGGCAGGATGAAAAAAACAAACTCCAGAAATCCAGCAACGCTGCTGGGGGACTCACTAGGTTAGGACATTCATCCTAAACAGAGAATTCTCCCTAACAAGCGTTTTTTAAGTTACTGACTACTTGACATAGATAGATCCTTAGTCTTAGTTTTTCCGGTAGGTAGGGAAGGGCTAGAGAGGCATTTTTCCAACCCAATTGCGTTTAATAAAATATCGGTTTTAGGGAATAATTTAACTTTGCATCCATCTCTCATTTCTGACTCTTCAAAGAAGTTACCAAAACGGTGCATGCATGCTTACATAGACTGAGACTAGAAGAGAGCTACGGTTATCAAGCTGTACTGATATTAGTCAGTGAAGAAAGAAATTACTTTGGGATGGCCAATATTTCAAGGCCACTATTATTATACATGAAGCAACACTGTAGCTAATTAAACCATGAGTGGGACTTTTGTTAAGAGAATTTTTGAAGTAAATCACTCTTAGGGGCTGAAAACTTGAAATTTGAAGAGAACAGCAAGTTACATACTACAAGATTAAATTAGTTAGACAGGAACACATGCTTTGTTTATCAGGTGAAGCTGCATTTTTGCTGTAATTTGTGCACATGACTAATTCTTTCCCAGTTCTTATCAAAGAGCATTGTGCAATTATTTGTGAATTTTGACTTTCATTAACTAAAATAATACATTGTTTCACAGAACTGACTTGGAAAATACACAAATCACATACTAACTAAACTGGACCTTATTTCAAAACAAAAATGTATAGACACTATTATGCAAAAGGATAACGATTTTGGCTTCATGTTCTCCATCATCTTCATCATCTTCATCATGCCTTGAAACACTTGTGTCGTGCCTTGAAACACTTGTGTATAGGGGCGTTATAAATACCATATCCCACTCCCTCCGGACCTCGGAAAGGGCAGGAGCCCTCTCCCACCAACTGATCATCTCTGCATCTGACGGACCAAATCCACCGCACTGCAAGGGCAGGTGTGTGGATCCATCATCCTGTGACGTTGCTGCTTTCACCGAATCCACAATCTTCCTCCATTGAGGTGAGCTTGCATGAAGAGTTCACTAGGGTTTTAGGCCACTAGGCTCACATGAGCCGCGGAAACCCACGTTGCTCACTTTACCAGCATTCCTTCTGAGGCTGTCAGCCTCTAAGATGGCTGCCCGATCCAGGCTCCCGATGCGTTGCTAAACAACAAAATCAGCATATTTGGCCGAAACATCCGCCGGTAGGCGGATGCCAGCCCCGCAACAGAGAAGGCCCTCTAAGATAAGGCCCTGTTTGCCCCCGTTCGCCACGGGGCGCCAGGCGCCTACCCCCTAAGACTATCCTTTAGGAACCATCCCTGTACAACTATCACCACCAAATTACTTTCACGCTCACCCCTCTAGGGTCTGCTCCTAGCTCTTCAAGACTTGCCATGCCCACTCGTTATACTGCTGTCAGCGACCAGCAATTGAATTCCTGTTATCAGCCACAAGCCATGAGTCCCTGAGGAGCATGAGTCTAACTGCACTGCTGGAGCAGTGCCACATATACAGCAACATGCAGCGTGCCCTTTAGGCAAGCCTCTGGGCTATAAACCTTTAAGCCTCACAATGCCATAATCTAGTGCTAGCTATCTCTCTAACCACGCGTGTATCACGCTGCATCCACAAGCATTTATACTATGCTCTGCCCAGGCGACCTCCACAGCCATTCGCCAGTCTTTAACTGTGCTCGTGTGTGCTTGAGCATAATTCCCCCTTTACGCTCACATCCTTTTACTAATGTCCAAACTTGCATCACCTATCCATACAAGGACTGCACTGCAGGCGCTACTTATCAATCCTTTAGAACACTGCCCATTTCCTCATTCATGCCACGCATTTGCGATTTGCATCGTTACTGCTTACCTACTGCACTAACTGTCGTCGAAGTACTTGTTCTCTGTGTCGGATCTCACCAGCCTGCCTGCACATTGCATTAATTGTCTTGCACACTGTATTCTTTGTCTTCAAAGTATTCAGACACTGTATCTGACCCTTGCCCACTGGCCACACTATGTACTAGCCTGGCCCTATGCTGACTGTTATTACATTGTACTAACCTGGCCCTATGCTGATTGTTGCAATTTTGTACTAGCCTGGCCCTATGCTGACTGTTATTACACTGTACTAGCCTGGCACCATGTTGACTGTTATTACACTGTACCAGCCTGGCCATATGCTGATTGTTGCTATTTTGTACTAGCCTGGCCCTATGCCGATTGTTGCTATTTTGTACTAGCCTGGCCCTATGCTGACTGTTATTACACTGTAGTAGCCTGGCACCATGTTGACTGTTATTACACTGTACTAGCCTGGCCATATGCTGATTGTTGCTATTTTGTACTAGCCTGGCCCTATGCTGACTGTTGTTATACTGTACTAGCCCAGCCCGATGCTGACTGCTATTATACTGTACTAGCCTGGCCCTATGCTGACTGTTATTACACTGTACTAGCCTGGCCCTATGCTTACTGTTATTACACTGTACTAGCCTGGCGCTATGCTAATTGTTGCTATTTTGTACTAGCCTGTCCCTATGTTGATTGCTGCTATTTTGTACTAGCCTGGTCCTATGCTGATTGCTGTTATTTTGTACTAGCCTTGCCCTATGCTGACTGCTATTACACTATACTAGCCTGGCCCTATGATGACTGTTATTACACTGTACTAGCCTGGCCCTATGCTGACTGTTATTACACTGTACTAGCCTGGCCCTATGCTAATTGTTGCTATTTTGTACTAGCATGGCCCTATGTTGATTGCTGCTATTTTGTACTAGCCTGGCCCTATGCTGGTTGCTGTTATTTTGTACTAGCCTTGCCCTATGCTGACTGCTATTACACTGTACTAACCTGGCCCTATGCTGACTGTTATTACACTGTACTAGCCTGGCCCTATGATGACTGTTATTACACTGTACTAGCCTGACCCTATGCTGATTGTTGCTATTTTGTACTAGCCTGGCCCGATGCTGACTGCTGCCATCCTGAACTAGTCCACTCCTATGCCCTACACCTGCCGATAAATAGCCAAACTCCCCTACCACCACCGATATGACATCTCATATGCCCAATCTATCCACATGCTTCTTAGCCATCCTCTCCGCACTTATGGCCCTATCCACAATGACTGCTCTCCACTAAAGACTCCTGTCAGCAAGGACACTGACTAGAAAGACACAAACCAAGCCTCCGGCCGAACAGTCACTAGATCCCATTACCCAGATCTACCAGAGTCAGGTCTGCCCTACCATACTAAGAATCTATAGACTAGGATCTAGACTGCCTAAGCCATCACGCGGCTACCTTTCACACGGTCACTCCAAGACAGAGCCTACACAAGCCTCAAACTAAACCTATCCATATCCAGAAACACCGCACTAAATCCTCTGAAACCCTGATCAACAATGACCACACTAGTCTAGTGATACCTTGAAAGTAACACATAACCTTAAGGGTGGTCTCTTCAATGTTAGATCCTTGATAGCCCATGCTTCTGAAATTGCTGACATCATCACCTGCAACCAACTTGACTTCCTAGCAGTGACTGAAACATGGCTACACAAGGCAGCTGGGCAGGCCCTAACGCTAGCCATACCCTCGAACTTCACCATCTTTAGAAAAGACAGAGAAACTTCCAAAGGAGGTGGCATAACTTTCATCTGCACAGCCAATCTCACTATCAAAGAAATAGATCATATGACTATGCCTTCAGCAGAACTACTCTCCCTAAAACTAGGAATCTCTGCTTCACGTACTATTACTGTGCACCTTATCTATAGACCCCCGGGCCCACTAGGTACATTTGAAGAAGACATAACCACCCTTCTAAACACCAATGACAAACCGGGGACACAAATCATCCTACTTGGCAATTTCAACCTAAGCCACAATGACCCTAAAGACACTAATGCCTCTATGCTACCCAACACAATATTGGAAGCAGGCCTCACCATCCGGAATAGTGGCCCAACCATGCCAAAGGCTGCACACTGGATTGGTGTCAGATATCAACTGCACCTCCCACATAACGGCTATTGAACCGTGCATATGGACCGATCATTACCTGATCTTGTTGACCATCTCAGACTTACCTCAATCTAAGACAACCAAACTACCAGCACCTCCAACCTTCACCCACTGTAAAAAAACATAACAGTCACGAATCTCCGCCCTCTGATTCAGCCCATCACTAATCATTCCAATTTGATCACTAACCCGAATGATCTGGATGACCTGTACAAAAACACCATCAACTCAGCTATAGACGCCATTGCGCCGCTGAAACTAAGCACATCTAAACCTCTTGCCCATCTCAACTCTTGGTTCACCCCAAGCCTAAAAGCCCTACGTAAAGAAAAAAGACAAGCAGACGCCTGCTGGAAAAAAAAACCTTCTCCGCAGAACACAAATCTCCTCACTGCCCTCACTAATAGCTACAAGAAACAAATCATTCAGGCAAAAAAAGAGACCTTCAATGACAGAATCAAAAAAAGTAAACTCTGACACTTGGGAAATCTTTTCCATCCTCATAGAATTAGAATCCCCTATCGCACCTGTCGACGCCTGCAACAAAGATGAAGCTTGGTGCAACAACATTCAAAATGCCCTATGCAATAAAATCACCATGTTGCAAGACAAAATATCAGCCAATAGATCCTCCCTCCACAACATTGCACTCTCTACTCAAGAAGCCATCCAACAGGAACTTGCTGGCAACCAAACTAAACCACACAACCAATTAGCCCCTTTCGTCACCTCCTTTATCAACTCATCCTTTAAATCATGTTCCGTGCCTACCAACCTTAAAGATGCCTGGATATGCCCCTCCTAAAAAAGCTAACCTATACCCTAATGTCCCAACGAACTACTGGCCCATAACGATAGTTTTGCTCCTCCTTAAAATCTTAGATAAAGCTGCCTATCTGCAGATTCAATCCTACCTGGAAATTAATAACCTACTGGGCACAAGACAATCTGGATTCAGACCAAGACATGAACCGAGACGGCTCTCCTTCATCTCAAAAATCAACTAGATGAGCCTAAAGATAGAGGAGACACCTCCATTCTTCTACTCCTAGATCTATCAGCTGCATTTGACTTGGTAGATCACAAAGTACTATGTCACCATCTCAAATCGGTTGCCAACTTCTCTACTGAAGCCACTGCGTGGATAAATTCATTCCTGAATAACAGAACCATAAGAGTCTTCTCGCCCACCTCAGCTGCTGACCCAGTTCCCATCACCTGTGTTGTTACTCAGGGGTCATGTGTCTCCCCCTCTTTGTATAATATTTTTACAAAGCCACTTTTCGATATCTTGGACAAACTGGGTGTCTCATACACTAATTATGCTGATGACACCAGATCCTCATCCCAATCCAAGGAGACTACGGCAAAGACACCAACCTCATAAACAAAATCTATCAAATCTTTCAAACCTGGATGGCCACACACTGCCTATGTCTTAACGACGATAAAACTGAGCTTTTAATCATTGGATCCACCAGTAAACTAAACAAACTATCCCACATGTACAAATCCATCACTATTGACGGTATCAAAATCAATGTAGCCAAGGAAGTTAAAACCTTTGGATCCTACTTAGACTCAGCTCTCAACCTCAACAAGCAAGTAAATGCCACTGTGTCAGCAACCAGCTACACCTGCAAACAAATTCATGCATGGAAACCATTTCTGTCTACGGACAGTTGCATCACCATTGCACCAGCCCTTATCCTATCGAAACTAGATTATTGTAACGCACTTTATTTAGGCACTAGTAAACACAACACCAATAAACTCCAATCCCTGCAAAACAACGCCCTTAGAACAGCACTAGGCATTCCTAAAGGACAACACATATCTGACCAAAGAAGAGACGCCAACTGGATGGCCATCAAACTTAAAATCCTGAACATTACACACAACTGTCTCAATAATAAAGCACCCGTATACCTCACAGAGAAATTCACTAAGCATACATCCGAACGCCCCATCAGAAAGGCCCTAACCAACAGTGTCAGAATCAGTAACTTCAATCTGAAAAGAACTGGAGGCTCAAGTTTCCCAGTGTTGGCAGCTCAACTATGGAACTCTATCCCGGATTCTCTAAGAGCCACTCCCTCCTTTCACGTGTTTAAAACCAATGGTAAACTCTGGCTACTCACTAACGACTACTAACGCTTTAACTCTGTTTGACCGGTCTCCACAGCTTAATGCTGCCTCTAGCTGTTTCTCTTAGTTAATACCAACATAACCTCAATTTTAACTGATACCCTGTGTGTAAATATAAGATATTTTTGTAACTGTAACATAAGAAATGTAAGATAGTTATGTAACTGTAACCTAAGATTTTCCAGTTGCCTAACAGCCCGGTGCTCTCTACAAATAAATAAACAATACAATACAATATCATAGTGGATCAGCAAGGCAAGTATACAAGTACATGAATATTAACTGGTGTGGGCTTAAACAAGTTAGGGCCTCATTACGAGTTTGGTGGGAGTTCAGCTGTATATCTGCCAAAATACTGCCAAATTCTGTTACCGTTACCACCACTTGGTCTTCTTGGTCCAACATAATTACTGCTGGATTACATGTGGTGGCATGGCAGTGGCAGTACCCATTTATGGAGTCCATAGGACTCCATGGGATTGTCAGTAGAATGACGGCTGGCGGCAGTTCTGCCACACTAATTCCACCAGAAATGTGTCGTTTGATGGCAGATTTACCTCCACTTTCGAAGTTTGGCGGTACCGGAATGCAGCGGGAATGCAGCAACAAAATTACTGTTGCATTCCCACCAAATGTCGCTACACCGCCGACCATGTAATGAGGACCTTAATCTATTTTAATTGTATGTTAAAGCTTTAAATACCCCCCGCCCTGACAGATACTTGTTTACTTTTATTCATGATGTGCAGAAGTACCTTTGAAATTATTTAGAAAACAGCCAATTTCTTCTGCTAAATAAACACACTTAAAAATGTCCTTGCCAGATGCCTGTGACGTCTGGTCAGCTCTCTTCCGTCGGTAGCCTCTTCACTCAAATGGGCCGCATTAAAAAAACGATCCGGCAATTTGCAAAACCAATGGCACCAGTATATGACAAGGCACGCCTTTACGCGGAAGGCAGCAAAGGACTATACAGTGAGATACGGTGATTTGCATAGGATCACTGTCTCATCTGTTGGTAAACCAGTATATGAGCTTCAGCTCTTTGGTGCCACTCTCTTGAAATTGACTACCTAATCACCACCCCTGACAAACACTTTATTGCCTTTAGGGGGGGGGGGGTTGCTAGTTTTTACAGCCCTTATTTGGAGGAATCAAGCTCTAGACCTGCATCACACTGATGCTATGTTACTTTCGGAATGTAGCGCTGTCTGGGGAAATATATTTTTTGTTGTGCAAAGGTATATACAGGCACGACTTTACCAACCTCATCCATAGGAAAGGCCGAGTATACCTTGCCTATGTTTAGTATTGTTATGTTACGTTAGCGTAATTTATTAGGCACGTCTGTCATGAGCAAGGGCATCATGGCGCTGAAACTGAAAACCAGGCAGAAAAATAAAACAACAGAAACTAAAACAAAAAAGTCAAACAACCGATGAAAATAAAAATGATTGACAGTAGCCGGAAGAGCCTGAGGAACCCTATTCCACAGCACAGCAACCGCTATGGAGATAGCCCGACCACTCCTTCTGGCCAGCTTAAACCGGGACACCAAGATAAGAAGTGCATCCGCAGAATGAAGTGCACGAGACGGCCAATAGGGCCAAACTGTAGCCTGTAAACATACAGGGCCTGTGCCATAGAAAGAGCGGTGGAAAATACAGAGCACTTTAAAATTAATGCGCTTAGAGATAGTGAGTCATTGGAGAGGGAGAAGGACTGGGCTATTGTGAGCACAAAAAGGAGTAGAAGTGGCTGAACGAGCAGCTGAATTTAAGAGAATTTGAAGACTGTGAAGAAAATAATGAGTTTGTGCAAGATAAAGAGAATTGCAGTAATCAAGAGTCCCAGAAAGAAAAGAAGACACCAGAATAGCACATATGCGTGAGTGGCCAGGAAAGCAGACAGCGCTCACCTGCGCTTCAACAGATAAAGAAGAGGCGATATTAATTCAAGATTCTTAATCATGGCGGCCGCTTGGCACAGGCCCAAGAGAGGAAGGCCAGAAGGCTGGGGTCCAAACTGCCCCAGCAGAAGGGGGAATGTGATTTGTACCATGAACACACATCGCTTCAATGACGGCTCACTGAACTGAGCTATCTTCTGAAAAATCTTGGCACCAAAATGTATCACTATTTATTTCAACTTTCAAGTGATCAATATAGGAGGAGTTGTGCTATAGTGAATGGACACACTGGGGCACATTCCCAAAATTGAGTGCAAATGAAAAAAACGTGCAGAGGATGGGTTTTCTTAATTTGTGCCCATTACAGAAATAAGCAGGTCACTTGATTCTCAAAGTTGACTAATGCATTTCACGTGTTAACAGTAGTGCAAAGATGCACAGCCAAGCCGCTATAAATATATTAGAGTCGGCAGCGTGCACCCGACACTAATGCATCACAGGCTCCCAGCACCCACGTGGGAGGGTGTTTGGAGCGTATTTCAGAGTGACAGGCCTTTAAAAGGCGTGCCTCTTTTAAATGCAGTAGAACATATAAATGTATTTCTTTCCTTTTTTGAAGGATAGATACGTATGTGGGACCACATTGGCTAACACCGCTGTTCACCCACTTCAAAGGAAATGCATGAAAGGTTCAGCAATGATCCCATCATGCACTGGGCTTTACCTTGCGCCTACTCAATGGAAGATCTTTCATTTTTACGCATTAGAAATAGCAACCCATTTGTGGATTCGGGGTGCACTTATAAATGCAAAAAAAAAGAAAACGTATTTGTGCAAATGAGCAAAGGGGGTGAAAAAGGACACCTGAATGAGCGCATCTAATATGCACTCATTCTGAGACCCTTTGTGGATTTGGGTGACCCTTTTTGGGGCGAAAAGTGATGAGGTGCATTAGCTCATTGAATCACTTGCGCCAAAGAATAAGGTTTGAGACTGTGGCCTACTGTGTGCTGGGCACCGACAGCGGACAGCTTTACTGGATGAAGGGATCAGAACAGCATGTAGCTGAAAGCACATTCAGGCAGCACTTTTAGAACTTCATCAGAGCACCATAAAAAGTCCTGGCAGGTGTGACAATAATGGGCGCTAGCCTCTCTGAGTCATTCAGCTGTTTCCCTCCCCCCAAGGTGGGGCCAGCCACCCTTTTGCCCTTGCCATAAAGACATCTTTGGGTCTCATCTCACACAGGTATTAGGCATTTCTATTACAATATATTTGTTATCATTAGCTGTGACTCTATGTTCTAGTTAAATAATCTGTAACTTATATGTGTAGCTGCCCTCTAGGATCAAAGTGCTATATAAATACTAAATCATTATTTTTCTATGATGAGTGTAGTCAATCAAGCAAGGAAAGTGCCTTAATGGGATTCCTTTATTGGACGGTTTAGGGTCACAGAGCATTAACGGTGTATGGTCATTTCATCTAAAACCATTGCATCTAATGCCATTCCATCGACATTTTTTGATATAAAAAATTTCCATCAAATACATTTGGTTTTTCCTTTTTTTCTTTTTTTGCCCCTCCCCAAACCCCCGTTCTTTACCCTTTAAAATACGCCTGACAAAAAATTAACCCTTTACCCCCCAAAAACATGCATTTGATGGATATTTTTTTAGATGGAAAATTTTCGATGGAATGGTATTAGATGGAATGGTTTTAGATGAATTGACTAGATACCAGCATTAACAGTGAAGCTATGCCAATGGTTACCTGAGCTGGTGCATTCCCGGGTCCTGTGGAATAGAGTGTCAGGGACTGGTGTGTTACAGGGATCTGGTAATCCAACTTGTAGATGGGATATTGGAAGTGATCAGCTCCTGCCCGATTCCAAACACAAAATGGATCAATTGATTATACAAGCTCCCCTGTTAAATGCAAGATCTGCAGTGGAGAAACAATTTGTATTTGGAATCTCCTAATTGCCCTCGACCTGCTCTGCCGAAGCTTGATTTTCTATAGCGATGCGGTCTGCACTCAATGATTTACGTCCTGAAGATTTCTCCTCCCAGTCCCAGAATCGAGTAAAGCAAATTGTGTGTGGAGTTGTGATTATATTTAAAAATGTGTTAATCATTGTTACACCACTCTTGTCTCATTAGAGTGTGCAGTGGCTCTACGCTTGAAATGTTTGTTAAACGATAATCCCTCAATTCATTTGGTAATTTTTTATCGACCACCAAATCGTTGCAGTTTTTGGAAGAGTTTACGAGTCGTATTGCTCGATTGCCCATCTGTGCTCCCGTTTGATACTTCTTGGCGATGTTAACATTCTCCTAGACGTTGATACTGTCCATGCTACAGTATGGGCTGGTGCGGTAAAAGGGCTGGAGGTGCTTACATGTGCTACATATGAGTCCAGGAAAGTGTTGATTTGGGACATGTTTCACCCCTCGGATGACAAACCACCTTGAAGGCGGTGAATCGCTATATACTGTAGCACTAATATCTTAACTGGATGAAAATATGAGCCCAAAGAGGCACCCATTGACTGACAATTAAATACGCTGAAATGATGGAATGTAAATTGGAAGAAGCAAAATGTATATGTATAAATGGCAATAAAAGACATTTAAATAAATAAATGGAGTACTTTTCCCTCAGCGAACGTGTGGAATGACACATTCCTGTGTAATGTGGATTATGGTCAATTGTTTCCAGGCCTCATTTTCAAGTCTTTTGCCCCTGCAGCGGAAAGGTCCTTCTTAAATTGATGGAGGATAGATCATTATTGGCTCACACCGAGATCCTTGTCCTGCCAGAATTTTGAAACAGTTCCGGTCAAGGCCTTACAATGGATACAATCTTTCTCTTCCACCACTTCGGTCATCCTTGAGGGATACCATTGGTGTATACTGCGGGCATCTGCCCTCAGGCCACTTCTGTGGAATCTCACAGCTCAGTCATCCCCGGTTTGATATGATCTGTTACAGGCATGCTGATGAAATGCAGCTCACCCTTAGTCTAGTCAATACTGAAGATAATCCCGGTCAATCTTTCAAACATTGGGCCTCATTACAAGGTTGGCGGTAGCCATGGCGCTTTTAGCGCCATGTCTACCCCCTTACCACATTTCGGGTCCGTGTTCCTGGAATAGGGACTTACCAGGTTATTCCGACCTTGGGGGACCCGGTAAGTCCCCATTCCGGGAACCATTCCCATTTGAGCCCCCCTAGGACTCAATGGGAATGGGGAAGGAGCTAATAACGGTACCGCAATTTGCGGTACCATTATTAGCTCTGAAGTCCCTTAGCGGGTCCCTTTCCTAACGCCTGGTAAATCCAGGCATTAGGGGAGGGACCCGCTAAGGGACCTCGTAGTAGGGCGGTAAGGGATTACCGGTGCCCTTACCGGTGCCGGTAATCCCTTATTGCCTACCGTGTAATGAGGCAAATTGTCTCGAACAAGTGAAACCTTGTGCTGTGCGGCAGCAGAGGTTGAAGTGAGTGGGAGCCTTCGGGAGCAGAGTCCTACTAGGTTCAATTTTACTGATAACAGTTCCACTACTTTTTACAACCATTTTCAACATTACAGAACAGAACATTGTGAAGTTAAAAATTACCTCATCATGTACCAACATCACAGCAGTTGCAGCTAAACTGAAATCTATTTGACCATACATATACAGGAAAGATGGATGACATCTCAGCCTGGATGGGCTCTAGCTGGCTATATCCTAGCCAGGCGGAGATGAAGAAGGTCCTGTGAACACCCAGAAGAAACCTTTTCCTTACAGTGCATAAAAGGCCCTTGTCTTTTGCAAGGTTTTTTTTTTTTATATTGTTGGCTATGTGTGATCTGCCCATTGGTGCAACTGGAAAATAGTGGGGTTGTATCAGAGCTTTGGACTATCCCATTGCATTCCTTGGAGGGCGGGGGGTTACTTTAATAAGCTTATTACCAGACTCCAGGTGACTCGATATTGATTTGTTCTTGGAGGAGGGGAGAGTGCTAATACCCCAATAATTCAGTTTACAGTTCTCTGCCTCATCTTGAAATACCCCTCCATGGTGCTGCACATGCCTACCAGGAGGAGAGCACCACACAGTGTGTTTCAGGATAAAATCTTCTCCCTGGTGCTCTGTCAGACCAGGCAAGAAAATACTTTCAATTCATGCGGCTCAGGTTTTTGGAATAGATTACAGAATTCTATTCAAGAGAGTGTAAGTTGTTCTAGTTTCAGGCCCATGTTGTATCTGGCAGCTGCTTTTTCCAATCAGAAACATTTAAACATGTGTGCGTGTGTTACCTAATGAATGCTTTTGTAGCCAGTGGGATTAATTATCGAGGTTCCACCTATCTGGGGCTCTGAAAATAATTCTGGCTAAGCTCCAGTATATTTTGAATTCAAGGGAAAGATTTCTCTTACATCCTAGAGGCCAAGATGACATCTCTCTGGCATCTCTCTGGCACTGTTGAGCCTCATCAGCCTACCCAGGCTCCCTGCACAAGACAACGCCATCTGCTGATTGGCTATTGATCTCTCTTAGCCTCCATTGGGCGCCGGAAGGCGAAGCCGGCCCACGTTCACAAAGGCCCAAGGAACTAAGGCTGTTGCCTGTTTTAAGCCTGTTCTATGCCGATCGTATGCCGGACCCCCTTCAATGAGGTAACTTTACATTCCCCCCCAGCGCGCCCATACTTATCCAAGTTACGTATACTACACACCGCACGTCCTACATTATAACTCGCCTGGAGTGTTCGGAGGGCGATGCTCTGTCCTGCTTGTGTAAGCCACTGCCTCAGACCAACCTAATAAGGTGACTTAATTGCCATTCGTGCGCTCCTAGTGCCCACCTATGAGGTACTCTCGCCCAGTGTGCCCACTGTTTAATCACCCCGTGTGCCTCCCAGTGAATCTTGTCCCAACCATCCTTGACCACATTTAATGCTAAAACTGAACTTCACCTACGGCATATTACTCAACCCTGCTTATCCAGCTTGTGCTACATTGACAGTAAAGTGTGTCTGTCTATTCAGAAATTCGATTTTGCCTTGATTTGCACACTGTTCAGAAATTCGATTTTGCCTTGGTTTCACACTGCTCAGAAATTCGATTTTGCCTTGATCTGCACACTGCTCAGAAATTCGATTTTGCCTTGATCTACACACTGCTCAGAAATTCGATTTTGCCTTGATTTGCACACTGCTCAGAAATTCGATTTTCCCTTTGTTTGCACTCTGCTCAGAAATTCGATTTTGCCTTGGTTTGCACACTGCTCAGAAATTCGATTTTGCCTTGGTTTACACACTGCTCAGAAATTCGATTTTGCCTTGATCTGCACACTGCTCAGAAATTCGATTTTGCCTTGATCTGCACACTGCTCAGAAATTCGATTTTGCCTTGATCTGCACACTGCTCAGAAATTCGATTTTGCCTTGGTTTGCACACTGCTCAGAAATTCGATTTTGCCTTGATCTGCACACTGCTCAGAAATTCGATTTTGCCTTGATCTGCACACTGCTCAGAAATTCGATTTTGCCTTGATCTGCACACTGCTCAGAAATTCGATTTTGCCTTGGTTTGCACACTGCTCAGAAATTCGATTTTGCCTTGATCTGCACACTGGTCAGAAATTCGATTTTGCCTTGGTTTGCACACTGCTCAGAAATTCGATTTTGCCCTTAATGGCATATTGTGTAGCCAAGTAGACAATTGAACCTGCCTCTGATTCGCACATTGTTTAGAAACCTAGTTGTGCACCGCCGCTCTTTGAGGGCTGCCCTCTGCGGCTGCTCAATTGTGATACCTTATGATGCTTTGTGATGCCCAAACTTAGAAATTATCCTGCGCATTAACCTAACTATGATGCCTGTGTTGCCTTGTGGTGCCCTATGTTGCCTCCAGGTGCTGCCCTGTGGATTGCAGCCTACCACTGATGTCCAAACCTAGATCTTTCCAGTGTACTAGCCTAACTAGCCTTGTGATGCCCTGTGAGGCCTCTAATCTAGGTGCCACTATAAGTACTGTAGCCTACCTCTAAGGCCCAAATGTAGATGCTGCCCTACGCACTAGCTCACTGTATTGCCTCTGATACCCATCTGAAGTATATAAACATGTTAGCCCGGTTCTAGATTGCCTACCTTTATGCTAAAGCGGCAGTATAACTGTATCTCAATCCCCACTGGATCAGTTCAATATACCTGCCACTGTGTCATTTTGCCCAACATGCGCACTCCACAGACCAGCTTCCTATATACATCTTGGTCCCTAGCCTGGACAATTCTAACCATCACCACAATAATGCCCCTCACCAACACTTCCCCTTGCAATTTGCAAGAGAGAAACCTGCGACTTAGAGCTAGGTTGCCACGACTTTACGACATCAAAAATAAAAGAACCAGTCCACCAAACCCTACACGCACTTCCACTGACACTAACCCTAACCTCCTAACCTCAACGACAGTAAATCGCCCTGAACCACAAGGTGACCCATATCACAAACAGAGGAGACCTAACCACCCTAGTCGAAGATCTGTCAAAGACCCCACCATAACTCCTACTTTATCAGGAGCCCTTATTAATGCTAGGTCCATTTTAGCACACAACACTGAAATAGCTGACACACTGACTATTGACAACCTAGATATCCTTGCTGTTTCTGAAACCTGGCTCCATGACCCAGCTGGCCCTGCCCTCATGACCGCCATATCGGACAATTACAATATCTTAAGAGTCGATCGGCCCAATATTAGAGGAGGTGGCCTAGCCATCATAACCAAAACGCATTTAGCTGCTAGACTTACCACACACCCAGCAATTACATCATGCAAACTACTCTCGGCTAAAATACTGATTTCCAATAATTGCACATTAACGATACTCTTAGTGTACAGACCCCCAGGCCCATTAGGTAACTTTGAAGAAGACCTATCCAGTCTCCTTACCAATAGTATTAAAGACTCCACCCAGCTCCTCCTACTAGGAGACTTTAACCTGGGCTTTAACGACGTTGAGGACAAACAAGCCCAACCTATCCAATCCATTTTAGTCAATCATGACATTACCCAAAAGGTTTTAGTTCCCACACACATAAAAGGACGCACACTAGACTGGATAGCCAACCTTAATTGCGACATCACTATCTCTAGCATTCTACCTCAAATATGGACGGACCACTATCTTATATGCTTTATAGCCAACTTAGAACCTCCTAAACCTAATAAGAACAAAATAGCACCCCCCAAACCAACAAGAAGCAAAAATGAAATCACAGTTGAAAAACTTCTCCCACTACTCCTACCAGCTATCACTGCCAGTTCCAGTGAATCTAACCCTAGCGAGTTAGTTGAGTCATTTAACAACTCCATGACCAAAGCCCTGGACTTGATCGCCCCAATCAAATCCCATAAAAGTAAACGCGTAGCTCATCTCAACTCATGGATCACCCCCCAACTCAAGAAAATGCGTATCCAAAAACGCAAACTTCAAGCTATCTGGAGGCACACCCCTTCTGCTGACAATAAAACTACACTTGCCAACTTTGCCAAAAGTTACAAGAAGGAAATAATTCAAACAAAAAAAAGATTCATTCAATGAAAGAATCAATAAAGCCAACTCAAACTCCAAAGAACTCTTCACTATTCTCTGGGAACTGGAAAACCCTATTGCCCCAACAGACAATGTCCCAAGAACAGTGCACACCCTTGGAATACTGCATACCCTTGGAATACTGCATACCCTTGGAAGAACACTGCATACACTTGGAACACTGCATACCCTTGGAATACCGCACACCCTTAGAACATTGCTCACCCTAGGAACACTACACACACTTGGAATACTGCATACACTTGGAATACTGCATACTCTTGGAACACTGCACACCCTTAGAACACTGCATACCCTTGGAATACTGCATACCCTTGGAATACTGCATACCCTTGGTACACTGCACACCGTTTGAAAACTGCATACCCTTTGAACACTGCACATCCTTGGAATACTGCATACCCTTGGAACACTTCATACCATTGGAATACTGCATACCCTCGGAATACTGCATACTCTTGGAACACTGCACACCCTTAGAACACTGCATACCCTTGGAATACTGCATACTCCTGGAACACTGCATACCCTTGGAATGCTGCACACCCTTGGAATACTGCATACCCTTGGAAAACTGCATACCCTTGGAATACTGCATAATCTTGCAACTCTGCACACCCTTGGAATACTGCATACTCTTGCAACACTGCATACCCTTGAAACACTGCATACCCTTGGAACGCTGCACACCCTTGGAACACTGCATACCCCTGATTCTTGTATGACAGATACCACGGGTGTGGGACATGGTGGGATGAGGGGGACAAATCCCCCCCACAATTTTAAGTGGAGGGATATAATAGCTTGTATCCCCCCCAGATTATTTGTGTCACTAACGTAAAATATGACTGCAGCCTGCACTGCAGACTGCAGTTATCATGTAAACACTGGTCTAACTGGGGACCCCGCATCCTCTGCGGTGTGCGGGGCCCCGTCCATGTCCTGGTAGGGGCTCCGCAGACAAAAGTCATTCTGCCTTCATAAAGATTTTTTTTTACAGAAATCATTTCTTTATGAAGGCAGAGTGAGTAAAATGAAAGATTTTATGTCTTTATGAAGTCCGAGGGCTCCCCCACCTCATGATGTGGAAGCATAAAGACTAGTGGCCTCCAAGGCATGGGGCGGGGAGCCCGTTGACTTCAAAAAGAAATAGGTCCTCATTACGAGGTCAGCGCTAAACTGCCGGTGTGACCGGCGGGTTACCGCTGACCTCGTAATACCATTTCCGACACCTAGCTTCCCGGTGCTACCGGGACATTACAAGTCCTGGCGGACAGGGAAGTTACGTGCCGAAAAATGTTAGTCCCCATGGGTTCACGGAAGCACCGGCATTGCCACTAATGGTGCCTGTGCTTCTGTGATGAGTCTGCCTACTGGGGCTGCTGCACCCGCCAGGGTCAGACCTGTCGGGTGCAGCAGTCCCAGCAGGCAGACTCTGAGTGTGGCAGTCCAGAAGCAAGCTTACCAGCACCCATGTTCCTGTACCACCACACTTGTAATGAGGCCCATAGTTTATGTTTGCAGTAACTCTGCCTTCATAACAAAATTATTTCTGTTCCGGTTTGGTCATGGAAATAATTTCTTTATGAAGTCAGAGTGACTTCAAAAAGGAAACATTTCTTTTTGAAATAATGGGACTCCCCTCCATCCCATGAAACGGAGGCCTTCCGATCCTCTGCAGATGATGGGAACAGTTTCCCTGATCAGTTTGCAACATGCCACATGTGTTTATAAACTGTATATCTGACGTTGGCAGTGGATTTATTTGGCGTGAATTGAATGTGGCAATGTCAGATATACAGTTTCTAAACATGCGCGGTGCATTGCAAAACTCATCAGGGAATCCTAGCTCTTAATGTTTCAATGAAACATTAAGAGGCCAGGATTCCCTGATCAGTTTGCAACGTCCCGCGCATGTTTATAAACTGTATATCTAATGATGGCAGTGGAACACTTTCATGAATTGAAAAACCGGATGCCTTGCCAGTGCCGCCCTCATGCTTTTCAATTCATGAAAGTGTACAAAAGCCCCTGCCAAAGTGGAACATCACGTTTGCATACTTGCCAACATTATGTGACCAAAAAGACACAGGATTTTTCAATTTTGAAAACTAATAATTCCAATAACATTGACATCACAGGACAATACAAAAAAGATAAACAGCAGAACATGGAAAAATGTTGAAATGTTAAAAATGTATAATTCTGAATGCTAACACCAAATTGTCGGCAGATGCTGTGTGATGGTGTTACACTCTGCAACTTGCTTTCACTGCTCGTTCACCCAAGGGTTGTACTGGCAAGAGTGCAGGAGCGAGTCACCTAGCTGACAGGTCAGTGGATTAGTCTGAACCCAATCAAAGTAATCACCTACTAGCCCACTGTACAGACAGACTAATTAATGCGTTGCATGTTTTGTCCTGGGCTGGTCTCAAGCAGACTTCTTTAGAATCACATAAATTACTTGCCACTGTAAAAAGCAGTAGGAACTGTCACTGAAATCTGTAGGCGGCAGGGCTGCTTCAAAAGCAGTAACCTACTGCCTAAATATGTAGTGTTGGCAAGTATGCATTCGGAACAGCTCTTTGTTTGTTCCTTACTGATGGGCAGCCAGGGCTCACATTTAAGCTCCAAGCATTGGCCAACACGGTCTTGCAAGGCTGCACAAAAAAAAACAGAGGCCATTTGCCTATACAGCAGAGGATCAAAGGTGAACAATAGGAGCCAGTATATATTGATATGAACATGCAGTTTCTATACAAATGCCACAACACTGTTGAATATATTATGTATTGCCTTTTTTAAGGAGAAGGGCGTGATGATTATTTTTACTGCTTACTCTATACTAGTGCCCCTAAACCGTCAGGTTACTTTGAGTTTGTTGCTAGTTTATTTCCTTAGAGTTGGAGCACGCTGATTGCACCCGATATGTTTCTCTGCAAAAAAACATTACAATTTCTATGTATCTATAACTACTTCCCAAAATGAGACCCTGTCCCCCAGCTGGAGGTGATATCTATTGCTTTGACATTTTGTCCTTCTTCACACTCACTCAACATGCTTAGCATACATGGAGCAACAAGAAACTCTGTTAGAACATTTACGATTGAGGCGTTTAGTTATAGTTTACACTACCAACTGGGTCACTTCCAGGTGATCCAAGTAAACATATAAAGAAAATAATGCACAGTGGGGGTCACTTGATTGGGCCAGGATCACACAATCTGGCAAAGAGTGAATTTTCTCCCAGATGTCCCTGTACCCCAGGCCTGGCTTGCAAAGTGCAGACACTGCCTGAGATATCAGCTTGATATTGTATACAAAATCCTCAGAGTTCCGGGCAGAGTTCCAGTCTGCTCCAGTCCCTGGCTACGAGAGGACGTGTGTGCTGCCTCCTCTGCTTTCCTGTTTTCGGCTGAGGCTGGGCTTTTGGAGAAAACAAGCCCAACCTCCAAAAAAACCCCTCTGCCGCGCGGAGCGCGCGCGGAGTTCCGGGCAGAGTTCCAGTCTGCTCCAGTCCCTGGCTACGAGAGGACGTGTGTGCTGCCTCCTCTGCTTTCCTGTTTTCGGCTGAGGCTGGGCTTTTGGAGAAAACAAGCCCAACCTCCATAAAAACCCCTCTGCCGCGCGGAGCGCGCGCGGAGTTCCGGGCAGAGTTCCAGTCTGCTCCAGTCCCTGGCTACGAGAGGACGTGTGTGCTGCCTCCTCTGCTTTCCTGTTTTCGGCTGAGGCTGGGCTTTTGGAGAAAACAAGCCCAACCTCCATAAAAACCCCTCTGCCGCGCGGAGCGCGCGCGGAGTTCCGGGCAGAGTTCCAGTCTGCTCCAGTCCGCTCCGGGAGCTGGGGCTGTGGGGGTAGACTCCCTGACTCACCGCCCTAAGAGCCCTAAGAGTGTTGTACGAGAACTGTACGAGAACTGCCAGGACACAGAGGTAGGCGTTTAACACCCTCTCTTCGCCCTCCTGTTCCTCCACTGTTCCTCCTTGTTCAGGACTTGATTTGAACTAACCTATTCTGGATCTATTTTGAACCGATCTGTGCCCAACAGAAACTGAACCGTGTTTAACAGCTACAGAAAATAGAAACGAGTGCGGGTCGTAAACGTGAGGCCTGAACCTCCTCGGGCCCCACTCGGGTCCACTCGGCCAATCCATCTCTGCTGCCTGTCATCACTGCCACCGTATCCTTCCGCTCCCCACCCTATTTCACCCCATTCCGTCCCACCCTACCCGGTCTTTCCCTTCCCCTTCCTCTCCCCTTCCCTTCCCGTCCTCGTGTCGGTCCTTCGTCCCGTCCCACCCTTTCCCCTCCTTCCTCTGTCCTCCCCTTCCAGCAGCCTCTATTCAAGATGGACGAAGACTCTGACCAACGCCTATTAAGGAGTCATATGAAAAGGCCTCCACTTACCTCGAGCCAGCCTCCTGTAGTCTTAACTAATGGTCTCTCCCAAGACCTACGACAACGCTCATCAGCATCAACCGACGATGGCCGCCCCCTCACCGCTTCGGCGAGCGACCCAGGCTGTGTGGGAGCCGGAGGGCCCCTGCCAGGGGGTCTGAGGGTGGCCACATCGCTGATGGTCCTCGCGCCCGACGCTTGCCGCCAGACTTCTTCGACCACCATCTTAAAGCCAACGGCCACCTTTGAAGCGCCCAGCACCTGGGATGTCACGGGTAGACAGGCACCAGCCCCGCTCGGCACAGAAGCGCCGAACTCCACACCGCGGACCATCAATTCTCCTGAGGTGGAGATTCCCCGCAACCGGCAGAAGAGCCTGCTCCCCCGGACCACCACGGCCCAGGTCCACCTGGCCCAGGAAGCCCAACCGGGCTCACTTGGCACGGGCGGCGCCACTGTTTCACGGAGCCTAACTACATCAAAGGGCGATGAAGAGCCTGTCCTACACTTGTCCCCTTGCAGGTCTACCCCGCCTCTGAGGGCAACGACCACTGTGCCCCCTGCAGACCCAACTGGCTCTCCGGTAAACGGGGCCTATGACGCCACGTCAGCTCACTCCTACACTGACCCTTTACTTGGGAGTGCCTTTCATGAGGAGAGCCTGGACTTAGACTCTGACATCTCCAATGGCACACTGGTCAACTCCGGCTCCAAACTTCCCATCAACCATCATGCAAAAAAATCAACACATAGAAATAAAAGCAAACTGTCACATAAGCCCATGGCGGCTGTAGCCACATCCGCCAAAACGCTTTCGACAAAGAAACATCAAAACCCAGCGTCTGGCTCTTACAAAATTAACAATCAGCATAAAAGGGGCGTTTCACAGCAGACACAAAGGAAAAAGGGCCACGCAAAACTCGCTCTATCCACCCCGCGTCTGTCCAATGTTCTAATGAATTTTTTCAAAACACAAGGGAAAAGAAAACCGTCCATTGACTCTGAACTATCAGACGCGGAACTCCTGGAAGCTTTTGACGAGACCACCCCACTGCTCAAACCCATGAAAAGCTCCAGCTCCTACCGTGCATTATTTATACTCAGCTGAGCAAATTTTGCCTCTAAGCCCTCAACTTCTTGGTCCCGCATTGGACGCACAGACCGATTTTCATCCGGGCTCTGACGGCCCGTCTGCTGACACTTTGGTCGGACCTTCAGACCTGCCGACGAGGTCTCAACTACCACCCTCCCCGGGGCGGTTGGCGTCCGTGAATGCAGATCCAATAAATACCACCAGATCGTCACTTAAGGGCTTTACGGACATCCTAGAGCTATTGCAACCAATAGCAGGGTCACATAGAGAAGTGCTTCCCCACCAGCAGGCAAAGCCCGTCTTAATTCCTGCCTCGCCCAAGTCCAGTCATCCAGTCCCTGCATTCCAATCCTCTTGCCGGGACGACCCCATTTTCAAACCAAGACTACCAGCTTCAAGACCATCGTCTACGCAGGACGTTGGATCCACCAATTCCACTCGTAGACACTCTCTGGCGAACCCCATATCTCAGGGAACTAGAGACACACCACTGAGGACGGGAAGAAGATGGGACCTTCCTCCATCACCCCATAAAGAGTCCCCTAACAATAGAAAGGATCTGACCACAATCATGTCAGCCATAACCATCGCCATGGCCCCATTCTGTAAGCTGTATGAAACGCTAAGTGACGTCTCAAAAGACAACACGGCCATTTTGGCGAATATTCAGTCTAAACTTACCTTCTTAGAAGGGTACATAACAGCTATCGATCTGAAGTATGACCTAACGCACTCAACAAGTCAGGAGGCAGGCTCTGGGTCGCCCATGACCACAGCTCCCTCCGGTCTGAAAAAAGGTTTCGCTCCAAATATACGATCACATAAATCAACCCAGACCTTTCCTCTGATAAATCTCAACGAATCGGTCACATTATTTGCGAACAAGCGACAATCATCGTCAAGCTCAAATACGACCATAACTAAGAAAGTGCTAAAATTAGCCACGTCGGATCACCCACCTGGCCTAGCCCACCAACGGACCCAACGAAAGGATGAGTTGGGAGTGCTGCCGCTCAACCGTACTTCAGACGTGGGACCCTCTGTTTGCGGTCTTACTAGAGCGACCTGCGTAACGGACCTACCCAAGGCCCTGGTCCTAACAGACGACCCCTCAGACTCAAGTCTTATACTGATGGAATCTTCCGACGACGCTCAAGCAGTGCCTGAGGCGGCCATCTCCAAAGGCATTCCACAATCATCGCCGCTTACCGCAACCCTTAAGCATTCAGAGGGCCCCCACCTTCAATCAGTGACGACTCAGAGTCCCATTAAGCCCATTCAGGGCGTTGACAACATAGACCTTCCAAGACACTCGACGGTCACACAAAGAAGTCCAAGCTCAAGAACTAGATCAGCGAGATCGCCTGTGTCAGGCACTTGCCCATCCCGACAGCAACCACCAAAACAAGCTGATAATACGAGGGCTAACTCCACCCGCATCTTCAAGCTAGAACAAATTTCTAGCAAAGACAAATACATCATTCTGAACAGAAGAACTGTATTAAGGATAATATCGTCTTTACCTTCCCTAAAGACTCTAAACTCGGCTGACTTTAAGTGGATTGAGCCTTACCATAGAGACAACAAGGCTAAAGCCTATCTCCACATTTACTCCTCCGCAATACAAGATATCTGCCGCCAAGCCGGGGAAGACTTAAAAGCCCAAGGCCTGTGGCTCTCGGAACTATCAACTAGGGATCCCAAGCTCTTCAATAGAGAAATACACCATAACAAAGGAAGGTCAGGCGCCGTTACTCCATCTAACCGACACGACAACCGTAGAACTGAACTGAAATCTCACTTCATACTCTCACCCGGGACATCGAAAACGTGCCTAGACTCATCAGACCGCTCGACACGACCAGTCTGTGAACATCCCGAGCTAAACTGGTCCCCACAGAAAAGTCAAGCTATTAGAAAACAAGACTCTGTTAAAACGCGTCCGTCCTATTCTCAAGCCCTCAGACCACGCCGGGAGAACAGAAAGCTTAGCTGGAGAGACCAGTCCCCGCGAAGAGTCCGGCTCAATTACAGCCCCCGAGCCCAACGCAAACCATCTTCGTCGACGGCTAGTGCAAACTCGACAACTGCTCCTGGCCCATGGGAACGGATAAAAGAGGCCCTATCATTAAAGCGCTCCAGATAGCAATCATCAAAAGAACCCGATAATCAACTCTACCAAAAGCCCTTATCTTTGGCCTCCTGGAACACCAGAGGGCACTCCCATCTAACTGATCATAACGCTGTAGACCTGGGTCAATTTGACATATTTTGCCTCCAAGAAACATGGCTCCAGGATAAACCATCTATGGATGGTTACGACATTGTGATTTCGCCAGCCGTTAAAGGCCGACTAGGCCGCCCATCAGCAGGCCTTCTGATTGGGATTCGGTCAGATCAAAACCTGAAACTCATTAAAACAACGGCAAGATCCTATGAGGTGCTGGCGGTCTTAATTGAATGGAACCCGGCACACGATTCCTCGACATCACAAGCAAAGCTGCCCTCATCCTTACAGCTCGCTCTGCTCACTACCTACTGGAACCCACAAAGGTCTTCGACATCGCTTTTCTGTCAAGCTATTGCTGAGGCAATTGATGAGATTCTTAATGAATGGAACACCCCCTATTTACTTATTTGCGGGGATCTTAATGCGAAATGCAGTTTACCACAAAACATTCCCCGAAACTCGACCACTGTTACAGCAGCGGAGCTCAGGGGCCAAGCCTGGATGACCCTGATGACATCAAGAAACCTGCATAACACCGCCTGGATCTTAAAAGACCAACCGCAGCTACCGACTTGGGAGAGAAATCGTTCTTCAGCCACTTTAGATTACATCTTTGCCTCCCAAGCACTGTGTGCAATTATTCAAGATTTTCGTGTAGTCAAAACCCCACCAAGCGACCATAATATGCTAACAGTATCCTGGCCTTCTACTGGCCGCATTGCACAGAGCTACTTGGCACAGGTCGAAACGAATCCCCAACTAACGCGCCTCCGCTTGACATCGTCTAGCATCAGAATGATCACGCAACAGTTGGTCTCAGACATCACGTCAGTAACAGATTGCGCTTCATCACCAAGGCCAAACTACCTACCTATGCTTCTCAAGCACATGCATCAGGTGAAACAACGGCCGGTGTCCGCTATAACTCATACCCATCTCTACGATAAACAAATAGCATTGAGAAAAAAAGCACTGAGATTACTCAGAAGACGCGCCAAGGCGGACAACACCACTGCTGCATGGGCCCGATGGAAAGACGAAAACACAATCTATAAATCATGGATAAGAGCGCGCCGAGCGGCACTCTACCAGCATGACGCTGAATCCATGACGAGAGTTTTAATGTCGAAAAAAACTGCAGACTTCTGGTCCCTGGTAAACGCCTCTCATGGTAGTACAACTTCAACCATGATCAACGCTGTCCCGGAACAAGTCTGGGTCACATTTTTCACCAATCTTTTTGCCAGCCCGCCCTCTGCCATCAATACGTCTTTTGATACTACGGCCGCCCCTTGGATTGACCTGTCAATTCCAGCAGACATAAGTGCGGCCATCCTAAAATTAAAATCGTCACGAGCCCCGGGCCCAGACGGATTGACGAATATAGACCTAAAGAAACACCACCTAGAATGGTCTAGCTTCATCAGTATTCTGTTTGACCACTGCCGATTCATTAGAAAGATTCCAGCATCTTGGTCTAAAGCAATCGTCATCCCAATTTTTAAGCAAGGAAGCAGGGAAGCGCCTGAAAATTATCGTCCTATCGCTCTACTGGACATAATAGGCAAACTTTTTGCGTCTCTCCTCTTGATCCATTTCAACCGATGGGCGAAATTGGCCCCCTGCAGTGACCCGTTCCAACTAGGCTTTAAGAAAAACGGAGGTACAGCACTAAACATCCTCATACTCACCATTCTGAAAGCCAAAATAAAACAAGGGTCCCCCACAGTCTACGTGGCGTTCATTGACCTCTCTCAGGCATTCGACAAAGTGGAGAGATGCAAACTGTGGAGAAAGTTGGAAAACTGGAACTGCCCAAAAGATGTGCTACTACCAATAATAGCCCTTCATACCAACAATATACTCAGCGTCCGGTTGAACAGACAGGGAGCACTGTCTAAAGAAATCCCCGCTCATAGAGGAGTCAAACAAGGCTGTCCACTAGCCCCGGCCTTGTTCGTGGCTTTCCTGGGGGACTTTAAAGACTCTGAAGCCCAGGTCCGAAGCTTCCCGCCAAAGTTTGGCAAAAGTTCACTTTCACGCCTTCTATACGCGGACGATATGATTCTGTTCGACCAGACCCCGATCGGCCTCCAGCGGCAGTTGGATAATTTAGAAACCTACATGACCACCAATAATCTCCAGATCAATCAGTCGAAAACGAAAATTATGATCCTCTCCAGATCGGGCCGCTCCAAGAAAAAAATACGACCCTGGTCAATCTGTAAAACCAACATCGAAGTGGTCTCGCACTTCAAATACCTAGGAGTGACTTTCGACGGCTCCTCGCAGGAACTCACAATGCAACAGCGCCTGTGGTCTAAAACCAAACAACTTACATCACAACTAAGAGCGATCGACAGAAAATATGGCAAATTCTCGCTAGTACCGGCCATTAATTTTTATAAAGGTAAAATGGTACCGACTCTGACCTACGGCATGGACGCTATGTTCACTGTTCCGCCCACACTGTGGCGATCTTTGGAAGCCTACATTTGGAAATCACTCCTAGGCCTACCTACCGCCATTCCAATCGAAGCTATTAGACGGGACCTGGGTCTGGTATCACTAAGCGCCACCGTCAGTGGGTCCTCATTGGCCCTCTTTAGGAAGACTCTTATTAAGGACGACCTGCCTATCGCTAACATCATCGCCCAAGAACTTGAGTCATCGAACTGCAAGGCCGTCAAAAAATGGACCCTCCTTCAAAAAACCAAACTGGAAGATTTGCACTGTACTTTAGACGACCTGATCTTAAACCCGCAAAGAGTCAGTGAAAAATTGAAGCTACAAGATTGGATCAACACTTCTGACAAAGCGGCGGCAACTAAGCTTCTCAATCATCTCCCTCCGACTTTTAATAAACTGAAACTTCCAATGGCATACTGTTTGAGATTCCCGGACAAAAAGCTGCGCACTATATTTCTAAGAGCGCGCTTAAACCTGCTTCATACGCGGGAAATCTTAGCAATGAGAAGGTTGGCGTCCGAGACTACATGCAGACTGTGCAAACTTCCGGACTCTATTGAGACCGTGCGCCACCTGCTCCTAAACTGCTCTGCTTTAACTCAAATTCGCACAGCGTTCCTATCTCCCTTATGGCTTGACTCGGTACTGATTGATGAGCAAACATGGTGGTACCGCTTGATATCTGGCGAAAAACCTCGCTGGGCTGTTGCGACAGCCAAAATATTGGAGGCTGCCTTCAACAAAATCAACGCGGCAACCTAGGCCATTGAGACTAACACTGTACACGACACGCTCCGATCTCCTTGTCATTCTTGTAAAAATCTTTCTCTTTGATTATATACAAGTAAATAAAAAAAAAATAAAAAAATCCTCATGAAACCATATAAAGTAAAATGAGGATGAGACAATCTCAAGAAGGGCTGCTACGTGGGATGTGTGCTCTTTTCCATAGTAATGTCTAAGGTAGGCAAGGGAAAACACTTGATCTATACTGTAATATCAGTAGGCCTCACTTAAGGCAAACCCCTCCACATCCTCCCACCAACTCACACCTGCTTGAAGTTTGGATGGTACCACACCTAAAGCTTGGTCTCTGACATGAGGGCTACCTGCATTTCGCTAGTTGAAACCTAGCAGCAGGGACCACTTAATCTTTCATAAATGCAGTGCTTTTCAAATGAGAATAATAATACCTGTTATTACATTGCCTAGAAGCTGGAAGCATCTAGCATGAAGCGCTATGACCAAAGTGTTATTATATTCCATAAACCAAACTATTACCAGCACAGACCTGAACTCTGTCCCTGTTCAAAATAAACCATTTGTTGGAGCCTATCCTGTGCATATCTTAAAATAAATCAAGAGCTAAACTGCTGTAGGTCTTGTCTAAGCTTCAACCTGTTTTGTTCAGCCTGGCTGTTGCTGTTAGCGTACTTGAGTGGTCGCAGTGCGATCAGATTTTGGGGGTAGAGCATCACCAGTACGTGGATTTAGTGACTTCTGTGCATGTCCCCCCTTCCAAATATCCATGCTCCTGACTATTTCTTATGAGTTAATGCTTGCAGGTATCAGTGGGCCCTTTTAAGGTCATGGATCTGGCATGCCTGTTTCAGCTTAATCGGAGCAGCTATATGGAGTAGTTGGTCATGCAAGGCGTGCAAGAGAAATGTAAATCAGGATATTGAGTGTGCTCTGAAGACTAAGAAGAAAGTGCCGAGTAAGTGTAGATGAGAGTTGTGGGGTGCTGGCCATGGTGGAATGGGAAGCGAGGGACTGGGGTGCAGTAGAGTGTGGGACTGCAAAGTGAAAAAGGGTAGAAATGATCCAGAGGACAGAAAAAGTGAGGAGCAAGGGAGGGGAGAGATGGGAATGTGGGGCCTGGTGCTCTCCCACTGCCCCAGTGTCATCTGCGCTGTGGTCTGGTTCCTCTCCAGGAAGAGACAGTCACAGCAGGCTGTTCCTGCATCAACTCCCTTTTCACTCAATCCTACCTGCAGCCTAGCTCTGAAGTCAGGACTAACCTTAAATGAGGTATATATCCACATCTGACCTGTCCTTTAGTGGGAGCTGGTGCCAGGGTGTGTGGCATCTTGCCTTGCAACACAGTGTCCTGTTATTTGGGCTATCTCAGCAACTTTCATGGGTTTTTGGTGGATGGATGCCAAGCGGCCTGCAGGCTCATTTTACGCCATTACCTATTCCTTTAACAAAACAGAATGATCTATAAAGGGCACGTAAAGTGCCAGTTCTGGTTTAGATAAAACCACTGATTTAGGGATGTTTACTTCAAAGCCCTGTGTAGTTAATAAGTTAATTGGAGCTGGGAACATACTACTGGTGTAATACACATGTCGTATCTGGGGATGCCTTCATCCACTCCTTTTCTCCTTAATTGTTCATTGCACTTGCACTATCTGCACTTGCACTATCTGAAATGCCCTCAGGCTGATGATGATAGTTATTCTTCACATTCTTAATTGTTTCAAGGACCTTTAGGAATGTAACTGTATTTCTCGCATGCTCCCTCCCTTGAAGCGCTTTGAAACACATGGTGCATAGGCGCTATACAAATAAACAATCAATCAATCAATCAATCAAAAATCAATAAATCACTCTATTAGCACTATGCATTTCCTTCACTGAAGTCCCGCTACAAAAACAGCAATGGCAAGTATTTGCTTTTCTATACGTATTGGGCATGTGCCAGACACTGCTATTAAATGTTCAGGTACATGCATCATTTTGCAGCTGCTTCCATCAGTGGGTACCTAATACCACTATGGTGGTGCTTGGTAAGGGCCTTTTCCATGCCTACATTAAATCTCAAACGGTTACGTTGCCAACGCTGGTTTTAAAATAGGGGTGCAACTGCATTTTTGGTACCCACCACCAGCTGAATAATGAGTTGTAGACAAGTTTTAATAGAGGCCATCATAAGCCATCTGGGTGACACATGGAAGATGAATTAGTAGTTATATATTTGTCAGGGAATTGAGCAGACACCAAATACCATGTTTGCTTCTGTTCTTCCAGTTCTCTGTTTCTTTAGCATTCCAGAAAACACAAAGGCAATGGGATATAACTCCCCGATGAAGGGTGCTCCTTACCTGCTGAGCAACGTAAAAGCAAGTAAAAGCAAGCGGCACCCCCTCCTGCAGAATCTTGCAACACTGACAATTCCTAGCACTCTGGAAACCTGTTCTATCGGGGTGACAGATGTGTGGATGAGACACCCCAGGCACCAGTACACATCAACCAGCTCCAGAAAACAGAAAAGAGACTATAACAGCATACATGCTACCCGGCGCAGCAGCGTCAGGACCAGGGACATAGACACAATTAACTTGACACAATCTACGAGACAGCCCGGGATCAGGAATGCTGACCTGGGATGGCGCCCTTATATAATGCAGCAGAAGCTTCACATCAGCGCTGGGCTCCTGGGACAGGATCCTCTGGGGCTGGGAAATGGCACGTGTGCCACAGCTGCTGAACTGTGCAATTGAGAGCTACGTGTTTACTAGCATTGACCTTCTTGTCATTTTCAGCTGGTGATTTTGGAGTAGGAGAGCTGTGACCTGGCGATGCCCTTTGCTGTGGCCTGAACTGGTTTGCTTAGGTGTTGCCTGTGCAAAGTACATAGACTCATTACATGAAACAACACAAGAGGAGCGGCATAACAATAACAAAGTAAAGTGTTTTAGGTTTATTAATGCAGTCATTATTTAGAATACCGCAAGATGCTTTTTAGCAGTAGTCATGGCATACAGGTAAGTATATAAAGCCGATCAGGTACAAAACATAGACTAACTTACATGCCTCATTCTAATGCTTAGCAGGCTTCATTTTAATGCTTAGCTGGCCTCATGCTAATGGTTAGCAGGCCTCATTTTAATGCTCAGCAAGCCTCATGCTAATGGTTATTAGGCCTCATTTTAATGCTTGGCAGGCAACATTTTAATGCTTAGCAGGCCTCTTGTTAATGCCTAGCAGGCCTCATTTCAATGCTTAGCAGGTCTCTTGTTAATGCTTAGCAGGCCTCATTTTAATGCTTAGCAGGCCTCATTTTAATGCTAAGCAGGCCGCATGTTAATGCTTAGTAGGCCTCATTTCAATGCTTAGCAGTCCTCGTGTTAATGCTTAGCAGGCCTCATTTTAATGCTTAGCAGGCCTCCTTTTAATGCTAAGCAGGCCTGATGTTAATGCTTAATAGGCCTCATTTTAATGCAAACATTTTAAGAAAGAGTGGTGTGGGAAGGTGTTGTCACCCAATTGTAGTAAGCTTCATATATGTGTCTATATGTGTTTGCCATTTGCACCAATCAGCATCATAGGATATTTTACGTTGCAAAAACCTTCCCATGATATGTTGTTAGATGTCTATACATTTCGGGGTTTGATGGCAAATCTTTTGACAGCGCCTTTCATGCATTCTTGTTTGTGATCTGTTTGAATAAAGGTTGTCCCAGCTTCGACTTCCGACTTGGGATACATTACTTTTTGATTACTTTTGCAGCTTTTTTGATTGTGAGATGGTACGACCCCACACTCACATGGATCCGAGTAGCAGGACAGCTTGAGACATGTCTGAAATATTATGCTACCATGTTTAGAACAAGCAGACAACTGTTCGGAGCCGCAAAACCACATCACCCAATGACAAAGCAACAGATTAAAATAGCCACACAGCGAGATGGAGCTGAATAAAATACCTATCTAAGGTACTGCGGCATCCGCAAGGCTGAAAAAATAGAGGGCCTGATTCATATAATTTGTCGCATAAAAGGTGCAAGCACCGCGTGCCAAGTAATCTTTGTGCGGCATGCATATTCACAGAATACCAGAGGCATAAGTTGCCATGGTGCAGAAACAGCAAGCTGCGGGAGTAATGCACCCAACATGCCCCCATGCACAGTATAAAGCAAGGGAAATGCCTAACACAGTGCAAGCCCCCGTGCCATCCCTGGCCCAGCATACAGCACCCACAGTGAAATCACACTGAAACACCCCACGATCCCCGTACGCACCCCAGCATTATCACGTGAAAACACCCCAGCGTAATCGTGCAAAAACAGCTCCCAACCCCTGTGTGCACCCCAGCGGAACTGATATTGATATTGATATTTTATTTCTATCGCGCTCATACACAAGTGTTTCAGACGGCGACAAGGCAGGGGAGGGGAACAGGGGAGAACAAAACAGCGATCATACAAGGCCCAGTGACATTGAGAACGCGCAAGTGCATGGGAGAGGGGGAGAAGTGGAAAGTGCGAAGCAGAGGAGAAACAGGTAAATACAAATAAATTTAAAAAAAGCAACTAACAGTGGTAGTGCAGCCAGCAATTTGCAAGTGCTAGGTTTAAGGTAGCAGACAGGGTTGGTCTGATAAGTGCAGGAAGACAAATGGGTTGGGGCTATATGGGTACGGATACAGACCCCAGTGCAAGGGATGGCCCTGAGGCAGTGCGGGAGGGTGGCAGGGTGAGCAGGTACCTGGGCCCAGAGGACAGAGGGTGGCCTGGTGCACGCTGCCAAGAGAGAACAGATCAGCAGGGGAGAGGGGGAGCAAAGGCAGAAGAAAAGATGAAGGTTTTGAGATGCTTCCGGAAGCAGAGATGGTTCTCCTCAAGTTTTAGAGTGGCAGGGAGGCTGTTCCAGAGGGAGGCCCCAGCCGAAGACAGAGATCTACCCCCAGCTCATTTCTTTGAAAAACGGCTGACCCTGAGGGAGTTGGAGTTAGAGGAGCGGAGAGCTCGAGTGGGGAGGTATCTGCGGAGGGATAGCTGAAGGTATTTTCGACCCAGACACCAGAAAGCCTTGTGGACAATGCAGAGGGTTTTGAATTTAATCCTTGAATCCATGGAGAGATTTCAGAGCTGTAGAGATACGATCCCAGGGCTTGAGGCCAAGGACAAGTCTCACAGTCCACATGGGACAACCCAGCCCCCATCACCTGTGACACCACCCTGCAGGCAGCCCCCTCCACATGGGAGAACCCAGCCCCAATTACCCGTGACCCCACCCTGCAGACAGCCCCCTCCAGATGGGACACCCCAGCCTCCATCACCTGTGACACCACCCTTCAGGCAGCCCCCTCTACATGGGAGAACCCAGCCCCCATCACCTGTGACACAACCCTGCAGGCAGCCTCCTCCACATGGGAGAACCAAGTCGCCATCGCCTGTGACACCACCCTGCAGGTAGCCCCTACACATGGCAGAACCCAGCCCCTTTCACTCATGACCCCACCCTGCAGGCAGCCCCCTACACATGGGACAACTCAGCCCCCATCACCTGTGACACCACCCTGCAGGCAGCCCCCACCACATAGGAGAACCCAGCCCCTATCACCCGTGATCCCACCCTGCAGGCGGCCCCTCCAGTTGGGACACCCCCACCCCAGCCCCATCACCTGTGACCCCACCCTATAGTCAGCCTCCTGCAGACAGGACAACCCAGCCCCATCACCTGTGACACCACCATGCAGGCAACCCCCTCCACATGGGACATCACCTGCATGGTGAAGCCTGACATAGTGACACATCATCACTCCATCGAGTTTGTGTCGTGCACCTTGACTGCTGTGTAGTGACACCAGTCAGATTATCCACAGGAACATGTATCCTGCAAGCAAAAATGAATGCATACACCCGGGCCACATCCATTAGTGAGTCAGCTGGGCAAACAGATTAGCTGGCCACAGCCATCTACCCACATACACATGAAACAAGTGAATGTAAAAGTGAGTGCCTCCTGGCAATGTGACAAAGGCATGGCATCAATATCCATGGAAAAATTGTTCACCAATGACAAAATCCCAAACACCCTCAATGTGTGCCACATGAACAAATACTGGCCGTGTTCGCCACACACTGAGCTTCATTGAGCTGCTATTCCTAGAAGCTAATCTCTAATAGACTCTTCACTGGTATGCCCATTTGTGAAGGACATGGCAATCAGACAGTGCAGCATGCACCGAGCCAGCTGCTATGGCCAGCCAATGTGTAAATACCATGAAATGGCAAAAGTATATCGCAGTGCAAGAGGTTGACCAACACCAGAGATGATGATAACTCTAAAATCACATGCTGGTGAATTGGAAAAGCACTGCCTGTGTGTTACAGAGCATCAAGCAGATAATGTGCAAATGTCCTGAACATGCAACACTCCCACAGTCACCTCACCCTGCTCACTCAAAAACACAGTGAGGGCAAATACACAGAAATGTTGCACATGTGAAAGGAAACGCACACACAAAATGCCACTTCACACACCACCCCCAGTCCGCCCTTGTGTATACTCACCCCGCAAACAAACCAAGAACATAACACATGAAAGTAAGCAAACACAGACCTGACTATCAATGGGCAGGATCTGGCCTACTAAATGGACTCCCAAACAGGCACACTGCAAAAATAACTGAACGACAATTAGTGTGAGACTAAAACCAATTATATTAAACAGTTGCATTTCCAGCATACATACTGTAAAAAAAAAATATTAAATCATAATTGTGGGATGTTTTTACCCATGCATCCGAGCCCTACAAAAAAAAAAAAAAAAACTGTGCATTACTGACATTGAAAACATCATGATGGCCAGAGCTTCCCAGAAAATGCCCAGGGAAATGCATGAAGAATAGGCTGCCACCCATTTTTGCCGATGTTATGGGCACAGAAGGGCACTGCCTAAAACCACCATTGGGCTACCCACACAGTAGCCTGAAACCATTGGGAATGGCAATGCTGATTGCCAAAAGCAACCTAGAACTGTGGGGAATTCATTTTCTTAAATCCCAAAAATGGTTGCATTACCAGTACTCACCACTATCAGAAAGCCGGCGTTTTAAAACCACCAGACGTTTGTGTAAAACTGAATAAATGAAACAAAACCAGACCAAAGAAAGACTTACTGAGAGGTGGATACAATGTAAAGTTATATTCTGAAGTGACTTGAAGGTTTATAACAAGACTGGCTGAGCTCTGCAGGTCTGCAGCGGCTTAAACTGAAACTGGATTAAAATTACCAAAAATTGAAATGTGTAAATAAACTGAGGGACAGACTTGTGACTGCCACATAGTTTGTCACTGTTAAAATGTCATAGTTTTGAACTTAGAATCAGCATTCTAGCTGCATATGTAAAAATTGTTAGTTTTATTTGAATGCAGAAAACTGGGTAACTAAAAGTGACATTAGCTGGGGCCTGGCTTAAGGAACTGGATTCTGCCTGACAACTTCCCCCCAATTGGAGTGAAACTGGATCCACAGCAGTTCTCAGGCCTGGCTGCATTCTGAGGGGAGGTTACCCCTCTCTGATTGAATTACCAAGGGACTGCTAGAGACTAAACAAAGGACCCAGGCAGAGGGTTTATTGGGGGGAGGCCATAAATGGCTTCCTCTTGAACAATGGGCCTTCCAGGGCCCAGGCAGATGGTTTATTGGGGGAATCGTAAAATAGCTTCCTCTTGGCAGAAGCTGGGAGGGGCAGGGTCTCTGAGCTTGGCAGAAACTGGATAAACTGGTTTCTATACCATGTGACCTGAAAAGACACACCCCTGTTGGCCAGAATATGATTCTAAGAAAGATGTATAACTCACAGTGCGGACTTGTCAAAATTATTTAAATGATACCATAATTCTTGTGCTTTTCGGTGCACGTTTTAAGACGCGTTGGGAATTTGTGTGATGTTCTGGGGCAAAACCCCGCTATTTATTGACACCACAGACTCTGTGTTTAAGCTAGAGACATGGGAATTTACTGGAGTATGTATGGACAGGCCGTGTATATGTGTATAATTTTTAATGAAAAACCAGTGTTGCATAACCAGTTAAAAAACGCAAAATGTTGCCAGTTCTGAATGCGAGCTCTTAGAAACATCAGAGTTTGAACAGAGTATACCTCATGTGATCCGTGATGGGTGCATGTAATTTCAAACCACTGTGTATCTATGAAATATGTCTTTAGGTCAAATATAGATTTGTGGGCCAGGGGAGGATCCTCTGACCCATAAAACCTACAGCATCACTCTGACTCACAGTTCCTTCCCCAATCATGGGAGAGGGGAGAATTGGGCCAATGACAAGTAGAAAGGGGCAGGCTTAGCTAGGCCCAGGCACACACCCACTTTCAAAACACATAAAAAGAGACTGCTGGGACAGGTAGAGACATTCAAATCCAGTTGCTGCAACGCGCTCTGCCGGACCATACAACATCCAGAAGATACCAGATTCAACACTTAGACTTTAAAACTCAAAAGAACTTGATTCAGAACTCAAAGCAAGGGCCTAAACCCACAAACTGAGAAATCTTCTCAGTAGGCCTCAGCATCCAGCAAACCTAACAGCGGTAGCAGCATCCAGGAGCCGTGCAGATCAGCGCTGGGTCCAGAGAAAGCTGTACAGAAAGATCCAGAAGCAGTGCTGTACCCAGAGAAAGCAGAGCAGTATCCAGAACCAGAGATCCAGAGTGACCCAGACCGCTGTTAGCAGAACCAGAGAGCTGACCCAGATCACTGTGAAGTGCCGAGACCAGAACCGGAGTCCAGTCCAAAACCTGACCAGATCCTGACGATTCACACATTCGCGAATTTTGCCGCGATTTGCGATTTGGCCTGATTTCTTTACTTGTAAAAATATACCTGCTTTTGCCTGAACTGCTAAATTTCGTTTGCCTCTTAAGAACCATCCCTGAATCATTGCTAGAGTGAGCCTCAACTCATATTAACTAGATACCACTCACCCTGAACCTCCTGAAGGGAATTAAAAGCATTTTCAGCATATTTCTCACTGCATTGTCACCATATTCAAAGCATTTTGCCTGTGGTTCAAAACTCCTATCTGTTGTATAAGCTGCTGGGGGGTGAATTGTCCAAGAAAGTGATTACATTGTCTTTTGCTGAAACCCTATCAAGTTTTTTTTCTGTACTGCATTTTCATTCCACCTTGCATCCATTTGAAACCATAAAAGTATTGTTGCTATCTTATCTATCCTATAACCACTCATCATTTATTATAAAGAAGTGTGCTAGTGCCAGACTATCCATTATTGATTACTGCTCAGATTAAGTGTGATATTCAATTATTAATTTATTATAAAGTGTGATATATATATATATTGTTTAAATTCTCAAATAAACCTTTTAACTTGCAAAACAGAACTACTTCTTGGCTCAGTGGGGTCAGGGGGATTCCAAAAGAGGGGTGTTATATAGGGGTAGTCATCCAGAACTTATGAACTGGACATAAAGATATATCAATAAGGGTTTCCATTCAGTATCCCAGACTAGGCATTGACTTAGCTCTAGTGTTGAATTGAATCCTCTTACATAATATTAAAAGATGTCCACGTAAAAATACAAATTCAAAAATGTCCATGTGTATACACATATTTCGTCAAAAAATCAATAAGATCAATAATAAAACTCGTCAAACTCCTCAAAAACTGTGTACAATAAAAATGGAGGATAGTCCACAGACCACTCCAAAATAAAAATAAAATAAAAGGAAACGTACAGCTACATAACTATGTACAAATAAAATGGAGTAATGTCTGTGATGCTAGCTCCAAATAATAATTAAAAATGAAAGTAAACTTACCTACAAAACTATGTGCACAGGCAGCATGCTAGTCCATCTTGTGACCAAACTCTCTCAATGTCTCGGCCAGGGCACCACCGAGCATTGCATCCACTTCCCCTAGGCGGTCCTCCGCTCTCACCTTGGGGGCTTGCAGGGACTCCAGCATGGCCCTGTACATCCCCTCCCACTCCCTGCCTGCAAGTATCTTCAAGAAAGTCAGCCCGCCTCTCTGCCCGTCGAAGTGCAATCTCCACCCTGGCTATGGTGACGCTCAACTCCACAGCCCGCTGCCTCTCTACCCGGATTTGCTGCCCGTACTGCACGAACACGGAAAACATACTTGTTCTAAGGTCCGCATTTGCGTCCTGCCTGATGCCAGATACCTGCCTCCCTGAGATTGGATGCCCTGAGTACAATAGCCTCCTACTTTGAACCTGCTGCTGCCAAATTGCCCAGTGCCTGCTTCGTAAGGACACCCTTTGGGCTGATGACATCACCCGGGGGTGACGGGCCTGTGCCCTGCTCCTGGGTGCCTGCTCTCCCTCCATTGCCATTGCTCCTGTCATTCCCTGGATCGGTTTGGTGACCATCTTGGCTGATCCACTGGTGACTCCCAACTTATGCAGCAATGTTATATCCACAAGACGTATATTACAAAAGAGGTGACCACTCTATGGTGGCAGTGGTCTGCGCTGGGGGTGGCGTACCAATAAGGGGCTAGTAAGACTTATATTCACAAAAAAGAGTACTGGTACGTCAAGGATTGGCCCATGACCGGTATAAATGAATTAGTACCATATCGGTCCAATATCTGTATAACCTTGTTGGTTATATAAAGAACACTACACCCAATTGTATATAACAGAGTCATAACCATTCATAACAATTGAAAACACATTTAATGTGGAAAATTCATACATATAATTGAATCAAACATGTAATTCACATTTTTAACAGTGGATAAAATCTTTCAAACCATATATTAACGAGTTGAACCTATGAGAAATGAAGAGAACAAAATCAAAAATTAAACCAAAACGAGAAAGGAAGAACCCGGACCAAATCCGGATATAAACAAGAGTTCCTTGTCATTTAGGCATACAATTTTTCCTATACAAATAAGAACAGAGAAATACTCAGTGAAGTTACTCTGAAAGTCAATGCAATATTTCTAACTGCATTATTACCGTAGACTGTAAACATCAAATGTACCAAAAGGAAAATAATTTTTTGTTTCCAATGAATAATCTTATTAATTGAAAATAAAATCCCAGGCTCAAAGTATTGAAAAGCTGGGATTGGGTCTGCAAACGCATCCGAGGGAGAATAAGAACCCAAAACGGCTTCACCACGAAGGAGTGTCCTTGCAAATGGAGGACTGAAGACCGGGTTCTAAATCCAAACTGGATGAAGTGTATAGTGGAGGACCTCCAGTATCCTTTAATGAAAAATGCATTTCGGCGGTGAGAACTGAGTGGAGAAAATAGAATCTTCACAGTTGGATTGAGTGTTCCGCCTTCATCAGGGCAATAAGTAGCAGGACCCTGTTGTTTTGAAAAAAAAGGAGGAAAGAAAAAAGAAAAAAGTAGATGACGGTGTGGAGAGAGTAAAAGAATTAAGTGCTAGCAATTAAAATCAAGTGTAGTAAGCTATGAACAATTATATACAAAAAGGAGTTTCAGGTGTAGGTGAGATGCTTTCGTCTCAGTGCAGATCAGAGACCCTGGTCATGTCTGCAAAAAACTACTCAGTGCCATGTAAACTTAACCTATAAACAAGGGATACTCTGACAAAATGCAGATGAGTCCCTGTGGGGTAATAGGAAATAATGGCACATTGTACCCTTCAACTATAAAGTACCTAGGCCCCAGATGGCCATATACAGTTCCGGTCCAACCCCCCCGGTGCCGGAAAACAGAGAGAGAGACGGAGAAGGGGTGACGGAAACTGGGGGTGTCAGGCAGTGGGCTGCTTACCTAAGTAATAGTGCAAAGTGGAACCGCTGAAGAATGGGCAGTTCCCATGTTGACAATAGGATGAATTGGTTGATGAATGATGCAACCAAAGTGGTTGCGTGTAGGAGCAAAAATCCGTATTCAGGACTGGTGTATATGTCAGAATCCTAAGGAAATGACATATGAAAGAAAACAAGTCATGAAATAGAGGTTGCAAGCCAAAACCGGTTGCTGGAAACTAATGAATATTAAATAAGTAAATAAATACCTGGCAGGGTGGAGAGTGAAGCTCCAGTGAGCACGAAGAGCCGGCGAGGCTGGAAAGACAGCCGTGTCCTGTGAGCGGGCTGCGTTCGTGAGCTGCACTGACAGATTGGGCAAAAAAATACGAAAGGAAGACGTCCGTCGCTGTGGCAACGAAGGTACGTTGTGGGGGCTGGAAGCTGGGATTGGTGTCGATAGGTTGAGAGACAACCAATCAGAGGAGCCCAGGAAGGCGATGCCAAATGGGGAGGTGTGTCCCAGATTGCCAATCTGAGCCCGACAAGTCCGACTACTGGGAAGTTCCTCGGGGAGCCCTAACAAAAGAAGGCGGGGAGATGGGAACCCGGTACAGGAAGTGATTAAGGCATTATCGTTAGTACGCCAAACATGAGAGATGTGCCTGGAACGGTGTAAGTAAGTGAAGTACACGCCGAGAGAATGCTGAGCTATACACATGTGTTGGGTGCCCAAATTAAGTGGGACCCCCAGACTCGTTGTTGGTGCACAGATGTGATGGGGTGTACCTAGAGCGATGTCTAAGGTGAGAGGGACCCCATGTGGAAGAGGGGCTGCACAAACAGGCTGAGCGCCTAACAAAGACGGGGAGCCCTGATGGGATCTGTCAGGTGACGGCTGGCTGGTGACAGTACCCGCAAAGCTCTGCATTTGACAAGAGCCTGTTGACGGCCAGGGTGGGCAAATTAAAATGGTGATTGTTCGGTAAGGCCGTTTTGCAGGGAATCCAGTCTGTAGATCCATCTTTTCTCTAGTTCAAGGAGTCTATTGTGAATATTCGGGCCTGTTTGTATCCTGTCAAGGACCCACCAGAGGATATCATCAGGGGTGTGTTGGTGGGATAAGAAGTGTGAAACCAAAGGGGAAGTGATGTTCTTGCATCGGATCCTGGACCGATGTTCTGATATCCGAGTCCCGACACTCTGCATCGTTTGTCCAACATAACGGAGGCCACATGGGCACTCAATACAATATACAGCTTGGCTGCTTTTGCAGTTGGATTTGTTGTTCAAAACCCATTGTCTGTCACTGATCTTGAATGTTTGAATTTTCCTGGTAAATTTACACACCGGGCATGTCCCACAGGGATAGTGGCCGGTGACTCTGCGAAGATTCCAAATGCCTGTACGCGGTGGTACTCGTGTAAAAGAGGAATGAACCAGGTGTTCCCTGATATTCCTCGCTCTTTTGAAAGCGAACCGAGGAATGGGTTCGTCCGAGAGCTGTAATCGTACAATGGGCCAATACTTACAGATCACTTTTTTTAAATCAAAGGTGTTGGGGCCATGTGTGATCACACATGTAAGTCTTTCCTCTGTGGGTTCATTGGAATCTATTCTGGGTGTTAAGAGTGAGTCTCGATTAGTGAAGCAAGCTCTCTTAGTAGCAGTACTCACCAATCTTCTGGGGTATCCACGTGTGCGCAGTCGCGCACTGAGTGCTCTAGCGTTTTCGTAGAAATCATTGAGGGAAGTGCAGTTCCTCCTAATCCTAAGTAATTGGCCATACGAAAGGTTCTGTTTAATGTGTTGCAGATTTTCACTCTGGTAATGTAAAAGTGTATTTCAATCAGTAGTTTTCCCGAAAAGGTTGCAAATGAGTTTATTATTAAGACATGAGATTTCAAGGTCCAAAAAATGTATCCGTGTGGCGCTAAATTCCATAGTGAATTGAATATTATTGTTCCGTGTATTGAGCCAGTCAAAGAATAGTTGGAGCGATGTCTCATCCCCAGACCAAATGAACGGGCTGGCGTGGGTAGGACTGGTGCACGGGGGGCACTGGTGATATCTGGGCGGAAGGCGCCTGGGAGTAAGACTGGCGCACAGAGTAGCAAGATGAGGAGGGGGTTGCATTAATGGCCATCACACGCAGCACATTCGACACCAGGAATGCTACTAGCCAGTTCAGGAGATACCAGACGCCATTGTGATTATGTGCCACCTCACGAGTGCAAGCACGCACACCATCATGAATGATGCCTGCTCGCTGCCTGATACCGACTAGTAAGGGTACCACTTTGTCCCGAATGGCAACATCCACAGGCAATAGGGTGTCGGTCTGGGTTGAAACAACTGACACCTGGGGATGGGTCTGGCCTGGGGCATGTCGGCAGGTGCACACCGCTGCAGGCGATGGCACAGGGACAGGTTTTTTCACAAGTACCTCCACAGTTACCTGCACAGCCTCATGCCACTGGGTCAGGACTGCAGCAGTCACACCCACCTCACCATCCCCACCGGGCCCCATGGCTCCTTCCTCCTCCGCCACCAACTTGGATGTCTCCCAAGCATCTTCCGCAATGGATGGCACCTGTGTGTGCTCACCTGTCCCCCTGCTACCGAGGAGTCCACATTCACCTTTTCCTTCTTGGACCTCCACTCAACAGCTGTGGCTGATGGCTCAGGCGAGGCACGAGCCTCCCCACTCCCCTATGATGTTGTTTCCAGGGGGCGTAACTGGGCCCTGCTTCTGTGCCCGATGGAGGCATCCCTGCTGCCTTGCTCCACAGCACGTTCTCTGCCCTCTTCTTCCAAAGCAGCTGTCGATAATGAGACATAGAACACAAATATCAGGGTACTGTACCAATGTGTGTTTTGCACAAAACATATGCACATGAAGTACACTGCTAAAAGTCACAACCATCATCACCCTCCACAACACACAGGTACATGCAATGCACATACATACACATACATGTCTGTCTCTCACAACAGACAATCACATCGGTGAACATGGCACTGACACCACCTAGAAATAGTGCATGCTACACAAAGATGTGTCATGGGCCATACACATGTCATGCACACACATTACCTGACAGACCTCAAGCAGTGCAGTGAGAAATCACATCAGAGTCCCTCAACAGCATTCATGCAACAAGACTAGTAGGGGGGTCATTCCGAGTTTGGAGGTAGCTATGGTGCTATTAGCCAGATATGCATCCCAACCAGAGTTTTAACATTGTGCATATTACTGAAGAAGGTTACAACTCCAGCCCAAAACAAATGCAAGCCGAAAACCACATGCAGACACATTAAAAGCTGTTCATGCATCCATAGATTGACAGCAACACATGCAAATAGATTAAAAACACACACAAGTGAATATAAAACTGCATACATAGCTGTATTCAGATTCTTAGATGCCATCACACACCCACACACCCACACACCCACAAACATATATAGACTGAAAGTAAGACTTTTTAGTGGAAGTCACAGACTCTTGTTTAGAGAAAGATGCACTCACGTATTATGATAACATAGAAGACAGTTGAGGTCAGAATAGACTAATCAGATCCATGAGAGCATTACTTTGAATTGAAACCTACAAATGCAAGCTGACCTTTGTCTATATTGAAATGACCTGCACATAGCCAATAGATTGTAAAGATGATCTGGAAAACTCCAGTGTAAGTGGAAATGGTAAATCCTGCACCCATAAACGGAAATAGTCAATGTAAATGGCAAAATCAGCTTTATTAACATTCCACATAACGCTGGGACAGCATATAAGCATGCAAGTCTCAGAGCTCTCACCGCTCCTCATGCAAACAATGTATTAAAAGTTGAAAACACGTCATAATTTAAGTCGTACCACAATCTTGGTTGCAAAAGCCTATGGGGATGATGGATTGGTTAGGCGAACTGAATACATATTACATGGCCATGGAAGTTATGGTTAAGTTGCTGTTTCCATAGAAAGAGCACTTTTTCGGCGGCCTATAACTCCGCTCCCCCTGGACGAATCCTCACCAGAAATATATGGCCCACTCTGAATATTTTTGCAAAGTTTGGTGAGGTTTGGTCCAGGGAGGGCAAAGTTATAGGGGGGGTCCCAAAACTTCTGAATGGGGGAAAATCTTTGCGCACGGCTACAGATCAAACCGCTAGCTGGATTTTCACCAAATTTGCGGCAGGAGCAGTGGTTTGGTCCTGAAAGCGTGCTTTTGTAAGTTTGTGAAAATCCGTCCAGTAGTTTTCTTTTAAACGATCAAAAAGTAGGTCTCAAAAAATGAGTGATATCTATGTCCGCTCTGCGGACACATTTCCCTGTTTGATCTGCGGGCAGGACACCGATTGGGTAATTGGTAGCGTCATGTCTGCAGACATGTGATGCTTTCGCTGATTGGATGGTGAAGTGGGCGAAGTGCATCAGATTGTTCCGATGCGCCTGCCATCTTTGATCTGTGTTTTGGTGTCCGCGGACATCACTGCAAAATTATATAAAAAAATACAACATTGCACTTGTTAAACTTATCAAATACTGTCTGGGGAGGTGAGGGTTGATGAGGATGGGACGGGATGTGGCAGCAAGAAGCAAAAAAGTGGTGTTTTTTTGTCACGAAAGTCATACAGTATATTTGGAGGTAGGCTGGGCAACTGTCCCATAATTTGCTTGATGGTCCCGCAATTGGCGCCTGTGTTCCGCAGTTTGCCGAGTGGCTCTGCGGGACGCGGGTTGTCCGACTTGCTCTGTTGGAGCACAACTTGTGATCTAACAGAGTAAGATAGGAGTCACAATTAGTCATGCTGGGGGTTGGGGCTGAGCGGGGAGGGGTTCATATACATGTATTTTCCGCGAATGGGAATAACAGTGGCTGACAAGTGGCAGCTAATCTGTAAATAAGGGTCCTATTGTATAGCATTGCAACCGCAGCTACTGACGTGACAGGCTTGCCGGCCTGTCATGTCAGTAGCTTTGGGTACAATGCATTGATTCTTCCAGGTGAATGACGGCGTGACGTCATCACCACCTTTTGTCCCGCAAAGGGATGTGACAAAGTTGGCAACACTATTTGGAGTGTAAAATACCAGTGAAGGAGTAATGCGTCTGTGTTAAAATGTATTTAAAATAATATTGGAGTCAGATTGGTGCCCCTTAGAGTTTGGCATCTGAGGCAGCCAATTGCAGTGTTTGATAGAAACAGCGGCCGTGCACGTGTATGACAATACGAGTTCTCATGGGTGCGTTTAGCCATGTTGTTGCAAAGTGAGAATGTATTTAGATTCTGAGTGAAGTTCAGCAGCTTTGATTTTTTGGTTGTGAGCTAAGGCAGCCCACACATGGGACAGAAAGTAGAAGGGTCAATTGTTTTTTGACCTTGAGAGAAAGGGATTTTTTCGTAAAGCGTCAGTGAGAGGAGGTTTGTAATAATGAACATTTGATAAGGTTATGCATTCCAAAAGTGTGTACGGAGCATGTGAATTCAGTTCATGAAGATTCTTTGATGCAAGCTGATTGAGCATTACGGACTGATTTACGCAAAGCGAATGGAGACGGTGAATATTATATAAGTTTGCTTTTGACGACTGTATACCGGAACAAGCTTTAACCTACTATTATTTGAAGATTAATTTTGGCAATGTAACTCAAGTACTATTTTTCTGTGTGGTTGTCTTTTGTATGTGGTTATGGGGAGTGCAGAATGTAGGTGTATGTTGACTATAACTAGATTCACCCAGGTTCAACGCTAATATTTCTTTAAAATGTCATGTATGACTATATGGAATTGTGTATCAGTTTCTAGGTTCTTTTTGTCTTTTTTGAGATTGTTTGATGTGTGTGCTAATCATTAGTTTGAACTCTATGCCGAATTAAGAAAATAATACATATATTGAAATAAAGGTTGGGTATTGATACATATTTTCTGTTATTTTTTTGAAATAGCTACATGCTGCCTTACTGCGATTGCCATGGATTCCAGATGCCAACTTATGGGTTCTTCATTCGTCAGGTGCACGTAGTCGTCAACGGCTGGATTACTGTGACTGTTTTGTGGGACCATCGCCCAGGGCCCATGTGTGCGTACGCTGCACTAGCGATTAGGAGTTACTTAACATTTTTTATGGTGGTCTAGGCGTAAGTTAATGCAGACTCCCTGGAATTCACTGTGGGACCCAAGCGGTTCCTTCATAAAAAACGAACACTTTGTGTATGGAAAAAGAAGAAAGTGTCTCACAATTAACATTTTCGATCACGAGCGAAGAAACAAATTTGCAATTTGATTGAATATGGGAACAGTCGGATGTTCTCGGAGAGTTTATTGTGAAATAAAAGTACTTTACAAATTGTATACTGTTATTGTTTTCTTTTAAAGAGCAGTTTAATAATTTGAATTGTGATGTGGTATGTTGTTAGTCGATGTTTGTTGATTTTTGGGTTCTGCGTCACGTCCTGTAGGTGGTTATGGGCGCATTTGGCTATGCTGAAGAGGAATGTTGGGTATTTTGTGTAGATTTGGGGCCTGGCGGTATTTTCTTACCGCCAAAAATAATTTAGCAGCAATCACTCCTTGTATTCAGATTGGGTTATGTATAATAATAATACAGTGGATATGCATTATTTCAGTACACAGACATGCGTGGTTGGTATGCGTGGTTGGTATGCGTGGTTGGTGGTATTTTGGTGAGCATAATTCCCTTGTTTTATTTGTGGCCGGCCCCAATATCCAGCACCCCTTATTGTTGTTTAGATTTTTCGTGTAATCACCATAGAGACCTCAGGCTTGCATTATAGGAACACCACATGTTCACTTTTAGTGTGCCACCATGGGCAGTTTCTCGCTGTCTTATCTACGGCAGCGAGCTATCATGTGGTTTTTTGCACTAACGTATATACGGTAGTGAACTATGTCCCGGGTCTCTATTTTTGCTGACTCATGTGCCTTCAGCAAAAAGGCTATAACACACACAGTTATTTATAATTGCTCATACTGAATGACATTTGCTCATACTGAATGGCTGCAGTCAAATCTTATTTTTAGCTACCTTGAAAATGACAATTGCACTGTCTAAACATCTCCCCACATCATCAGCACTGTATTGGTAAATATAAAACACACCACCCGTCTGCTTTCAGATATTTTTGTGTATTATAAAAGTTGCATTTAAACACGATCTCCTCTTTACAGAAATAAATGAAATAGCACAGTAACAGCATTAGTTGTGATACTCTGAAAAGAGAGTGGCGGAGACAAGAATTCAATTTGTAACATTAAACACGTGGGTAAAGCACAGGAATCTCCTTTCCTACACTGACTGAATATTTTCGTACACACTCAGCCCCCACACCTCAGCGAGATAATTACCAGGCTTATTCAGTATGTAACTTCTTTGGCTGGTCGCCTTCTGGAGGGATTCACCCAGCAAAGACAAGCATCTGCTGTCACTCAAACTGGGACTTGTTGACTGGAAAAGCCAGTCTCTGCAACCAAGTTGAATCTGCTTTAGGAATCAGGCATCCCCAGCTGTCAAACCCGTCCTTCTTCGAGCTGTGTCCAGAATCGTCTGCCTTCTCCCCCTTTTCAAGATTCTACAGGCAAACTTGGTTACCGAATGCTTGTCCAATAAGATTCTATCATGTCATCTCCTCCCTCACTACACAATGGCTTATTTTTTTTACAGTTGCAACTGTAACAAACTGATTTCCTGCTTATTCAAAGTCTTTGCTTCCTGCAGTTACTGTGGACAGAGCACAGAAATGCAAAAGAAAAAAAAAAACTTGAATGTGTGTTTAAACTGATTTTCAGAGTAGGCCTCATTTTGCAGTGAAGACACATTCTTTTATTAATGAGTTATAATTATTAGTCTTGTTAGTGAGATTAGTTTGTTAATTACCAAATGTGTCTCTTGCAACATAGGCATTTCAGGTGAGAAATGGTGTGCATTTTGAAGGTACAGATGTGTGCTTTTAACTGTGAAAAATGTATTTGCATTTTATATGTAAAAATCGTTTTTGACTGAATAACCTCCCCTTACTTATATGTCCATGTTACACTGGCAACACATAGCTTGAAACAACTGCATCATAGCAGTGCACCAAACCCATGCAGTGGCGCTGCATAAAAATGCTTAATAACACATGTCTTGCTGTACCACATTATATCAATGCACCAAACCCATGCAGTAGCGCTGCACTTAAAAAAAAACATGCTATACATTGATCCTGTGCAGTGGTGCTGTACTCTGTGCTCCCAAAACACGCTAAACAATCCTACATATACCCTCCTTTTTTTTTTAATTTGGCTAATCCGAGCCACAATTGGAAAATATCCAACTTGTTCCTTTTCTTCTTTCAAAAATGTAACAATCCAATACAATTAACATTCTTGTTGTGAAGATGAAAATTGAAAGTCGCTGTTCAATCAATATAATATTAAAATTCATCTGAATTTATCAATTCTTATAAAATGTTCTCTATTTGCCTTCCCAATGGAAGTGTCCAGTCCAGTATTTCAATTTTATACTTGAAGTCAATTGAAAATAATAAAATAAAACAACTAACTAAAACAAATAATTAACATAACAGATTAAAACAATTAATTAAAATAATAAATACGTGGAACTCCACATGTCAGGACTCTTGTCTGCCTCTTTTGGTTCATTCGGGTACTCTTTCATCTTGGTACTCTTGGATCCTTCTCTATAGAAGTCATCTTTTCTTTGGCATTCCGGCTACTTTGTCTTCACCTCCACCCGGAGGCAGGCATCTTTTGGTCTTCATCCAGGGGACTCCATATTCCATCGTCTCCCGTGACCTCCGGTATAAATAGTTAATGTTCTAAACCAAAATAGAAAAGAAACAGATTAAGTATATAGCACAATACTAACTTCACCCTTTTGCCAAAAATAAAACATTTTTTTTCTGAAATTAAACACAGGTTAAAAAAGAAAATAAGCATACATGAAACAACATTTTAAATTCAATGCATTTTCATTCTGCACACCGACCATGAGCTTCCATTATATATTTTTTTTTATACCTTTTATATTATTTATTTATTTACATATATTACAGTGTTTATGTGCCATTATAATAATCAACTTTTTTAACTTCTCTGCCACTGCCTCCTGACTGTACCCATTTATTTTATCTTTTTTGTGTTCAAGGGACTTTCTGTTGTATTGTGTGCATCAGTGGGCAGTAGCCCCAGGGCTTTCTGTTTCTACATGCTCAAGCCGCCTGATCTCGTGTCTGGGATGGCATGGCTTGATCTGATTTACATGGACAAACTGCTCTATCGCTGTTTCACCTTCATTCTTCAAAATTTTATACACTACAGGAGAGATCTTATCTATAATTCGAAATGGCCCCTGCCAGGCTGCTAGAAATTTAGAATTTTTCTGTTTACTTTTTCCAAAATGAAACTTGTACACCTGATCCCCTACACCGTATTCTCTCACTGATGTTCTTTTATCATAGTATGTCTTAGCACTGTCAGCGGCCCTTTCCAGAATTCTCTGCACAAAAGCAAATGCATGTAGCAAATGCTTCCTCAGTTCATCAATGTACTCATGAACTGTGGATGCACTCACAAGTGTCTGCTCATGTGTCCTGTATAGTAGGTGTTGTGGTAGCACCATTTTCCTACCTGTCAAGACCTCATGGGGGCTAACACCTGTTGCTTTGGCAGGAGTTGATCTGATTGCCATCAAAACCAACGGTAAACGTAAATCCCAGCTGGAACCTGCTTCTGCCACGAATTTCTTTAAAATATCCACAACAGACCTATTGCTCCGTTCAACTCCACCTGAAGAGGCTGCCCGATATGCAATATGTAGTTTCCTTTTCACACCCAGTATTTGCCATACCTTACTCATTAGGGTACTTGTGAAATGACTTCCTCTGTCTGACTCAATTCTTTGTGGCAACCCACACCTTGAGAACACATGGTTCACCAGCAATGTGGCTGCTGTTTGCGCACTACATTCTGGTGCAGGAATACATTCAATCCACTTCGACATCAAGCATATCACACTTAAAATGTAACGGTGTCCTCTGCTCGACCTTTTTAAAGGGCCTACATGGTCTATTTGCAAATCTGACCATGGGAGAGTTAGGCCTCTTTTCATCAATGGTGCTCTATGCATTGGTGAAGCAGGTTTAAATTGGGCGCATACTAGACATCCTCTAGTGTATAATTCCACATGTTGGGACATATGTGGCCATTAAGCATAATCTTTCAGTATTTCCAATGTTTTTTGTGAACCTCTGTGGCCTACAGTTATTGCATCATGTGCATGTTGTAGCATTAGCCCTCTGAATGAAAGGGGTACCACCCACTGTATCTGTCCTATTATGGACTCTCTAATCATGAGTCCATCTTGTAATCTAATTCGTTTTTTATTCTTTAATAGTACCCTCAACTCTTCTTTTCCCATACAATCATTTTCTGTTAAAGGGTTTTGTTCAGGATCTATCAAATGATTATAATAGATTCCCAAAATTCGATCATTCTTTTGTGCCTCAATCAAATCTTGGTCTGGCGTGTCATGGCCCCATTGCACCACTGGTTGATCTACCTCCTTTTGTGCTTTAGAACGTGTTACTGCATCAATCTGTATTTCACCCAGTAAATCATCAATAGGTAGCAATTCTCCCATCACAGCCCCAATTTTAGCCAGGTGGTCTGCCTTATCATTTCCCTCCTTATCCTCTCCTGGTGTTTTTAAATGCCCACACATTTTTCTCCAGTATATTGTTAGATCATTCTCTGACACCAATTTGTCTATGGCTTGTATCATTTGTCCATGTTTAAGTGGCTTTTTGTTGTATGTAATCATTCCTCTTGCTTTCCAGCCAGGTAAATACTCCACAAAACTATTCCGTGCATAGTCAGAATCAGTCACCAGGACAATTTCACTGAACTTTCTATCAACTGCAGTAGTAATTGCTTTATAAATGGCTGCCAATTCCGCCACTTGACTGCTCCTAGCTCCAATCCTCATCCCTATACTGGGGACTCCTTCACATTTCAACCAGACATTTCCTATTCCTGACGCTAATTGTTTATTACTGTCATTTTCAATGTGAAAAGCACAACCATCCACATATACAGTTGGCAAATCCTTGCATGTTTTTTCATCAAATGCTTTGTGTGGTGATTGTTCAAATTCCTGCCAATTAGGTTCCACTTCCATTTCATTTGATATTTGTTCAGCTGCGCAGTCATGTGAGTCAGCTAACCCTTGAGCAATTGGGCTCTTTTTATTTTGTCCATATCTCACTTCTATAGGAAAACCTTGTAATGCCAGCGTCCATGAAGTGATTCTGGACTGCGCTAGATTACCTGACATAATTCTTTTACTCTCTAAAAACTGCAAAGGTTGATGATTTGTTTCAATAATCACCTTTTCTCCCTGAACAATGGGGCCGAAATGTTGTAGCGCCCACACAGTGGTTAATAGGGCCTTTTCACATTCATTAAATTTCATTTCAACTTGGGAAAATGCCTTACTTGCATAGGCAATTGTTTTGTGATTCAAATCATGTCTTTGTGATAACACTGCTGACATACAATGTTCAGAAAAACCTATTTCTATAAAGAAATCCCTACCTTTTATGGGATATGCTAAACATGGTGCCTTTACCAGACATTCCTTCAGTTTAGCCACTGCCTCAGACTGCTCTTTTTCCCATTTCCAGGGAGTATTCAGTTTGGGCAGTTTAGTCAATGGTTGAGTGATTTCAGCATAATTTTCAATGAATTATCTGTTATACCCTGTCATTCCTAACAACATTTTTACTCCTTTCACATTCTTAGGATCTTTTAATCTTTGTATGGCCTCTTGTCATGATGCCTGCCCCCGGAAGACCAGACCAGGCCCAGCAGCCCCGGAAGCAGGCATCATGCCACTTGGAGCATGCCCAAAAGCCCCAGTTAGGGCCTATGGCGCCAGGCTCATAAAGATAAAGTCCGTCCTGGCGCCATGGAATTAAGGGCCGAAGTGCATTCCGCCCGCCAAGAAACCAATGCCCTCAGGAGGGAACTGATAGTGTCAAAAGAACAAACTGATGAGTTGGCCAGACAACTATTACAGAGCCAGGCTGGACAAACACCTCTACCAGGACATGGGGCAAGTCCAGCTCCTGTACCATCGAGTAACCCGGTGCAGATAAATTTACCTGGAGCCATTCCTTTGGCTCCGCCTGAATGCTTTGCCGGAGACCCAAAAGGGTTTGCAACATTCATGAATCAATGCCGCTTGCACTTTTTATGTGGACCTGGAGCTTTCCCAAATGATCAGGCCAAGGTAGCCTTTGTACTGTCATATCTCAGCGGCAGTGCGGCGGATTGGTCCATTCCACTAGTTAACTAGGATAACCCAATTCTTCGAGATTTCCAGGGTTTTCGAACAAGCATGGAAAGACTATTCGCCCGACACTCCTGAGGACAGGCTTTTGACAACGAACTTTTATCCCTACGTCAAGGTAACCAGGATCTTTTATCTTACGTTGCAACTTTCAATAGATTAGTAGTGGAAACCGAATGGCCTGAAGCCAAGCGAATCACATTATTCCATCGAGGACTTCGAGGAGAACTCAAATATGTTTTGGCCCAAATCGTGAACCCGCCTCAAGACTGTGCTGAATATATAGATCTAGTGGTCCAGCTCGATCACAGATTTCAAAACAGGAAGGCTGACCGAACCAAGTTTGAGAACAGGGTGTTGGTTAAAACCCACGTAAGCTCCAAGGGAGTAGATGTCTCAGAACCAATGCAAATCGGGGGGGTTAAAGGACCCCTAACCCAAAAGGAGAGAGATAGAAGACCGCAACTGCAATTATGTTTATATTGCGGAACTACTGGTCATTTTCTTCGGAACTGCCCTGTAAAACCACCCAAGAAAGTTATAGGAGCAGCAGACGAAAACCATGTGAAATCTGATTCGGGAAACGACCACGCCCGGCAAGCGTAGAGGTCCGCTTGCCGAGCTTAAAGAAGGACACTCTGACCTCGCATTTCACCATACCCATGGTCCTTGTAGATCCAGAGCAGCCATCACGCATGCACGCGGTAAAGGCGTACGTAGACAGTGGAGCCATAGGAAATTACTTGGACTGGGAATTGGCTACCAGGATGAATCTATCTGTCACCCGCAAGACCACGGCCGATGTTGTCACCACTGTAGATGGAACGGAAATTGCCTCTGGACCCGTAACTCCTTCCACTGCAGAGATGACATTGCTGAGTCAAGATGGGCATCGAGAGGCTATGATGTTTGACTTAATCAAGGCCCCACAGTTTCAGCTGATACTGGGGATACCTTGGTTGGAAAAACATAATCCCTGTATTGATTGGTGAGAGAAGAGACTAACCTTCCCAGAATGTGCTCACACCTGCTACCCAAGGAAAACTCAAAACTCAGTCCTGGCCCAAGTAATTCCAGTAGCCCCATGCAATTACCTGTTGAATACCAATACTTTCAGGATGTCTTCCAAAAGGAACAGGCAAACACCTTACCACCTCACAGATCATATGATTGTCAAATAGATCTTGTACCTGGAGCACAACCACCTTGCAGCAGAATCTATGCTCTTACGGAACCCGAAAATCTTCATTTGCGCCAGTACCTAGACCATTACCTTGCTAATGGCTTCATTCTCCCGTCCAAATCCCCTGCATCTTCAGCTTTGTTCTTCGTACCGAAAAAGGAAGGCGAACTTAGAACATGTATAGACTACCGCGCACTGAATCAGATAACCATCAAGAATCGATACCCACTGCCTTTGATCCAAGAACTACTTGACCAGGTGAAGGACGCTTGTATATACACGAAACTAAACCTTCGGGGGGCATAGCATCTGGTATGTGTCAAAGAGGGTGACGAATGGAAGACTGCTTTTCACACCAAGTACGGACTATTTGAGTACCAGGTGATGCCCTTCGGACTATGCAATGCACCAGCAGCCTTCCAGTTCTTCATGAACGATGTCCTCCGAGAGCTTATCAACGTTTGTGTGGTCGTTTACATCAACGACATCTTAGTATACTCTTTATCAGAATCTGAGCATGTAAAACACATCCGAGCAGTCCTAGAGAAGTTACGCCAGCATAAATTATATGCTAAACTGGAAAAATGCATCTTCCACAATTCGGAAGTGGAATTCCTTGGATTTATTCTGACCCCGAGAGGAATCCGGATGGATACAAGAAAAGTGGATGCCATTCTTAATTGGCCTTCGCCAAGTTCAATCAAAGGAGTTCAAAGCATGCTTGGCTTTGCCAATTTCTACCGCAGGTTTATCCCGCACATTGTACATCCTATCACAACACTATTGCGAAAAAACAAACGCTTTGTGTGGACAGAGGAAGCCGAGAACGCCTTCCAAGAGTTAAAAGCTAAATTCACATCTGCTCCCATATTAAGACACCCGTGCCCTGAGCTTCCCTACATAGTGGAAACAGATGCATCCAGTTCAGCCATGGGAGCAGTCCTTTCCCAAAAGGATCCCGAAACTAACCAGATTCACCCAGTGGCGTTTTGGTCAAGAAAATGTTCAGCCCCCGAATTAAACTATGCCATAACCGACAAGGAGCTGCTGGCCATCAAGTCCGCCTTCAAGGCTTGGCGGCACTATCTACTGGGTGCCAGACATACCATCACGGTCATCACCGATCACCGCAATTTACAATACCTAAAGACAGCCAAAGCCCAATCTTCGCGCCAACTCCGTTGGGCATTGTTCTTCGCCGAGTTTGATTTTGTAATAACCTATCGACCAGGTTGTAAGAATGGTAAAGCAGACGCATTGTCTCGGATTGGAATGGGAGAAGCAGAAATAACTTTAGAACCCGTACCCATAATTCCGGAACAGAGAATCCTTGGCCTGACTTCCATACAGACACTGGAGAACATTCAAAACAAGATCCACCAACTCTTTGATTCCGTTGCCCTACAGGTCTGGGCAAAGAAAGGTCCAGAATACTCTGTCATCGATGACTTACCTTATTACCAAGGCCGGCTATTTTTACCGCAAAAGGAACTACAGGAACTTGTCATTTCCCATTACCATGACACCTTAATAGAAGGGCATCCGGGTATTGCAAAAACCGAAGCTAAAATTAGGAAGCAATTTTGGTGGCCTACCTGGCGAAAGGATGTCAAGTCATTTCTCATGTCTTGTGGCATTTGCGCACAAAATACAGGGCAAAAGAAAAAACCTGCTGGATTATTGCAACCATTAGACATACCACCTACCGCTTGGCATACCCCGGTACCAAGGTTACAATACCATTCTAGTTATAGTAGATCTTTTTTCTAACATGGCCCACTTCATTCCTTTAAAAGGGATACCTTCAGCTTCAATCCTAACCAAGGAATTCCTTGAAAATGTTGTCCGCCGGCATGGCTTTCCTTCAGTGTTAATTTCAGATCGGGGCAGTCAATTCATTTCACATTTTTGTAGGAAATTCTGCCAGCTGGCACAAATTGATGTTAGGCTTTCGACCAGTCACCACCCTCAGACCGACCGTCAAACGGAGAGGACCAACCAGACTCTTGAAAAGTACCTCCGTTGTATGCTACATCAGTCTGAGGGGAATTAGAAAGACATTCTGTGGATCGCAGAGTAGGCGTACAATAATTCCGTACACTCAGGAACTGGACAAAGTCCTTTTTTTACCAATTATGGGCACCATCCTCGAACCTCAGATTTGGACTCACCCCAGCATTTAGAGATGCCCGCAGTGGACCATCTCCACGCTGTTATTACACAAGCCTTTAAAGAAGCAACCATCCATTTGCAAAAGGCTAAGGAAAAATACAAAAAGGATGCGGATCAGCACAGAAGTGAAGCTCCTCAATACCAAATAGGGGACCAAGTATGGTTAGCCACTAAGCACTTACCACTCAAGGGGACTCGGACCTTTAACCCCAGGTATTTGGGACCTTTTTCTATCAAGGCAATTATTAACCCAGTGGCGGTCAAGTTGGACCTACCTGCTCATATGCAAATCCATCCCGTTTTCCACGTGTCTCTTTTGAAGCCAGTGCAACCAGGAACAAGGCTAACCATTCCACCTGAACCTATCCTCATAGACGGGGAGCCCGAGTTCGAAGTCAAGAATATTTTGGACTCAAAAAGAGTGAGATCAAAACTCTTTTACCTAATTGACTGGAAAGGTTATGGTCCACAGGAAAGGTCTTGGGAACCTAGTGACCACGTGCATGCACCTCGTTTAGTGAAGAGGTTCCATCGGGAATTTCCAGACAAACCACGGCCAAGGGGGGGAACGACTTTAGGAGGGGCCTTGAGGGGGAGTGCTGTCATGATGCCTGCCCCCAGAAGACCAGACCAAGCCCAGCAGCCCCGGAAGCAGGCATCATGCCACTTGGAGCATGCCCAAAAGCCCCAGTTAGGGGCTGTTTGGGTACAGTCCTGGCGCCTATGGCACCAGGCTCATAAAGATAAAGTCAGTCCTGGCGCCATGGGCGCCAGGCTCATTATTGATAACTTACCTGAAGCAGACCATGCTGCATACTCACCTGAGGCAGACCATGATGCATGAAGACTCAAGCCAAATGAGGCTGAGGAGGGACTATTTTACTGAAGGGACTATTTTGTTACTTGGGTGGGGCTGTGGAAGAATACTTACCTGGATCTTCTTCCAAGGCTATTTAAACCACGCCCGGACAGCCACACGTGCTTCGCGTTATTCTGCTTGCTGCAGCGTAATGCTCACCGTGTTTTCTGCAGCTCCAGTCTTCAGCCACGCCCGCTTCAGTCCTGGGACTCCTGAAACAAGAAAACAAAAAGGATAAAGGTTAGAACAGGAGTTTTAACTTTAATCCTTACCTGAATCCTGATCCATTTCGCCACGGAACTGAAAGAGAGAAGTCTTTGGAGCATCGCTTCGCATTTCTACGGCGCTGCGCTGAACTCACCTGCTTGGCGGTACTTCAGCATTCCATCACGCTCTCTCCATCTCGCGGCTGCCCTCCGACACCTAAGGAGACAAAGACAGCAAGGTGAGCAAGGGGACTCTCTAAGGCCATACAATCTACCCACAAGGACTTACCTGATTTACCACGGGAGGTACTCACCTCATTTCGGGTCGGCACAGTCAACTCTGCTTCATCGCCGTACCCCGGCCCCTAAGGGGAAAAATACAATAGACTTTCCTGAATCTTACCGAGTGCCATTTGGAAATCTTCGAGTGGATTAATCGGCAACCTGCAAGGAATCGGACAGAGTGAAGAGCAGACCTTTGAACTCTTATGAACAATTGGACTTTAGAGTCAATACTGGAACTCACCAATTCCTCTACGCCAGTGAAGTAACTGGTCATCAACGCGCCCCTGCGGTCGATGCAGGATGGAGAGCTCATCCTTCCAAACCATCAGGTGAGACTAAGGAGGGGACATCAAGAGTGATCAGTGGGAAGACAACGGGAGTGGGGAAGGTGGTTCCACAGGTGGTTAATTCCTCTTCTCCTTTGCAGAAGAATATTCTTGCGAGCCAGACAAACTAGGCTGAGCGGGCCAGTCCAGTCAGTCATCTTGGCGCTACACGTCACGCTGGTGGAAATAACAGCGGCCCAGTTCCGGTCGACGCCCCCGTGGGAACCAGGTGAGCGTAACACCTCTATCTTCTTCTTTTGTGGATTTAGCCCATGTTCAGTCACTTCATGGCTTAGAAAGTTAACTTTTTTCTTGCACCATTGTGCTTTTTGCAAAGATACTTTGGCGCCTGCTTTCTGCAATTGGCCAAGCACATGTCTTTTTTCATCAAAATGGCTTTTCAGGCCTTCATTTTTTATCAAGACATCATCCACGTAAACTATGGTTCCTCTTTCCGCTGCATCAGGCATGGCCTTTCTCAAAAATATGCCAAATTCACTCCCACTATTGATGTACCCGAACGGCGTTCTAAGCCAGGAGTATTGAGTCCTGTCAAATGTAAAGGAAAATAAATTCTGTATCTCCTCTGCCAATGGCATGCAACAATATCCAAATGTGAGATCTAATGTGGTAAACACTTTTGAACCATGTACCTGAGCTAGGCCCTGATCAACGAATGGCAATGGCCATCTGGACACTGGTACACTTTTATTTAACTCTCTCAAGTCTGCACATAGCCACCATTGACCATTTGGCTTTAACACACCTAAAATAGGTGTATTGGATGTGCTATGAATGGGTCTGATGATTCCCCGCGATTCCGAATTTTTTATAATCTCTGCCAATGATTCTAAACATGCCAGCGGTAGTCTATACTGCTACACCCTTCTGGTAGTGTGGCCACATGTTAATCAGTTAAACCGCAATCATAAGCATCTTTTGCAAATACATCCTTAAACTCTATAAATATCTCCCTCAGATTGTTTCTATCCTCATCGCTGTCACACGCATCCGCTAAGGAGATCTGCTCTTCTATCATTTTGGAAAATTCTGGAAAATCTTCTGGTAAGGGAATCTCGGCGCTTTCCTCTAACTGTGTGGCTGTGTCTTTTTGTAAAGCTGCCACTTTTAAATATTTTGGCATATCAGCTTCCACTTCAATGGGCTGATTTTCTGTTTCATTTTCATTTAAATTAAATATTATGCAATCCTCTTGATGGCAGCACACTGTCTCATTTGAATCATAAGGATACACAGAATTAATTTTAAATATTCCTTTGGGCTGAGAGTCCAGGTGTTCTGGAAACTCACCCTTGGCATCTACATACTTTTCAGGAATATTTCCAATCACCATGTTATTTAAATCTGCCGTATAATGTGATTTTTGTATGGCCATTCCTAATGAAGAATTTTCCTCCAAGTGAATATCTTGACACCCTTTATTATTCACAATCATTTTTATAGACCCTTCCCCAAAAACTATCAATGGAATGTATTCATAATCCAGGCCTTGCTGTTTTATGGATTAATTCAAGCACACAAATGCATCAGAATCCTTCATCTGCTGTCCATTTTTGCACTTCAGCGTTATTGGAAACTGCTTGGTGAATGCAGGGTTAACAGTATCCTTCCTCAGATGTAATTCAATTGCATATGGAACCAGTTGTGCGCAATGATAAGCCCTTCTTTTGTCTTCAAATGCAGGTGCAGGCCCACCTAGGCGTGACCATATCTTTTGATTAAGGAAATCTAACACCATACACATTCTGTGCATGATGTCATTTCCCACGTAAAAGTCATTTTGTGCTCCACTCACTATCCATACATTATGGTGAATTGTTTTCTGCCCAATGCTAAATTTAAGCATGCATCTGCCTGCAATTCGGTTTTCAAAGTCTGGAACGTCCAACCCAGAAAGGTATTGGTTTTTAATCCTAAATTTCGGGATTTCCTCCCTCTCCATTATTTTTTGCAACAATTTCTCATTAATGAAGTTCCTCTCCTGTTCAAGCGCTAAAGTGGCTTTTATTGTTTTAAAACAGTCATTTATACCAACATGAACCCATGGTTGCTCATCTTCCATGTGTATTTCAGCAAGAGTGGTAATGTGTTTTTCTGAATCTGTTTTAGGAGGAATATTCTGTTTGATTGTTTTCTCTTTTAAATAAAAGCGTAATGTGTGCTCATCTATGGCAGTCTGCCAATTTTTCCTTGGGTCCAAGTATATTTGTATAGGTAGTTTTTCATTGTCGCTCTGCATTTTGTCTTGACATATCAATATAACAGTGACACTAGGTATGCAACTATTCTGGAGATATACCTCCACTGCATCATTTGTTTTGGCAACGGTGTGACATTCATTTATGTTGCTGTTTTGTGATTTTAGTTTCTTAGGCCTCAATGGTTTTTTGGTTAATAACCACAGCACTCCATTCACCCCATCTATGAGAGGAGACAATCTTGTCAGGCAATCCGTCCCCATCAGAAATGGAATTTCACAAATAGATGTGATCAATACCTCTTGTTTCATTCTGTGCTTTCCTATTTTTATGTCAACCTCAGTTACACCTATGATGGGCACCTCCTCCCCATTAAAGTTATGCACTGGACCTTGATTTTCCTTCACTGTGATCTGATTCTGTGGGGGTCTCCCTTCATTGATACTCTTTACCAGCTCCTTGGACATAATTGTGGCCTGTGCGCCAGTGTCAATCATAGCAAATGTGTGGCATTTTTCTCCTACAGTGATGGGTGCATAATATCTGTCCTCAACTTTCTCTAATACACATAAGAAGTGTGAATTCTTACTGATTTCAGGGCTCACCTTTCTCAGGCCTTTTTCACTTTTGGCTAAGCACATTGGTAAATGGAAAGACATGTTTCCCTCCTTTTTACCCATCTCTGCGCAAGAGACTTTATTCATTTCTCCATGATCAGAAGTTTTTTGGAGTGTGGCCACTGTTCACTCATCCATCTGGGTAACATCAGAGACCACATTACAACCTTCCAACTGAACATGTGTAACAACATCATTCAGCAATGTGTCATTGTTTAATTCTGTGCATTTGTGATCATTTAGTGTGATACCAGCCCTTTCAGCCTCTTAAAAAATATGTGGCTCAAAGAATTCTTCAGGTGATTGACCCGTACCCTCCTTTGAGTATCTCCTTTTTCTACCTGTGTTTGGTCATTGTTTTGCTTGCCTAGGGAAGGAGCTATAGCATCCCCACTTACTCCCTGTTCACTGGTATTCCTCATGCATGAGTCATTTTTCTTAAATCTGTCTCTTTGTTCTTTTGGAATTCCAGGTGTTTCTTTTTTATTTGCACAAATCGTCAATGTTTGATTTAGTTCTAGGTTAAACCGTACCTCTTTTTTCAAAGTATTTGCATTTTCTGTTACATGTTCATTTATTGGTGCTTTCACTTTTAAATCATTAGGCATCTCAGAGTCATTATGCAAAATTACATCAGGGCAATCCGTCTTTTTGGCACTGCAGGTGTCATAAGTACTTAGTCACTTCTCAGAAGCCCCCCGGTCATTGCTAGGGCCATCAGCCCCCTCTTTAGATGGTTGTTTCTGTGCTGTATAGAGCTTTCCTATTTGCTCAGCTAACATTTTCACTTGGGCCTCAAGGCACTGGAACCTTTCCATCTCTCTAGAATCCTCTTTCTGTGGCCTAGGTCGATATTGGTTGTTTTCCCCCTGATTGGATCTATTCTGATACCTCTCAAGTGATTTATGTCTGTTGGGATGGTTTCTGAACTCTTGATTCATTTGTGGAGGGGAGCGGGGTGCACCCATCCTTTGATTATAGTCCCCTGGTGGGGAATCATTGTACTGACGTGGATTGTAGTTCATGTTTTGCCTCATGTCCTGTCTCTCAGATTGTGGGTACTGGCCCCTATGTTGATTTCCATTATCAGTAAATCGATCCACATATCGGGGTCTATCCTGATTACCATATATCATGGTGTTGGGATCAAATCTGCTCTGTGTCCCCAATGACCGGTAGGGACCATCATTTCTTTGATCTTGATTTTGTCTCTGGATATTGTTCATACCTGCCATATCAGGCCGATATCCTACCCGGGGTCTGTCCCCTAAAAGCCTAGGGCTGATGTAGCTCTCCCTATTACTAGGATCATGTGATTGGAACATTGGTACAGGAAAGGGCGATCTTTGTTGATTACCCCTTTGTTCAGGTGACACATTATTTTTACCTTGGCTTTGAGCAGACTCAAGGGACATTTTGGCTGACCTGATTTCCATTACTGTGGCTGAGGGTTCTTTAGATTTAGGTCTAGTATCTTTCATTTTATCACTTTCTCTACCCTCAAAATAGAGTACCTCATATAGTTTTGTGCTTTGATGTACAATCCATTCAAGGGACTTGTCACAGTCAAATTCACGGATACATCAAAGCGAGAAAATGCTCTTTTTAAGTCTTGTAAAAATTGGCGAGGGGATGTATTAGGTCCAGCAGTGATTGTGTAAGCGACTTTCTTTGCCTCCTGCAATGACTGAAAAGGAGAAAAATGACACCTAATTTCTTTTTCAAACTCCACCCATGTCATATTCTGCTGTTCATTTAATCCCCTTATGATGCTGGCCGTCGGGGCATCTAAAGTTAAATGAAAATATTGTCTGTACTGTTCCTTAGGTATCTGGACTGCTTTAAAAATGTCATGAACTGCTTCTAAGTGATCCTCAATGCAGCATTCACCTCCCTTTTTAAATGGTTTGATCAGGGCTTTAATGGATTTCATTATTTTTATGGGGCTACTTGTTGCAATGCATGGAATTTCACTACTTTGTGATTCAATCCTGTTTTCAGGTGTATGAGATTGGTGGCTGCCCCCAATGGGAGTATCAAATCCCCGAAGGGCGCTGCAACCAAGTTCAGTCACCGGCCCAGTCACTGGAGCACTAGCTCTTTGGGCAGAACTAGAATTCACCTCCACTCCATTGAATGCGGTACCCTGCCGCCTCTCCTGGGACCTGGGAATGCACATTTGCTGTTCTAAGTCCTTACACTTTTTAAGGAGTCTGCTTCATTTTGCAAATAGTTGTTTTCCTCACTCATCTTATTAATCACCTCCTGCATGTCGCACATTTGCATTTGGCATTCGTTGAACTCTTTATTTCTCTTGTCTCTTTCTTGAGTCATTTTAATGATATGATATGATATGATATGATATGATATGATATGATATGATATGGTATTTGTAACGCGCCTATACACAAGTGTTTCAAGGCGCGACGAGGCAGGGAGGGAGGGAAACAAGGGGAAAACAGACAAACGATCCTACTAGGCCAGGTGTCATTCAGATCGCGCAAGTGCAGAGGTAAGGGGAAAAGGAGGAAGTGCAGGGGGGAGGAGGTGGGGGGGGGAAGTGCAGTACAAGGTAAGTAGCGTAAAAAAAAAAAAAAAAAAAAAAAAAAAGAACATTTCTTGTTCTGCACTCTGGAGATCACATTCTTGTTCACAATGTTCTTTTTGTAAAATCTGCATTTCTGAAGCAACCTCATCTTTATCCTGTCTAATGTAATCCACTAAGACTTTTAAGTGTACCAATTCTTGCTCACTATCCTCAAATTTTTTCTTGCGTTTGGATAACTGAGCATCAAAGTCTCTGCATTTTAATTGCATGTCTTTTTGGCATTCATCCATTTCTGCTCTTAACATTTCCTGATTTTTACTTGCCCCATCTAATTCAGTCTTTAACCTGTTAATTAGCTGGGTATCATTTTCCTGCATTCGCAGGGACCTATTCAAAATAAACCATATTTTGCCGCATAGCCGTATTAAACAGTCTTTCTCTGCACTTTTATCGGCTGCATTCAATAATCTTGTAAGGCAGACCTGAATTATGCTGCCTTCTGCAAAAAATATTGTCTAGTTTTTCTTTCTGCACCTCACCCTGAATGCGGTCTTGCCATTCTAAGGTACTGTTCGACGACCACGTCCCATGTGCAAACAACTTTGCTTCTAAATATTGCACTAGGTCTGAAAATGTGGTTTCCCTTTGTGACATTCTGAAATTCGTTTTTAGTAACACACTGCTATTATCAAATGGGTTCCCTTTAATGTACCGATGGCAGTGTGAGACACACTTGCCACGCCCAGTAGGTGCTCTGTGATCACTTTCCCGGCCTGCAACGCACCATAAATATGTTGGGTATTTTGTGTAGATTTGGGGCCTGGCGGTATTTTTTTACCGCCAAAAATAATTTAGCAACAATCGCTCCTTGTATTCAGATTGGGTTATGTATAATAATATTACAGTGGATATGCATTATTTCAGTACACAGACATGCGTGGTTGGTATGCGTGGTTGGTATGCATGGTTGGTGGTATTTTGGTGAGCATAATTCCCTTGTTTTATTTGTGGCCCCATATCCAGCACCCCTTATTTTTGTTTAGATTTTTCGTGTAATCACCATAGAGACCTCAGGCTTGCATTTCGGGAACACCACATTTTCACTTTTAGTGTGCCACCATGGGCAATTTCTCGCTGTCTTATCTTCGGCAGCGAGCTATCATGTGGTATTTTTCACTAACTTATATACGGTAGTGAACTATGTCCCAGGTCTCTATTTTTGCTGACTCATGTACCTTCAGCAAAAAGGCTATAACACACACAGTTATTTATAATTGCTCATACTGAATGACATTTGCTCATACTGAATGGCTGCAGCCAAATCTTATTTTTAGCTACCTTGAAAATGACAATTGCACTGTCTAAACATCTCCCCACATCATCAGCACTGTATTGGTAAATATAAAACACACCACCCGTCTGCCTTCAGATATTTTTGTGTATTATAAAAGTTGCATTTAAACACGATCTCACTCTTTACAGAAATAAATGAAATAGCACAGTAACAGCATTAGTTGTGATACAATGAAAAGAGAGTGGTGGAGACAAGAATTCAATTTGTAACATTAAACACGTGGGTAAAGCACAGGAATCTCCTTTCCTACACTGACTGAATATTTTCGTACACACTCAGCCCCTACACCTCAGCGAGATAATTACCAGGCTTATTCAGTATGTAACTTCTTTGGCTGGTCGCCTTCTGGAGGGATTCACCCAGCAAAGACAAGCATCTGCTGTCACTCAAACTGGGACTTGTTGACTGGAAAAGCCAGTCTCTGCAACCAAGTTGAATCTGCTTTAAGAATCAGGCATCCCCAGCTGTCAACCCCGTCCTTCTTCGAGCTGTGTCCAGAATCGTCTGCCTTCTCCCCCTTTTCAAGATTCTACAGGCAAACTTGGTTACCGAATGCTTGTCCAATAAGATTCTATCATGTCATCTCCTCCCTCACTACACAATGGATTATTTTTTTTACAGTTGCAACTGTAACAAACTGATTTCCTGCTTATTCGAAGTCTTTGCTTCCTGCAGTTACTGTGGACAGAGCACAGAAAAGCAAAAGAAAAAAAAAAACTTGAATGTGTGTTTAAAACTGATTTTCAGAGTAGCCCTTATTTTGCAGTGAAGACACATTCTTTTATTAATGAGTTATAATTATTAGTCTTGTTAGTGAGATTAGTTTGTTAATTACCAAATGTGTCTCTTGCAACATAGGCATTTCAGGTGAAAAATGGTGTGCATTTCGAAGGTACAGATGTGTGCTTTTAACTGTGAAAAATGTATTTGCATTTTATATGTAAAAATCGTTTTTGACTGAATAACCTCCCCTTACTTATATGTCCATGTTACACTGGCAACACATAGCTTGAAACAACTGCATCATAGCAATGCACCAAACCCATGCAGTGGCGCCGCATAAAAATGCTCAATAACACATGTCTTGCTGTACCACATTATATCAATGCACCAAACCCATGCAGTGGCGCTGCACTTCAAAAAAAAAAAAAACATGCTATACATTGATCCTGTGCAGTGGTGCTGTACTCTGTGCTCCCAAAACACGCTAAACAATCCTACAGGAACGTCACCAAGAAAGGTGTTCATTATCACTAGGGTTGGTTATGTGAGAGTCAGGGGCGTGGCATATGATTTAGTGACGTCCGGCCACTTCACCTTAGGCCGATGCAGCAATGGTTAACAATAGCACAAGATGGACGCGCCCTGTTGCCAGATTTCGTACGTTTCTCAAAGAGGAGAAATGCGGTAAGCTGATGTGGAAATGTTTGCGATAAATCAACGTATGTACAAAAATACATGGTCACACACTCCGCACAATAATATTTTGTGAGCATTGCACTTTTGAAACTTATGCAATAATGTTTGGGGAGATGAGGGGTGATGATCATGGTTGGAATATTTCAGACGTAATTTCGAATGAGTTTACAAAGTTTGTTGGAATTTTGTACACAGTTTATATGATGAATGATTTGTGTATTATTTTGACACTTTTGAAAAAATAAAACATGGGTGGATTTTCAGCAAATTTGCGTAATGCTCATTGGCAAGGATCGAGAAGCATAGTTTTTTTAGTGCCTGAGGGGTAGGCTGTAGTCATGGGCAGTGGCCCGAATGTCGGTGTCATGGTATAAGGTCATGATTCGGACAATGTGCATACTGGCTATGACCATAAGGGACAAAACATAGTATTAAAGTGGTCATGTCCACCTGGGGCTGGCTTTGTGGTAAAGCTATTCGCAATTAGGATAGATTTGAAAGGGAAGACAAATCTGCTTATGTTAATATGGTTAGAGAGATTTTTTTTTGCCTTTTGGAGGCTGCCTGGAAAGGGAAGAGGGGCCCTGTATGGAACTGGCGGCTTCCCTTTCCATGGTGGCCATCTTGGAAAAGGATTTTATTCCTAAACCAGGACGCAGCATCCCGGTATAGGATGAGAAATCCTATTTTTTAGTAGCACGGGTTACCGCTTTGAAAACCAATGCTGGTAATGGCATTGATCTCCCATTTTAGGGGCTGAATGGGGGGTAATGGTCCAGAGACTTCGTTATCCACTCTCGCTTCGCTTGGGCCGATAACTAGGGCTACTGGGCCGTTATCCACCGTTCCAGTCCCTGGAACGGCACATGAATGCTACAATATTCACATTACATAACCGAAAATGTAAAGGGGAAATGTTGGAAAATCTTATTGTCTATGTATTTTACTGAGAAATACAAAGTAGATGGAGCCTATGCAGGAGAGCTAAGAACGAAAGGTGGGGATGGAAATGAGGGAAGAGGCACCAAACACTAATATGGAGGGGCAGATGGAAAAGGGCGAAATGATGTGCGTGTGTTATTTCTAAGGTAGGGGTAGTAGGGTGGCCAAGTGACCCCGATTTCGCTGGATTGTCCCTCAATTAGGGTTTGCAGAGTGGCTGTGAAGGACATAGGTTGTCCCGACTTGCGTCGAAAAAAACCTGCCTCCAGCATAGCCACTCTGCAAACTGAAGTGCCATCTGCTGAGCACGGTGCTGCCGCCTGCTGCTTTCTTTCCCCGGCGGCTCTGCAGCCCTGGCTCCTTTTGAGCCTACAGATCGAGCTGTAACGCTCGCACACCTGCCTTAATTCAAATGCTAATGCTTTGTTCCTGGGGTCTTGATGGTCATGTTTGCAGTTAAAAAACTTGACCATCACCTCCCCAGGACAAAGCATTTGTATTTAAATTAAGCCAGGAATGAATAGCCATTAAAAAAAGAAATTCAAAAAGAGGCAGGCCAAACGTGAATGAAGTGACTTCATCACTGCCTTGTGGCCAAGTGTCCCGCGACAGACTATCAATGAGTTGGCCATCCTCGGGGGCAGTGTTTCTCATGCTGCTTGATTACAGCAGTGGTGGTGTCTCTAGGGGAGGAGGGATGGCGTTAGCTGATGTCATTTTAACGTAAATAGCCATTTTGCAAAAAGTATGTACTGTGTACTAGATTGTTAATGGATGAGTATGAATAGGTGTTGGAGCCGTGCAAGGGAAATGTTGAAGTTGCAAGTTCCTACATCTGTAGAAAATGTAGTTCCAAACTGTCCATGAAGCACAGGTGTTATTGTGAAGTGCGTATGGGTTCTCGGACACGTCATCATGCTGTGCACCAGCATATGGTCATGTGGCATTCTCCGGAATGTGTGCAATGAAGTCAGATGTTCGTAGACATTATGGTTAAATTGTGCTACTAAAAAGCTATGAAATTCCGTAAAAAAACTTTGTTAAAGGGACGTTATGGTTAAGTTGTGCTACTAAAAACCTATGAAATTAATTAAAAGAAACTTTGTTAAAGGGACGTTATGGTTAAGTTGTGCTACTAAAAACCTATGAAATTCAGTAAAAAAAAACTTTGTTAAAGGGATGTTATGGTTCAAAGTAAAACCGAAAACCCCCTGAAATTCTCTATTTATGGTAAGCTAAGCAACCATAACTCGCGCCACCACCGTGCATTGCTAAGACTAACACCCAGGACATCAAAGATGACATCACAAATGTCATTGATGAGATCACTTTCTGTCGGTGTAAAGGCAGCAAAACAATGGAACTGCCTTCCAATATCACTACACAGATAGTCCAACTTACTAACCAGTTGGAAATATTTGAAAACCTATCTTTACAACCGTACCTAAGCGATATTATAAACACCAGACCTTCATAATATCATCTATTTCCTTTGTGCCATGACACCCTCGGGTGAATGCTGTGCTTAATCACAACCACCCTAACATAGCATAGATAGTGATCATACATTAAACTCAGCTCTGGCTTATATGTAAAGTTGATAACTGCCATAGGCATAGTAGCACTCGTAGTTATTTGGTTTGGGAACAGAGGTGCATATTATAAATGCAGCCGCCGCACTGAAGTGACTTGGCTGTCACTGCAACTGTAAAGAGGGCACCTGCAAGCTGGACCTGCTCTGTGCCATTGGGGATCATGTTGGCCTGGAGATTGCTGAAAAGGAGGGCATCGTGGTCACCCTTTCGGAGATAGATTGTTTTATTATTAATACAAATAAAACACGCTGGGGCTTGAACAGACTTCCCAGATGGCAATACTTCACAGAGACGAGATAAGGGGGAAGCATGTGCACTAATGAAGGGAAGTCATGATATGTTATTTGGCATTTGTATAGCACCTACTGCCATTGGTTCGTCCTCAAAGTGCTGTCAGGATGAACACACTTTGATTGAGAAGAAGTGAAAGGGTTGTAAATACTTGTTTCCATTTAAAGCCATAACAAAGGTAGGTGGGGAGTTGCTAGGTAACTAACAGCGGCCTGTAATTATCTGGTGAAGGGTCGGGTGCTTTGACAAATTGTCGAAGGGTCCGAGGACTCGTGAAAGTCAGGCTATATGAACAGCTGGATCGAATTTTGTGTGGGACTCAGCTGTATTAAATGAGAGGTGGCATTTGTGGCGGGGTGAGGTATGTTTAGTGTGTATCACAGATATTTGTTGCTTTGTGGCCCGAGACCCTGAATGCACTGCTCTTTTCTCCGGGACACTGTTGATGAAGGTTTGGAAGAAAAAGAAATGAAACATAGTTGGATTTGGTCATGAAAAGAGTTTCATAATTTGTATTTGTATTTGTTTATTTCTATTGCGCGCCTTGCCCTGGGGCATCTGGGCGCATTGATCACCAGAAGATGGTTACATACATGCATACATACATACATGGTAGCAAGTTTCACATAAAGGTACAATTATAATACAGATAGTGGCATGGGCAAAAATAGCATGTTGCATACATATAGGAGCATCATATCAAGAAATATCTATAAAGGATTACGAATGGAATAGATAGTAGCAGGAAGTAACGTTAAGAAGAGCGCAGGGATGCATCTAGCTCAAATAGCCAGAGTTTGATTTTGTTCTTAAATGCGTGGAAGGTTGGTTCTGTTCTGAGTGAGGTGGGTATTGTGTTCCACAGTTTGGCCACGAGGACTGGGAAGCTGGCTCCCCCTGCAGTCTGCAACTTGAAGCTGGGTATAGTTAATGTGTGCACATAAACTGACCTCAATGGTCTGTTAGCAGAATGTCGTGTGAAGCGATTGACCAGATAGTCCGGTTCTAGGTTGTTCTGGGCCTTGTAGGTTAGGGCTAGAGTTTTAAGAGAAATTCTGTGCGCGACGGGGAGCCAGTGTAGGTTGCGTCTTGTCTCAGAAATGAGAGATCCCCTCTGAAAGTTAAGGGCAGCCCTGATAGCATTATTTTGAATCACTTGTAACTTGTCGATGTTTCATTGGCTGGTCCCTAGATATAGGGCGTTGCAATAATCGATTGTTGACATGATTAGAGTTCTAGCAAGGATAATACAGTTATCTGTAGACAGGAAAGGTCTACAGGCAGTGATGAGTTTACAAGTATAAGCCGATGCAGATGCCACCGCATTAGTTTGTCTGGTAAGAGATAGGGCCTCATTACATGGTATGCGGTAACCATGGCCCTATTAGCGCCATGGTTGCCGCCAGTATTTTACTGTGTCCGCCTTGGTGGATGGCGGAATTACTGCCCTACTCCAAGGTGAGCGCGGGCGGTAATTCCCCATTTACCAAGGCACTTCCCCATTCCCATTTTTGCACCAATAGGGCTCAATGGGAATGGGGAAGGAGCTAATTACGGTACCGCAAATTGCGGTACTGTAATTAGGACCAAGGTCCCTTTGCGGGCCCGTTCCTTAACAGCTGCTAAAACCAGCGTTGAGGTCGGGTCCGGCAAAGGGACCTCGTAGTAGGGCGATAATGGTTTACCGGTACCGGTGCCCTTACTGGTACCAGTATATCCTTACTGCGTTCCGTGTAATGAGGCCCATAGTGTCGAGTCAAGGTAAATACCTAGTGTTTTTGTTTCGTTAGATACTTTGATGGTGCTACCGTCAATGGTAAATGCAATGTAGTCAGAGGCTAGTTTGGTTAGTTTGGACTGCAAACCGAGTATCAACAACTTTTTTGTTGTTGAAGCAAAGCCCATGATGATCCATCCAAGCCTGGATGACTGAATAGATTTGATCGAGTGCAATAGTATCAGCGACATAGTCACCTACGATAGGGATGAGTACCTGGGTGTCGTCAGCATAATTGGTGTATGAGACACCCAGATAGTCAAGTATATCAAAGAGTGGCTTTGTAAACACATTGTAAAGTGTGGGGGAGACACAGGACCCTTGAGGGACACCTCAAGGGACAGGTGCTGGTACAGCAGAAGCCGAAGGAGAGAAAACTCTCATGGTTCTGTTGAACAGGAAGGAGCTAATCCATGATGTAGCCTCATCTAACAAGTGGGCAGCAGTTTTGAGGTGTCGACAGAGAATGTTGTGGTCAACCAAGTCAAAAGCTGCTGAGACATCAAGAAAAACCTTACCCTTATCTTTTAGGTCCTCAATTTGCGATTTTAAGTCAATCAAGGCGGTTTTCGTGCCATGTCTGGGATGGAAGACTGACTGAGTTGGTTTGATTTGAGGTAATCCTGAATTTGTAAGTATGCAGCGCGGTCCAAAATGTTTAACAAGTATGGGACAGTGATAATGGGCCTATAGTTGGAGGGGTTGCTAGGGTCAAGGGTAGGTTTTTTGATTAGAGGAATAACCCAAGCATCCTTCAGGTTGTCCAGGACAATACCAGATTTGAAAGAAGCGTTGATGAAGGTGGTAATAAATGGTGCAAGGTCATAGGCTGCCTCCTTGATGATAGGGGCAATGCATGTGTCACCTTTGCAGTTAGAAGGTTTCAGCTTCCTAATGATATTTTCAACTTCACCAATAGTGAGGGGTGAAAAGCTGAAAGGTTTAAAAGCATGTTTAGGTGAGGTGAGGTTGGATGAGGATAAGTTCAAAGCAGAATCAGAGATATTACTTCTTTTAGAATTGATTTTAGTTTGAAGTGTGGCAATTAAAAGAGCCTTTTGAATGTTGGTGCACCAGGCAGCGTCAGGGATGCAGGTGTCCAAAGGGGCTATAGGAGATTCTAGTTCTTTTAGGATCTTGAATAGTTCCTTAGTGTTGGGTTGTGCCTGCAGGATAGGTTTCTTATAGACATCTTTTTTGGCTGCAAGGAGAGCTATTTTATAAGTGGAAGTGGCAACTGTTAGGTTGTTTTTGTTACTTAGAGATGGCATATTTTTCCAGTGAGATTCAGCTTTTCTTTTTTCTTTACACAGGTCTCTAAGATTTGGAGTGAACCAGGAGTTGAGATGAGGGCGAGGTTTCTGTTTACGGAGTTTCAAGGGTGTGATGATGTTGAGAGCTTTTAACATGGCCTGATTATAGGTCTCCACTAGAACGGTGGGGTCTGTGCAGGTGGGTATTGAGGAGTTAAGAATTGGAAGAATAATGGGGAGGAGTTTCTCCGTCGTGATATCCTTCTTATTCCTAGTTTTAATGGAGGGTGCCAGTTTAGATTTAGAGGTTTGAGTTGAGGACTTGATTTCAAAGATTATTTAATAGCGGTCAGCGGTAGGAGGATTTGTGAGTTAGGCTTGGTGCTTGAGGCAAGAATAGAAGATATATCCTCAATCAATGTGGAGATAGGACCTGGGGGCCTATAGATAAGGTGCACAGTAGCAATGTGGTTCAGGGAGATGGGTAGTTTAATAGAGAGTAGTTCTGCAGATGGTATATGGGTGTTAGGAATATGTCTACATTCAAGGGAGCTTTTGAAGATAATGGCTAGTCCACCACCCTCTGTTTGATTAGTGTCCCTGTCACGTCTGATGATGGAGTAGTTGTCAGGGACAGCCAGCGATAGTGAAGGGCCCGCTGCCGCATGCAACCAAGTTTCAGTGATAGCCAAGAAGTCTAAATTTTCAGATGTGATCATATCTGCTATCTTTAGTGCATGTGCAGTGAGGGAACGGGCATTGATATGCGCACCTATGAGCTTTTTGTCTTTGGCATTGGTGTGGCAGGTCCATGTTGAATGTCAGAGCATAGGTTGAGTTAAGCACATGCATAGCATTGTTAGACGACCCTGAAAGTTTACTGTTTGGGCAGAGGTGCTGTTGGTGGATCGTGTGGTGGAATCTGGAGGCTAGTCTCAGATTTGTGGTGTAGGTAAGATAAGGTTGGCTAGTGTAAGAAAATGAACGCTGGTTGTTAAAAGTAAGGGAGGAGGTTTGCTGAGTGCATATAGGGCTGTTAGCATGTGAAAGTGTACAAGAGTCGGTCACAAGGAATCGCATGCCTAAACTTATATTTCTGGTATGCGTGGACGGGGGCAGGGTAGTTTGTGGGGCAGAGACGTCAGTACTGGGAGCTTGAGTGCGGGTAGCATGACATTGCCTTGTCCCAAGTCTAATGTTTCTGAAGAGGGTAGTACATGGTTGGTTGGGGGTGGGTTTAGTTGCAAAGTGTTGTAGCCAAAGGGATGGGGCATTCAGGTAACGATTAGTAGTAGTCATTATGGCAGAGGTATTTAGGTCATTCACGTAGGGTAAGCATATCATGTGTGGTGTCCAGATCAAAACCAAAAAAGCGAGCAGGGCATACAAACTTGTGTACATTTTGGATAGAGAGGAGGGCTGCAGACAGGGGCAGAGTATGCTAGGCAGGAGGCATGATAAATCTATGGTACGTAGCATTTTAACCATTTTAACCATTTACACCAGGTTGACAAATAGGCACATAGAGGATTAGGTAAGGTTAGGTCGACTAAGGGTAATTCACTAAATACAGGATCACAATAGCTTAATGCATAGTAGTGTCATAGTAGTATCAGTAGCAGAATGCAGTCCTAATAACAACACAACAATGTAAACACTGTACAGTCATGTGCAAGTCAAAACCCAATTGTAAATCAGTACCAGCACAATGTGGTATCCATTTCAGGAGTTCAGAAGGCATAGAAATTAGATACACAAAATAGCGCTAATGGAGTAATCACAGGCAGTGAGATGTTCAACGTGGAATACAGGCAAAAAACAACACGAGGTAGAAGTGCCAGGATAGTACAAATAGGGAGACGAGCACCTTAACTCTTAAGGCAGAAGTTGAAGGAATAGTGTGAATGAGAGGAAATGCAATGGCGAGTTTCTGTGCGAACAACAAGGAGGCTGGAATTAGCAATCTGTTAAGTGGCAACACGAGAACAACACAAATGATGTTTGCATAGTGGCAACCACGTTAATGATTATGGTGTTGTAAGTATACACGCAAATGATACGGAGACATAATGCAAGAAGCACACAGAGTATGTTGAACCTCGGGAGCGACAGGAATGAGCGTTTGTGAGCAGGCGAACGCTCTATGCTATATGCAACATACGGGCAGTGAACTAGAGCTAATCACCATGACATAGGAACACACACTGTTAAAGGGTGCTGTAGGATGTGCCGTCAGTCAATAGCAATTGTAGAACAGGTTCACATAGCGAGTGAACATGCACAAAACCGCAACAGTTAGAGCGCTCTTAATACGAACAGTGAGCTACCTTGTTATAGAGGCCATGCGATGTATCCTCATCTGCCGAGTGTGGGGCAGGGTTTCTGGCCGACGGTCTGGACAGGCCTAAAACAGGCTCTGGCCTTAAGAGGCGGGCCTTTAGAGGAAGTGGCCGGCTAAAGCCATCTAGTTACTTCCTTCAGGATTAATCAGAGCGAGCTGCCAATCGGGTTACATGGCAGGCTCACACCCACAGTTGACTGGCAACTGAGCTTCGGCAAATGGCAGTGGCCATTTTAGGCGCTTTGCACATGTGTATACGGTGTGCAGAAGCACTCTTCTGGGGCATCGGAGCACAAAAACAAAAGCACAGCAGAAATGGGCAATGCTGCTGCTGTATTGCACACAAGTTACTGTATGATTTCTATCATCAGGTCCCAGAGGGGCGGCATAAAGACCTGCTTAACAAGGTTCATGTCAAACCTAGGCAGTATCCTCATGGAAACAGAAAAGCCCACCACTGAAAACACTGTGAGAAGAGAAAATGCGTGTGTGGCAGAAACACAACAGTGGCAAGATTCGAAACAGCACATCCACCCCTGGAAACACTGTCAGAAGAGAAGATGTGAGTGTGGCAAAAACACAACAGTGGCGAGATTCAAAGTAGCAGCCATACATTTGGAGAATTCCTGGGGAATGTATGTATGGCTGAGTATAAACTATGGCTAGATTAATTGATATTAACCTATACTTGGAACACTCTTGGATGCACAGTACTAGTGTGGTAGCTGCAGAGGGTGAGCGTAGCATCTGACGGCATAGGGGCATCAGGAAGAACAGGCCAACAGGGACGGTAGGCACCCTTAGGAAGCCCCCTTAGCCTCTGTATTTTACCGACTGCTCCGGCAAGCCTGCCCTATGGGTACCACTGAAGAGTATGTGCAGCAGGGTCAACTGATCCAAAGAAGGCACCAATCACGGTGCAGGGTTGGAGGGTCAGAGGGAGGGAGGGAACGCCTAAGGGGAGGGGAGGCAGGGCACAGGAATGAAAGAGGAGGTGTGGCAGAGAGTGTCAATTATCATGTCTGGAGTGCACCAGGTCCAACTTCTAATGGCTTCCATTGAGTTTCACATAAAAGATGGGGAGGTATTGCATCCCGGGATGGAAGTGATGATCAATTCACTACTCACCTGGCGGAATGTGTTTAACATGCTTAAGATTTTACACAGTCAAAAAAGCTGAAAGTTCTGGCCAGTTGACCTGGATTGCTCTGGTGAAGAGGAGAGAGCTCACAATGTATGAACAATAAGAGAGGTGTTTCTTACTTTGTCTCTGCCTCATGTCTCTTCAAAATAAATGCTGCATTTTGTTCCCAAACAGTGACTGAAAAAGCAAACATTTCAGATGTATTTTCCTGCTCTGATGGTCAAGCTTGTCACATTAACAGTAGCATGCATGTTGGCAAAAGACAAAGCTGTTACTACATATAGACTGTTCTCAAAATTCATTTGGTGTTGCACATGACAATGGTCAACTATGGAAATAAAGAGGATTCCTGACCTCAGCAGGTTCTACTGTTCAAATTGCATCATATGTCTCATCCATTTTAGATACACTCACGTAACTGTAAAAAATAACTATTGTAAAATGTGCAGTACATCAGGCTATACTTGATAAGGTTACAAAAGGAAATGCTCCAGTTGATTGAGCGGTTAAAGCGGAGGCTCTTTCCCATGTCTAGTCTGTATAAATATTGCTATGAATGAGCGAGGCACAGCCCTCCAATTTATAACGCTAAAGCATATTGACAAAATATGGGAGAAGACATTTGAAATAAAAAAATGATCATATAATATGGCAAGATACCTCCTACAACCGGATCATATATGGTGGTCTGCAGACAGCTATTTGGTAGCACTTAAGGTAGTGTTGACCTACTTTGCTCAGATACAAAATATTGCAAAAAAGTGTGATCTTTGTGGTTGTCAAAAGAGACTGGTATGCCCCACTTCCCTTTCCCCACTACAGTGAATACGCATTGTGAACAGTCTGCTATTTGTCAACAATAAAATGTTGGAAAAGTGGTGAAACCAGTTATTGGAGCAGACCCCACCCCATGGGCAACATTTATTAATATGCGGTTGGATTTTGTTGAAGTCCCAAAGTGCAGCAGGCTGCAGTATGTTCTGATTCTAGTGGACACTTTTTCAAATTGGGGAAAGGTACTGATACAGAAAAGCAGACACCGAAGCAGTAGTACATATTTTAATAAGAGACTTTGCAGCAAGATTTGGAATGCTTGACATTTTGAATGAAGATGGGAATAACCATTTTACAGGGTAGGTTATAAAGGAACTGCAAAAATACAGAATGGAGTTTTGAAAAACAGAATATCCAAATGAAGTTCTGAAATTAATCTCACGTGACCCGATGCCCCCCCCCCCCCATTGGCTCTGCTGAGTGTGCAATGTACAGTGGACAGAAAGACAGGTCTAACCCTGCATGCAATACTTTTGATCCTCCAATTGTGCCTTCCTGCCTTACCACCAATTATTATGGCCCAAATGGATGCACATTTGATGGATGGCTTGGTGCAAGACTATTGGAGAGCATTGATGAAATATATCAGTCCTATTCACACAGAGGTGAAAGATGAAATTCCAAAAGAACCAATGCAGGCATGTCATTCCCTGGAAATCTGCAGTAGAGTATATATTAATGGACATCCGCAGAAACCAGCCCTAGTGTCAAGGTGAAAGGCCTATGCAAGGCTTTTCTTACTATGAATACAACAGTCTAATGCCAAGGATTACCCACCTGGATGTATTCCAAGGAATGTGCTGCATCCTACTAATGATCCTCCTATGTCTACACTTTAACATTGCTGCAACATTCACAGACAAAAATAGAGACTGCAAAGACCAACTTTGAGAGACAGTCTCGGCAGGATAGCTCAGGGGCAAGGCGCTCGACTTGAAAGCAAGACCAGATGTTCGATCCCCGGGTCCGCACTTAGAAACCTCTGGGTATTAAGCGCGTTATAAATAACCAATTACAAATTACAATACTGAGCCACTAATTGGCCTTGGTAGAGGCGGTCAATTGTTCATTGGCAAGGCAGGAACTTTGGGAGTTTTTCTAGGTCGTGTGGGGTTAATAAATAGGATTTCCGAGTGGTGAAGCTGAGTGCACCGCTGGCAAATTTCCCCCAAGATGTTCTGCTCATCCCAATTTGACATATGATGCAGTGCCCTGATGTTCCCAAGGCAGCCTTGTACATAAATCCTGTTTGTGTTTTCCTGCAAATGAGTGACTGGCTCTCATATTGTGCAAACAATTTGTATTGTACAGACAAAGGTTAGAGATTCAAGAGTGATCAAATTGCACGCTCAAAGTACATAATCCTCTCAAGACATCAGTGTGAGGAATGAAACGTAATTCAGGAAAGTTCTGTTATTTATTCCAATCTCCAAAGGTGTAGATATGCAAGGTAACTTATGAACCTAATATCAGGGCAGGCCCTGATAGCTTTGTGAAGACACAGCCGGTACAGAATGATTGCTCTTCTTTTTTTTAAATTATCTTTATGAATATTATAGAGTGTTATAGTTACAAAATAAACTTTTCACACTTACACATTAAAATTCAAGTTGACATATAACAGTAAAAATAACTCTACGATTCTTTAGAGACCAATTACATTAAAAAAATCAGAACAAACATAATGAAACATAGATAAAGAAAAAACAAAGCATTCAATGCAACCTCGTTCTTATAATAATTTGATTTACAGAACTTATTCCAACTAACCAACACAAAAAACACCAAAATCTTAAAGTTAATAACACGTCTAATCTAGGCCTCATAAGAACAAATAGGATGTTTCCATTCTCAGGTTTTTACTACGCTTGATGTTCAAATTACATAATTTTCATAACCTCTCATTTTCTGCACAAGTTCGTCTTCGATTTTAACTAATAGTCCAGCCAAAGCACACATGAAGGCAATGTGAGGATTACTCATACATTTCTGCCATAGCATTTCACGATAAGAAACAGAACTCCCCACATTTGTATCTCCCAAACACATAATTATGTACTTTTCAAAATATCTGCAATAGACAACCAAATGTTTTAGGGTTTCCTTTTGTGGATCTATATCGCAAAAGTGACAGGTATCTGATTCAAAATGCAACTGACTAATAGGGTCTTTAGAATGTAATTGATTTAAGCGAAAACGCATATAGATTTCTCGTACTTTGATGTCTGGAAAACACTCTATGTACATCAGCCTTGGAGCCTTTTTGTGTGTATGTGATGCAAACTCTTTATACAACCGATATGAGCCAATTTTATCCTGCGACTTGGCCCAGTCCATTTGATACAACATTTTTTTACAGTTACCCACTCTCGTTGTTATGTCTTCTTTAGTGATGTTAATTCGAAGAAGAGCAAGTTCCATTCTTTTTTTAAATGATACAATCGATGCAGGATTATCTAATGCCAACATTTTAGCAAACTCAACATAAATGGAATGTCTGGGAGGACTTAACATTTTGACATACGAGTTCATTTGTCGCCACAAAAAGCGCGAGGATAAACTTGACAAACCCAATTCTATCCGTATACACGCATTGGGAACTGAATTGGCCAAGCCCAACACTTGTTTCCACATGCGGCCTTGAATAGAGTTTAGCAAATTGTCAATGTTATGCAGACACAGATCTAAGTTGTACAAAATTATCGGTTCAATCTTTAACAAGTAGAACTGAAGAGCAGGATTTAACGGAAATGTACAATATTTTCGATAGATTATTTTTAGAAGTGAAACCAAGGGTCTGACTTTGTCTGTTATCAGTTTACTCCAAAGTCTTTGGGAGAAATCATTTGAAATGTCAAAACCTAGGTATTTAATCATGGAAATTCTCTCCAGTTTGTGACTGTTTAAGGTCCATGAATAACAAGGAATCTTTTTTGAATCTGATAAAATGAGAATCTTAGATTTGGCTGCGTTGGCACATAGGTTGTGTTTATTCGCAAAGATAGAAAAGGCTTCCAATTTATTTTGTAGCCCCAGAGGAGTTTTGTCAAAAATTATAATATCATCAGCATATGCTAACCAGTGAATCCTGAGATGCCCAAGCTTCACTGGATAGCATAGAATGTTTTCCAAAATGTCCTCAATATCCACCAAATAAAGATTAAAGCGAGTAGCAGCTTACAGATGAGAATCTTAAACGTAACATCACCTTGCCTGTTTATTCTTATCTTGAAGTATGTTTCAGAATGTAAAAGGGCCAGTAATTGCATGATGTTTTCAGGGAACCCTAATTTTCTTAGTTTGCACCATAACTTATCGTGAATAACGCAATCGAATGCTGAGCGTAAATCTAGCAATGCCATATAGATGTTACCTGCCTGATTTTTTATGCAGGAATATAACATATGCGATAAGATAATCGCATTAATGGATGTTCCCATTTGTTTCCGAAAACCAGTTTGTTTGTTTGTTTGTTTATTTATAATGCGCGATTGTACCCGGGGGTATCAGGGCGCAGCATTTAAAAGAATTTTCGAGGCTTAGTTACAGTACACATAGTATGCATAATACAAGAATAAAGTACACCAATGTTATATACAAATCAGTAGAAGGCCAACAGGCCATTATATACAGGTACGCAAAAGGCACACATGGTTACAGTTTGTGCAGGTAGCGCTGGGCACTTTCTTTGTCCTGGTGGGTCTACAATTTCAGCCAGGAGACTACCAGGGAGCAGAAGTTCTGATAGGGCAAGTCTACTCTAAGGTTTGGGGGCAAGGAATTCCACACCTTGGCAGCTTTTACAGGGAAGCTGTTGCCCCCTATGGTGGCCCGTTTGTAATGGGGAACAGACAGTTTTTGTATGCAGTTCTAGTGGGTCTTAATGAGGACTGTCGGTGGAATTTGTTGATCAGGTAGTTTGGGGCGGCATTGTTAAAAGACTTGTGTGTAAGTGAAGCCGTTTTTAATAGAATTATATCTCTAGTGGAGAGTCAATTATTCTTTAGGCTGAATCTTGTGATGTGCTCGCTTCTGGAGATGCCCAGGGATTCTCTGAGAGCATTGTTCTGGAGGGTTTGCAGTTTGCTGGTGGTGGCCTTGGTAGATCCCAGGTAAAGGGCATTGCAATAGTCAAGGCGAGACAATATGAGAGCTTTGGCGAGTGTCAGGCAGCTATAGAACGACAGGAAGGGTTTAGCTGTGCGTATTAATTTGCACGTATAAGCCGTGGAAGATGCAAGGGAGCTCACTTGTCTTTTGACCTCCTGTCCGACTTTGATGTTGTTTCCGTCAATCATGAAAGAGTTGTAGGCCGGGCCTAGTTTCTTTATACTGAGCTTGGTACCTAAGATGATGAGTTCTGTTTTATCATCATTCAGGCATAGTCCATGAGTGGCCATCCATGCCTGGATGATGATGTACACCCTATTTAACAAGGCCAAATCCTTTCCATAATCTCCAGAAAGTGGAAGGAGAATCTGAGTATCATCTGCATAGTTAGTGTAGGTGATACCGAGATGATCCAAATCATCGAAAAGGGGCTTGGTAAATATGTTGTATAGTGTGGGGGAGACACAGGAGCCCTGAGGAACACCGAAAGTGATGGGTGTGGGGTCTGCAGCAGCAGTGGGTGAGAAGACCCTCATAGTCCTGCCGTTAAGGAAGGATGTGATCTAGGTAATGGCCTCCGTGAAAAAGTGAGCTGAAGTGTAGAGGTGTGAGCATAAGACAGAATGATAGACCAAATCGAAAGCTGCCAATAGGTCAAGGAGAAGGAGTAGGGCGGCTTGCCCATTGTCTCTAAGTGAGTCGATCTGTGCTTTTAAATCAATGAGGGCGGTTTCGGTCCTGTGTCGGGGGCGGAACCCAGATTGTCTAGATCCTCGGAGGTTGTGTTCTTCCAAGTGCTTCTGTATTTGTACATGGGCAACCTTGTCCAACATTTTTAGTAGAAAGGGAACAGTCGTTATGGGTCGGTAATTTGTGGGTATGGCTGGGTCAAGAGTAGGTTTTTTCAATAGTGGGAGTACCCAGGAGTGTTTTAGGTTAGTAGGGATGGAACCAGTAGTGAAGGAGGCATTAATCAGTTGTGTAATGAAAAGGGAGAGGTCACGGGCAGCATCTTTAATGAGCTGTGCAGGGCACAGATCTCCCTAGCAATTGGATTCAGTAATCACTAAACTTTCTTGTTTTCTCTCCTTTGTGTTGTCTCCCCATTGTTTTATTTCATTGGTTGATTATTGCAACAATGTACATTTCTGATATGTCTCTCTATACCCTTGTATCCTCCCTTTAACCAACCCTTGTTTTTCTGTCTTTTTATCAATACTTTGATGTGATAATCTGTAATGTGGTATGATGTAATAATGTCCTTGTCACAATTCCTTTAACTTCTCCATTGCATTTATGTTGATATCACACCTTTCTGCAAATTTAATTTGATGTAATTATGGCAAACAATATCACATGCATATGGTGATTTGATGTATAATACCATGTAGCCCAGATTTGAAAAAGGCTTAGCATAGCCGAAACATGTTATCGTTCATGGGCTTTTTTCACTTTTGAATGTTTGACAATGCAACACAATTAAACAAACCTATATTTGATGGCGCTGAGTCCTGGAATCTCTTTTGCTATACACAAAACCTTCCTTATTCTTATGATGTTCTTGTGATCTATAGAGAGCCTTGGACCTATATACAGAGACACCACAATTTCACACATAGGGCCTCATTACACGGATGGCGGTAAGAATTTACCGGTACCGGTAAAATAACGGTACCGGTAAATCCTTACCACCTTACTACGAGATCCCTTTGCGGGTTGGGGGATTTAATGCCTGCTTTTTGCAGGTGAGACCTGGTGGCTGCAAGGGCACCTGCGAGCAGAACTCCTAGTATGTCGGTACAGTAGCAACGGTGCCGGTAGCGATACGGTCGCTGTTGTTGCCTTACCGCCATACTTGTAATGAGGCCTATTGTGCCGTTGATTTCCACTGGCCAGGTGCTTACCATGTCAAGAGTATGCCCACTTAGATCAGCAGTGCCAGATTCCATTTTGCCTACTTAGCACAACAGTGCCAGATTCCATTATGTCCACTTAGCACAGCAGTGCCAGATTCCATTATGCCTAATTAGCACAGCAGTGCCAGATTCCATTATGCTCACTTAGCACAGCAGCACCAGATTCCATCATGCCCATTTTGAACCGAAGTGTCACACTCCATTATTTACAGTTATCACAGGGAGAATGGATTCCATTATACACAGATATTGCAGAAAAGAAAAATTGCAGTATACCATTTAGCAGGATATTTCGTTTGGGTTAAATTGAAAAGAATGATTACAAAAACAGAATACATACACAGATACATAACATTACATTTGGGTTACACCATTGCAACTATTACAACGCAGGGATCAGGCAGGCCGTTAGTTCAATACTGTTGTTTTCCTGGAGTCACAGACAGCCTAAAGAACCCACAGACAAAAATAATTTAGTGTGCTTCATTAAAATTGTAAACACTTTGGGAAGGCTGAGACATTGTGACACTGTGGGAGTCCCTCCTACTCTTCCCTCCGTCCAAGCCCAGGCATTCCTAGCCCGCCAGTATGTCCTAAAGCATGGTAACCACTGATGTCTAGGCTTTTTCTAACCTTGAAGGGAGCTTAATGGCCCTGGCCATCTCCCACATTTGTTTTCCTGGGTGTCTGGAAGTGTTGTATGGGGATGCCCTGTGAATCCATGTAGCATTTATTTCTTCTGCCACCCTAGGATTCTCTAAGTATCTCTAGTTCTCCTTGCCTCAGGGACTTCATTTCCCCAAAATGGCTTGGGTAGCGGAACTGACATCCTATGAATCTTGACCTCTGATGACATCACAAGAAGGTATGTCCTTTGACCGCACCCCAAAGTGACATCACAGGAAGTGATGGAACATGACCTTTCACCCATTGACAAAACAGGAAGTGGCATCACATAGCATTGTTTCTAAGTACACTATGAAAAATATGGGTACGATATCACTGTAAAGTGATACACTTTTCATACAAGAATGGATCACCATATGTATCATTAATATCAGTACTTATCGGCCCATATTACCAAATCACTGTGAATGCAACCAGACATCAAATGCCAAAGGATAATGATGTATTATTATATAGCACTAACGCTTAAGCACTTCATATAGAACAAATATACATACAATATCACCCAAACTGTGTTGGTACTCATTTATCAACCTCAGCAGGATGAAAGGCTGAGTTGACCTTGCCGGGAGTCGAATCTGCAACCTGCAGATCAAACACACATTGCAGAAGCAAGCTCTCAACCCACTGAGCTATCTTACCAGCTATAGTTTTCAGAAAATCAGCCACTCCAGAAACAAAGAGCTACATGCTGCTGTTTGTATGTTTTTAGGGGTAGCAAGGGCAACCACAGGAGTATCAAGGGCAATCTCAGGGGTCGCAGGTGTGACCCCTGGTAACACCTAAATAGTGTCCCTTTCGTGACTATGTTCCTGACTAGTTTTATTCCAGAGGGCATTTGCCTGTGCTAACAGGGATCTGTTGGTTGATCTTTTTTTAGTGTTTTGTCATACCCAACTCTCATGCTCAGCTTACACAGTAAAGGGTAGACCCATGCAAAATGATGCATTACCGGGTGTTGTGGAAATGGATCTGTAGAGGAGGGATGACTGTAGGACTTAACCGAGAGAAGCACCAAGCAGAGGTTTTATGCTTGCTATACAAAGTTGTGATAGTGGGGCAGTGGTGTGTTTATCCTGTTGTGGGTCACCTACATGTGTGTATGTACTCTTTTAGCTACAGGATGAGGTTGATGTTCCACAGTCATTGCACACTGTGTGGTGTGTGGGGTGGGATGCCTGTGATGTTTTTTTCCCTATATTATGTGGATTACCCAGATCACTGCATACCTCTGTATTTGTTTGGGTGGGGGCTATGGTACTTACCAAATGCAGGGTACTGTTGATGCTAGCGGGTTACCACTTCTCTAGCACATCTTCTAACTCATGTGGGTTCCTGTGGAAAGTTGTAATCAGTCACATATGTGGCACTGTCATAGCGTGCTAGGGCACCTGAATCACGTGTGTAAGTATTTGTTGTTGTTATTGACGCCTAGTCTGCATACAGTGCTCTTCTGATAGAATGCCTTATGGTTGGTACCTTTTGTGGTAATCTCAAATGAAATATTGATGAGCTTTGCATGCAGTGCTGTCCCCACCTGTCCTTGCCCGTGCACTAATCCATGGCAGTCCAATCTCCAAATGACTAGTGCAGCCGGGATGAGCAGGATGCACCACCAACCCCCCCGATGGGAGAGCCACCATGTTTCCAAGACCACATAACTCAAGAGATCTGACTGATTGGATGAATCCACAAAAATACAAAATGAGAGACCTGCACAAAACCAATTAGTTGGATGTACGCACAAGGACAAATCATCGCAAGCATACAGAACAGGAAGTGCGCATTGAGGCAAGGTAAGCATTGTGGACTAAATACAGAATGAAATACCTTTGTTTGCAACAAATGCAAAATGTGCAAATTGTGCCTGTGACCACTGCAGTGATCACATGACATCAGTGATGGGGTGGGGTGCAGGATTCTCTAGACTTTGCTCTGGCCCATAACTATGGGCCCCGGGGCATTACCTGAGTCGGTAATACCCCCGCCGCTCGGGTCACATTGCTTAATTAATGACCTTGTCAATGATAGAGCCGGGTTACCCCAGAGACAGAGCCAGTACAACAGTGGTTGAATAAGATCTAAAAGCAAACATCATACCACATTCCTCATGTGATATGAAACTGGGAAAGCCTTGGTTCACCCCCATAATTCCTCTTATTTTCTTTCCTTTGAATATACAAAGGTACATGGTGCCCCCAGCTGCTGCTCCATACATAGCCAGCGGGATTGACTTGTCTTTATAAATACGTACAGCGTGCTGGACTGGAAGCTTGACCAAAAAATGTCCATAACACAGTCTGGAGCCATTAATATGGGTGCATTTACTGTCCCGAGAAACAATATGCATACACCACTCAAGGCCTTTAGAACATTTCACACACAAGTACGAAGAAGACTTAACCCATTGGATGGCATGTCCCTCTGCCAATATGATTTGTGTTTTACTTTGTATTGTCCCAATACATATTACTTTTGATGTTGCCACATTTATTCATATCTCTTTCGGAGCCCTTCCCGTCCTTGCAATAAGAACAGCATCAACAGTGTACATTAACACCAGGAGGCGTCTTCCAGCTGAGCTAGCTTAGGTATATCACTCAAAAGGTTGTTTAAAATGGAAAGCAGTGAATTGGTATAAAAAATATAAAGCAACGGTGCCAACACACATCCCTCTCTAATGCCACAAGTTGAAATGTATGGGGTCTGATATCTCCCATAATGCATTAACACATACTCTTACTGAGAGGTCTATGTGCATAGCTACCAGGAGATCCAGTAAAGAGGGTGGCATTCCAAGAGATTTCAGGTATGTCCACAGCTTCCCGCAATGTACGCAGTCGAAAGCTGTGCTTAAATCCATAAAGGCTAAATAAATGGGGGCTCTATAGCCATGGGCATATTTCCCCAAAATAAAAGACACATTCAGTATTTGGTCACCCGTCCCCACGCCTTTACAGAAACCGTATTGGATATCTTATAAAAGAGCATTCTCCTCTACCCAGTCCATGGAGTTCCCATGGAGTGCCCGGCCAAACCATTTAGCTGTTGTATCTATTAGGGAAATTGGGTGATAGCATGTTGGATCTGCAGTGTTCCCCTTCTTAAAGATCGGCAAGACTTAGCCTGGTTCCCGCTGAGTGGCATGGTTTTACTCCATGAGATAATGTTACACATGCTAGTGAATATTGGTACCCAGATTTCCCGTTCATATTTAAAGAATTCAATTGGGACCAAATCTGGACCTGCAGCTTTCCTGTGAAAAGTGTTTCATTTTGGAGCCTCCCAGAGTGTGACCAAGAAGACGCAGATGAGCAATCCTGTGAAGAGAAGTTTTTATTTGGTTGCAAATAGCCTTTTTTATAGTTCTGAGAATAAGTTTCAATTTCTCACAGTCACAATTTGTCCATTTTTTCAGCAGCAAATGCATCTGTGGCCAGAAATCTGTTTTCGGGATCAGCGCTTGAATGCTCTGAAACTTGTGGCAATGCAGATGTGTTGGTTGATTATCCCAAGCCACTATATTAGCCAGTGGGAGACCCTGGGCGACATAGACCAACCCATCTGAATACTAATGCTTAACCCGGTGTTAAAATCAAAGGTATGGCAATGCTTTGTAACCAAATTGACATTAGCACCATCTTTCAATGAAAAATAAAACATAATTTGGAGTGAACCCTGATTTAATTGCACTGAAAGGACATGCAGATATTGCTGAATGAGACACAGAAATGGGACAGCCAGATATTGACTCAGCCCTTTTGGATAATTAGGCAGATCACCTGTGTGCAGGTTAACCATCAAAAATGCAAAGTATCAACACTAGTAATGTGAATAAATCCATTGAGAATGCAGCTGTTTTAACCAAAGAGGTCCAAAAGGCCACTATAGAAAACCCAACCAAAAAAAGCGATCGTATTTTTGAGATATTGATCAACGTACATGTGTTTTGTAAAATGAGTCACATTGTCTATCCGTTCAGCTTCACTAAATGTAACACAGATGTAGAAATGCTGGTCTAAGTAGAAACCTCCATGGACACACCTAGGGCAGATGGCAGATTGTAATGTCAGTACAGTTTAGCCACATTAACTACATAGGACAAAGTTAACGTCTAGATATAAAACATCTTTTCAATTTTAAAACCACCACGCCTAGATTTGTTAGAGAGCAAAAACAAGTGGACTAGATATGTGATGTCATCAATGACATGTGTCATGTCATCTTTGATGTCCTGGGTGTTAGTCATAACAGTTCACAGTGGTGGCACGAGTTATGGTTTCTTAGCTTACCATAACCGGTGAAATTCAGTGGCTTTCCAGTTTTACTTTTAACCATAATGTCCCCTTAACTATGTTTTTTCATTGGATTTCATAGGTTTTTATTAGGGCAACTTAGCCATAACGTCCCTTTAACAATGTTTTTTCAGTGATTTTAAAAGGTTTTTATTAGTGCAACTTAACCATAACCTCCCTTCAACAAAGTTTTTTCATTGAATTTCATAGGTTTTCACCAGTGCACCCTTAATATGCTGCCAGTTCCTTATATTATACTCACCCTCAATGTAGCAGCTGTAGAGTCTGCGGACAGTAGGAATGTGCGGACAGTATGAATGTCCGTGGACAAGAGGTAGTATTCACAAAGCCCAGAAGCACAAGGGAGAACAGGACATGTTTTACCCATCAAGCAACAAACACATATACATAAATTCATGTTACTTATATTTACTGCAGACAAATATACCTTTTTTTGTACAACTGATTACTTGAACATTTACAAATTATTTTTTATTTATAACACACAATATCATGGAATGCACCAACCATAAACCCTAAGTGTACACCTCATGTTATCACATCAATACAACTGTTCATAGAGACTGACATACACCAAATGCTTATTCTAAAACAACCCCTCACCAAACAGTAATTACACCGTGGTTCTGTCTTTATTATTAGTATTCATTTTGACAGAAATGACAAACACAATAGAGTGGTTAGATGAGAAAGTTGCAAAATAAGAAATTAGTAACAATAACATCTCTAATGGCATGCAATACTTCGTTTAACGTAAACAAAAAATTTAATTTGTACGCACCTCACTAAAATAATACATTTTTTCTTACAGTACATATTTTCTTTTTCATGAAGAAACCACGCCAGTATTTAATTATACACAATCCCGAGAATCACAAAGATAGGTCCTAGCCCCAACTGTACAAAAAATGAACTTGTCTACAAAATGTCGATGAACTAAGTAATGATTTTAAGGACATTTTACAATATGTCAAAAATCATGTCATTAACATTTTTCCCTAATACTGTCCTTCTTGCACCCCTCTCTCTTGTCAAGAGCAATCATCCCCATCAAATTCCCAAAATGTAATGGAAGATGCTTTAATGAAACATAACTCCCTTCCTCGTCTGATCATTATTGTACAGACATTCCTAACTCTGCCATCTCTGTTTCCCATTCAATACCCTGTCCCTTTCATAAATAAATGCATTTTTATGCTATAAATCTGTTGTATATTGTTTTGTGATATTTTAAAGCCACATTATGATTCCACAGACACTACGGCTATCTGGGGTGTCCACACACAAAACGGAGGTGCGCCCAATCAGGAAAGATGTCCGGACATGTCCGGTTTCATACTTATAATTAGTCAGAGAACAACGCAACCTATTGTGCGGACACCCACGTGCATGTGCACTGCGAGTCCTGCCCACTCAGAGTCCTTGGATGGCCATCAGGGCTGATGTTGTCCCTGTGTTCCCTGGCATCATCATGTTACTGCACCCATGAAGTGTGACGGCCGGTCCCTGTGTCTGCTTAGGCTGATAAAGGAAAAGTAGGTTGAAGCCCTCTACCCCATCTTCTTCAACTGCTCCTGTTACCACTGCGGACTCTCCTTTGTGGCAGAGGATCCCAGCAGCTGCCTCACAGGCCATACAGAATGTTGTTGAGCCATACCCTTTGAGCTTCCCAGTGCTATGATTGTACTGTGAAGCACTGATCCTTAGGGGGGAGCAGTTTCAGAGTGCTTTCGAGGCTGCGGTCAAGGATCACGAGAAACACTGCCACCTACCTTGATTAAGGCCCACCCAAAATTTCCTCTGTCCACCTGCCACTTTGTTTCTGTGGTTAGTGCTTCTTCCCTTACTCCCCTCCCCTGCCTTACCCTGCCTCTCTTGGACCCAAAAAAGCAACAAAAACAAATACAAATCCAAAAACACTCAACACCACTTATGTAATGTCTATCATAACTTGTATCATACTCTGTAAGAAGCAAACACTCTGTAACAGCGCCACAAAGCCCCCGTGCCGCGGGCGCTTTATAAATTCAAATAAATAAAAATAAATAAATAAACACAAAAATGGTTCCTTTAGGAGCCACCTTTCCTAGTTAAAAAAATAAAAGTGAGAAAAAAGTCAAAGCCAGCATAGTCCATGGACGGTGTGGTAGTCTGTAGACACCTAAAGAAATGCAGGCATAAGGTAGGGTATGAACATCATTTTTATTGTTTTTCAATCAAAAATGGTGTCTTTTAAAATAAACAGTTTTGTCTTTTTGACTTTTAAATATTTTTTGATTATTTTATTTTATCTACTATACTGACAAAAGGTCTACACAACGTAATTATTATCTGTTCAGAAAAACTGCTTCAATGCATTTTGAATGTTTTCCAGAAAAATCTGGTAGCCCACATGAGTTAGATGCACTCCATCTCTCGGAGGAAAAATATTGACAATATCGAATGTTAATTATGAAAAGATTTTATACCAACATTTTGCAAAAAAACATACACAGCGTTATTCACATTGCGCCTTGCTTTTTCCATTTGCAGACACAATACATCCACACTTGTCTCAATCAGAGAAAACATAATTTTGGAATTTGGAAACATTTCCATCAACTTTCCAAATGTCTCCTTCATTGCAATCTGCAATGAAATTCCAGTAACATACCCCAAACTGTTCCCTCCACAATGAAGAACAATGATGTCCGGATGTTTTAGCTGAGCCATATTCTCACAAAACAGGAGCACATTCACCCAATTCATCCCTTGCACTCCATACCATGACACTTCAAATTCAAGGAATCCAAGAGTTTCACCCAATACACAGCGCTCAACATAGACCTTCAGTCAATGGATCCACGAGTCCCCCAAAATCCATACACTGTGCCTCCTCAAGACATAGCCATAACCATTTTTCACTGCTCTCAAAACTCCTGCAAACAAAATTCTTGCTACCCTCTCTCCCTGTACACCTCACCCAAGAAACCTGATTGGCTGATCCCCAATGTCCCCAGACATCCACGTTGGTCCGCAGTTGTGCAGTCCCCTTTCCATGCCAGCATCCTCAAAAGACCTGGATGTTGCACATGTCATCAGTGGACTACCGTGCTGTCCATGGTCAGAATGTCCAATTGAAGGGGGTGGGGAGGTTTACACTTAATTTAAACAATTTATTGTACAATGGTGGCTCTTAAAAGAGCAATTTGTTTTTTTTTTCAGTTTTACATTTATTTTTGCTTTTCTGATTTGTATTTCCTTGAACTACTTACAAATGTTTTCACATAAACTTTCTCAATGCATTTTGAATATTTACAAGAAACATTTGATTACCAAAACCAGAAAAATCACTCCATCACTCCGAAAAGTGTTTGCACCATCCAACTTGATTTTTTAAAATTATTTTCAAAAGATGTCATGCCTAAACCATTCAGATAAGCTGATACACCTTTAATTACAGGGTGCCTAACTTCTTCTCATTGCGCACAGAACACATTTGAGTATCTCCATATTTCCCTTGGATGTATTTGTGAAAAAAATAATCTTTCCTCATGGAAATAGTTCCATTAAGCCTCGGAAGATATCCTTTAATGCAACCTGCACATATAGTGGGTTAAAGTAGCACAAACTATTTCCTCCACAATGAACATCAATAATATATGGGCATTGAAAATGAGCCATAGTCTTACAAAATAATAGTAAGCTCACCCAGTTTAGCCCAGACACTGTATACCACCAAACCTCCACTCCTTCCAAACCAGCTTTACCAGAGATGCCACACAACTCAGTGTACCTTTTCAAATTAGTCATCCAACAATCTCCCAATATTCACACAGTTAACTTTTTCCTAGCAATAGCCACATCCATCGTCCCTTCACACAACAATCAAAACATCAACTACCCTATCATCCTGTAAACCATAACCAGAACACCTCATTGGCTAATACCCAGAGTCCCCTTTCCATGCCAGACATCCTTGAAAGACCTGAATGTGGCATGTGCCATCCACAGACTACCACAGTGTATGCAGACATCACAGTCACTCAAAGGGGCAGTCAGGGGGAATTTAAACTCAATTTCAGTTATTTATTCTATCGTGGTGCCTCTGTAAAGTACCTTTATTTTGTTATTTTTTTCACGTTGGTTAACAAACACATTTCGTTTCAATTGTTCCCAATATTCTCAAAGGAACTTTTTCAATGCAATCACATTTCCAATATCTGTAAAATGAAGTCCATCTTCACGAAATGATAATTCACACCATCAGACCTTATATTATTATTCTCAAAAGATGATATTCCTGCAGCATACAAAAAAGCAGATACAGCTTTATTCACAAGCTGCCTCAATTCTTCCCTTGCTGGACTGAAAATGTTTGGACATTTCCATGTTTGCCTCTGATTCATTTCACAAAAAATAATCTTTGCAGCAGGAAACAATTCCATTAGTCTTTTCAAGAAATCCTTCAGGGCAACCTGAACATAAATTGGAGTCACATACCCCAAATTGTCCCCGCCACAATGCACAATTACAATGTCTAGACATTTAAAATGCGCCATACTCTGACAGAATGCAAACGCGCTTTCCCAGCTTAAGCAAAGAACTGCATGCACAAAACTTCCACTTCTGCCAATCCAATGCTTCCAAAGATGTCATGATTTTCAGGAAGAGCCTCCCAAAATCCACACACTCTTTTTCTTCAAAGTCATTGCCATAGCCATCTTCACTACACACAACAATCAAAGCACCTACTACCCTCTCTTTTTGTAAACCACAACCAGAACACCTCATTGGCTAATACCCGCCGTTTCCTTCCCATAGCAAGCATCCTTGAAAGACCCAGATGTGGCACGTGCCATCCGCAGACTACCACAGTGTCCGTGGACCCCGCAACACATGGATAGCCCTTCTACCCTTTTCACTTTCATGTTCTCAACACTTCCTCAGTGGCTGCTTTCAAAGAGTTACACACCCATCGACCAATCACATCCAACAACTCTACACCTAACCCTTTCATCTCAGTTCAACATTTCAGATATACAATTGAGAGTACATATCTCCTGTTAATCACAACCTCTGCATCTAACAATACAGTGTACAGCTCTGCTTATATTTTTTTAAGTATTTTCTCCAACTCTTTTACAAATATATATATAGAGGATTCCTGCTACTTACCCGGTAATAAGCTTCTCAATAAGCATAATCTCTTTTTTAACCACTACAGCCAAATCCATGCATTGCAGCATTCCGCACCTGCTCACACCAAGCAGCAACTATTTACAATGCCGTGATTTAAAAAACATATTTTTAGAAGCAATTTGATAAAAGTAAAAAAAATGAACATGTACATTTATAGCAGCACTGTATGTCACTTTTTCCTAACAGAAAGAAAGCGCAGATGAAAATCATTTGTCACACTAGGTTTGTGCAAGTTTAATATGTTGGCAGTACATGCATACCTGCTAACATGACCCATTCCAATCACTAGGCGCTTATCAAGCCTTCCTTTTTTTCTTTGTATTCTATGGCTGGTAATTCCAATTCTCCACATGTACAACTCAGACGACAAGTTCCACAATGCAAGGAATAAAACAGGACTGCAAAAATCTTTTTAGGAGCATTTTCATGACAGTAAAAATGCATATGTGCATTTATGGCAGCACTGTGTGTAACTTTTTCTTAAATCAAAGAAAAAGCCGATGCAAAAAGATGCCTACAACATTTTTAAGTGGCACTTGTTATGTGGAAGTATAATATGTTGGCAGTGCATGCATACTTTCTAATATAACCCATTCCAATCTGCAGGTGCTTATCCAGTCCTGTTTTATTTCTGTGCAATCTAGAACTTGTAGTCCATGTTTTATAATGGGAATAGTGGAACTGCAAGTGCCACAAGGCAAACAAAGAAACTAGGGGCATCATTACAAGATATGCGGTAAGCAAAAAAGGAAGGCGGAATGGTAATACCGGCATCGAGTACCAGTCCGGGCCATTACGAGCCTAAAAACCCATCATTACCGCCACCGCCTTTGCCATGCCCCTTCTTAACGGTATGTGCGCATACACGCACCCTTCGTGGCGGCAATACTGGGATTCCGCTAACAGGAGGGCATCACAAGTCACGCGGACATGCACCTACGGGCATCCCGAAGGCGGAAAATAGGGTCAGCATGATGCCGGTATTACAGGCATCGCGGATCACCCGTAAATAGCAACCTGCTGTGACCCAACTGCCACAGGTGCACACAATCACCACAGGTGGAGGCAATGGAGCCTGTCCCAGCAATAAAGGAGCACACCCACACACCACACCCATTTCTACACCAAAATGATCCCACTTTCTCTTGCAATCTTGGGGCTGGAGGACATGCATGTATTGCTACACCAGCAACAACAACAACACCAAGCTAATTCTGTCAAATAGGTCCTTTCCCATTTACTGGAAATATTGTTTTATTGTATTGAGCGAGGTTTCCTAAACGAAATGCTGTGCATGGATTAAGACAAGAGGCAGGGGAGGCACACGGGTGAGTGTCTGCAGGGGAGCAACGCAATAGACTGTTTGCCATTGTTAAAGCCTGCAGGCACAATATTCTACAATTCTGTTTGTAGGATGTGTTATTGCCTTGTGAAGGGGTGTGCAGTAATAACAGTGTCAGAGATGTATCTTAAAGTTCAAACCCATTCAAGGAACTAATACCTCTTTCCGCTTTAATGTAAAATGAAAGGAACAAATGCGGGAAGAAGGAAGGGAAGGATACTAATGAGATGTGTACTTACTACAAAACAGCCTTTCTTGGTGCACCTCATACATGTTTGAAGATTTTGACTGGGAGTCAGCACACAACTGATTTTACCTCCTGCGCTGCACTGTAGGATGAAGCAGTGTTCTCCTGCAGTATGGAACATTCAGGCCACTGATTCTCAAGTTCAAGGTTTTCAAGGTGTCGAATTACTAGGATCAAATCTGTCCGTGGTTCACATCAGTCATCTTCCCTTGGATTGGTTGAAGCAAGGACAGAAGGATGCTTTATTTAGGTTCCATTTGCTCCCATATACAGGTTTTACAAGTTCCCCATCCATACACTCGCGGTTTTTGGGCAACAGAACTAAGGGGTCTCCTTCATCTTCTGGCTGCTTTTGCTCCCTATCCACTCCATAATAGTAGAAAGTCCGGCTTTGTGTCTGGTGTCAATATATGCCTTTCTTGCAGTCTGTTTACTCATGACTCACACCATTCTGATCTCTTACAGCACTCCACCTGAGCTTGCATCCCTTGATGCACAACCTGCCAGGGCACCAATCTGTGCGTGGAAGTCAACCTCTCATGAGTGATTTCAAATGGTGTAACAATGTTTGTACTATGTGGTGTGGTGGGGAATGAAATGAAAACTAGTAGTGTACTTCTGAAATCTCTATTGTTCTGGACACTCAACTGAACAATGTCTATTATGCTACAGTTAGATAATTCAACCAGCTTGTTAGCTTGTGTGTAGTACAATGATGTTTGTTACGATGGATTTCCAAAATCTGACCTGGTGGACACATTTCAGGAGGCCACCCTAGTAATAGTGAACAGGGGTGGTTAGCCAAACCCAATCAAGGTAAGCATGGAGACTGGTCAAGGCTTAGTCTAAGGGGTGAGTGAGGGTGGTACAGGGTCCACAATGAGTCCACAATCTGAAGCAGACAATAATAGACATGTAAGTACAAAAAAAACTCTCTTTATTATAGGCCCAAACCACACTAGAGAAATGAAACAAGCAAGTAATATCAGACAACACTCAGGGCCTCATTACGAGTACGGCGATAGGGGGTTAACGGCACCGGTAAGGATGCCGGTGCCGTTAACCCCCTACCGCCACATTCTGAGGTCCCTTAGTCTGGACTAATAGCGCCATGGCTACCTCCAAACTCGTAATGAGGCCCTCAGTTATTAAACATACATACAGTCACATAAGGTATGTAGAAATGCATATAATTCACTTAAACACCTGGAAAGAAGGTCAGTAATGATGCAGTAACAAAAGACAGTTCACAAGAGTAATACCCAAACTTTATAAATCCAATCCCTGTGTTGACTAGGACCTTGTGCCCAAATGTCACAGAAGGCTCTTCTCCCGAGAGGGGACACAGTTAAGAAAGGTATTTGTGGTTGTGAAACATGTTACAGTGGACTTCTCAACAGTGTTACAAGTACGTCAAACTTTGTTCTGATCCTTTAGAACAGCTTTAAGAACAAATATTCAAAAAGCAGTGAAATAGAATAAACCAATGTTTATTCTAAGTTTTATCATAGGGGTGACAGGGGCGGCTGGAAGTTTTGTGAATACTCACCCCCTGACCCTGATTTTCCCAAGTGACTAGGCAGTTTGATTGTGAGTTGCTGGAGGTAGGTTTTCCTGCTGTTGGATCCAGTAGAAGATGCACAAGAGTTGTGGGTACAAGGGCATATTCCAGCCGGGTCCATCAACACTTTCTGATGAGGTAATGCAGCAGGTACTGATGCAGGCCTCTTCAGGACACTCTACCAGATGGAGAAAAGCTGATTCTGACGACCGTCACTGCACCCAGGTGACAGCAGGCATCCCTCCAGTCCGGGCAAAGAAGACCTTCTAGAACGGCCATATCTTTTTGAAAAGATACGGCATCCCTTGATCCTGTGAAGCAGAAACGTGGCAGGATGTATGGCATGTGCTGGAGTTCCAGGAGAAAAACTAGTAACAGCAATGCTTCTGGTGAGGTAGCCCAAAGCGGAGCTGGTCGGTCCACTGGCTAGTCCAGGGATGATTCCAAAGGGTTCATATGGCTGGTTCTTGAGAAGGCATCAAGACTGGTTGGTGCCACCAGTTCAAGGGTAGAAGCACTACAGAGGGACTTCTCAGATCAAGAGGTCTAGCAAGGGTTCACCAGGGCAATTTCAGCGACTATCACCAGGCATCTTCTGGAGTAGTCCACGGGTCTTCAGTCAGCTGAAGGGGTACACAGGATACTTGGCTCAAATGCTAATATGCTCGGGTCACTGCAGGAGTCCTCTGCCTGCCCCAATTCCTGACTGGTGGCAAATCCCAGCCCACCGATGGTAGGGATCGGCACCACTCACTGAACCAGAAATGGTCCAGTCAGGGACCATTGCGAGATTCACTCATGCATGCACACTAGACTGTCTGGCACCATAGATGTGGATTGGGACCAGCCAGTACTATCCACTGCCTGGGTCCACATAAACATGGCATGCACTAGCCCACGAACACAGCAGTTTTCCCAGACAAATGCATGACCATCTTAGGGATTGCCTGACCTGAGAAAGCAGGAAGAAGACCAAGAAACAATATGGCAAAAGAACAAGTGATACATCGTGTGGTATAGTCATTTTAAGGCATTAGTCACGTTTAGTAGCCAGATGGGTAAATGTGAATGTCACACATTAAAAATAAAATAATCCATAGTGTAAAAGATTAGGGTGATACAAAAGTATCCTATTGCATTGCATTGTAAAATGATGGGTGTAATGTTAAAAACATTATACAAGTGTAAAAGACAAAAAGGAAACACAGTTTACCAGTACTGATAGTCTGCAGGACTGATCAGTTTCCCCATAACAAAAAGAGCAAAAGGCCACAGGAGTGGAGCTCAAGGCATCAATCCCAAGTCAGAACAGCGTCAGAAGCAAAAGTAAAAGTTTTGGGGGCCCATAGAAATATGGAAGGAAAGTTGCCAGAGAAATCTTTCCAAACAGTATCTTCTGAAGAGGCTCCATCCAGAGAACTCTGGCAAAGTCTGCAGTTTGGCAGTTCTGCAGAGACAGGACCAGGAACATGCCTCTATAGAAGTTTGGACTAAGATCTGCTAGACAAGACCAATCTTCTGCTCAGTGAAATCACGTTATGGCTATATTCCAGGGTGCAGTTGCTGTTTTATTGTGTTGGGCAAGATGCCATAGGTGGTTTACCTCATTGATTGTGTATTGGTGTTGGGAGGGTTCGATGGTACCAAGTGCAGTGTAACAGTGATGTTCCCTGGTTACCACTCATCTACCACATCCTGTGATTCCAAGTGGTTTCCTGTGGATAATGTTAATCTTTATTGAATTTTGGATTTCTCCATTAAGATTTAAAACCACAAAACAAAACACAGAAAATCAATAAAACCACAACAACTCCTAAATAATGGACACAGTATGCAGAGCAGCGGTCCGCCTCGAAAGATCTCTCGATACAAATACATGTAGATTGTACGGAAAGGGGTGTCAATATTTTGTTATGTGATGTTATATATATACTTGTTATGCGCGGAAAGCCACAGGCTTCAGGGTGCGGGAAAGCAACCATAGACACACCAGCATAAAAACCCTAAGACACAGACAAAAACGAACCCGGGTTTAGATGAAAAAGAATGCCTTTATTTTTTTTCAGAAAGTAAGTACATTCCTTTCCAATCGCAGTTACAGCGCAAGATTATTCTAAAACCGTGCTGCTAGGACCGGGAAAGGGCGCCCGTTTCGCCTTGCACGTTTTGTCCTCGGGCAGGCCGATTGTGTCGCATCACTGGACTGGGTAGTTTTCACAGATTGTTGAATTGAAATGCGTTTTTTCAAAAACAAAAGAGCCTGAATGAACAGACATCCATGGGTAATAAGATTTACTTTGAAATGTATTCTCGCTTTGATAGAGAGCCAGTGTAGCCCCCTTCTGTGTTCGGGAATAGGGTCTCTTCTAGGAATGCTCTTTACAATTCTTACTGCATCTTTTTGTAATATCTTCAGTCTCTTCATGCAACCTTTCCCGGCCTCCCCCGACCCCCCTCCAACAGGGCATTACAATAATCCAGCATTTGCAGGATCAAGGCTCCAACCAAGGTACCCAAATTCAAAGGGGATAGATAAGGTTTCACTAGATGTAATAGTCTCAAGTAGTATTGGGAATTCTTTATTAAGTGCTGAATCCAGCATCACAACAAGAGTCTTCACTTTGTTTACGACTTTGATCAAGTGCTGATCAATAGTGAAACCTGAGAACTGTGCATCTAATTTAGCTCGTGATTTAACAGCCCGGAAAATCAGCAGTTCCGTCTTAGAAACATTAAGGCAGAAACCATTCCTAGCCACCCAGGACTTGATTGAATCATACATGGATGAGATACACTCAGCATCTCTCATTACAATTCATTATTAAAAGGAGTGCATCACGATAAAACCTAATATTATACTTTTAAAAAAAGGGTTTCAAAATTACCTACATAAATCAGAATAACATGTGCAAAACAATAAAACGTGTTTATGTTTATGTTTACTTTTATGTTTACACATGTATATATCACTTAAGCCTGTAGGCATCAAAGCGCAAACATTGATACAGCAGAAAACAATAAGGTCACAAGACAGGCATGAAAAGGTGGTTGTATGAGAGGAGGGGCTACATGAAGCAAAGAGCAGGGTCTTAAGCCCTTTATGAAGCACAGGAAGACTCTGTTCCATGCAGAGATTATCTGGGAGTAAGTTCCATGTCCTAGCTGGCGCACAGGGAACTGGCGACCCCCGCCTCCTGTTTGTTTAACTCTAGGACAGATCAGTCTAGGAATTCCTGCAGATCTGGTTGAAGGTGAGGATTGTTGCAGATTTACACACTCTTTCAGGTAGTGCTGTGTCAGACCGAAAACACACTTGTGCACTAAAGAGTTCAATTTGAAGGTGATTCTAGCTGAAATAGGGAGTCAGCAAAGATCCTTCCTGTAGCATGAAACATGTTCTCTCTTAGGGACATTCCTTATGATAGGAACAACATCATTTTGTAGAACCTGAGGTTTATGTAAATTATTTTTGCTGGCACCAGAGAGAAGAGCATTGCAGTAATCCAGTCTAGGCATGATTACTGCTCCTACAAGAGGCTCGCAATTTTTAGGGGAGACATACTGCCTTACTAGCCTCAACAGCCTCAGGTGATATTGAGACTTTTTAACAACAATTTCTACCTGAGCATCAGCTCCCAAAGATGCCTGGAAGAAGACACCAAGAATGTTCGCTTTTCTTGCACTTTAATCTAATTTTCCTTGATACAGAAACTGGAGAAACAAGTGTCTAACCTTTCTCAGGCCTGGGGAGAGCCAAAGATTAGAAACTCTATCTTTGAGCTATTCAAACATAGCCAGTTGGTAGTCTTCCAATTTTTAATCACGCTGTAAACCTTCTGTACTTTATCTAGATCAAGCAAATAGTTGCCTGTTAGTTGCATGAGGAGCAGAGTGTTGTCTGCATAGTTTGCATTCCCAGAATCTTCCAGTAGTTCGCATAAGGATTGAATATATACATTAAACAAGGTGGGGGAAAAACAGGCCCCCTGTCATACACCACACGTGATCCGGAATTGAGGGGAAGTGCTTTGTCCATGACTACACAAGACATGCAGTCACCTAAAAATGATATGAACCATGTGATGGCATTATTAGAGCATGCAGCATTGACATGTAAGGCTGATAGAAGTCTGTTGTGATCTACAAGGTAAAAAGCTGAGGACAGGTCTAGAAGCACCAGCAGACCGAATTTTCGTTGATCCACCATATCCAGCATTTGTGATTGCAGATGATTAGCACAAAATCCAGATTGCCTGGAATGTAGAGTGTTTTTTTGTAGAGTGTATTTTTTAAATTGACCGGTGGCTACTTTGTCTATGATTTTTAACAAAAAGGGAACATTGGTGATTGGTCTAAGGATCCCAATATTAGATGGGTCTGCACCAATCTTCTTAATCAGTGGTTGACAACCACTTGTTTAATAGAGTCTGGTACTATGCGGTGGGAAAAATGAGCAAAAAATGGCACAACAATACTGAGATTATCCAAAGCAAACTTGGGAGAGATAGTATTATTGGGACATGATGTTGAATGCTCCTTATTTAGTACCATCTCCATATCCTCAACAGAGACAGGTTTAAAGTTAATCATACCACCTGTTTCAGAAATAGATTCTGGAACCAAGGTGGAATATACAACATCAAGAGGAGGGTTTTCAGCAATTTTAGCCCTTGCCACATTAATGTTATCAAGGAATGCAGAATAATTTGGCACTCACTGCTTGTACGACAGACCAAATTAGGTTGCATGTGGGATTTTTCCAGATATTAAAAAATTGAGAAGAGTTTCTTAGTACAGTTAGCAGGCTTCTCTATTTCACTATTAAATAAATATTTCTTCCCATCAACAATTTGTTGTCTGTATGCTTTTCCTGGGAGTTTCCAGGCCTGCAAGTTGATTGCTGAGTGATCTTTGCACCATACTCTTTCGACACATCTCGTTTTTTGTTTTAAGCTAGCTAGTAAAGGAGTGAACTAAAATGTAGGTATGGAGTCATTTTTGATCACAATCGATTTCCAAGGAGCTACTTGATCCAGGAAAGAGCTCAGGTGGTCGTTGTAAAAGTGAAGCTAGCCTGATGGGGGAGTCAGAATCCCAAGTGACTGCCATAATACTGTCAAGAGAGCAATGGAGGTCACCCAATTTTATTTTCTTCAAGCTATGAAAAGTGAAATTTTTAGAAACTTTAGCCTTCGGGGCAGGTTTCCCAGGTAGGTGTAACGTAAAGGTAACAAAAACTTGGTCTGACCACACGTAGGGAGTAATATCCCAGGTATACAAGTGCTGTTTTCTTGAAAAAAACAGTCTAGAGTGTTGCCCAAAATATGAGTGGGGGCATTATTATGTATTGTCATACCATTGTGTTTGAACTGATGTTCCAAGGTGAATGCTTCATAGTTATCTGAATTATTCCACCATCTACTAAAATTGCCTAGGACCAAGCTATGCCGATTGGGCTTGTCCAGGGAGGTTAGAATATTCATGATTTTTCAGTGAAATCAGGTGTGTCCCTAGGGGGATGATAGATTATAGTAAAATCAGTGCAAGTATTAACAGAGGAGGTGACTTTCAAGTGCAGCACATCACAATATCCATAGTCAATAGGGGAAGAGAAAAAATCCAAATCTTCACAAGCAATAAAATCAAACCCTCCACCATTACCTGTAGGACGATTTTTACCATAGAATGTGTAGCCACTAGGGGTTACAAGATCAATAATTCGGCCGCTTGTGTCCTTCAACCAGGTTTAAGTTAGGCACATAGGTCAACTGTATTATCAACAATGTAGTCATGTATATCTATAGCATGTTTATTGGCAGAGCGGGTGTTAAGTTAAGACACAGTGATAACATGGGCCTGGGTGTCTGCACAGGTGAACCTTCAAAAATGTCACAGCCTGCACAGTCCAAATGGAAGAATCAAGTCTGTCAGGCAAAATGGTGGCCCGAGGAAGTTTAGGTTGGGTAAGGGTAACATTAGCAGAGTCAGCACTGACACTAATTCTAAGTAAAGACTGCTCAGGCAATGGTTTCTCTGACACTGTGACATCAACAGAGGAAGGAGAGCAAATCATTATCAATCCACTTCCTGCCGAGGGTCTCAGAGGCACATTTCTGACCCAACAGAAGGTCTTGGAACACTAAAAACCCAGTCATCCTGGGGCAATGCATCCAAAAAGGAGTACAAACAGGACACAAACCGGCTTGCCTCTAACGCCCCAGTGCTAATGCGCCTGGGGACTGAAGAAATGCAGCGAGCACTACAGACACACAGGGCAATGTAGTTTCTTGTAGTTCTCGTCGTTAGATTAGAGCAGATACAGTTTTACACGTTCTTTCCTTCTAAAAGACACAATTACTGTTATACACCATAAGGAAACAAAGGATAATATTGTAAAAAAGGGAGTGTTATTCTATAAAAACGATCATTATCATTTAATTATGTTACAATTATTTAAACGCTAATCAAGGCAGCAAATAAAAATAGGCAGCAGGATATCAAGAAATGAATAAACTAAGGGACCGAAGTGAGATGAGAGGCATCTTGCATTACCATGGCATTTTCTATCGATCACAGTCTTGTCCCACACTCTTCCGTCTTTGAAAGGAAGTTAGCTCAGTCTGGATATTAACACCAATCTCCTGCATTCGGCTAGTCTATTGGAACACATTTTACCACCACGAAACATGATGACACGTAGACCAGCGTAAATATCAGAGTGTGCCCACTATCCTCAGACTCTTGTAAACAGAAATAGCAATCCAAAACCCAAACCGTAAAAATGATCCAAACGTCCCAATAATCACTGCTCCTCTTTGCAATAATCGCAAGGTTTATTGCAAGCGAAAAGGTCTCTGACGGTCCCGTAGAACCAAACTGACATGGAGCTCGTCACTTCCAAAGCAGTTACAAGTTTTAAAGTAGAAAACGGAAAACTCAGAACACATAGGTTACAATGTTATCCCACCACCCTCATTGGCTATCACCTATAGGACACACTGATACCCCTATAGTCCCTGGACTGATTTGTCATACCTTCTCTTAGCCCATTCCCAGAGACACGTGTCCCTCTACATCATCCCTATTGAATGCAGGTAAGGAATTTGTTACTAAAATATTGACACACTGATAAATCAGGTCTGTCACATGATGTGCACCCATCTGAGCCAGACACATTCAAAGTAAACCGGAGTGGCCAACTCTGCTTTGATAAGACAATAGGCTTTCTCATTATGCCAGATGCTGTTGCAAACACAGGTTGCACCCCTCACATTGTACTGAATTTACTGGCATCACCTCTGCTTCTCGTATTCCAAATCACAGAACGTTCCAGACACGTCTCCCCACTTATCTAGTTCAAACCCCAGGTGCTGATTAATGATATTACTTGTGTCTGAATTTCAGGGATGGATTATTAACTTTGGTTGTGCGTCTCATGGTAATTCATATGAGATGGCATCTCTTGGGTGAGGGCAGTAGTCCTCTAAGTCTTTACCGGGCCGATTGGCATCCCAAAAAACATCATGCCGTGTTCTCATGAATTTGTCCTTCGAAGGGTGCATCCCTAAATGCCCTCCCTACAACTAACATTCCATTCCCACCCCATTCGGGTCTTGCAGCTGGATACAATTAGTAGTTGTATGTGCACCATGGGTAACTCTGACCTCAGCTTTTCCCCTGAGGAACAGAAAAGGGGATTTGTTTTTGGGACCAAACTAAACGGAGCCACAGCTCCACATCAAGGCATTTGTTCTCTTCTGTTCATCAAGTACTAGGCCTTCACATCCAATATGGCGACAGTTGTTAATACAGTGACCTCAATTTTACTGCAGTGCTGTGCTGGATCCATCTTCCACCTGTTTCAGCTCTTTTTCGCACACCTCACTAAAGATATAACTTTGGATACAACATCTAAAAATAGGGCCTATTATACTGTCCTATCTAAAACCACTGCAACCACAATATCACAAAATAGGTTTGCTGCTCTTTCTGTGTTGCTATATGTGAGCATTTAAAATGTGTCAAACCTAACTAAAAACAATACATGCATCTGCTGCCACGCAAAATTCATCCTTGTCAAACAGTGGTACATACTAATAGGTTTTTCTCAGTCTGAAACTTGTTTTACAGTCTATCCAGTAATGTTCTTCCCTCCCTGTGCCAAACATAATTTGTGGATGCAGGTGACCCCTCTTTTCCCCCATCAACTCCTTCAAGTTCGGATTTTCCAACTGACCGAGGAAAACTTTAAAAAAATATCAAGCAAACCTAAGATTCACCTGTGCCTCAAGGCTGGAAATCCATAGTTGAAAGCTCAAAAGTACAGTTGGGGGTAATTTGGGGGAGGTTTACTAATCTATTTTAAATCCTCTCCAAAGCAGAGCGATTATCGTAGCCCACATCTCCCTCCCAGATAGCAACAGTTTGGCCTTATAAACAACAATACGTCCGTCGAGCATACGCCTACAATACATCATAGTAGCCCCCTTAACGTGGCTGCAACCTTCATGGCAGTTGCCTTTCTATGTCATAACCAATTCCCATTTTTAGTCAAAAGTAAATATAGGTAGCTGTGTAACTCTATTACCTCGATGTTTTCACTCTTAAATGCCCACGAAAATCAGTTTCTGCCTTTACTCTTACATGTGTTTTGCTGTGTGTTTTACATTTTCTTGTTCATTGACTGTGGAGCCTCACCTACTCCATAGGCATCATCTTTTTACTGTGTGTCACACAGCACCTTTAGTGCAGTGACACAGGGTTGTCTGTTTCCGACTCCCTACTTTAAACTCCATTTTCTGGGACTGACGACCATCTCCCAGAACATGCAACGCTGCCATTGACTTTATTAATCTTTTTAAATTCACAGACCCAGTACAAACTATCTTACATAGAGTACTAGAAAGGGTTGATAGATATCCCTTTTTGTCTGTCTCTCATGGAACATTATTTCGTTCCCCTTTCTTTAAGAATTGGCTGGTGGCAGTGGTATCAACCATATTTCCCTACCGCGGTCTATGAAAATAGCCATGATACTGTTTTAGGCTATGTTAATATCCTCAAACTTAAATCCGCGGGACCCCATTTACGTTTATTTGGTTCCGGCTGGGTTTATTCGCCATATCTTTTTGTAAAGGTCTTTCTCATGTTTTACTCTGCACCCCAAACCAGGTTTGGTTCCTTTGTTCGCCGTCCTTTGGCGGGCTTCTGCACAGAAGCCCTCCTTAGGCACCTGAGAGTCTACATAGACAGGATGTGAGGGAGGGCTTTTAGGCCTCCCGCACAGGATCTCCTTAGAGACCCAAGTCACAGTCTTGTTTGATTGGCTAGGTGACTGTCCTGCCAGGACAGCCACCCTGCTGTGTGATTGACAGCCAGGCTGTGTGAATGGGGGAAAACTGCATAAAAAGCAGGTCTCTGGGACTTGCAAGGCATAATCACCACTGGATCGAGAGAACCGAAGAGAAGCTGAAGGAAGAGGACTGCTGCAACTACTGAACCTCCCGGTGAAGCACTGCTGCGGGTCTGAATCTCCTAAACTTCGACGACAGAGAAGATCTTCAAGGAATCTTCTTCCCTTGAGATGGTGGGACCAACCAGTTCGCCAAACACCAAGCAAGCCCTCCCTCCCCTAGTCGAATTTGCTGTGCAACGCTGCAGTGAACCAGATAGCCAGGAGGACCGGACCTTGTTTGGATTTTAAGAAGCGCACCTTTTATTTGTTGCTTTGCTCTGCTGCTGGTTTCTTCCCTGGGCAGTGCATGACCCTCCAGTCTTCCTCCTTCGTGCCTGTCCGACAGTCGCTTCACCAACCGTGAGCCTGCACGATCTGCCAGGAACTGCTGCCTCAGCTACATCATTCTTCTTCTTCTAAGTTACTGCTCAAACCCGGTTGTTCGTTCCATCCGATCGCAGTGAAAGTGTTTTAAATCTTTCGCCAATCCGAGGGCTTGCCCTTCTCTATTCTTTTAAATAACTTTTCATTCGACCAACTTCGTTTTGAACTCTTGGCAAAGACTTAACCGCAAAATACTCTGAACTGTGTGATCCTCTGCAAAGACTTGGAACCATTAACATTGGCCCAGGCCTATTGATTTTAATCCTAGATGTAGTAAGCCTTTTCTAAATTGCCCTGCCTATAACTTGTTGGTGCTGTTTGATTTTGTGTAACCTTGTCTTTCCCTCCCTTTTTAAATTTCTGGACTGCCATTTTGATCACACTTCAATTTGAGCTTAACTTGTCCAGAATTGATTGGGGGTTGTGTAGTATATTAAGATTGTGATTTTCTGCTTATATTAGTGAATTGTTTTACAAATTATGGTGTAAATGTTTATTCTTTTACTGAGAAACCTTGAGTCAGTTTTTATTTGAACCATAGCCTTTGCTGACCTTTATGTAACTTCTGATAGTGCTCTTTTACTCTTGAGATAAGTCTGGCTGCTGAGCCATTGCTACCACTTTACTGTATAGTCCAGGCTCGTACCAAAGGTGAATTTGTACTGTCACTTGTAGTCCTAATTGTGTGTGGTGTTCCCAAAGCGTACTGCATATGATTCTGCCTAACACTGTGTCATCGGAATACAGGAGGTCGCTGAAATGAGTACCATGCAGCGCATGATGATTGATCCTAGATCCCACTACCCCAGTGTTAAAGTCTCAGAGAAGCAGAATAAGTAATACGAGAGGTAAAGCACAATCCTGCTTTACTCCTTTGTTCGGAAAGCTCCCAACATCCTTCCAGAGCACAAGGTCTGACAACGCATACGTGTCCTTATAACAAAATTGTAATAGTCTCAGGAGCACCTCGGGCTCAGGAGCCCCTCGGTCAACTTTAGTGCAGCTAACTTTTCCCATAGCTTTTGCCCAGGAATAGAATCAAAGGCGTTTTCTAGGTTGATAAAGGACACCTTCCCATCGCTAATTGCACAGTACTTGTTAATCAGTGTTTTTAGAAGCAGACAGTGGTCAATTGTTGAATACCCTCTCCTGAAGCCTTAGTACATTCCGGGAAGTAGCTCAGTTCTCTGGTCTGGCTAACAGGCATTTCGAAAATACTTTACCTGGTAAATCTAACAGTGAGATTGGTCGGTAGCAATACATGTCTCTTAAAGCTCCTTTCTTAAACATAGTAAAAGAGTTAAAGCAGATGGGGTCAGTTAATAATCTGTAGTTTTATGATGATTGTCGGATATCGAAGAGAGCTCTGCTGGATTGCTTTATGGTGGTGGAAAGTGTCAATAAAGTGGAGCTAGGCCTTTGTAGAATGATATACAAGAATGTCATTTCTAAGAAAAAGGGGGAAAGCCAGAATCTTATGTGGGATAACCCCCAAGAGGCGGCCTCTACAATGATGTTAAGTCCTTTTGGGTCTTTGTGACTGGCAAGAAAAGAAACAACAATACTGGTCTTGCCTGCCATATTCCCTCTGAGGATTGGGTCAGCCATTTTCGCAAGGTATATGTAGATGGGGCGGTGGGAGACCATGAGCAGACTGGGGGATTCTCCACAAAGTTGTAGTATTGACCAAATACAGTATCTCCCCAGTGACTATCACACTGCCAGAAGTTAGAAGTGCCATTCTTAACTCAAAGTGCCAAAAGGCTCCAGGGTCAGACAGAATCCCTGCCGACTTGTTGAGTGTACAGTTAGATGTTTGTCGCCTGTTTTAACTAAATTGTTTCAATGTTTGTTTGTGTGTTTGTTTGTTTGTTTGTTTGTTTATTTATAGGGTGCCAGAAAACACTTGGTAGCTGGGCGCACAGAATAACAAGAATGCTTAGAACTTGGTTACAGGTTGCATATTACAGGTTGTTGGTAACATAAATTGTATACAGTAATTACATTATGTACATTCTAAACATGTAAGGATGGAAAGGTAACAATTTATATACAGTAAATACATTATGTACATTTTACATGTAAGAGTGGAGGGGTACGTGTGTCATCAGATCACAATGCTCAGGGTCACCGGTTTCAGAGGTTGTTGCGTTGAAGCCAGGTGCGGGTATGGTGCCTGAAGCTGGTGGAGGGCTGGTCCCTTCTTAGTTCAACTGGTAGGGCGTTCCAGTACTGGGCTGCTTGCACAGGGAAGCTATTACCTCCTGTTTTTTTTTTGTCAGAATCTAGGGGTTTGGAGGCAGAAACGGTTGGCTGTTCTGGTTGGTCGTGCAGTGGTTTTTCTTATTATTAAGGTATGGGGGGCTGATTTGTTCAGACATTTGAAGGTAAGTGTGACAATTTTGAAGGTGATCCTATTGCTAATTTTTAGTCAGTTGTATTTTCTCCGCACATTCGAGATATGCTCTCTAGCTGGGAGGTTCAGGGCCGTTCTGAGCGCCTTGTTTTGTATGGTTTGAAGTTTATTGATGATGTATTTATTTGTGCCTGCATAAAGTGCATTGCAGTAATCCAGTTTTGAGAGGATTAGTGCATTGGCTAGGATAATGCAGATAGCTGGTGAGAGGAAGGGTCTGCATGCTTTAATACGTTTACCGGTATAGGCTGTGGATGAGGCCAGGGAGTTCACTTGTTTCCTGAGGGACAAAGTGGAGTCCAAATAGAAACCGAGGGTTTTCACCTCTTTGGCGACGGGGATTATATTGCCATCGATATTGAAGGAGCTTTAGTTGGAATCAAGTTTTTTTAGGTTGTTGGGTGAGCCTAGATTGAGGATCTCTGTTTTTTCTTCATTCAGGCAGAGGCCATGGGTTGCCATCCATGCCTGAATGAGGGTGTACATTTTGTTTACTAAAGCTGTATCCGTTGTGAAATTGCCCAAAAGGGGGATGAGGATCTGGGTGTCATCTGCATAATTTGTCTAGGTGACACCCAGTTTGTCCAATTTGTTGAATAGAGGTTTACTAAAGATATTATACATCGTTGGCGAGACACAAGTGCCCCGTGGGACTCCACATGTTGTCTGGATAGGGTCTGCAGAGTCTAAGGTGGAGAAGACTCGCATGCTTCTGTTGTCCAGAAAGGATTGGATCCAGGCTATGGCTTCACTTGAGAAGTGGGCGGCTGACGCTAGGTGTTTGCAGAGTACTGCATGGTCCACTAGGTCAAAAGCCGCCGACAGATCAAGGAGGAGTAGCATAGCTGTGTTTCCTTTATACTTGAGCTCGTCAATTTGGGCTTTGAGATCTATATGGGCGGTCTCAGTGCCATGTTGCGGTCTCAAGCCCGATTGACGGGTGCCGAGGAGTTGGTTGGTCTCCAGGTATTTTTGGATTTGGAGACCAATCCGTGCTATATCTTAATAAAGTTCCAGACTCCTGGCAAACTGCTGAAATAGTTGTGATATGCAAAAGAGGTGGGAGGGAGAAGCCCGGTAATTACAGGCCTATCTCTCTGCTTGATGACATTGGCAACATATTTGCTAACTTTGTGTTAAAGCAGCTGCAGGAGTGTGAGACCTCAAAAAAGCTTATCTGCCATCTCCAGGCAGGTTTCCAGCAAGGGGTGAGTACCATTGATCAATGTTTTTGTTTGTCCTTTATCTTAAATAAACACAAAGTACATAAGAGAATGAAGGTGTATATGGTCTTTGAAGATCGCCAGAATGCCTTCGACTCACTACCCAAAGACCAATGATGGTGGGTTATATTGGAGCGGGCAACCCTGCCAAATTGGTAGCGATAATGGGAGAATTATACTCCAACAACTCGACGGTGGTGAGGTGGGGTTCGGGAGGTGACACCTGTAAGAGGATTCAATTCAGCACTACAGCCAAGTTAACGCCTAGTCTAGAATACTGAATGAAAACCCTTATTGATATATCTTTAGGTCCAGTTCATGCGTCCTGGATGACTACCCTTGTATAACACCCCTCTCTTGGAATCCCCCTGACCCCACTGAGCCAAGAAGTAGTTCTGTTTTGCAAGTTTAAAAGGTTTATTTGATAAATTAAAATATATATATCACACTTTATAATAAATTAATAATTGAATATCACACTTAATCTGATATGGTAAATATTAACAACGGAGAATCTGGCACTAGCACACTTCTTTATAATGACTAATGAGTTGACCTGAAATGGATAAGGTAGCACACTGGTAAATAGGAGCAAAAGTATAATGTGGTAGAGGATGCTTTATGTAGCTCAGGTGGATGCAATATTCAATGAATGCAGTACAGAAAATACGCAATATGATTCAACCAGACAATGTAATCACTTTTCTCGGGCTATTCCCTCCCCCCCTCTTTATGCAATGCAAGGAAATGGAAGGAAAACACACAGTCCTCAGAAATGCAATCAACTGTAATTCAGTTCAATCCCAGCAAGCTTACAGAAAACAGATAGGAGTTTTGAAAACACAGGCAATGCTTGGATATGTGCTGGCAATGAATGAGAAATATGCTAAATTTGCTTTTAATTCCCTTATAGAGGTTCAGGGTGAGTGGTATCTAGTTAATATTAGTCCAGGCTCACACTAGCAATGATGCAGGGATAGTTAGCAGGTTAAACGAATTTCTGGCCAATGGAAAGCAAACAGCAGCAGTTTTTACATGTGAAGAAATTGCAAATCGCGGTAAAATTCGCGGATGCGCCGAGCGCTATTACAAAGGAACCGCAAGGACTATCTCTACCGTTTTGGGGTCCTAGAAAAGCCTGGGATCTCAGCTTCCAAATGAAAGTTATTGCAAGTCTCTAGCCCAAACGGTTGCGGAGATATGAGTAATTTAGTAAAGGTCGTTTTTGGTTTTGTAAATTTTAAACGCACACTTTTTCAAAATGACAAGTGACAAATTTTTGCAGCTAGAATGACAGGTGACAGCTAGGAGGCAGTTCTACTTAGGTTAAATAGATTGAATTAGATGAATTTAAACTAAGAGATGTGTTCTGAGTTTTGCTAAGTACTCACAAGAGATTTTGAACAGGAAAGCGACTTGGTCACGGACTTCAGTCTGGTCAGGTCTTTCCGGGTTCTGCTCACAGCGCCTGGCCTCTGGAACTGCTCACAGGGGTCTGGTCTCTGCTAGGCACCGGTTCTTTGGGTCTCTCTGCTCTGGATAGATTGAAGTCTCTAGTTTGGCTTTCTGGAGTTTGATGGAGGTAAGTATGGATTTTTCCGGCAGAGCTTTCAGCGGCAGATGAAAAATGAATCTCTCTATCTGTCCTGTCTGTCTGCTTTTATGTGTTTAGAATGTGGGTGTGTTCTAGCATCACTGACCCTACCTCTCTCTCAGCTTCTAATTGGTCAAACTTCCATTTCTTACTTGATTGGGGGAATGAAATGAAGTGTCATCATGATGAGGTCTGTTTATGATACAGAGAACCCACCCCTGTCAACTTTACACACAATCTATATCTGACCTAAAAACATATTTGCACCGGTACACATTTGTTTAAAATTACATATACATGGTGTGGCTGAATTTAGCCATGTCTATGTCCAAATCTGCTCATTCTCGGAGCTTCCATTCAAAGAGTGTACATAATTGACTTTTTAACTGCTTTTCCAATTTCCGACATGGACCCAACTTTACATACATGTGTGCAGGGGGTAGGGACATTAACTGATGAAGTTTCAGATTTTTAACATGCACACATTTAGAGTAATATCCACTTTTCCGCTAAAACCCCCCTGAACATACCACCGGTTCCTACCACGTCTTAAACTGTGGGCAGAAAAATCACAAGAATTATGGTATCATTTATAAAATTTTCACATGTCCGCTCTATGAATTATCCCCCTTTTTATAAAACCATATCCTTGCTGCAGGGGTGTGTCTTTTCAGGTCACATGGTACAGAAACCAGTCTTTCCAGTTTCTGCCAAGCCAGCTTGCTTCTCACAGGCAGTGCTCCTCCCAGCTTCTCCAGGAGGAAGCCACTTTTTACGACGTCTGTAATAAAAAACCTTTGCCTGAGTGGAGAGGGCTTTGTTCACTCTCTGGCAGAGCACAGGAAATTCAATTATCAGATAGATGGCATATCCTTAGCCTGGGCAGCAAAAGGAAGGTTGGCCTGGGAACACAGTGGTGACTCAAGTTTCACTGCTGATGGGTAGTTGCTAGGCAAAATCAAGTTCCTTAAGCCAGACCTTCAGCTAACTTTTTGTTGCTTTTAAAATAACTTGTAATTTTACACATGCAGCTAGAATGCTGATTCTAAGTGCAAAACTATGACATTTCAACAGTTACAAAGGCATGTGACACCAAACATAGGTCACTCATTTAATTTAACATTTTCGATTTTGGTGGTTTTAAATCCAGTTGTAGTTAGGCTTAAGCTGCTGACTCCATAGCATTTTTGTTATAAGCATTGTTTTTGGGCTCTTCATTTCCCAGATTTTGTAGGCACACAAAACTCCATTCTGCCAAATGTCTGCTGGTGTTCAGTGAATATTTTGCACATGTTGCAAGGTTTGAAATAGGCATTTTGCTTGCCTTCAGAAAAACACACAGAGTGGTTTTAAAACGCCGGCTTTTGGATAGTGGTGAGTACTGGTACTGCACCCATTTTTGGGATTTAAGAAATGAATTCCCCACAATTCTAGGTTGCATTTGGCAATCAGCATTGCCATTCCCAATGGTTTCAGACTACTGTGCGGGTAGTCCAATGGTGGTTTTAAAGCGCTTTGAAGCTAACCGGCGCTACTGTTTTTCCTTTGGCAACCCATTTCCCTCATGGCAACCCGGCCTTTCATTCTCGCACTGGTGGGTGGCAAGTGAGGCAACCATTTTGGTGGGCGCACAAACTGCGCAGCTTTCCTGGATTTCAGCGCACATGTGGGTTTTCCGCCATCTTGAATTTTCTAAGCCCACAGCACCAAATGTTGTAGCAGGATAGCTTAAACGTGGGTCAGGACACCCAACAAGTTCCCCCCACGCGACTACACTTTGAATTTGAGTCGATGGGGAGTCGCGTGCACAAGGGTTTTGACCCATGCACCGGTCTGTCCGCATAATCTTCTTCCTCTTCTGTAGATGACACAGTTCAGCGTTTTCTTCTCCATCCGGTACTGATCGATCGGTTCTCCTCGCCGGTCCTGATGGGAAGATTGGGCGGTACCCCGGGCCCGTTGCGTCTCTGCTCCCGGTCTCCGGATCGTCCTCCTTGGCCCGTCTCAAGGTTTTCTTTCTCCTAGGACGACAAAGGAAGAGCGGCAATACCTATTCATAGACGTTTTTCCACCACCGTTGAGATAGTGGGGCAGCATATGCATTTTATCATAACGAAACATTACATTCTTATTTTGAGAAAAAAAAAAACAGTATAACTAAGAGACAGTTTCATGCAAATCACAATATTTTAGAGACTAGATGTGGTATGTTTTATGGTTGGAACTGAATTAGTCTGAGACAGTGCCTGCTAGGATTCCAGAGGATTCCTCCAGTTGTTGCAGAGTGTGCCTGGGATGGCAACATTTCAACTGGTTTATGTGGACCCACTTGTCTTCCCCCTCTGCCGAACCACCTTTGGGGATGCGGATCTGGTAGGCCACAGGGGAGATCTTATCGACGATCTCAAAGGGTCCCTTCCATGTAGGCAAAAATTTGCGCTGCTTGGCCTGGTTCCTTTGGAAGTTGTATAGATAGACCCGGTCTCCCACCTGATATTCCTTCCTGGAAGTTTTCAGGTCATAATGGGTCTTCATGCTATCAGCCGATCTTTCTAGATTCCGCTGAGCATAAGCAAAAGCATGTTGAAGGTGTTTCCTTAAATTCTCTACATACTCATGAGTAGTGGAGGCATTTATCAGTGTCTGCTCTTGGGTCCTATAGAGCAAATGCTGAGGAAGCACCATCTTGCGCCCAGTCATCAACTCAAATGGTGACATTTTGGTTGCAGATGAAGGGGTAGATCTGATAGCCATTAGGACCAGAGGTAATCGGATATCCCAACTTGGCCCAGAATCTGCCACAAACTTCTTTAATATGCTCACAATTGTCCGGTTATATCTCTCTACTGCCCCAGAAGAAGCTGGTCTATAAGCAATATGCAGCTTTCTCTTGACCCCCAGTATCTCCCACATCTTTGTCATTACTTCACTGGTGAAGTGGCTACCTCTGTCTGACTCAATCCTTTGAGGTAGACCAAAACGGGAAAAGATGTGGTTAATCATCAAGGCCGCTGCAGTTTCTGCCTTGCAATTTGGGGCTGGGAGACATTCCACCCACTTGGTAAACAAGCATGTCACGGTCAACATGTACTTATTCCCCCTAGCCGAGCGAATCACAGGGCCTACAAAGTCGATTTGTAAATCTGACCATGGCAGTGTCATTCCCCTCTTTTGTAAAGGCGCCCGGTGTGTGAGGGATGTCGGCTGAAATTGTGCACACACAAGACAACCCTTCAAATATTGGTTGAGGTCCTGGCCCATGTGTGGCCAGTATGCAACCTCTCTTAAGATTTCCAATGTTGTGTGAAACCCCCTATGACCGGCAGTGGCCGCATCATGGGCGTGACTTAACATCAGGCTTCGGAATGAGGTAGGAACCACCCACTGATCGTGGCCAGCTTTGGATTTCCTTACCAACAAACCGTCTTGGATTCGGAACATTTTTGGACATTTCATCAACACTCTTAGGTCCTCTTTCCCAATGTAATCGGTATCCGTCAGGGGAAAGTTCTCAGGGTCCTCAAGGTGCTGGTAAAATTTACCAATTATTGGATCCCCCTTCTGAGCAGTAATCAAATCAGCATCAGGGGTCTCCTTACTCCATTGTGCAATTGAGAGGTCGTTGTGAGCATTTGTCTGGGACCTAGTGATGGCAGTGACCTGGATTTCCCCCAACAGGGACTCAATCTCAATTAGATCCCCTTGGATGGCCCCGGTTTTGGCCAGCTGATCAGCTAAGTCATTTCCAGTTTTGTCTGGTCCCTCTACTTTGGAATGACCCTTGATCTTCTTCCAATAGATGGTCATCCCATTCGAGGTGACCAGATCATCAATGTTTTGGATCAACTTCCCATGTTTCAAGGGTTTGTTGTTAGCACATAACATGCCTCTGGTTTTCCAATTAACCAGGTGCTCCACGAACCCGTTCCGTACATAATCCGAATCTGTGATTATGACCAGTTCGTGGAGTTGATGTTGGACAGCAGTGAGGATGGCCTGATGCACAGCCATCAATTCTGCCACCTGACTACTTCGGGGACCAATTTTGAATCCGGCGGAGGGTTCTGGGGACTCATTCACCCATGCATTCCCTACGCCGGCCACTAGTTCTTTCTCCCCGTTGTAGTCAACATGGTAAGAGCATCCATCCACATAGACAGTGGGCATTCCCTCACACTTGTCTTCTTCAAAGACTTTGTGGGGGGAATTAAGGTATGCCTCCATGTTGTCCTTTATTTTTAGACTTTCGTCCTCGAGACAGTTTTCTCTGGCACAATCATGCAAGTCAGCCAGACCTTGCGCGAGGGGACTCTTCTTGTTTTGGCCATATCTGACCTCCACAGGAAAGCCTTGCATTGACAGAATCCAGGAAGTAATTCGGGAATTACTCACATTTCCGGCCCGGATTCTGTCACTTTGGAGATATTGCAGAGGCTGGTGTGGAGTCTCCACTATGATGTGTTCCCCCTGGATAAACGGGCGGTAATTCTTCAATGCCCACACCGTTGCCAGGAGTGCCTTCTCACAATCGTTGAATTTTTCCTCCACAGAGGATAAAGTTTTGCTCGCATAGGAGATTACTTTATTGACCTTGTCATGCTTTTGGTATAATACTGCCGTCAAGCACGTATCAGAGAACCCCGTCTCCAGGAAGAACTCCTTGTTTCTGACAGGGTAAGCTAGGCAAGGCGCTTGTGAGAGGCTTCTTTTGAGTTGTTTTACCGCCTCGGCTTGTTCTGGACCCCATTCCCACTTGACCCCCCCCTTCAGGAGATGAATCAGGGGTCGGGTGATCTCTGCGTAGCCCTCAATGAACTTTCTGCTGTAATTAGTCAGTCCAAGGAGGCTCCTTAGTTCCCGCAGAGTTGTGGGGTCTTTCAGTTTCTGAAGTGCTTCCACTTTCTTCTCCTGGGGACAGAGGCCCTGAGGAGTAATCTCATGCCCCAAGAAATTAACACAGGTTCTACACCACTGTGCTTTCTGAAAGGAAAGTTTTGCTCCGGCGGCCCTCAACTGTGTCAGAACATAACGGATCTCCGCTATGTGTTCCTCCACAGATGAACTTTTGATGAGGACATCATCTACATAAGCCAGGTTACCCCTCGCACCCAGGTCGGGCATGGCCTTATGTAGGAAAATGTTGAATTCATTGCCGGAGTTGAGGTATCCGAAGGGAGTCCGGGTCCATGTGTACTGCTGGCCCCCAAAGGTAAAAGCCAGTTTGTATTGGTCCTCCCTGCTGACAGGCACGGTCCAGTATCCATTGGTCAGGTCTATTGCAGTGAATACCTGTGACCCCTGAATCTGGGCCAGCCCTTGGTCAATGTAGGGCAGAGGCCATCGGGAAGTATGGACCCGTTTGTTGAGCTCCCTAAGGTCGGCGCAGAGTCTCCACTGGCCGTTTGGCTTCAATATTCCCAGCACCGGATTATTGAAGGTGCTGTGGACTGGACGGATTATTCCCCGGGACTCAAGGTTCTTGATTATTTCAGTGAGGGACTCCATTGATGCGAGAGGCAAGCGATATTGCTTCACAAACACAGGAGTCATGCCAGGGTCCGTGGGGATTGTTGTGGTGTGGATGTCGGTGCGACCACAGTCATATGAGTCTACCGCAAAGAGATCTTGGAAATCCAAGAAAACTTGTTTCAACTTTTGCTTTTGTTCCAGAGTCACACAGGCATCAGCTAGGTTGACTCTCTCTTCCACCATCTGCCTGAAGCCTGGAAAGACTTCTGGTTTGGCTATTTCAGCGGCCTCCTCCAGCTGGGTGGAGAAGTCCCTGGTCAGAGTGCTGATTTGGACTGGAGGCTTCAGGTGGGAAAGGCAGCCCTCATGTACCTGGAAAATCACCTCATCCCTCCTGAAGTCACACGTCACATCTTCCTTACCATAGGGGCAGGAAGTGTACACCAGGAAGTTCCCCCCATGCCGGGTAAAAATCCTGTCTGGTGTTGTATTGTCATCACTGTCACTGTCAAAGCAGTCCTTGGGGATTGGCCCTAACAGTTCATTACCTAAGTCTATGGAAAAATGTCGGTCATCAACCGCCATTCCAATAATGGTGCCTGCGGCTAGAGTAATACTCTTTAAGTCGCTGTTATCCACCTCTATTAGAATGGGGTCATGTTCTATGTTGACTAATGGAGTCGGGTTTACCCCCAACCCTTGCTGTTGGAGAGAAGCATTTAGATGTATGTAAGCATCAGGGTTTTTCAACTCTTGTCCCCTTTTAACTTTCACTTCCAGGGAGAATTGTCGGGTCCTTTCTGGGATGGTGACTTCCTCTTTAACCTGAATTTCAACTGCATAAGGTAGTAATTGAGCTGACCTAAATGCTTTTTCTGGATCATCAAAGCCCATGGGATTATCCGCTAATTGGGACCAAGCTTTGAAGTTTATTAGGTCCAAACTAATGGCAAAGCGATTGAGAATGTCACTGCCTAAGTAAAAGGCGGCAGTGACGTCTCGCACGACCCAACAATTATGGACTATGCTCTTGTTGCCAATGGAGATTTTGAGCATACACCTGCTTGGCAGGAGATGTTTGGAGTCAGGTGCTTCCAGGTCCATTTCCCATTTGTCTATCAGTTTGAAGGTGGGAATGGCTGGATCTTTTGGGAGTTGGCGGAACATGGCTTCGCTGATGAAGCTCTTACCGTTGTTCACACACACTCGAGCGAGAACAGAGTCCTTCCCATCATTTAACTGAACAGGGATGAACAACTGCTCTCCAATTTGCTGAATATCAGCCAGGCTTTGAGCTGATTTCACATCTTTCTGGACTATAGGAGTGGGAGTTTCTGATTGTGGATTAGTATAGAATTTCAGAGTGTTTCCTTCCAGCGTGGAATACCACTTTAGACTGGAAGGAAGGTTGATTTTCAGAAATAGAGAGGACCCCCCATCACCAGTCTGTTGTCCTACTGCTATTACTGTCACGTCTGGAATTTAGTTGTTCTGGAAGTGAAATTCTACTTGGTCAGATTTTTGTTCAACCATGTGGCATGTGCCGTTTAAACTAACATGGTTGACACTCTGTTTTAATTTTATGGGTCGGCTAGTCTGAGTCCAGAGGACCTTGTTTACGCAATCTATTAGGGGTGACAACCTTCTCAGGAGGTCATTCCCTAGTAAACAAGGGGTGCCCTCTGGGGTCACAACTATGACCGGGTGTTTCAACTTATGTCGCCCGATCTTAATGTCCAAGTCTGCCGTCCCCTCGACGGGAATTTCCTTCCCGTCAAAGTTCTGCAGTTGTCCAGGAAGAGAGGTGAGAGGAATTTGGTAATTCTCTCCCCTTCCTGCATTCAGTTCGTCAAAGGCCCTTCTGGACAGAAGGGTAGCTTGAGATCCAGTGTCCACCAGTGCTGAGATTGTACCCTGCCCCTGTACTTGTACCGGGGCATAATATCTTCCCTCCTTCTCCTCAAGGGGGCACAGATAATGTACATTTTTGGACAACTGGTGGGCTAATTTTCTGGTTTTGGACATCGCTAGCGAGGAGATTTGGGCAGAATTCTGTGGAGAGTCTTGGGAATCTGAAAGAAAAAATTTGCAACTGGAGATCAGAGCCATTGTGGGTTCCCCTGGCTCCGTTTCTGGGCCGCCCCCCCTTTTTTGGAGGCAGTCGCCAGGATGGGTTTGAACCAGGGGATTTTCTTGCTGTTGGTTCTGGGATGAGATGGTGGGCGGCGGTAGCTCAGTCTCCACATCTCCCCAGTCTGGATTTGCATCCCTAGGGACCCATTTTTCTTTGGGAGGAGTTCCCCCCTCTCTGAAGGAGAAGATCCTTTTCCCAGGATCCTCTGAGGATCCCTCTCCCTCAAATTGGAAGATCTGTACCTCCTCCTCAAACTGAGTCTGTTTGGGTCTTTTGTTTCTCCTACCCCCCCTCTGCTCCTTAGGAGGCAGACTTTCAGGGGCAAGAGATTTTGTTTCCGGTTCCTGGGTTTCCAGGGGCTGTTTACAAGTGAGGAAGGAAGCTTCCTCCAAGGCTTTACACCCCCCTTCCCTTTGTGCCTCCTCCCTGGGAACCGGTGATTTATCGGGGTGCTGCCCCCGTCATTGTTCTGGAGCACCAGGTCCAGAGTTGGGTGCGTTCTGCGCCGGCACGCCCATCTGAGGGCTCTGCTGAGCCCTCAGTATGTGACCCAGATCCCGCGCCATGTTTTGAACCTGGCGCTCTAACTGGGAAACCCGCTCAGGCTGATACGGGGCCCTGTTTTCTCCCCTGGGCTGATCCCGGGAAGGGTAGCTGTCCCTCCTCTGGTAGTACCCCTGGTTGGGAAGATTTTGGTACCCCTCCACCCTTGGCCTCCCCTCTCCCGGATTCAGTGGTCTGGGCTCAGGGAATTGAGGAAAGAAGGATGGATGATTTTGGGGTTGGAAGTCGGGTGGATATCTGGGGAAAAAGTTCTGCCCAGGGTTTGGTAAATTTCTGCCCTCCTGTGGGAAGTTTGGAGGGAAGTTCCCTGGGTTAGGTGCTTGGCTGGATCCCCCCCCTTGGGCTGGAGGAGTCCACACATAACCCAGGATGGGTCTGTTACCTTTGTAGCGAGGACTTACATAGTCAGGAGAGCGAGGGACCCCATTTGTGGGGCTGCCTCCCTGGCTCCCTGTCTGCGACTGGCCCGAGGACCTTCTGGGCCTAGCATTATTAGGTGCAGGTAGGTTTTTAGGCCCCCCCATCTCCAAATCCAAAACGGGGGTGACCTTTACCTCTGCCACCTTGGCAGCAGCAGGGGTGCTGTTGGCTTTGGGGTTTTTCTGGGCATTGCTTTTATTTTCTATGGGCTTCTGCACCTCATAGATGCGAGTAGCCTGTTCAATGACCCAGTCTAAAGATCTTTTCTCATGAAAATCTCTCACGAGCTGGGTCATTATATATTTGGGCAAGGCATGGAAAAATGTATTGACAAACTCTCTACTATCTGTGCGCACCCTTCTGGTGGTTTGCGCAAAAGCACGCTTTAACTCCTGCACAAATTCTCGTGGGGCCTGATCCTCCCCACATTGCAAATTGTAGGCCGCCTTGCGAGCCTCTTGAGGATTTCTGTGAACAGAAAAATGTTTCAGGATGGCCGCCTTATATGTGGACCATCTTAAATGATTTTGGTCCTCCAGCCCCGCAAAGAAACTGGAGTATTCCGGGGAGAATGTCCACTTTACATATTGAATACAGCTTTGGCTGTCCTTCAAATGGAAAGTCTCCATCATTTGTTCAAACAACTCTAAGTGCTCCCAAACAGAATACTTAGCGTTCTTATGGTAAGGCGTGATGACGCTCCTGATCGCCTTAATCTGCTTTAAGGGGTCCTTAAGCAAGGCCCTTTTTGCCTTATTGGCCTTTTTGGTTCGGGTAACCCTTGTCCATTCTTCCTCGGACTCAGAGGCACTGCTCCCAGAGGTTCCCGTCTGTTCTTCCAGGTTTTCCCGGATTCTGCGAGCCTGGGAATGGCTGGCAGAATGTGGGGACCTGGTCTCCTGTGTCCTGCGCAGTTCAGAGGAGTCTTCAGATTCCTCCTTGCTGCCAGGATTTGATGGGTACCCCCTCCACTGACCTAACTGGGCAGAGGTTTTCAGGATGCCCTTAATGGGCCTACTCTCCTGGGGTTCCCCACTGAACTGTATTGTACTTGGGTGCCCATACCCGGATGCCCACCCCTCCATTCCTGGATGGTACTGGCCTATGAGCCCCATACTCTTAGCTGGATAGTAATCTGCCATCCCTGTGGCCCTGTGCTCATGTGCGCCAGGGGACACGGGGGTGGTAGAGTCCAGGGACTGGGGAAGATGAAGGCCCCTGGTGTTAGGGCTCCTGCGGTTATGGTCCGGAGTCTCTCTTTCCCAGCGGACCTCATCTCTATCCGCCCCTGCTCCCTGTTGCAATGCAAGAGCCTGCATTTGTGCTTTCAGTTCCTCTGTTAAGGCCTTACTCGACTCTATCAGTTTCTCCTGCATCGCTACCTGTTGCTGGAGCCTATCATTGTGTTGACAGAGGGCCTCATTTTCCCTCTGTGCTTCCTGGTTGGTCCTGGAGAACTGGGCCAGTCTTTGCTGCAGGAGGGTTACCTCCTGAGCTGTGTCCCTATTGGCCTGCTCCTTTCTTGCTAGAGCATCCTCCACCCTTCTGGTGTGCTCTACCAAGTTCTGGTTTTCTTTTTGGAGGTCACCCAGCCCCTGGTGGGCCAGGTGATTTTCTTCCATTTTCCTTTTTAAATGGCAGACTTCCTGGCCTAAGGCGTCTCTTTCCTGACTAAGAGCCTGCATTTGTGCCGCCAGGTCGTCCCTTTGCCGTTGAAGGGCACCAGCTTTTTGGCGCTCCTCATCAAACTCTGCCTGGGTATCCAGGTCTTTCAAGATCAGCTTGTTGCTCTCTACCTTCACTCTATCTAGATGACTTTGCAGGGTGGCTACCTGCTCCGTGCATGCCCTGTTAAAGTCTAATTGTTGCTCCAGCTTTTTCTGGCTCTGCAGTAAGGAGTCCAAACTGTCTTGGTGCTCCTTCTGTAGGGCCAGAAATCTGGTATCCTGTTCTGACTTTTCCTTTTGCAGCACATCCATATCCTCCTTTATTTTAGTGATGTACCGTCTGCTGTCATTTTCTGACTCCTGGCTCCTCTGCAGCCTCTGCTCAGAAGAGTCCAGATCAGATTGGGCCTTCTGTAATGCCATCTGTTGCCTATTTGCCAGATTTTGGCTTTCCGCACATCTATCCTGCATGTCTCCAACGTATAGGTACAGGTATGCTGCTATCCTGGCAATCTTATTGTGTTCCTCTTTGGCTTTAGGAGCCATATATAGTTCACTCAGGGCCACATGTAAGGGACCCTGATCTCTATATATATCTGACCCTGTTTCAGTGACCTGTTGTGTGATGGCCTGCAACCACACATCCTGGCCCTGTTCGGTCCATTCACCTCTCACAAATAGCTTATGCAAGAGGTGCTCTCTGGCTATTTTCATGTCTACTAAGGTCGTCATTCTAGAGATTGGTCTCTGTCCTGACTTACAGAAGTTTGTATTTTATTTTTGCAGAACAGAACTTTTCTTGGAGTGTCCCTTTTGAGGAATGCTTCACAGCGTAATGCAGCGTGGTGATCCGACTGGATGTATGTATCCCGTCAGTTAGCACACTGTATTAATCTGCACAAATGGTAAATCTAACCCAACGTCTCGGCTCGAGCCCCCACTTTGTAAGAGGATTCAATTCAGCACTACAGCCAAGTTAACGCCTAGTCTAGAATACTGAATGAAAACCCTTATTGATATATCTTTAGGTCCAGTTCATGCGTCCTGGATGACTACCCTTGTATAACACCCCTCTCTTGGAATCCCCCGGACCCCACTGAGCCAAGAAGTAGTTCTGTTTTGCAAGTTTAAAAGGTTTATTTGATAAATTAAAATATATATATCACACTTTATAATAAATTAATAATTGAATATCACACTTAATCTGATATGGTAAATATTAACAACGGAGAATCTGGCACTAGCACACTTCTTTATAATGACTAATGAGTTGACCTGAAATGGATAAGGTAGCACACTGGTAAATAGGAGCAAAAGTATAATGTGGTAGAGGATGCTTTATGTAGCTCAGGTGGATGCAATATTCAATGAATGCAGTACAGAAAATACGCAATATGATTCAACCAGACAATGTAATCACTTTTCTCGGGCTATTCCCTCCCCCCCTCTTTATGCAATGCAAGGAAATGGAAGGAAAACACACAGTCCTCAGAAATGCAATCAACTGTAATTCAGTTCAATCCCAGCAAGCTTACAGAAAACAGATAGGAGTTTTGAAAACACAGGCAATGCTTGGATATGTGCTGGCAATGAATGAGAAATATGCTAAATTTGCTTTTAATTCCCTTATAGAGGTTCAGGGTGAGTGGTATCTAGTTAATATTAGTCCAGGCTCACACTAGCAATGATGCAGGGATAGTTAGCAGGTTAAACGAATTTCTGGCCAATGGAAAGCAAACAGCAGCAGTTTTTACATGTGAAGAAATTGCAAATCGCGGTAAAATTCGCGGATGCGCCGAGCGCTATTACAAAGGAACCGCAAGGACTATCTCTACCGTTTTGGGGTCCTAGAAAAGCCTGGGATCTCAGCTTCCAAATGAAAGTTATTGCAAGTCTCTAGCCCAAACGGTTGCGGAGATATGAGTAATTTAGTAAAGGTCGTTTTTGGTTTTGTAAATTTTAAACGCACACTTTTTCAAAATGACAAGTGACAAATTTTTGCAGCTAGAATGACAGGTGACAGCTAGGAGGCAGTTCTACTTAGGTTAAATAGATTGAATTAGATGAATTTAAACTAAGAGATGTGTTCTGAGTTTTGCTAAGTACTCACAAGAGATTTTGAACAGGAAAGCGACTTGGTCACGGACTTCAGTCTGGTCAGGTCTTTCCGGGTTCTGCTCACAGCGCCTGGCCTCTGGAACTGCTCACAGGGGTCTGGTCTCTGCTAGGCACCGGTTCTTTGGGTCTCTCTGCTCTGGATAGATTGAAGTCTCTAGTTTGGCTTTCTGGAGTTTGATGGAGGTAAGTATGGATTTTTCCGGCAGAGCTTTCAGCGGCAGATGAAAAATGAATCTCTCTATCTGTCCTGTCTGTCTGCTTTTATGTGTTTAGAATGTGGGTGTGTTCTAGCATCACTGACCCTACCTCTCTCTCAGCTTCTAATTGGTCAAACTTCCATTTCTTACTTGATTGGGGGAATGAAATGAAGTGTCATCATGATGAGGTCTGTTTATGATACAGAGAACCCACCCCTGTCAACTTTACACACAATCTATATCTGACCTAAAAACATATTTGCACCGGTACACATTTGTTTAAAATTACATATACATGGTGTGGCTGAATTTAGCCATGTCTATGTCCAAATCTGCTCATTCTCGGAGCTTGCATTCAAAGAGTGTACATAATTGACTTTTTAACTGCTTTTCCAATTTCCGACATGGACCCAACTTTACATACATGTGTGCAGGGGGTAGGGACATTAACTGATGAAGTTTCAGATTTTTAACATGCACACATTTAGAGTAATATCCACTTTTCCGCTAAAACCCCCCTGAACATACCACCGGTTCCTACCACGTCTTAAACTGTGGGCAGAAAAATCACAAGAATTATGGTATCATTTATAAAATTTTCACATGTCCGCTCTATGAATTATCCCCCTTTTTATAAAACCATATCCTTGCTGCAGGGGTGTGTCTTTTCAGGTCACATGGTACAGAAACCAGTCTTTCCAGTTTCTGCCAAGCCAGCTTGCTTCTCACAGGCAGTGCTCCTCCCAGCTTCTCCAGGAGGAAGCCACTTTTTACGACGTCTGTAATAAAAAACCTTTGCCTGAGTGGAGAGGGCTTTGTTCACTCTCTGGCAGAGCACAGGAAATTCAATTATCAGATAGATGGCATATCCTTAGCCTGGGCAGCAAAAGGAAGGTTGGCCTAGGAACACAGTGGTGACTCAAGTTTCACTGCTGATGGGTAGTTGCTAGGCAAAATCAAGTTCCTTAAGCCAGACCTTCAGCTAACTTTTTGTTGCTTTTAAAATAACTTGTAATTTTACACATGCAGCTAGAATGCTGATTCTGAAGTGCAAAACTATGACATTTCAACAGTTACAAAGGCATGTGACACCAAACATAGGTCACTCATTTAATTTAACATTTTCGATTTTGGTGGTTTTAAATCCAGTTGTAGTTAGGCTTAAGCTGCTGACTCCATAGCATTTTTGTTATAAGCATTGTTTTTGGGCTCTTCATTTCCCAGATTTTGTAGGCACACAAAACTCCATTCTGCCAAATGTCTGCTGGTGTTCAGTGAATATTTTGCACATGTTGCAAGGTTTGAAATAGGCATTTTGCTTGCCTTCAGAAAAACACACAGAGTGGTTTTAAAACGCCGGCTTTTGGATAGTGGTGAGTACTGGTACTGCACCCATTTTTGGGATTTAAGAAATGAATTCCCCACAATTCTAGGTTGCATTTGGCAATCAGCATTGCCATTCCCAATGGTTTCAGACTACTGTGCGGGTAGTCCAATGGTGGTTTTAAAGCGCTTTGAAGCTAACCGGCGCTACTGTTTTTCCTTTGGCAACCCATTTCCCTCATGGCAACCCGGCCTTTCATTCTCGCACTGGTGGGTGGCAAGTGAGGCAACCATTTTGGTGGGCGCACAAACTGCGCAGCTTTCCTGGATTTCAGCGCACATGTGGGTTTTCCGCCATCTTGAATTTTCTAAGCCCACAGCACCAAATGTTGTAGCAGGATAGCTTAAACGTGGGTCAGGACACCCAACACACCACTAGGCAATTTTGGGTGGACAGAGGTGTGCTGCAGGGTTGTGTCCTTGCCCCACTCATGTTCTACCTTTACATTAATGAGGTGATATTAGAACTGATGAGATGTTATGATGACAGGTTTGATCCTCCACAACTAGGCACTGATGACTTTCCAGCATTAGTCTTTGCTGATGATGCTGTACTTTTGGCCACATCACCCAATGGGATCAGGCATTGCCTAGATTGTTTTGTAACTAAATGTTCAGAATTGGGCTTAATTCCTTCTTCTTCTTCTTAATTATCGGAAGCGTGGGCGGACCCACGCAGGCGCTTCCCCATCCTATAGGATGATGTGCACCGTACCCACTAATTATTATTTGCCTCCATTTAAGCTCACAACTCCTCCCACCTCCCCGTCTGCCTCACGAAATCCAAGATCACACTATTCCTCCTCCTGCCTCTCTCCCCATCACCTCCCAGTATAATCCTCTCACTCAGCTCAGCCACACCCAATGCAGTCAACCGAACCCTCATCAATTCTCTCTCTGTAACATGTCTTTCACACCTAATCAAAAAATGTCCCACCGTTTCAGGCACCCCACACACCGCACAGTCCCTTGATTCACGCTTCCCTATTTGAAATAGACAGTCATTCAGCCCCACTTGACCTATCCTCAACCGATTCAGCATCACCTCCTCCCCCCTCCTCCATTCTGAACACCCTGCATCCACCTTCACCGACACTTTCCCACGAACACCGAACATCCACCTGCCCTTCACCCCATTCACCCACCTCTCCTGCCACTCATCCAGGACCCGTCACAGCCTTCACCTCATCCACACTCAAAGGCAACCTCACATCAATCGCTCCCCTCCTCATACCCTCACCCGCCGCCAGATCCACCAACTCATTTCCCAAAATGCCACTGTGACTGGGAACCCACGCCAACTCCAAATCCATACCCCGCGCTCACACCGATCAATCTTCATCCTAATGTCCAAAATCACATCCTTCCTATCACCATCCCCTGCCACAATCGCCTGTAACCCACTCAATGAATCTGAGAACACCACCACTTTCTCATACCACAACTCATACACCCTGTCAATCACCAATGCAATCGTCAGTCGTCCTATTTTATACTCCCCAATGCTTTCTAGATAATACGCCATTCCCACTCTCCCAGACATAGGATCCTTTGAACCATCCATAAACACCTTGTATCCTTCCTTTCCTGCCACATACTCCTGACCCAAAGCTTTGATCTCACCCCGCCTACCTCTCTTCTTCGATACCACATTCGCCAACTCCAAACACACCTTTGGAGATCGGGCTGAATTCCAAATAAGATTAAGACCAAATGTATGGTCTTTCGGCCACAAAGATCTAGGCATTGCGCAATTTCTTTTAAGAATAATGGAGTATGCCTTGAACAAGTCTCTCATTACGATTACTTGGGTGTTAGATTTGCTGATACCGGGGTATGGTTTGCCCGGATAAATAAGGCTCAAGTCATAATAGAAAAAAATTGTAGCGGAGTAAGAACGTTTTTCTCAGATCATGTTGCAAGGGCAGTGTATTCCTGTAATTAAAATTAATCAAATGCAGACAGCCTCAGCAGCTCTTTATGGTGCTGAATTTTGGGGTAATGTTGATTTCAGAAAATGGGGATTGTGGAGAGCACATTTTTAAAAATGCTCCTGAGGCTTCCTCATAGATTTCCAAAATGCCCTCCTTTTGATGGAATGTGGTGTAGAACCAATGGTTTTCCAGATAGGGTGGAAACCGGTGTTCTACTGGATACAACTCTGGTTCACGCTGCAAATTGAGAAATATTGTGAAGCTTTTGTAAATTTGTTAAGCTATCTAGGAGGTACTTCTTTTCCATGGTTAAATCATGTAAAGTCTCAGTTGACAGCTTTAGTTCTAGGTGACATGTGGCAGAAACCAGACAACCTACTGCACATCGCACTCCACCAAGTAAAAGGTGAAATCTGCTGTCAAGCTGATTGGACATGAGTTGCTCATGAGCTCATGTTTGGATCTGAAAATTGGGTTTGAATATCTAATACGGAAAACTGAAAAATATCTAGACCTGATCTCGCCAGCGTATGCCCCTTCTCTTTTCATGGAGTTCAGAACCGGCATTTTTAAGACAGCATAATTTGCTGGTGGGTGTAAGGTTGGTAATTCTGAACTCTGTCAGTTGTGTGGTGCATGCTCAGAGAACATTTTACACCTTTTACTATTCTGTCAAGAATATGTAGAATAAGATGATTTGAGGAGAACGTACGTACTACCCCTGTTTAAAAAAAGTGGGTGTCAGAAATGTTATGGATGCTCTAGAGATATGCCAAATCTACTGCATCAATTAACGAGATGTATTATGTGGCAAGATTTATCCATCAAGCCTGGCTACGCAGAAATGTTATAATCAAGTGATCAAATACTATATGATTTTTATGTGAATGTTTATTTCTTCTATAGAATTATTATATTTAGATTACTGATTTTATTCTGGTGTCAAAATTCTGTATGTTGTAAACATGTATAATATTTATTATAATTGTGTGTTTTCTTTCTTGTATAATGCCAATTAAATTGTTACTATTACTACTTAAACATAGGGACTGAAATGGTAGTCATTATAGATTAGCGTGAAATGAGAGATCCCAAGGAGGCCAGCATGCCTGGGCAGATAAGATGGTGCTCATTGGTTCAAAGGGAACTTGTTTGTTTCTCTCCCTCCTTATATTGTTAAATTGCCCTTGTAAAGCCACGTGCATCACAACCAGGGTTCGAGGTCCCCGACCAGATGGAACCTGTAATAAATTAGGATTTTTGTGTCTAAAAATTTGACCATGTGATGATGTCATGACCTACTATGGAAAGATCCAGAAAAGAAGTGCGTTGTGACTAAGAGCTCATGCAAATGTTCAAAGGGGATGGCGGTTAAATGAATCTATACAATCACGTTTGTGGGGATGACTTTGTAATTAAATATGTGGGAGTGTATTAAATGTTGCAAAATGTATATAATGTGTCATCTTTGTGTGCTTCAGAGAGAATCTGGTGTGTGCAATCTCTAAAGAGTCAACTAGCCCCTCCTGACAATTTGTACAAAAAATGTGCTTTACGGACAAATGTGCACTCGCTTCTTAAGAGGTGGGCCTATTTTTGAGTTTGGCGATCGGAGGTCCATCCCCAAATTTGGTGACCCCAACGTGATCTCCAGGCTTTCTGAGACATTGTGAGTTTCCTATCTGCACAAATTGGCTGTGGCGCTTCTCTGCGGGGCCAGTCTTTTGTGCACTTTAAAAAGAGAGGTCGACAGGCGCCATATTGATTAAAGGCCTGCCTTCTCCCAAATGGCGCAGTGCCACAATCCAGCGATGCAGGGCAAAATGAAGGAGCACCACTTCAGAGCGCTTGGTAGAACATTTTACATGAGTGCACTTGGGTGTGTTAAGTAATAGGGTAATAGGGGAAAAGAGGGGTTGACTTTGATCTGGAGTTTACTAGTGGAGTAAATTAGGTGTGTATTAGTGGAGTCACGTTAGGTTAGGCAGGTTAAAAGAGTGAGTGTTTTGAAGGAATGGATAAACTGTTCTGTGTTGTAAATCCTTTTTACACATATTTTCACCTAGTTTGTTATTTTGCAAAGGGGATGATGTGGCATCATAGTAATCTTAATAGCATGTCTTTTGTGGAGTATACACTTGGCAACCTTAATTTAGCTTGTTTGTGTGATTGGACCCCTCACCCCACCGACACTCTATTTTTTACGTAGTTTGTTATTTTACTTTCTTGGTTAGTCAAAGTAGTGATGGGTATCTTTCCATAGTCGGAAGTTGACATCATTGTAGTTAAACATGTTGTAAAAGAGATGAAGTAGACGTGATGAAGAGAAGAAGTGAAGAGGATTCGGGCCAGCATTTTGTTTTTTTGATATTATGCTGTCTTTTGTGTAAGAGTGGGAAAAATAATTAAAAGTGAATAGCTTGTGAGCTGATCGTGGTGGAAACTAAGTTAGTGGCTGTGGGGAAGCATTACGAAATTGGGATGAAGAAGAAACATGGTTCTAAGGTTGGAAACTTTGCGCTGCAGGTTCAGATTTCATGTTTAGATTGTTAAGTTCTGGAAAAGGATTGTTAGAGCTAGGCTGGTTCTCAGTATGGAGACTCATCTTGATCACTTATATCAGTTGCTTCCCGGGTATAAGTTAAACATTTTGAAGTACCATTGAGAATAGCAGCGGGAAACTATGGGTAACATGTTGAATTCCTGGCCTGAAGAAGGGGCCTATGATAAAGGCATGTTTGAAAACCTGTATCCATTCTTAGTTATGAGGCAGATGGAAATAAAGTTAGAAACACATTGAAATATTTTAGAACTACAGTGGATGTATGAGAAGGCAGAAAGCCAAACAATGATACAATTGCAGAGGAAGTGTGGAGAAAGGAGGTGCAGGGATTCCTTCTGCACCGCCACCAAATGGAAACTATCTGTTATCATCCGCAGAAGGGTATACCAACCCTGAGTTCGAGCCCACATTATCTCCAGAAGCAACTCCAGTGGTTATGAGACAGACAGGGGTAATGTCTCCTTCAGCTAGGGTTTCTGAAAGATGGAATACAGAGGAAAGTGGAAGGATAACTCCTTCAATGGGTGAGGCCACAGGAAGATTGGGAACCAGAGGTGAAAAGAGGATAACTCCCTGACCATTAGGTTTTCAGAGATGTTAAGAGTGGAGGAACAAGAGAGATTGAGATTGTCAATCGAAAGGGTAGGTGAATGGTTGAGAATGTGTGAAAAAGGGAGAACTGTGCCTTTTACCTCTAGAATAGAGGATAGGTTGCAAATCGTAGTGGAGAATGAAGAGCAGAGAAATTTTGAGGAAGCCTTGAGGCTATTGGAGGATGGGGTAGTGCTGTTAAGGCACCAGAGGAGTGAAGAACGAGAAGAAGAGAATAGGTAGGAAAAGGATGTAAAAGAAGGGAAGTAGAGGCATGGACAGGTCCTCTTTAGACTCGACATTTCAGTTATAAGGGACGTCCACATGGACCTTGGAGAAGAATGTGTTGTTGTGGGTATAGGTTCGAATGAGGAGACCAGGAACCGGTATACGATGTGATAGCAGGGGCAGAAATTGAGGAGGATGAGGAGGATGAATGAGAATCAGAAATTGAGCAGACAGAAAGGGTGCAGCAACCCCATCTCCTAATCCAGCAGCAGTGGCTGCATAAATTACACCACAGGGTCTTAGGATATGCCAAAGTGCTTGTATGGCCTTAGTAAGAAGCTGGGAAAAATTAGGAGAGACCCAGTAAATGTGGGTGTAACTCAGTTTCCGTTGCTTCCAAAGGGACAAGGTAACGCATATCATGGCCTGTTGTCGCATATGAACTGGAATAACTTGATGAAGACACCCCCTTTGTTTTCTGCAGGGGTAGAGAAGTGGATGTATTCATTGGAAAAGCAAATGTGCATGTTATGTTGCCTTGAGGGGACATGAAAATCTTATTCACTGCTCTGATGTAATGGACAAATGAAATTTGGAGGCGCTCAGGGTGTCCGGGAGTTCAGAGATACGAACATCCATGATGGAGTACCTTTCAATAATTACAGGGCACAGGTATCTGAAGTTATGTATCCTGATACACCAGATATAAATTTGATTTTGGCTAAAACAATGAAGCTAGATGATGAGCCTGCAACACGTATCCAGCAAATTCAGGAAAGGTGGAGATCAGAGATAGGAGAAACCTAGGACAAAATTGGGCCTGTTTGCAACCACATGTTAAAACTGGGACTTCCCAAAGAAGTTCAGCATGATTTGGATAAGTTAGTGGGAATGGAGGCCAAGGGTTGGCTTGAAATTCAGGCACCCATTGTGTATTTCTGTAAGAGGAGGCATGAGAAGGAAAAAGGAGAGTGCTAAACAGGCACAAAAGGCAGAATCTAAGCTTGTTCATAAAAAACAACCTAAGATTTTGTAGAAGAAGCGGTCATTACCAGATCAATGGAAGGACAGCAGAGAATCATGGGACAGCAGGGACTTATTGAACCAAGTATGCTACAGGCACAGAATTGGATGGTGGAGTATGCTCCTGATCAAAGGCAAACAAGAGGGTTTCCAAGGGGTGCGGGCGGCGAGGAGGAGGGCCATTTGGCGGGTTTAGATGAATGAGGCCCAAGTTCAATTGGCCAATGGGAGGTAATTATTGATGATTGTTTGGTTGTGTGGGAGAATGTGACATGTGCCATGAGATTGTCGGAGTATTTTATATTTTAATGTAGGTGCCCAGCAAATGCAACCCCCAACCATGGAAAATGGGCTAGATTCTGTGCAATCACAGCAGGTACGGGTTGGACAGAACCCGACACCTGAGGCTCCACAGACCTAGATATATAGCACTGTTTCAGGCATTGGAGAAGAATCCTGTACCCCAATGATTGGTCACTCACTATACTGGAGCAAGTGTTTTTGTATGGAATCCTTTCACGCTCCCAGGTGCTAACATGTATTCATATTAGGACTGATCACAGGGATCTCTTATTTGTCCAATCATGTCTGTTACTGCCTATCTGGAAGAGAAACCTGGATTGGTGTAAAAGTAGGTGATCAAACATTTTAATTATTGTTCGATACAAGGGCTACACAATTTTGCATCAAGGAAGGTAAGTTTCCCTTTTCAGGCAAAATGATAGACACACAGGTGTTCTCTGGGGATGTCCAGTCAGTTCCTAGTTAAAAGAATCTAGGTATTAAGGTAGGTACATTAATCTGCGACAAATCAGTACTGAGCTCCAGGAGGAATGGTTCATACCAAACCTCCAAGAACAGGTGAGTACATTTGTCAGGAATTGTTTAGTTTGCAGAGGATTTAATCCTGGAAACGGAATGAAAATGGTATGAGTAGGTTTGCCCCTGCCTTCTTGGACTTTTTGGGATCTCCATATAGATTTTTTGCATATGACACATAGATGTAATAATTTTCGATATCTTATTGTGTTGGTTTCCCAAATTCCCCAATGTCTTGAGGTTGGTCCCTGAGTACACCCTGATTCTAAATCTGCAGCAACATTTTTTGGCGAGGGGGGTATTTCCGTGGTGGGGAATATGTGAGGTCCTGAAGTCTGAAATTGGGACCCACTTTTTTAATGCCTTGTTTTCGGAAATGTCTTCGCTCTTGGGGATCAAGCACACATTGTGTTTGGTGTACCACCCTCAGACTTAAAGTTCAATTATCTAAAATGTGTAGTGATCTAAGTAAGAATTGGTTGTACTGTTTACCACATGTCTTGTTTTATTTGAGAAATCAGCCAGGGAAGGATCATCATCTCAGTCCTCACGAGAAAGGAACAGGGAGCAGATTACACACACCATTATCACCTGCACACACAGCATCAGATGCACACAAGTCAGCAGAGATTCTTGGTGAGGAAATTAGGGAATACCTTAGGGCTGTAACCAAGAGTGGCAGAGGTTGTGTTCTCTTAGCAGCAGACAAAACGAGAACATGTCCCAGAATCCAAAGATGCTCATTGTTCGCATTTGCTCCCTGGGACCTGAAATTGATCTGTTCCTACATATGACGCTGGAACAAAAGGGGTTTCCATGGGCCACACTGAGTGGTTTTTGTGACTCTGACTGATGTGATGAGGGAGGGCAACAAGAGCTGGATTCATATCAGTGACATGCAAGGGGATACCAGCGCCCCTCCACCGGCACAGGAGCAAGAGCAGGTTCAGAGTGAAGTATGCCCTAAGATTTGCAGTTAGTTCCAGTCAAGAAAGGGGTTTGAATAAAACCCAGAAACTGTTTTTATAAATACAAAGAAGAAATTCAGACTTAAAATTAATTTTAGGATGTTTGATTGTATTTTTTCTTGTTTTTCTTGTTATTTGATTTAGTCATGCCAAATAGTCTAAATGTAAATATTTGTAACTTGTCTAGTGCTAAAAATTTCATAAAGTGTTATTTAGGCCACAAAAAAAAATATTGATTATGAACTCATGAGAGATGATGATAATGTAAATTCAGATCCAACAGTCGATGCACATGGCTTTGCAACTTATAATGACTGGTACAGGCATATGAGGAGGGTAGGGAGAGAAAGACCTGTAAGGTCTTGTTACTTTTTGCTCTCTAATCCCCCACATTTCTGGTGTCCATAAAGGGTTTATTCCTGATAAGATAGAGTTAAAAGAAGCACTGTGCCTGGTGTGCCTAGCCCTATGCAGGGTCCAAGGGCAGTTTCAAGGGCAGTTAGTTCCAGCTTCTGTCCTAACTATTGATGAGGAGTGTACAAGCATGGATCGTAATGAGCAGAAGGATGTACGCTGTAGGCAGAGAGTCCAGTTGAACTTGGAAGGGTTGATAGTTGTGAATAATCAATTGGTGCAACAGGTGAAGAGTTGCAGAGCTGTAGGAATTAGGGGATTTTTGGAAGAAGGGATGACATAGATTAATCAAGATTGCACAAATGCCTGGAATAAGAACCTGAAATATTTGACGTGTCTCAAGGAGCAAGAGAAAACTTTTAAGATCCAGTTGCATACACATTTTTCTCTGTGTTTTAAGGGTGATGGCACCACGCCTGCTGGCACAAATGTGAACTGCAGCTTCACGCTTTGCATTGCTTATATGACTGAAGGTACATCAGCACTACTTGATGTATTAAGGTCTTGCGGACAGTTTGTGTATCAACAACTGCCTCCAGCCTGTCATGGTGTGTGCAGTCTCACTACACTGCACTTGCCTGTTCTTGTTGTTCACCACAGTAATTTGATACTTGCTGGCCCGACAACTAAAGCCACATTTGTGCCCATTTTGTCCCCTGCGCCCCTTGCATCCACAGTGTCATCAGACATGGAGAATTCAATGACATTTCCTGAATCTGAAGAAGTGAAATTGTTGAGACAGACTAAAAGATCAAACTACACATACCGACTCTCTACATGAGCTCTGATGAATATTCCAGAGCAGTATCAAATGTTCAGTTTAACTGAGATCTTTTCTTCCTTTTTGGCCCCTGATGTTCAAGCCATTGCAGATGCAAAGTGGCTTCCGGTCACCCGCTATGAGCTTTTACTGTTTATAAATTCTTCTGAGTCAGCTTTTAGTGAAATTAAAGAAGAACTGTGGGCCTGAGGCTTTTGTCATTTCAAAACAGGTACATCCTCTACCTCCTAACAACTATCGAAGGGGGTGTGTGCCAGATAATAGGGAAACATGCTGTACCTTTTTGCCTCCTAATGATTGGGAAAATTGTACTCTGACACAGACAATTGCTGCATTGCATATCTTGAGGTGGAGTCAAGGAGAAGGAAACAGGAATTACGAATGACCATTGGTTCGCCTCTCTTTTCTCTTTGGTGCCTTCTTGGATGAGTATGGCTCTGAAGATCCTCATGCCAATTTTCATCTTTTAGTTCATCATCATTTGTACCTCTTAGATGCTCTTATTTCTGTTCTTATTTCTGTTCAGCCCAGAAAGCTAAAGCAGATACCATGATGACTCTGACTATAACAAGGCTAGGACCACTGCCATTTCATATTACATGGGTGCTCAAACTGAGGTAGAAGTTGATCCAGGGTTGGTTGTGACTCTAGATCCTGTATTATGTCCTCCACCAAATTGGGATGATTGTATGGAACAGCGGATAGATTGTAGAAATGGTGGGGGAGTTGGGTTTGTTCAGCGGGGGAGACTTGTTCTGTTTCTCTCCCTTCTCATACTAAGGAAAGTTTCCGAAAAGGGGTGTGTTGTCAATATGGGCTAATGTAAATGAATGTTCAAAGGGGTTGGTAGTTAAATGAATGTGTTGTAGTTTGTTAAGTGATGCAAAATGTATATAATGTGTAACCTTTGTGTGGTTCAGAGAGAATCCGGTAAGTTTGGTCTCTAAAGAGTAATCTAGCCCCTCTCGGCTGGTTGTACAATAAACTTGCTTTACAGAAAAATATGCACTCACTTCTTAAGAGTTGGGCCTATTTTTGTGTTTCAAGGTCCAACGCCATACAATCAATGAAGATATCAATATAAAATAGGCTTGTACAATAAAACATAGAAGTAGAGCATAACAACAGTGCTCTGTCAAGATAGGTACATTTGGGACTCTATTAACTTGACAGCAGAAACTACATGCAAAAGGTGCATCCTCACACACACTACTGCTTTTAAAATCTGGTTCGCTAGCACTCTCACATCAATACAAAATGTGAAGCAAAACTGCTGTAGCAAATACAGCTTTGTGACATAAAATGTGCTTTTTTACATTAGAAAATGTTCCATTTCGTGCTGAAAAATCCTGGGGGGTCTGAATAATGAAGTTTATTTTTTCCCAGTGGAAATGCAGATGTGCAAACAGCAGGCTTGAAGGTTACTGTGGGCCTGGAGGCCATGAATGGTATAACTCTCCCTTGAAATTGGTTAGCTAGATAGAGTTAAAAGGAGGGTATAGAGTTGTAGTCTCATAACATTTCTTATACCTCCAATCCTACCCTGGCTGTTCATTTAACTGCTGTTTTCATACTGAGACTTGTGGTTCATTTTTCCCAAGAGGTGTGCAGCGCACAACAACACAGATTGGCATTGGCTGAAAGCAAACGCTGACCACTAGTCAGCTTTTTCCCCACCGCTTTCTCCTGTGAAGCAGAGATGTTCATTCCCTCCCGCCACATCGGTCAGTTGTGAGTGATTCATCCTCTGCAAGTGATTCTCTGCATTCTGGTATTCTTAGTTTCACTTTTCATTCACCATTAGAGAGCTGTAGAGACTGAATGCAAAAAAGGAGGCAGGCCTGAATGCCCTATTTGCACCTGGGGAAGGTTGCTCAGCCATCAGGTGGCTGGAACAGTGGGAGAGAATACACTGTGTAACAGCCTCTATTTTCCAGCCACCCAAATCCTTTCCCCAGGTGGTGCCATCTTGATTGTTGTGAGGCAACAGGACCGTCTTCCCATTGCCTCCCCATGTTCCCACCCCCTTTCTGCCCCCAAAAACATACCATAGTCTTTCCTAACTCCTCTCCCTTCCTCCCCACTTACCTACTGTAACCGGTGCTTTGTGCTCCGGTACCAGCGCTCCTCCCACTTCAACGGCAACCATGCAAATGGAAAAGTGACTATGTTTCTTTTCCTATTGTAGCAGCCATTGTGTTTTTTATTTTCTTACAGGAGATTGGGCTCATGCAATATGCATGCAGCCCATATCCTTCAACCCCAGAATGCAAAAGGCTATGACCCCCTTGTTGAGTAGGGCATGGCTGGTAAGGCCCACAGCCCTCACTGACACCCTTTGCTTCGCTTGGGCCTACCTAGGCTCAGGCTGGTGGGCCATTACCGGCCAAGTCTGCCCTCGACAAGGGGGTGATTGCCAAGAAAATGTGTCTGAAGTCTGCCGTGGAGTAGTTGTATTATTAATAAACGTTGTTTGAGTTTTTCAACAGTAAAAACAGGCAGTTTTGCTCAACATAACTTTTTTTGATTTCAAATAAGCAAGCAATTTTGTAAATGTTTTTATAAACAGTTTACCTTTTCTTTCACAAATACACCACATAGCTGGTGACACCGGTTGCATGCACGTTGCTTTAAAATACATATGAGTCATCAAAATGAACAGCCCAACATTAACAGTCTGCATGAAGAGTTGGAATTTTGCAAATGAAACTGAGAACACCACACAATTCATATGTAATTAATAGCCTGGCAGACTGACACACACATTAAAAACACAAAGGCTGCTTCTGCCAAAACGCCCCTGGCCGCCCCTGGCTGCCCCTGGTTGCCGCTGGCTTCTGGGTCTTTCTTTAAACTTATACATGGTAGGGATAAAAACGTTGAATTGTCTGTGAACCAGACACAGATCTAAAAATAAAGTCAGTCTGGTCTGAATCTGGATAGGTGGCAACTCCAATTCTACATCTAATAGGGAAGGAAAGTCATGTTATGGAAACTGTATTCGCTTGTTTGTGGTCCATGGATCCGGGCGCAAAAGGATGCACACAAAAGCACAGTGTGCTGTGCATTGGGCTTCCGGGGTTGAGGGTTCCAGGCAGCGGTAAGGCAGAGCTAGCAGTGGGTAGGTAGGGGAACATTGGGGGAGGGTGACGCAGGGACACCATGCAGCGTATGGGGGCACAGGAAAGGGCGGTGAACAAAATGCTGACTTTTCGGGTGCAGTCTTCTCAGCCTGAAATCTGCAAGGTCAGACTTTCATTCACAGCCTTCCAACCCTGATCCATCCTTGCCACTGAGATATTCTCAGAAGCCAACACTGATAGTTAAATCCCTCCATCGGGGGGACTGAGAGCAACTGAATGTACATAAAATAGCATTCCATCATAAGTGTGCTTTATGCCTTTAGCTGCAAATGTGCACATCAGATGGTTAGACAGACTTGAGACCCCTGGGATGGCTGTTTTATTTTCTAGAGATGGCAAGTCTTTCCTCTGTTCTTGGATGTCTGCATTCATTCTCTGGTGATCATTTTCAAAATGTCCATTGAATGAACAACTCCACGCAACATGCCTTAAGAAAAGCATCTCTCTCGCTCCCTGTCCATCATTCACTCTCGGGGGGGGGGGTCCCCTGGTTCACCTGTCCCTCCCCTAGCCAACTCCCCTCTCTTCTGGCTCCCTTCTTTATTCAGCCAGAGGACAATCTTGGCACTTTGGCACAACCCCTGCCCCTACCACCTCACTCCCCACACCCTTGAACTTCCTAGAGTGCACAGCTGTACCTTAAGGTTAAAGCAGACGCAGCCCTTCATACTTACCAATAAGTTAAGTACGCCATCATTAAATTGGCCAGTAAGAAAAGCGGAACGTTCATTGCACAATCAAGGAGGTGCTACATCCTCTCATCGATGATGAACTAGCGATAATTGAAGCATTAGCTGGGGTTCAGTTCTTCCAGCATTTGTTTTTATTGTTCAGGTTTTCCTTTTTATTTTTCTACAGTATAGAGTACGCACATGTCAGATGTTTCCCTGCTGGTATCACCTTGGAGGCCTTTTGAGAAAGGGCAGGCAGTGTTCTTATTGGGTTCATCTGCTACAATTAGAGTTTGTGAGCCACGGTCTCCCTGCAAAGGTCTCCAATGATAACAAAACCGGCCAAACAATGTTTCAGCCACGTGAATAAAAACAGGTTACAAATATTTCCGGCTGAAGGGCATTTGCCGAAGTAGATTGCAGTGGCCTTCAAGCAGAATGAGGTTAATGAACATTAAAGATGTCTAATGAGTTTTGGGCAATTATAGAAATACAATAATAGTATTTGTTATGTAGCGCATCACGCCGGACACATCCTGCTTGCAAGCGCTGTAATAACACATCCTGCTTGCAAGCGCTGTAATAACTGTGGTTATTTACCCAATTTAGTGGTACAGTATCTGATTTATCGAGCAGGATAAAGAGCTGAGTCAGCCTTCGCAGTATTCAAACTAAGACAAATGCTTTAATCCTGAGCTTTCCATCGGGGAAGATTATAATACCACTGAATTACTGTTTTCACCAAACATACCTTTTCCCTTAAAGCACCATAACCTTTCAGCACGCCTCCTCCTGACACGGCTTCACTTTCTCACACTTCAGTGTGTACTCACACTGATCTCCCCTATCACTGAAGGCTTCACTTCAGCTTTGCTGCCAGGGGGGACCCCGATGGAGTCCTGAAAGCTGGCAGCAAGAGGTGGGTCTGCCTAGTAAAGGCTTTACCTCTCCAGCACTGCGTGCTGTACTTGCTATTCTTTTTTAAGAGGCCAAGAAGGACAGCATGAATACAGATTGTCTGCTTGCTTTATTAGCCACATCAAGCTATTCCTAGTGAGGTCCCCAAGCACTGGCAAGCATTATTAACCAGCAGGGCTGATGCTACCACTAGGCAAGGTTAGACGCTTGCCTATAATGTGAACATGTTAGAGTGGCAAAAGCTGCCGAAGGAAACATCCACCTATACATTTTTTGTATACATATTCATCATTCTGTTTCTCGAGTCATGAGGCGGGCGATACTGTCAGCACTCTCTGCAGCAGGCAGCGCATCAGGCACCGTGATGTTCAGGTCAGGATTCGGGTGAGGGCGTGGAATGCTGTTCCTTGCACAGGGCCTAAGGCTGCACCTGTGCATGAGCACCGCACGTGCCCTCGTGACTGAGGCTCGTTCAAATGTTCTCCTTCTCTTCTGGACGGTCGTCTGGTCCGAACTGACTGTGGCCCACCCTGAACACAAGCTGCACCCTGCCGCCACGGGCCATGGTTGTCGGCCCTGACTGCCTGCTGAGAGAGACTCAGACGCACGCCAGCACAGACAGGTGCGCAACTGCCTATTGTTGTAAGTGTTCTGCCTCTCAGTCTCGGACGTGGCAATAGCCGAACTGGGTGGGATAGAGAGTAGATGTATGGAAGCGGAAGGGAGAATGAGTGTACACATGAATGAGTGTGTGTGCCATTGTGACTCATATGGCTGTGGGCCGTAAATCAGCTGGGATCCAGTGCACCATTTCCCAGTTCACTGGTCAGCAGGGAGAGGCGCTGGGCCCAATGCAGGGGCTGGGGCCAGAACTGATGTTAGAACTGTGTGCATTGCATACAGCTGCCAGTACTGCATTCCTTTTCAATAACAGCCTAGGAAAGCAGAAACTGAGTGACAGGGACAATTTCACTGCAACAATTCTATCTGTTTTCCTGTCAACATATGATCATTGCCACCATAGACGCATTGTCGTACATTGTGTCTGAACTTCGAAACCTCTGGTTTGTAGTTCTGTGTGCTAAACAAACGTAAGTACAGTTGTGCCTGCATTTTTGGCAACAATGTGTGTCCTTTGCCCCCCCCATCCCCTCCGTTTTTGGATGCCCCGGCTGCATTGTGACTGTATGAACAATTGAGATAACAGCCTAGCCTTACCTCACCTGTTTGTTATATGCACTCGTTCAAACTAATAAAGTGTGTTATAAATAAATAAATAAATAAATAAATAAATAAATAGATAGATAAATAAATAAATAAAACAATGTGTGTGTGTCCATCTGTCCTTCAGGAAATGGCTCTGCCGTCTGCCACCAGCTTTGCCTTTGACCACAGCACGGGTCCTGCCAGCCAGCTGCAGCACTGTGCCTTCCAAGGCTAAGCATGGTAGACAGACACAGAGCTCAAGTTAACTTGGTCCTGTTATGTGCAACCCATAAAGCTGCCGCTCTCAAATGCTTTCCTTTACTCCTACGTTTATTGCAGTTTACCAAATGTTTGAGGTGGCATTGCACTTGAAACCAAACATCAAAAAACAGGGCTGTCCTTTAAATGGATCTTATTTAATTATTTACTCTACCTGGGGAGTGGGAAATGAGGCATTCTGTGTTTTTTTTGCCTCACTCCCATCTTCCTTAGTCCTTAGTTTCATGGTCTCGTCTCGGTTGTCCTCTGATAGGGCCTTTCTGTGTTTCATTATGGAGACCTAATAAATTAAATAACAGTCCCATTTAAATAAAATGTTCACAAGGAGCTGCCATATGGTTTGTTGTTCTGCCCAAAACTAGGATTTAAAGGCACAGAGAGTGGGCTCAGGTGGGAATACTGTAAGTCACACTGTGGAAACAAAACGATGTGGCAGGTCTCGCCAGGGTGTATACAACTAAGGGGGAGGGGCCTTGAAAGGAGGCAGGGGTGCAGAGGAGAATCCTGCCTTAAACCTACAAGTTATTGTGTCTGCAGAGGCAATTCCTTTCTATGCTGCTACTCAAGTGCTTGAATATGTGCATTTTATTGCATAATACAAAGCTCTTTTTCCAGCTTTGTGTCAGGAATGATGATCAAATGAGCGAAAATAAGTTCTCCCTTCTAATGAGTGTGTCAATTTTCTGAGTCCCTGTATTTGCAGGCCGTCCTTCTGTTGGCCATTGTCTATAATTGCTCCTAAATCCTCACTTTTTCTGTGTGTCTGTTCATAACAACCCTATAACTGGGGCCAGGCACAGGTGGAATGTTGCAAGCACTTGACAAGGCAGGCGACAGTTGTCCACTTAACCAGCATTGTGTGAATGTGTGATATTTCGACGTAGACGTAGGCAGATGAAGTGCAGTTTTGCAACGCAGTCTATAGTATGCCAGCTTTATGCATTAGAGTTCTCGAGTCTCAAAATATTTAGCTGTTTAAGAATACATTTGTAGGATTAAACGTTCTCTCTGTACTACGTATGTTCTCTGTGTGTCCCTTTCTTCTGAGCCAACAAGGCTAGTGGCTCTACCAAAGCAGTGTGCACAGTCACCCTCACTAATCTGCAATATGGTCTTTCAATGGGGGGCACAGTAATGAGGTGTCAAGCCTTTTGCTATGTGACATTATATTGGGTGCATTTCCTTACCATTGTTGTCATAAGTGTGGGAGTGACTTTAACTTTAGGTTTACTTATTCGTAAGGCACACATTTCAATGGCCACTTTGGCTCAAAGCAAAACTTCCTTGTGCGCTTTGTGTCTCCTCTCTTGGAAAGGCCACGTTAATTATAACACGAGCGAGAAATGTTAGATTTCTGTGCTTTTTTTCAGCAGAGACATATCTTGTTAAGTCACCTAATATTCCATGACTGCGAATCACTTTTGTTGTCACCGTTATTTATAATTATTGTGCCCTAATACGAAGGCTTACTGAACCATCCTAAGGCCTTGAGACTGCTTGCGAATTACTTCATATTAAAACATGAAATCAATAAAAAAACAGATACGTTCACCTGTCACATGCATTTGACAGTTCTTTCTAACTTAATATCCAGCCAAGCAAGCAGGAATATGAAACCACGATCAGAAATAAAAATATTACTTACCTTAGATACCCTAATATTCTTTAGTGTACTACAAGCTGTTTCCCAATGTGGCGATTGACAGAGAACATTGCCATGCTGAGACACTGCAGCTGCCAGCCTAACCTGTTGCACGGGGCCCTGGTGAAAGGTCTTTACCCTCTGATGGGTGAATGTGGCCTGTTTGAAGTATGTGGGCTGTATCAGCAGCAGTCCATAGTGGCCAGCCACACCAGGACACAAAGGTCCCACTTGCACCCGTATTTCCAATCTCAGCAGAGTGGCTTGTGCCAGAATAGTCGTGGGAAAGAACCAATGTGGGGAAGTTTGATCGGCTCCTTGCTTTTCTGTGCCATGTGGTCAACACTGCGATTTCTTTTTCCCCGGGCAGCTGAGCCCAGCAACTGTTAATTGTTTCTCACTACCTTCCACCAGTAGAGCAGTGGGAATACATGTCACAAGGCCTGGGTAGCATGTTGCAGGTACTCATAGAGCCTGTGTCAGGGTGGTGCTGGTAGTCACATGTCTGGGCAGGATGCTTTGGGTAGTCACAGCATGGCTAGGGCAAGTTGCATTGGTACAAATGTTGTCAGGGAAGAGAAGGGTGGCGTATGACTCCTTTTCCATGTGTGAGCAACGTGATGCAAAATCTGATTATCTAAGCTGCCTCTGCCCTAATGCTTCCTGCCCCTTTACATCCTGGGCTGTGCCATGTGCACCCTTCTCTGAGCATATACATGCAGCAGCTGTGGGTGTCATACTTCATAGGTTGTTTATTCCTTGCTCAGGGTCCAAGCACATTGAAGCAGCGGGTGTTTATTTTAAAGACAGTTCCTGTTGGCTGACATCTGTGCTGCGTCTGTGTGCATGTGACAAGACCCCTGCATGCTGGCAGCTGCTGGTATCGGGCACACCAGACCATCAACAGCAACCCCTGACATTAAGGTGAGTAGTTTGAGATTTGATGGCACTGCATCCCAGTTGTGTGAGTAAGGGGCATTTTATATCAATCGCAGGCACTGAAATGATTAACTGGGCATTGCATGACAATATGGGGCCACCATGTGAGTACATGGCAGTACCTGGGCATTGCAAAGCAACTCCAGGTGATGATGCGAGTACTTGCTTATACCTGCCAAGTGGTATAAGCACCTGGTCACATGATGGCATTGCCTGACAGGGGTGTGCCGACAAAAAAAGCCAACTCTGTTGGCGTTGCCAATGCTTGTTCCTTTTTTACCTCTAATTTGGAAACGCTCTGCACATGACTTTCTGTAACATCAGTGCTTTTCTCCTGTTGCTCTCTTGTGACACAGGTGCCTCTTCTTCCTTGTCTCTGGTGACACCAGTGCTCACGACTCGATTATATTTAAAATTCCAGGAGGCACTCTGTGCTTTTTCTTTTTTAAAACCAGTTTCCCTGGGCACTTGGCTATGGTAATACCGTGCCCACTATGGGCTTGTCCTTTTAAAGAAAATCCCCCACTCAACTTCCTGATATGTCCGTGTAGTAGCCACTAACACTGGACAGTGCAAGAAAGGGACAGGGAGCCAGTTTATAGCACTAGAAATACAAGTCTAATGACGTCTGCCCTGTGCACAATATTACAAGGCTCCTTTTGGAGAAATGAAACATCTCTTCCCTTGGGCAGCTTGGGCAGCTTGGAGCAGCCTGCTGGAGAGGTCACGTGTTGCCCCAATACAGCCCTGTAATAAGTGCATTATTACATGTCTACTTGGACTGGTGAGGAGGGTGATAATCACGACACAATTTCACCAATAATTATGAACACAGCTTTGTCATGCATTTGAATATTTCATACCCAACAGGTCTATCTGTCATGTGCGGACGTGTAATGAGTAGTTTTAAATTCGACAGACCACAAAAAGTGGGCTGTGTTAGTTCTTCCACTCCTCAGTTTTTCGTACAGAGATATAACACTCCTGATGTAGGACACTCCTTACCTGCAGGGAAACGTGAAAGCCAGTCACTCTCCCAGTAGTGACAACCCTTCTCCCTTTGGATCCTGTCCTGTCAGGTGCGAGATATGTGTGAGGGGGGCACCGGCTCCAGCGCGCAGCACCCAGCTCCAGAAGAGAGAACACACTATTATTCACGCCACTCCACACCACAGTGGAGTGACCAGAGCCAGAGAGAAATAACCTTGAAGCAAACCTAGCAAGAGAGCCCTGTATCTGAAAGTCAGACCTAGGGTCACTTTTCTGCTAGTTCCCCTCTCTTTGACACCCTTATATCAGGGCTGGGAGTGGCAGCTGTGCCACAGCTGCTGAACTGTGCATTTGAAAGTAAATTGCTTCATTAAAATCAAACTTCATGTAATTTTTCCAAAATGAAGCACATGGTTGTTTAGAAGTAGAATCCTCCAAGTAACAGGAGTAATGGGATCTGGTGATGTCCATCAGTGGCCTGGGAGGATTCCTTGCATGTTTTCTGGATCGGCTCTCCTTCAGTATAACACTAATGCTCAAGTTGTGTCCGAAATATGGTTGTGGCAACTGAGCTACAAAAGCCACCTAATAACAAAGTAACACAATAAAGTTACCACACAGTGAGGTGGAGATGAATAAAGTACCTATTGAAAGTATTACGGCACGGGCATTGTTGATTGAAATCTCCAAAATGTGTTGATCAAAATGAAGGTTTGTCTCACTGGAAATATCTGCCAACACCTGATGCCAAAAAGGACACCACCCTGAAAAGTGGCACCCAGAGTGGTGGTACTTCTGCCCAGTTATGGCACCACAACCTGGGATGAGAGGCTTTGACTTTAGTTCCAGAATTCATATTTGCTATAAGAGCCATAACAACCAATGTTACCCACCAAGATCTACCCCACGGTCACTGGCTAGGAGCGCGATCAGGATCCTGGATCCTCCAGATTAACCAGATCCCATCCCTGCCTGGCTGAAGTGAAAATAACAATAGGTTAGAGTAATGTGTGTCATGCTAAAACCTAGACAAACTCCGCCAGCCACCAGTCACACAAGGTCCTTCTCTCAGTGCCCAGAACCTGTTCTCTTGTTATTTCTTCACTGCTCTGGGTCCTAGTAGCATTTCGGATGAATGCCCATGCTACTGAGTCACTCATTATGACCAGGAAGGGGAACATTCCAATTTCTGAATCCTTGGCACTAGATAGTGTTGCACTTCCAGCGAGGGAAGCTAAATGCTTGCAAGAGTTATTCGAAAAGAAATTACAATCCATTGTAGATTTTAAAGTTTCTTTTAAACAAAGTGTTCACAAACGATAATGGACGACTCGATTAGGGATATTGAGAAAGGGCTCATGGACATAAATGGTAAAATATCAGTCTCCTAAAGACCTCCTCAACAAGACGAGTCCTTCTGCACTTTGCTTAATAGGCAGCAGATAATATAAATATGGGGAAGAAATCGCTTTGGGTCAAAGCGATATCCGTCCATGAAGCCAGTCCCATTTACCCCTACTAGATGTCTTTCCCCTACTAGAGATGTTTTACCCCTACTAGATATGTCTTACCCCTACTAGAGATGTCACGCTTTACAGGCAGTCGTAAAATGAGTGGCACTACTGACGATAGCGAGACATTTAACCTTCCACCTGCGGCGGCTCAATTAGTTGGGATAATAATTAACCCCGGGGGAATGATGCATCAACTGGTTCTTTGATTAATAAAGTTAGTCATTGGGTGAACACGAAACTGATCGGCCCTGCGATAGACCCTTGAGGGGTACTTATGGCAAGAAGGGTTGGATGGCTGGGCCGAACACCAAAAGCAGTTAAGGGGGATTGGGCACTGGTAGCTTTTTTAAATCCCAGTCTTACTGCTTATTTGATTAATTCCAATTTGGCTAAATATCACCAAAATAGCCTTCTCAATTATAAAATAAGAATTGTTCTTCTTTCATATTAAGAATTGTTCTTCTTTCATATTAAGAATTGTTCTTCTTTCATATTAAGAATTGTTTTTCTTTCCTATTTTTATCTGCCCACTTTTTCCTCTTCACATACTGAATAGAGTGCTTTATCAACTGACATCCCCTAAGCCCACTCCCAGTCTCGAGAAGAGGAGACCCTGATTTTCACATCTGACTCCAGGGCGTGCACCAACGTTTAGTGAATCAAACCCAACCCAAAATCAGGAATCAGTATATAGGAGAGGGGGACAGCTGCTGGGTCCACTATTGATGAGGTACAGTGACTAAGGGGGGCGCCATGTTCAGTTGCGCGTGTGGCTGGATTGGGCTGTGCATGGAAGGAGATGCAGCATCTAGATTGATTCAATTTACTTTCCTGGAAAACAGCAGGTGCCCAGTCTACATTTTTAGATCAAGAGATTGTGACCTATTTAAAATAAAACGTGATCTATCTGATTTTATTACAGGAGACTTGAACTTTACAAGATCTTATTTTAGATGTCTATGCCGTTTCTGCAGCCCTGGCTTAAAAGAAAATCAGAAGGCACTGTTGTGGGGGCCTTGCTATTTTGGTAAGAGCATCTTTGAGTTTTAGGATTAAGGTTTTTGAAACCAACTTCAACTATGTCCAAATGCTAAGTCTTATTCTCAGTCAGGGGGAAGGCTGGTGTTTGTGAATTCAATAGTCCTCAATAGTCCTCAGAAATCCCAATAAAAAGGTTTGGCTCCATTTAAAGTGCTCATGGAGGGGAAAGTTTTAAAGCAAATGGAACCAAATATGCTTGTGCTGCCAGGGGAAGATTTCAATGATAACATTGTGTTAGGAAAGATTTCGTAATTGTAGGTAATTTTCCTTCCATGTGGCAACCCCTAACCTTTTTGCTGTTGTTTTTCACCTTGTTCTTGACTTTGCCAGAGAAGTGCAGCCTTCTGCCGCACTCCTCTGGGCTTTCGCTCCTTTCTTACGGGGAAACTGACATGCCCTTAAGACAGTCAGTACCGGGGAACGCTGTTTCCCGTAGTTTCTTCTATCATGTTGCGGCTTTAGTGCAACATGACACAAGAGGGCACTGTAAGCTAAGTTACAGCTCTCTTGGGTCTCTAGCCTTCTACAGGCCCTAGATACACTTTTAGGATGGTATTTGATCGGTGCAAGTCATTCAGGGACTCGAATGGTGGCAGCGATCGTTTTGTTTATTTTGAGCTCCTTTTGGTGTTCTGAGCACGTTTTTCGCACTGAACCCAAAATGGTGGCCTGGCTCCCAAAATGGCCAGACCACGAGGCTCCTTTGTCCTGTCCACTGACCGTCTTGCTCCCTTCACCTTCCCCAGGTCGGGCGACCCGGGGCCTTCCTTATTTGGGCATGTACTTTCCCGCGAAACGTGGTTGCTTTCGCGGGCTTCTACATGTCGTTTGTGTGCCTCCAGGGTGTGGGCTGGGATGTCTGGTCCCAATACACATCCTGGGTGCCAGAGAGTCTAGGGTGGTGTGAATGCCTGGGACCACCGTGGTCCGTGATTGGTCCACGTATGGTATGTGTGTTGATGAGCGGATCTCCCATTGGCTCCCCTCCGTTTTGGCGCGAAGGGAACTGTGGATAAGAGGGGGCTGGAAACACCACTACCATGTCGATCTCCTGAGTTCTCACGAACGAAGGAATACAGGAGCCAAGTATCCTGCAACCAAGAGGCTGGACCGAGGAATCGCTGGTGACCCGCTGAAGGAATCCTCCTTTGCACTGCTGTCGTCCTGTGAAACCCTTTCCTCCTTGGATCGAACCAGAAGGCCTGTACTGGTGCTTCGACCTTTGGAATAGCAGGAACAGCTATTCCCGGCGACTTCATCATCTCCTGCCAAGTAAGCCTTCGGAAGTGTCTCTGGGCCATCCAGTTGACTGACCAGCTTACAAGGGAGTCCTGCTCTGTAACTGCCACCAGGTTGTGTTATATTTCGAGTCCTTGTCACTCTCCCACGCTTCGTACACTTGGCGTTCCCAAGTCTGAAGGGAGGAGTGTACATTTGGCTTGAATACACACGGCCGCTCCGTTGTCCTGCTGCGGCAACAAACTGTGCTGGTTTCGTCGATTGGGACGTCTTTTTGCTCTACACGACTACGAGGCGTTCCCTGCACTTCTGAACCTGCCAGCTGCTGAAACTAACGTGGAGAAGCCTGGGTCTGCTTGCTTCGGGGACCGGTGAGTAGTTTAGCTAGGATCTGGTCGCCCTCCTGCAGTATCCCATTGCTTTTCCCTGCTGTGTAAAAACAGCACCCTTTTGGCCGTACTCGCGCTCTGCTTCTGCCCGCTGTGGAGGCTGTGCTTGAGTTGCGGAACCTGTTCTCCTTCTGCTGTGCACTAACCCGAACAGCCTGACTTCCTCCGAAGAGCTTCCCCTTTTGCCCGTTGGCACCGGCGTGGCAGGTACTTTGAGCACAAGGCTCCACTCTTCGCAGGGCTCGGACTTCCATCTAGTTAGGTGCCTCTGAAGGCGAACTGAGTCTAAAGCGTTATCGCACTGCCTGTTTTCCTTTCCTTTCAGGTGGACTACATATTTCGTGCTTTAAACGCTTGCGACTGTGTATTTGTATATATATTGTATTGATATGGTATGTGTTGGTTTAATATTGTGATATTGTGATTTTCTCGCTACGGTCATTGTTTTAAAGGCCTTAAAATAAATGTGTTTATATTTTTGATATAACAACTGTTTGGAGTAGTTTGTAAGCGCTCTTGCTTTGTGTGCTCATTGCGGGCTTTCAGTCACCCTCACCCCTCTTGAGACCTAGTCTTGACCGCCGCGATCGCTACCTTGATTGGTCTGGCTTGTCCAGAGGTTACCCTGTTCCAAGTAATTAGGTTGGCCTTCTGAACTTCTGCGCCACCAGGACAGAGTTCAGAAATCCGTTTTAACAAATTGGTGTACAGCGGTGGGATACGACTGAAGGTATCCAGTGTTGCGCTCGAACTAAGGCATTTCAGGTTATTCCAACCAGTACACGTAGTGAATTGTTGTAGTATAACTTTAAAAAGGCCATAGTCCTATCAAACAGTATGGAAACAAATACCTTGTTAACTTTAAATGCTTCCAAATCAGAAACGCTGAAAAAGATGTGTGCGGAGAGAGGTGTTTCCTCTCAAGGCACAAAATTGGAAATGATCCAAAGAATCGTGGCGTGGCAAGAAGCGCAGCTTGACGCTATAACTTCTGAGGACAGTGCAGAAGGTGGTGGGGCTGCTCTCACTGGTAGAACCGATGGTTCTGCCGCTGCACTGATCCATCGCGACCACGAGGACAGGGAGGATGTGATGTCTAATGTTTCCTCTGCCAGTGTTGATGGGGAGGCTATGCTTGAATTCAAGAAGCAAGAGCTGCGGTTTAGGCAGCAGGAGCTTGAATTCAGCATAGCCAAACTAAAAATCGAACAGGCAGAAAAACAGAAAGACAGGGATCCCCAGTTGGAACTGGCCAAGCTTCAGGTTGCAAATGGGTCCAAGGGTCCTGGACATGGGTCTGGGGCCTCCTCTCATCCACGGTTTCCGAAAGATCTGCTCAGTGTGTATGAAGAAAGGAATGACATTATGGACTGGCTGAATGCGTTTGAGTATGCATGCGAGGTTCAAGAAGTTGACAATGCTGATAAGATTGCGTGGTTGCTCAGTAGACTGCCCCATTCTGGCTGTAGTGCCATTATGGAAATGTCGAAGGCTGAGCGAGCTGATTTCGCAATGTTAAAGCAAACTCTCATTTTAAAGTTTGGGAAGACTCCGGCCCAATATTTAAAGCGTTTTCGAGAGTATAAGAAAATGGAAGGTGGTACTTGGGTATCTTATGTCGCTGAATCTTTGAAAAACTTAACTGGCTGGGTCGAAGGTTATAAGGTTTCTACCTTCGAAGGCATGATAAATCTTGTCATGCTGGAACACATTTTTGCTTCTTCTTCCCTGGAGCTTAAGCAGCATTTGGCCGATTCGAAGGAGATAGATCCTAAGAAGCTGGCCATTGCAGCAGACTTATGGGTGTCACATCGAGTGTCCCATAAGGACAAAACTCATCCTGGTAAGCAGGAGGAAGGGAAAAAGTCCAAAGATATGGAGGGTGGGGAATCTGCTAAATCTTCTTCCCATAAGGGCCACAAAAAGAAAAACAAGGGTAAGACACAAGAGAACTCACAGGGTAGTGGAGGTCAGCCTCCGAAACAGAACTCTGGTTACAATAAGCCTCCCTACGTAAACAGACCCACTGGGGCTTGTTTTTCTTGTGGAGCAACTGACCATGTGAAGTTGGATCCCCGGTGTAAGGTTAGACCTTTGGGGGTCCACTCCGCTAATCTGGCCTTCTCCTCCTACGAGGAAGAAGAGATTACAGGAGCATCCTTCTCCTCAGACTCATTTCCCAGCGGGATAGAGGCTGAGGTAGTTTTAGTGTCCCTGGGTTCCTGGGAGCCTAAAGTCGCAGAGGCTTATGCTAGGATTCCGGATAATACCAAGCACTACTTTAAAGACAGTGTGCTGATCAATGGAGTGGATACTCCAGCTCTTAGGGATAGTGGGTGCAGTCGCACTGTAGTGGATTCTACCTTGGTAGACTCAGAGGAAGTTGCCAGAGCTACTCTGATGCCCACTAAGTTGGCTGACGGCCCCCTCCGTATGTTTCCCGTGATCCCTGTAAATCTTACTTTAAATGGTACAGCAGTCAGGATTCCAGTGAGCATTCAGAGAAACGTCCCGGGAAAGGTCTTGTTGGGTAATGATCTCAGAGCTTTAGGGCTCGTAGGAGACACTGCCGAAAGACCCTACACACGGTCTCAAGCACGGGCAGCATTGGCCAAGTCCAATACGCCGCCCCAGCCGAAGGGGAAACCCAAGGCGAAAGGAGTCTACAAGTCAAGACGAGGGAAAGAGAATATTCCCCCGAGCTCGCCTACCACTGCGGTGGAGGAAGTTGGTCAATCGCCCGGGCCTGACGAGGAGGTGGCGATGCCTGAAGTATTCGACCCCAACGATCATCCTGAACTAAAAGACTTGTTAGTTGAAGGAGGTCCTGATAGGGACGAATTCAGTAAAGGCCAACGTGAGTGCCCATCTCTGGAAGGCCTAAGGAGACAGGCCTGCGCCCAGCTTGAGGGTGAACCTCCTGGGACGCATAGGATTTATTGGGAAGGTGGACTCCTGTATAGTGAGCCCACAGAGTCTACAGAAGGAGACCATAGGAGGTTGGTGGTTCCCCTTGCTGTTAGGCCCTTCCTCCTGCAGTTGGCGCATGAAGTTCCCCTTGCTGGTCACCTTGGTATGAAGAGGACCAAGCAAAGGTTATCCATGCACTTCTACTGGCCCAAGATGGGGGTGCAAGTAGAAAGTCACTGCAGGAGTTGTGCCTCCTGCCAGTTGTCTGGTAAGGTTGGCGCGACAATCCAAGCTCCGTTGGTACCGCTCCCAGTTGTGGGGGTACCATTTGAAAGGGTAGGGATCGACATCGTTGGTCCCCTTGACCCGCAAACATCCTCGGGCAATAGGTTTATCCTGGTGCTGGTCGACCATGCAACCAGGTATCCTGAGGCCATCCCATTGAAGACTGTAACTGCCAAGTCAGTTGCAAAAGCTTTACTCGGCATATTTACTAGGGTTGGCTTCCCTAAAGAAGTTGTGTCAGATCGTGGCAGCAACTTTATGTCGAAGTATATGCAGGCTATGTGGAAAGAATGTGGGGTCACCTACAAGTTCTCTTCTGCATACCACCCCCAGACCAATGGTCTGGTGGAACGTTTCAACAGAACGTTAAAGAGCATGATTGGGGCTCTGGAGGAGCCCCAGAGAAGAAAATGGGATCTTCTTTTACCATGCCTACTGTTTGCCTACCGAGAGGTACCACAGGAGGGTGTTGGCTTCAGCCCCTTCGAACTTCTGTTCGGTCATCCCGTACGGGGACCCTTAGCCATCGTCAAAGAGGGATGGGAGATGCCCACTCCCCCTGTTACTACCAATGTAGTTGATTATGTGCTAGGGCTCAGAAAACGGATGGTACTTCTGATGGGCTTGGCTAGTGATAAATTGAAGGGAGGGCAAGCGCTGGTGAAACATTGGTACGACCAGAAAGCTTCCCTCATCAACTTTACACCTGGTCAGCAAGTCCTGATCATGAATCCAATAAGGCCTCGAGCTTTACAGGACAAATGGTCAGGCCCTTACACAGTGGTGGAGCCCCTGGGTGAGGTGAACTATTTAGTGGACCTTGGAAGGCCTGGACAGGCTCCAAAAGTGTTTCACGTGAATAGGCTGAAGGCTTTCGTCCCAAGAGTCGAAATCGCAGCACTGCTACTGGCTTCAGATGTTGAGGAAGAGGAGTCAGAACCTCTCCCCGACCTGTTCCAAAGCGGTCCTTCAGATAGCTCTGTTGAGGGTGTCCGAGTGGCCCCTCACCTGACTTCTGATCAGCAGGCTGAGGTGAAAAGTTTGCTTAGGCAGTTTTCCCCCCTGTTTTCACAGTCCCCTGGTTTGACACCTTGGTGCAAACATAACATTCACACAGGAGACAGTGTACCTACCAAAAGTAGGGGATACAGGATGTCAGATAAAGTACGGTCTTATATTAAGACCGAGGTCAACAAGATGTTAGACCTTGGGGTGATTGAACCCTCTAGTAGTCCTTGGTCCAGTCCTGTGGTGTTGGTTCCAAAAGCAGGCACTTCTGAATTGAGGTTCTGCGTGGATTACAGGGCTCTGAATGCTGTCACCAAGACAGATGCCCACCCCTTGCCTCGAACAGATGAGCTGGTGGATACTTTGGGTGCCTCCAAGTACCTCAGCACGTTTGACCTCACTGCTGGCTATTGGCAAATAGCTTTAGCAGAACATGCCAAGGAGAAGACAGCATTTTCTACTCCAGACGGCCTTTACCAATTCCGGGTAATGCCGTTCGGGTTGAAGAATGCACCTGCCACTTTCCAGAGGCTTGTGAATCATGTGTTGAATGGGTTGGACGACTTCTGCCTTGCATATCTGGACGATATAGCAGTTTTCAGTGCCACCTGGGAAGACCATGTGAAACACCTCAGGATTGTGCTCCAGGCTCTTCAGAAAGCCCACTTGACCATAAAGGCTAGTAAATGCCAGATTGGACAAGGCTCAGTGGTTTACCTTGGACATGAAGTAGGTGGAGGGAGGATACAGCCTCTACCCAGTAAAGTACAAGCAGTACAAGACTGGCCTACCCCCACTACTCAAACCCAAGTGAGAGCCTTCTTAGGACTCACGGGGTATTACCGCAATTTTGTGGCAGACTATGGCACCATAGCTGCCCCTCTGACTGCCCTCACAACTCCGAAGAAACCCAAGAAGGTAACTTGGACCGACGAGTGTGAGAAGGCCTTCAATGGCTTAAAAGACTCCTTGTGCCAGGCCCCTGTGCTCAGGGCCCCTGATTATCAAAGACCTTTTATCGTGCAGACGGATGCCTCTGACACTGGGATAGGAGCTGTACTATCACAAGTAGATTAGAAGGGTAAGGAACACCCTATCGGTTTTATTAGTCGCCAGCTTAAGGACAGAGAGCTCAGATGGTCCACGGTAGAGAAAGAATGTTTCTCTGTTGTGTGGGCCCTAAGGAAGCTGAGGCCCTACCTCTATGGGACCCACTTCACTGTGCAGACTGACCATAAGCCGTTAAAGTGGCTAATGAACATGAAGGGGGAGAATCCAAAGTTGCTTAGGTGGTCCATAAGTCTACAAGGCTTCGACTTCACTATTGAGCATAGGCCAGGTGTCCAACATAGCAATGCTGATGGGTTGTCCAGAATGTTTAACCGACCTGAACAAGAGACTCATCCAGGGGTGGATTAGTTCCCCCTGTCCATAGTCTGGGAGGGGCGAGTGTTAGGAAAGATTTCGTAATTGTAGGTAATTTTCCTTCCATGTGGCAACCCCTAAACTTTTTGCTGTTGTTTTTCACCTTGTTCTTGACTTTGCCAGAGAAGTGCAGCCTTCTGCCGCACTCCTCTGGGCTTTCGCTCCTTTCTTACGGGGAAACTGACATGCCCTTAAGACAGTCAGTACCGGGGAACGCTGTTTCCCGTAGTTTCTTCTATCATGTTGCGGCTTTAGTGCAACATGACACAAGAGGGCACTGTAAGCTAAGTTACAGCTCTCTTGGGTCTCTAGCCTTCTACAGGCCCTAGATACTCTTTTAGGATGGTATTTGATCGGTGCAAGTCATTCAGGGACTCGAATGGTGGCAGCGATCGTTTTGTTTATTTTGAGCTCCTTTTGGCGTTCTGAGCACGTTTTTCGCACTGAACCCAAAATGGTGGCCTGGCTCCCAAAATGGCCAGACCACGAGGCTCCTTTGTCCTGTCCACTGACCGTCTTGCTCCCTTCACCTTCCCCAGGTCGGGCGACCCGGGGCCTTCCTTATTTGGGCATGTACTTTCCCGCGAAACGTGGTTGCTTTCGCGGGCTTCTACATGTCGTTTGTGTGCCTCCAGGGTGTGGGCTGGGATGTCTGGTCCCAATACACATCCTGGGTGCCAGAGAGTCTAGGGTGGTGTGAATGCCTGGGACCACCGTGGTCCGTGATTGGTCCACGTATGGTATGTGTGTTGATGAGCGGATCTCCCATTGGCTCCCCTCCGTTTTGGCACGAAGGGAACTGTGGATAAGAGGGGGCTGGAAACACCACTACCATGTCGATCTCCTGAGTTCTCACGAACGAAGGAATACAGGAGCCAAGTATCCTGCAACCAAGAGGCTGGACCGAGGAATCGCTGGTGACCCGCTGAAGGAATCCTCCTTTGCACTGCTGTCGTCCTGTGAAACCCTTTCCTCCTTGGATCGAACCAGAAGGCCTGTACTGGTGCTTCGACCTTTGGAATAGCAGGAACAGCTATTCCCGGCGACTTCATCATCTCCTGCCAAGTAAGCCTTCGGAAGTGTCTCTGGGCCATCCAGTTGACTGACCAGCTTACAAGGGAGTCCTGCTCTGTAACTGCCGCCAGGTTGTGTTGTATTTCGAGTCCTTGTCACTCTCCCACGCTTCGTACACTTGGCGTTCCCAAGTCTGAAGGGAGGAGTGTACATTTGGCTTGAATACACACGGCCGCTCCGTTGTCCTGCTGCGGCAACAAACTGTGCTGGTTTCGTCGATTGGGACGTCTTTTTGCTCTACACGACTACGAGGCGTTCCCTGCACTTCTGAACCTGCCAGCTGCTGAAACTAACGTGGAGAAGCCTGGGTCTGCTTGCTTCGGGGACCGGTGAGTAGTTTAGCTAGGATCTGGTCGCCCTCCTGCAGTATCCCATTGCTTTTCCCTGCTGTGTAAAAACAGCACCCTTTTGGCCGTACTCGCGCTCTGCTTCTGCCCGCTGTGGAGGCTGCGCTTGAGTTGCGGAACCTGTTCTCCTTCTGCTGTGCACTAACCCGAACAGCCTGACTTCCTCCGAAGAACTTCCCCTTTTGCCCGTTGGCACCGGCGTGGCAGGTACTTTGAGCACAAGGCTCCACTCTTCGCAGGGCTCGGACTTCCATCTAGTTAGGTGCCTCTGAAGGCGAACTGAGTCTAAAGCGTTATCGCACTGCCTGTTTTCCTTTCCTTTCAGGTGGACTACATATTTCGTGCTTTAAACGCTTGCGACTGTGTATTTGTATATATATTGTATTGATATGGTATGTGTTGGTTTAATATTGTGATATTGTGATTTTCTCGCTACGGTCATTGTTTTAAAGGCCTTGGAATAAATGTGTATATATTTTTAATATAACACCTGTTTGGAGTAGTTTGTAGGTGTCCTTGCTTTGTGTGCTCATTGCGGGCTTTCAGTCACCCTCACCCCTCTTGAGACCTAGTCTTGACCGCCGCGATCGCTACCTTGATTGGTCTGGCTTGTCCAGAGGTTACCCTGTTCCAAGTAATTAGGTTGGCCTTCTGAACTTCTGCGCCACCAGGACAGAGTTCAGAAATCTGTCTTAACACATTGGTCATGCGCCCCCTTCAGGGCTGTATAATGAATCAGAAGACTGCTTGCTGGGGATTCCAGACTCCCAGATGCAGGATTCTCACACATGTGCGAATTGAGTATTAATCTATAAGTGGATTTTTGAATGGGGCCTTCGCTCTGTAAATGGTCAATGTTCAGGCAAACAACCCAAGTTTATCTACTTTCAACAATCCTCAGGGTTCCTCCACAATTGATTATTTTTGCAAACCTACAAGGCAACGGCACATTTCCCAATATTTCAGAGTGGCTAGTGAGCCCTGTAGTGATCCTTATCCCATTTTTCTCCACATTAAATGGCAGTTAAACCCGACAGTCTATGATGCAGTCACAGACCTTCAGCACGCTCAAGTGAACCTGAATAGTAAGAAGAGAATAAAAAGGGATGTGATAGACAGATCTATAGACAAATCTACAGTTCACCAGGGAATTACTCCTAATATGTCACATTTTGTGTCTATTCTAAATCAGGTGACCCACAAGCTAATATCGAAGCTTATAATAATTTATTACAGGAAATACCTGACATTTTTCTGAAAGAATATTCTGTAAAAAAAGCCTCATTGTAAGGGATGGTTTAATTCTTACTATACTAAAGAGCGCAGAAAAATCCAGAGCAGATATGGTTATGGAAAGGGCTGCTTACAAGGCAACCCTGCAAAGGTGCAAATTAGAGCTGGGTGAGTTGGCTTTGGAGAAGTTGCAGTTGCTTCCTCTAATGATTCCAAAAAATATTGGGAACATGTGGCAAACGTATGTTGAAGTGTGCAGAGAAAGGGCATGGGTGTATTTTTTTACTAAGCTCTGCAAGGTAACAGCAGAATTGTTAGAAATGTCATGTGTAAATCAGGCAGTGAAATTGAAACTGGGGGAGGTGGTTTAGGCAATTTCTAATCAGGCGCATAATCGCTGACTAGGGTCCAATGCAGTTCCAGCTGATCTATTTCAAGATCTGCCGGAATTCTGGGCACCGTTGTTGAAGGTCAGTTTCAATGCCATACTTGAGTCACTTATAATTCCTTCATCCTGGAAATTGGATTAGGTTTCCTTATTTTTTAATAGAGGGACCGGGGGAGTATGCTGTTTTACAGGCCCATTCCATTTCTCGTTTCCACTTTTAAGATTTGTTGACCACATACAATTAAGACTACAAGTAACAGTACAAATTCACCTTTGTTACAAGCCTGTACTACACAGTAAAGTGGTAGCGATGGCTGAGCAGCCAGACTTATCTCCAGAGCAAGTGAGCATTATCAATAGTTACACAAAGGACAGCAATTACTATGATTCAAACAAACACTGACTCAATGTTTCTGAGTAAAAGAATACACATTTATTTACACATCAGTTGTATAACATCTCACTAAAGTAAAGCAGTTGAAAAATCACACTCTTAATACACCACACCACTCCCAATAGATTCTGGTAAAGTTAAACTCAAAATGAAGTATGAGCAAAATGGAATTCCAGTAATTTAAAAAGGGAGGGAAAGACAATGGTAGGTAAAAATTGAGCAGCACCAACAGGTAAGTAAGCAGGGAAATCTAGAAAGAGGAACTACAGTGAAGGAATCAAATCAGAAAGGCTAAGGGCCAAAGTCAATAGGACAAAGGTCTTTTGCTTAAGATCACACAGTTCAGGGTAGTTTGCGGTTATGTCTTTGCCAAGAGTTCCGGACAAAGTTGGTCAGCAGAAAAGTTAGTTTAAAGAGTAGAGAAGGACAAGCACTTGGATTGGCAAAAGGTTTCACCCACCTTCAGCACGGCTGGACGAATCGAACAACCAGATTTGCACAGTACCTTTAAATGGAGAAGAAGCTGTAGCTGAGGCAGACGTTCCTGGCAGTTCCTGCAGGCTCACGGTTCCTGAAGCGACTGTCAGACTGACATGAAGTAGGAAGAATGGAGGGTCCTGCACAGCCCAGGGAATAAACCAGCAGCAGAGCAAAGCAACAAATAAAAGGTGCGCTCCTTAAAACCCAAGCAAGGTCCGACCTTCCTGGCTATCCGGTTCACTGTAGCTCTGTACAGCAAATTCAACCAGAGGAGAGAGTCCTGGCTTGCAGTTTGGGGGAACAAGTTGGTCCCACCAGTTCAGGGGAAGAAGATTCCTGGTAGATCTTCTCTGTCGTTGGAGCTTGAAGATTCGGACCTGCAGCAGGGCTTCACCGGGCAGTACATTTGTTGTAGGGGTCCTCTTCTGTCATCTCTTCAACGGTTCTTTCGTTCCAGAGGCGACCCTGCCTTTCCAGACCCAGAGACCTGCTTTTTATGCAGTTTTCCCCCATTCACTCAGCCTGGCTGTCAATCACACAGCAGGGTGGCTGACCTCTGGGACAGTCACCTAGCCAATCAAACAGGAGTGTGACTTAGGTTACCAAGGGAACCCATGGCAGGGGTCCTAAAACCCCTGCCTCACATCCTGCCTACCCAGACTTTCAGGCGCATAAGGAGGGCTTATGTGGAGAAACCCGCTAAAAGACAGTGAACAAAGGAACCAAACCTGGTTTGGCGCAGAGTAAAACACAAGAAAGACATTTTCAAAAAGAAATGGCGAATAAACCCAGCCAGAACCGTGTAAAAAACTATATGGTCTAGCACGTTTAAGTTCGAGGCTACCAAGATAGCCTAAAACAATACCAAGGTTATTTAAGGTAACTGCAGTAGGAAAAATAGGGTAGTTACCACTGCCACCAGCCAAGTCTTGATGAAAAGGGAGCGAAACAATGATCCAAGAGAAACAGACAAACAGGGATAAGTATTAACCCTTTCCAGTACTCTATGTAAGATAGGGTGTACTGGGTCTGTGGATTTTAAAAGACTAATAAAGTTAATGGCAACTTTACATGTTCTGGGAGACAGTAGTCAGTCCCAGAAAATGGAGTCTGGGTTGGGAGGTCTAAAAGACAACCCTGTGTCACTGCACGGAATGTGCTGTGTAACCCACAATAAAAAGATGATGCCTATGGAGTAGGTGAGGCTCCACAGTCTATGACATCAGCAAAACACAGGTAAGAGTGGGAAAAAAGGTTCACACTCTTACTAGGTGAAACAAATAAATCCCAGTAATCTAGCAAAGCTGCTGAGGGACTCAGTAGGTAAGGGAAATGAGCCATTCTGGAGAATACTCCCTAACAGCCAGATACTGATTGAGGTAGGTTTTTAGATGCTGGTTTTCCTATTCTGTTAGGGCGTAAGTACGGCTGCAGGGAACTTGAGCTCTAGGTACCCGATCAATTTGGCAGTGATTTGGTCTGTGCGGAGGTAGGGTGTTTGCTTGCTCTTTTTTGAAAAGCATCTTGGTAATCCTGGTTTCCAGGTGGTAGTGAACTCGTGAGGCCCAGTACGGTTTCTTTCTTAAACTAACCTGGGTTGGTAAGACCTTTTAATCAGAATCCCTTGCTATAACAGGTGTCGGCACAGTCTTGGGGAAAGGTCAGAACTCGTTCACTCCAGTCAATCCTGGGATTGTGGTCGCCAGGCAGCGCATTCCCAATATCATCTGGAACTGAGGAGCGCCGATGAGAATGTGATGTCCTCTTGGTGACCGTCCTGACACAGAAGCGTGACCTTCTCAGTGTAATGCGTCACTGGGCCGGATGATAGCTGAGATCCATCAACTGGTGTGATGTTTTAGGAAACGTTTTTCTGTCGGAGAGGGAAGCCTATCCGGGTAGCCACATTTTGGTCCATGTAATTTCCCACAGACCCACTGTCAATGTATGCCTCCAAGGCATGAATTTTCGATGGTTGCTTGTGGTTTACCAGGAGCACAGGGATAACTAGATGTGGGGTCTGTATAGGTTCCTTTTCACAGCTCGACAAGTGGACCCCTACGCTTGCCGGGCGTTTGAGTATCCTGAGTTCTGTTCTTCTTCTTCACCCGTGTTAGTTGCTTCAACTGTTTTCCTGTGTGGTTCACTGGGCATTCTCGGAGATAGTGACCTGCCTTACCACAGTAGAAACAAAGCTGCTGCTGTCTCATTTACTCCCTTTCTCCCTTGGTGAGTGGGCTCTGCAAACCTCCGATTTGCATTGGCTCGACTGATTGTGTGATTTGGTTTGATTTCCACGTGGTCGCACGTAGAACGAATGCCCCTCGGCCTGATCCATCTTCCGATCCTGCAATCTGTGATTGAGCTGCACTGTCAGGTCGATGTATTCAGCACATCTTTCTGGGGGATGTAAGGATATTTGGCGTGTTACAGCACAGAGTACAGCACTACTGCACAGGTAGCATTTTTATGCAGCACCACTACATGGGTGTTGTGCATTGCTATATGTGTTGCCAGAGTAACATGGACATATAAGTAAAGACAGGCTATTCAGTCAAAAAACGATTTTTACATATAAGATGCAAATCCATTTTTACAGTTAAAAGCACACATCTGCACATTCAAAATGCACACTATTTTTCACCTGAAATGCCTATGTTGCAAGAGACACATTTGAAAATTAATAACTAACCTTATTACCAACTAACCTGACTAATAAAACTTCATTTAACATAACCCACTAATAAAAATGTGTCTCCACTGCAGAATTAGGCCTACTATGAAAGTGAACTTTTAAACGCACATTCATTTTTTTCTCTGCTGCTCTGTCCACATAACTACAGGGAGCAAAGAGTTCGAAGGAACAGGAAATCAGTTTGTTACAATTGCCACTGTAGAAGTGAGCCATTGTGTAGTGAGGGAGGAGATGACATGATTGATTCTGATTGGAGCAGTGTCATAGAAAGTATCATGCTAGAGGCTGTGATTAGAACTTTGCTGGAGAAGCTTGAGAAGAGGAGAAGGCAGGCGACATCTGGCAGAGCTGGGAGAAGGATCTCTTTCCTGGCTGGGGCATTCCTGCTGCAAAAGCTGAGAGTTCCAGGCAATAACCCCGGTTTGAGAACGGCAGACGCTTGTTCTCACTGGGGTTGATCTTCAAGGGAGCCAAATTCAGAAAGAGAATAGCCGGAGAAAACTCATGCTGAACAGATAAGGTAATTACAGAAGCGAGTGGGAGCTGTGCGAAAGTGTGGGAAACTGTTCAGTCAGTGTATTAAAGGGAGTCAGTCTCTTATCAGTATATTTAATGTTACCAATTGAATATATTCTCGCAGCTCTCTGTTCATTTTATCACAAATAATGTTGTACCATTTTATTTATTTCTGTAAAAAAAGTTAAACTGTGTTTAAATGAAATTTCTATAATACAAAAATATTTGAAAACAGATAGCTAGTGTGTATTATTTGTCTCTTTCATTTTGCATGGGGAAAGGTTTAAACGTGGGTAGATTTTTAAACAGTGCAATTGTCATTTTAAAGCAGATGTGTGCATGATTCTATTCAGTATGGACAGTTGTGAGTGACTGTTTGTAGCATAGCCTGTTGGAGGTACATGAGTCAACGAGAAGAGAGACTCTGTGGACATAGTTCCCTACCGTATATAAGGTAGTGGAAATTACCACAAAAATACCACAATAGCCCATGGTGGCACACAACACTAACACTGAAAATGTGGTATCCCTAAAATGTAGGCCTGAGGTCTCTCTAGTGATCAAGAACAATCTAGATAAAAAACAAGGGATGTTGGATATTGGGGCCACAAATAAACCAACCACTATAAAAACCAACCACGCAAACTACAGCGCATATCATCTAAATAGGTCTGAATTCTGAAATAATGCAATGTATTATTGTCATGTGTGACCCAATATGAATACAGAGAGTGATTATTGTTAAAGGAATTTTGGCGGTAAGAAAATACTGCAAAGCCCCAAATATCCACAACATACCCAACAGGGATTTACTACTTGGGCTAAAACGTCCATAAGTTCCCCTCACAAGCCTAGGTAAAAGAGCGTAGTTCTTTTCTCCTCTGGCCAGTTAGTTTGTGCTATCAGGCGATTGAAGGAAGCGATATATGTTAGTAGGTCGTGATTACCCTGCCGTAGTGATAACAGTTCATTGTCCAGAGCCTGTCCTTGAGTATGCCGTACAAATAGTTTCTCCATTTCACGCTGGAAACCTCTGAATTTTCGAAGCAAAAGATCATCCTGGTTGACCAGGGGTATTGACCAGTCAGCTGCACTACATCCCAAATATGAGAGTACAAATGCCACTCTCGCTTGATCGTTGGGGAATGCCCCAGGTCTGCACAAGAAATGTAGCCGACATTGAATTATAAAGATAGTGTACTTATTTGTTTCGCCTGTGAAGCGTTCTGGTGGGGCCAGGACAACCCCCCCTGGAAGAACCACCTGTACTGGCATGGGTTGTGGAGGTGCGGCAGGAGGGGCATACCCCGACAGTGGGATCTGGCCTGCCTATGCCTGGAGCATTTGCCTTGCTAGTTCATCTGTCTGCTCCCGGTTCACAATTCGATCCCTCCTTAGGGCATTGGTTTCCTGTCTTGAGACATGAACTTCAACCCGTAACTCTCCCAGTAATCGGGCCAACTGGTCAGTTTCAGAAGTTCCCATAACGCCCAGGCAGAGATTCGAAGAGGCTTTGCGTTCTGTTATGCTCACCTGGTCTCGGCGGAGTTGTTGGTTGCAGCCCTCCTGGGGGTGAGGTCGCTCGGGTCCGACTTTGCCCTCTGCGCTTATGTGGTGACTGGTGGTACTAGGTGATGCTGCCCTGGACTGCTCCTGCTGATTAGTTTTGGCGAGCACTCTGTCCTGCTGCTTCAGGCAGGGGCGCTTGTATGATCTGGACCGAGTTTCTTCACTGGTCCATTGCACATGGAAGTCCAGTCCTGCTGCGACTAAGCTACTATACTTCAGGTAAGTGTTCCAGTTTGCCTTTGTCTTTCCTCGTCTCTTTTTGTTGTATTGTAAAGTTTGTTGTCTTGTATTGCTGTCCGTTCCACTTTTGATGTTTGCTCTTTTGCTTTCTTCCCTTGCAGGTGATGTTGCCAGCCCGGCAGAAGCTGCAGAGCTCGAGTCGACAGGCGGAGGGAATGAGGAACGTAGCTGCAGCGGTACAGTAGCTGGTAAGTTGTTAACTAGCGTGCTCGCAGGGTTCAAATGCTGCATGGCGATAGGATGGATGTTCTAACCTTGTCTTTCTTATTCTTCACAGGGTCCGAGTTCGTGGATGCTGAGTGCGGTGCTGTGGCATCGGGATCAAGATCACTAGATGTCAGGAGATGAGTCTGCAGATGAAGCGATGAAGCACTGGTTTTACTGGAGGTGAGTATGCAGGAGAACGCCTGTTTCAAAGGTAAGTAAACTGGTCCAAGCGGCGGTGAGCATCACGTTGCACGCAAGTGCACAGTAACGCAAAGCACCGGCCTTAAGGATGGAGCAGCTGATATAGCTGAGCTTCTGAAGCCACGCCCACCAGGTTCAGCCCGCCTGTCACACCTTGCCACACTTGATGAGTCAGCACACGAAGACCAGGCCTAGGGAGCCACACCTGATGAGTCAGCACATGAGGATGTTCTCTGGAATAAGTTATTGTAAAATAAAAGCACTCCTGCACTGAAATAAAGTAAAAGCACTCCTGCACTGAAATAAAGTGTTCCTGCTCTCATCTCTATATGAGCCTGGCAAAGGTGCCAGGACTGAGTCCAGCCAGGGCCTCTGTGTTTATAGGTCCCAATGGACAGAAGTGAGTCAAGTGACCCATTGCCCCCATCACTAGATGGTGTGGTTTTTGTGTTCTGGGGCCTGTGGCCATGACACAAAGTGCAAGAGGTTGACAAACACCAGAGATAATGATAACTGCACAAATGCATGCTAGTGAGGGGGAAAGCACTATATGTGTGTTGCACAGCATCAAGCAAAATATCCTGAACATGTAGCACTCCCAGAGTCACCCCACCCAACTCCCTCACAAACAAAGTGAGGGCTAATACACAGTGATGCTGCATGTGTGAAAGGAAATGGCATTTGACCGTGCACATCCAAACTCCCACTTCACATGCCACCACCGGTCAGCCACATGTGTATACTCACCCTGCAAATAAACCCCAAACATAACACATGCATATAAGGAGTCACACACAAGACTAACAATGGTCAGAATCAGGGCTACTAAACAGACTATCAAACCGGTACACTGCAAAAATAACTGTGACAAACAATGACCATGAGAGAACAATATATATAAATTTAACAGTTGTATTATCTGCAAACAGACTGTAAATTAAATTTCCAAATATGTCCATGTACAAATTAGGAATATAAAAATGTTCATGTGTATAATAAATATTGACAATAAAATAAAATTAAAATTCCATGACTGCATGGTGAACAGGATCCCTAAAGCACAGACTAAAAAACTATGTAAACATGGAGGATAGTCCAGAGTCCACTCCAAATAAAAACATAAATTTAAAAAAAACCTACACATAAATAACTATGTTCAAAAAAATTGAGTGATGTCCAAAATCCAAGCTCTAAATAATACATAAAATCAACAGAAACTTACAACTAAAAATATGTGTTCACAGGCAGCGGGCTAGTCCTCCTTGTCACCAATGTCACTCAATGTCTGGGCCAGGGCATCATTGTGCACTGCATCCACTTCCCCCAGGCGGGTCTCCGTTGTCTCCTCAAGGGCTTGCAGGACCACCAGCATGGACCTCTCCATCCCCTCTCACTCCATGCATGTATCCTTGAGGATGGCAGCCCGCCTCATTGCCCGACGCAGTGCATTCTCTGCTCTGGCCATGGTGATCCTTGCCTCCAGACCCCGCTGCCTCTCTGCCCCGATTCGCTGCCCGTATCGCACGAAGACAGAAGACATCCTTAATCTGAGGTCCACATTTGCATCCTGCCTGATGCCGGATACCTGCTCCCTTGGCATGGTATGCCCTGATTACAAAAGCCTCCTCCTCAGAGCCTGCTGCTGCCATAGCGCCTAGTGCCTTCTTCGTGTAGACACCCTCCTGGCTGATGACACTACCCAGGGGTGTCTGGCCCGTGCACTGCTCCTGGGTGCCTGCTCTCCCTCCATTGCCAGTGCTCCTGTCGTAGCATGGATTGGTGTGGTTACCACCTCAGCTGATCCACTGTCAACTCCCAACTCATGCAGGGATCTTTGCTCCACCAGATGGGCCAACATGGGTGGGACTGGTGCACAGGTGTCACTGGTGGTATCTGGGTTGGAAGGCGCCCCGGAGTACGACTGGCACACAGAGGAGGAAGACGAGGAGGGGGGTCGCAGTAGTGGCCTGCCCACGCAGCACAGCTGAGACCAGGAATGCTGCTAGCCAGTTCAGGAGATGCCAGATGTCATTGTGATGATGTGCTAGAACACGAGTGCAAGCCTGCACATCATCATGAAAGACGCTAATACGCTTTCCAATACTGACTAGCAGGGGTACCACTCTGTCCCGAATGGCAACATCCACAGGTATTGGGGTGTCGGTCTGGGTGGTAACATCCGACACCTGAGGATGAGTCCGACCTGGGGAATCCCGGCAGGTGCATACTGCTGCAGGTGCCGACCCAATGACAGTATTTAGCACAGGCACCTCCACAGTGACCTGCACAGATTCATGCCCTGGTTCAGGACTTCAACAGTCACACCCACCTCAACACCCCTGCCTGACCCCATTGACTGGGTTACTATGGCCCCTTCCTCCCACTCCTCCTCCACCATGCTGGATGCCTCCCGAGCATCTTCCGAAGTGGATGGGCCCTGTGTTTGCTCACCTGTCCCCCCCACTGCCGAGGAGTCAACATCCACCTTTGCCCTCTTGGACTTCCCCTCAGCAGCTTTGGCCGGTCATCCATGCGCTGCACCAGCCTTCTCGCTCCCCGATGATGTTGACTCCAGGCAGCGTGGATGGGCCTTGTGCCGATGCCTGGTGGAGGCATCCATGCTGCCTTGCTCCACAGCACCGTCTCCGTCCTCTTCTTTCAATGCAACTGCAGATAAGGAGACACAAAACACACACATCAGGGAACTGCACCGATGTGTGCTTGGCACCAAATTTCTTTGCATGAAGTAGACTGCTAAAGGGTACAACCATCATCACCCTCCACAACACACAGGTACATGCAATGTACATACATACACATACATGTCTGTCCTTCACAACAGACAGTTACAGCCGGTGACATAGCACTGTCACAACCTATCAATTGTGCATGCTACACACACATGCACCATGGGCTCATACATGTGTCATACACACACATCACCAGACAGTCCTCAGGCAATGTACTGAGCAATCACACCAGAGCAGAAATCACGTGACATGACTAGGTCACACATTGAAATGAACATGTTACACCCACCCAGGAGTGATGGCCAGTCACACAGTCACATCCAGACACATATACATGAACACCTTGCATGCACATGAGGTTGACAACAACACCTCATCTGTCACACTTCTCACAGGGCACGTCTCAGGCAAATGTAACAAACCACATGCAAGTTGTGAAATACAGCAGTACAACACACAATGCAAACGTAAGGCCATTGAAATCACACATGGTTCACTGAACACATGTAGAGCACTTTCAGGGACATGCACACAGACATCCATACAAGAGGCATACTTGCTGTAAGCCCAAGGTGCACACTCTCACCATACATTGACATGTACATGCACTGTGGAAGCCAGCAACACATGGACACTCACCAGACTTTGCTGCAAATCGCTGACCTGGGTGTGCAGCGCTGGATAGAACTTCTCGAGGACACTCACGTTGTTGGTGTTCATCCAGCCGCTGCACCCCACTTGGTTGGCACCAGCCTGGAGGATGCACAGAGCTTTGCTGTCCTGGATTTCAGGTCCACCCAGCACTTGGCACGTTGTGGTAGTCATAGGATGCCACCCCCTCCGCATTGATGGCATCCACAATCCAGTCCCAGATCAGCTTCCATCCTTCCTTGCTGACTTGCGTTGGGGTGTTGAAGAGATCATCATAATGCCCCAGGACAAGCTCCAGTAGGATGCTCCACCGTCTCGCTTCCAGACAGCAATACCATTAACCAATCCACTAACAATTTCCCCCCTCTGCATACTCCTCTCAAACTCTAACCAAACACAACCACAATCCTGTAACACAACCATCCGCACAAACTTCACTACACTGCAACAACAAAACAAACTACACATAGACTCGCACAACATCACATGACGACTACCGACCGAAAAACATCCCAAGCCCAGCCAACATAATTAATCGGGTTGAGGCATCCAACAGCATATCACTGCTCTCTTGTACTTTTCCAGTTTATTCCCACTAACTAACCCCACCTTCCCTTTTTTTTCAGAGCTGCCAGAGCGCCAGAAGACCACGCTGGTGGTGTTAGTGTGCTGTACAAATATCCTTAAACATGCCAACTTCCATGGCAGTGAAGTTGACAGCCCTCTGCCTCGCTGCCGTGGGGTTGCCACTCACCTCATATGAGGTTGCTTGAGACATGGCAAACCCTGAGGCAGGCGTGGATGGGCAGTAGCTGTTGTCCTACCCCCCCAGGTACACGTACACGCAGGGGCAACCGATGTCCGTGCGTCCAAGGGGAAGGACATACAGCTAAAGGACCTGGCCCCAGCACCCAGGTTCAGGCACCTGCAAATACAGCTGCTGTCCCCAACAACCAGGTCAGGGAGCTACAGCAGTAGCTGTTGTCCTCCCCCCCGGTACACGTACATGCGCGGGCAGCTGATGTCTGTGTATCCAATGGAATGGATGTATAGGTAAAGGACCTGTACCCAGGTACGGGCACCTGCAGGGGCAACTACTGTCCTTGCATCAGTGGGTGATGGCAGGGCCCAGGTCACTAGTGGTCCAGTATCAGGTGCCCTGAGTGGTCCTAGAAATACACAGTCTGCATCACATGCCAAGAAGCAAAAGCGTGCACACCAGGAAGAGGCTCAATCCCAATGCATAGCACAGGACACCGCCACATCGAGGAAGAGGAGCTTCAATGATGATGAACGCAATATCCTCCTGGACTACGTGCGTGAACACCACTGTGACATGTGCACACAGCCAGGGACCACACATATGCCTGCTCAGCGTATGGTCCACTGGCAGCGAGTCATGGATGGCATCAACGCCTTGGGGAATGAGAGGCGCACCGCTCGTGAGGTCATGAAGTGGTGGAATGACCTCCACCGTCAAACAAAACACAAGCTGGGTGCCAACCTTGCCTCTGCTCTGGTGACTGAATGGGGGACACCACAGGAGCCGGAGCTCACAGAACATGAAGAGGCCATGAGCGAGTTGATTCATCTGGATCAGCTGCAGCGTGGGAGGCCTGCCAGATTACGAGAACACTTCCGGTGAGTGATGAAGCGTGGGCATCCTAAATATGTGTATATAGATAAAACAAATAAGTATGATTGTGTAGCACTTCTGCCTGTATGTGTATGACTGCCATGGGTGAACCATGTCAGCACTGAAGATTGCATACAATCCATATGCTGCACATCCATTGAACATGACTTTGGAATAGCAGTCATTACCAACCGTCAAATACAAAAAGAAATTTCCGGCATGACAATACAATGTGGCATCTGGGTATTTCCATCAGTGATGTTAATGACTCAGCTCTGCCAGTCAAGCGCTTGTGTCTGAAGCACATGCTACACATCATGCACTGCATGTTGAGGAAAGTCTGTCCACACATGTCCGTAGGTGGTTTCATGCTAACCATGCCTTCCATGAACACTGGCAGTGGGCGTGATTTTGTGCCATGAGTAACATAATATTTTACTACATTGTTCAAATCTTCACCTCAGCTATGCCACTGAACTCCTTGATATGATATGATGTGATGTGATATGATATGGCATTTATAACGTGCCTGTACACAAGTGTATTTGTCAGGAGTCATCAATGTTGACCTGCCGCATTCAACACACACTCCATATGTGCATGGTCCTGTCCCTCTTGTGTGTCACTGTCCCCTCTTCCTATCTCCCAGCGCTTGTCATTACTCTCTACAGATCACACACCTGGGACTCCACACTCAGGGCATTTCCACATTGTGAGTACTCCCTGTGCCTGTGGTAAACTGGTCTTACATGGAATTGAAGTGGACTTGGCAGTGATGATATGTACACATGTTCACATTTACAGTAATGGCATGTTGCATATCCACCTGGTGAGTCACAATTGGCATGTTTTAATCTACTGTTTGCTGTGCCATGGGACGAATGTGCTTCGACAGATAAATGTCTGTTGGCAATGTGTGCAGAGCTTACATGGTTAGGGACATGGGATCTAGTGGCAAGTCTGCATAGGCCATGATCTCAGAACTTTGTGTACATAGTGTGTGTTTGTGAATTCTGGCATGGTAACATGCATGGCAATGTGTTGCAGGACAGCATTGTGATAACAATGTAAGAACCTCAAATGGCTGCAGGTAGTTGAAGGCAAATTCTGGAAGATGATATTAGGCCTCCCTTCATGTATACCTATGGCCATTATCAGGCTAGAATTGGGGCTATCATTCAAATCTCGAGTGTTAAAGAAGCGAGCAGAGATGTACTTGAAGGTGGTCATTCAAAATGTCGAAAATAAAATGTAGGATGACAATAATATCGAAAAATAAATGTAGAAAAAAAAATGTCGAATTCCCTCTTTTTTAATTATATATTTATATTGGGGTCCGGGAATAAAAAAAAATGGGTAAAACAAAAAAAAAAGAAAAAAAAGGGGGTGTGGAGGGGAGAACGCCCCATTTCGAATAAAAAACATCATAAAATAAAATTCGACATTTTTTTTTTCTACATTTATTTTTCGACATTTTGACTTTCTACATTTTGACTTTCTACATTATGACTATAAACCATACCTGAAAATGCACAACGAACCGGACAATCAGCTTCTGGCATCTACGTACCAAGAGATATCAAAGGAGTCCACAAATTCTCTCCCAAAGAAGAGCATGGAGAGTTACTTTAGAGAGATCTGTTGGACGGTTACACCGGGGGTTGGGAGGGTGGGGTTGCTACTATTGCAACAAAGTTTGCACTGTCCAAACGTGTTGACCTGTGAGATTGGCTCGAAAATGATTATGTACATCTTAGGAGGTGAAAAAGTTCTCAATGTGTTACACATATTCTCTATACATTTAAGAGCCCATAAGACACATTATGGCAGATACGTACATGGCAAGGATTTTATAGCTGAGACAACTTTTTGGCTATGCTGTATTAATACAGCTAATATTAATACAGCTAATATTAAGCTTTTTACTGCAATATATAATGCATGGTTGGACATAGAGAGCCTCTTGGGGATATCTATATGAAAACAACTAATCAACATCTTTACAGTAGGCTGAACTATGCTGAATCTGTCTGAGAACCCAAAACCCCTGGGAACATCATTTGTTATGCTCTTTCTTGAACTCATTTTCCATCTGAATATTGGAGTGTTTATGAATGGGCTGTAGCAAGCTAGGCTATCCCAAAGAGGCCCTCAGGAGAAATGTCCCGGGGACTTAATGCCATTTTTTTTCATTGTTATTTGTTAATGTATTAGGATGTATTGGGATTAATTTTCTCTCTTTTAATTATATTTGACTTTATATATTTTATAACATTAATATAACAACATTGTGAATGTTTATTTTTTTATATGTTGTGATGAATTATGATGATTATGATTACATTTATTTGTGATTTATGTGTAAAGGTTATGTATAAACTATATCACATTATATAAAAATAATAATAATAACAAAATATGTAGTGTATACAATTAACATGATTCTTCATGTCCTTATATGTCCGTGTGAAGGTGATGAGCCACTAGATGCAGGGGAGGAGGTAGAGGAGGAACGGGAGCCTGAGCAGGAACAGAGCACCAGTGGAGGACGTGTTGTGGCAGCCCATGAAAATCAACTGGTGCTACAAGCCATCCGGGCTATTGCTCAGTATGAATCTGACTCCAATGACTACAGTAGCACCTGAGTCTGCAGGAGGTCACATCCCCTCACAGGGCCAGTCAGTGTTGTCACATCCGTCTGTGGTGGTTACGGCTCCAGGGTCATGCTCCACAGTATTGTCCCTGGGACGGATGACCAAGGGAGGGATGCAGTCCTGCAGCCACAAACAGCGGTATCACATCAAGGGCCTGTTCCCTTGGGTCAGGCAGGCTTGGGGCCCGTACACCTGGTGGTTGTGTGCCGGCTGCAGAGACAGAGTAGGAGCAGTTGGCTCCTATGAGAGCCTATGAGATGTTGGCTCAGAGCATGGATAGGCAGGCCAATTCCATGATCCCCCCAAAAACACAGGTAGAGGAGAAGTTGCAGGGATTGAGGTCAACATGCCGCTCACACAGGCTGCACATGGAGGCCAGCAGCAGGAGCCAACTGGCCAATCTGAGATCTCTGAAGGCATCCTTGCATGCAGAGGGTCAGGCCACAGGGAAGCCTTGAGGCAAGAGTTACTGGCCCTCAAATCTTCAATGGATGTGCGGTCCATGAGCCCATGGAGGGAATTGTTTTTTTCAACATCCACCCATGTGGGAGGTGACGTGCACCCTGCCTCTCCCCCCTCCTTTGTACCCCCTCCCCGGTCCAAGCTGGACATTTTGATTCTTGTTTTTAATTTTTGCTTTTGATTTTTACACACCCCTGGCCAGATGTTGGCATCTGGTCAGGGGGGTGACTAGGCGCGCACTCCAAATCCTGGCCTATATACTACCTGAAGAAAAAATAACAATAACTGGGTTAAATCCCAAAGTGTCCAATTCACTGGGTTAGATCCCAATTGTTGCAAAAATGTTCACAGAGTTGGATCCCTTCTGATGCCTTTGTACTGCTGTTCTCCTCCTCCTAGCGCTTTCGTGTGCCAACACTCTTCAGGGAGGCTGTGTTGCCTTTCTTTTCAGGTGAATCCAATTAAATTGCTAATGCAGTCTCTAAGAATTATGGGAGTTGTAGTGAAATCATTTGTTCAATTTAGGTGACCAAGGAAAGACTCCCCTCCAGGAGCACACATCTTAGCCTTAGCAGGGGGAGGAGGGAAACCATAACTATGGTTCTTCACTGTAGGGGAAAATGTCCCTGGTGCTGCAGCCTCTGGAGTCCGGCTCTCGACAGATTACATGTAAAAACAAAAGAGGGGTGAGGCACTTTGGGATTTAACACAGTTGTTCTTTTTCTTTCTTCAGGTAGTATATTGGCCAGGATTTGGAGTACGCTCCTCACCCCCCCTTTTGTTTTTACATATCATATTGTGTTTTTCCCTTTCCTGGTTGTGTTATTTGCTCCGTTTTTTCTTGGTTTCTTTTGAGGTGTGCCATTAATGCCTCATGGACTACATGGGTGCTGCTGTGTACGTTCAGGCATTCCTAGTAAAGTTAACTAGCATGTTTGCATGGTGAGGCACAGGATGGCATGTGCAGGTACTTATAGGTTTGTTGTTCCGTTGCATGCGTTTGCTGTGTCAATGGTACTGATCAATGGCTGTTTTAATAAGTTCTTCCATGTTGTTCCAGTAATCCGTGATGTGGTGGTGACTGCTGGCCCCGAGGGAGACACTCTGCACCATTTGAAGTCCACACTCCCAATGGCCTCCACCATTCACTGTCCTTCCTGTACCAAATCAGGAAACACACTTATTGGTGAAGGTCATGTGGTTTTTACACCATGCAGGCACAGTCATCGGGTAAAGTTTTGCACTGTCTTGCATCTTTATCATGCATCATTGTTGGGCATGTTTGCTGCATGTGTTGGTTGTCTTATATGTCCTTTGCATGCTGTAACGAGTGCCCTCCACACCCTCCAAATCCAGTTCTATCCCCTCCTCCTCACCTGAACCTTGAGGTATATCTTGACTCCTCCTTTCTTTCTTCCTTCCTATGGCTCCTTTTTTTTGTAGAGATAAGGCCTGCTCCAAGAGCCAGCCACTGTGGCTGCTCTCTCGAGACAAGCCCTCCAAAGGGAAAAAAGCCGGAGGGCTAAAAAAAAAAACCTTATAGGAATCCTGAATGCGATTGTGGATCCTGTGGTGTAGTGGTCTGCCGAGATCTGAAGACTGCACTAGTGGTGGCGCTGGTGTAATACTGCAGGGAACCCCAGGTGCGCTGGTAAGAGGACTGGCAGCAGGTAAGTTTGGAGTTATAGTGCTGGCGGTAGACTGCAGAAATCTCCAGGATGCACTGGTAGCAATTAGGTAGAAGGTTTGACAGACAACAGGCAGGTGGACTGCTCAACCAAGATGAAGCGCCAGGGAATATGGAAGGAAAGGCCTGTGGGTTGAGACGGGACAGAGAAGGACAAGGGAAAAAGCAGGGAGGACGAGGGATAAAAGAAAAGGGACACAGGGAAGAGAGGCAAACGGAAGAGGCACAGAAGGAAGCAGGATACGGAGGAAAAACTCGGGAAGCACAGGGATCGGGGTCGGCAGGATGAGAGAACAAGGCTGGAAGTGCTAGACGAGCAGGGAATCGTGTCTGCAGGGCCAGAAAAGCCGTGGTTGCAACACAACGGCCGCCAGCTACAACAGGAAGTTAAATCCTCCGGCGGCTGCACATCACAACCACTAGACTGGTAACGAGCGCTGGGCCCCGAACGTAATGGAACGCTCAATGGTGTCCAAGCCGCCTGCGTTTCCAGAAACGATGGGGAGCCCAGAGCGTGACACATGCTGACATGGTGTTTTGTTAACTTGATTGTTGCTCATGTCACTGTGTAACCTACCTATGTGGATACCTCTATGGGCGGACCGACTGTGCTGTGCAGCATGTCATTGTACACCTGAAAACCAGGCTGTGTACTCCTTTATTGGTCATTTTCCTTGTTATTCCCTCTATCTGTCACTCTCTCTCTCCTTCTCTCTGGTGTGGTACACTGTACTCCTGTACAAATCACTATCGATAACCATTCACCCTGTGTCACCCTGTGTTGCTCCTGCACTGTGTGTTGTATGCATATTTTCTTTCTGTGATCAAGTACGATCATGTAGGTGCATGTTGTTTGTGCTGTTAGTCTGCATTGCATTCCATTTCGGTAAAGCATCTCCCGATTGTATGCATCGTATACAAGGCAGATGAGTTCCACGGACAGGTGAGTGCATGGCATTTGCTGACACTTCGGTGGTGTTTGAATGGGAGTGGGGCACTGTGTGTGTTCACTCTGGATTGACTTACCTTGTGCTCAATCACTATTGCTTGAGAGGGCCATGAATCACACGTGGGTGATTCCAATGATTTTTATGGTCATGTTCATCAGATAGATTGCTGGGGCCACTGTTCACTGATTATGCTAACTGTGCGTTGTAACTGTGTGTCCTACTTTCATGGTTCTTTGGGAGTCTGTAGCATGGTCAACAGTTTGTGGACTGTGGCAGGGGCAGATGTTTGAGCTGTGGTGTGCCTCATTCAACTTTTATCAGGTCTAATGAGTGACACATCAGATCCCTAGCAGGGTTTGTGGGATTAGGGATGTTTCTCACATTTGTCAGGTAAAAATTATGGTTCAACTATTAGTGGGTGCATGCAGCAACTTGGTGTATGCAGCTTCTAGTGTAACGCGTCTGGGTTCATGGTGGTGCTGCATTGGGATAGATGCAGCATTACACCATTTCTATGTGTTGACAATGAAGTCTGCATTGACCATGGTCTGGTCAACCGTGTGCTTTTACAGTTATTTAATTGTTGATGAATTGAATTTATCAATTTGCTTGGTGTTGTTGGCTTATGTCTTCCATTGTGACTCCACTGGTGTGCAGAAACACTTTGTGACATCAAGCAGAGTTCTGGCGGGCGGTGCAAGAGGTGAGTGCCTGAATGATTGTCAAGACGTCCACTGTAGATTCTCCAAGACCTCCTTCACAGTACCTTTGGTACGCGCTCTCAGAACATATGTCTTGCTAATACACATGACTTACTGAACCAACTAGTGGCAGGCTCTTCAAATACAACCCTCTGCACCTTGGCGCCCCCTGCCACTCACCATCATCATTATTAATTCTCCACATTCACTCATGTCTCCCCTGAAGTAGTCAACTGTGTACGTGAAGGTGTCATCCCTATTGGTGTACAGAAACTATCATTGCCAACATCTCCTCTATATCTAATGTTCTTGCTGATCTATGCATACTCTCCTTTACTGGTGTTTAGTTTCAATCCACCATTGTTAATATGACATATGCACAGCCTTCCTGACCACCAACATACTGGTCAATAGTTTTATACACCTTCCGGGAGAAACTGCTTTCCAAGTTGGTCCACACACAAATGTACTCCCATTGGGGCATTCTTGGGGATGTACCTCAACCCCAGTGTGCATTGTAACAGACCAGAGCAACATACACTGGGGTCACATGATGAGTAGTGGCATTCCTGCATTCATAATGCCCTGCTGCCCTCATCATCCTTGATGTCTCATATGCTTTTTACAAAGTGATGCATTCCATCCTCATTTTGATATCCATCAACAGACAGTGTACTAGCTTATGTCATTACAGAGAATCAGTTCCAGAGATATCCCACAGCGTGTCCTTTCTTCTACCCTACTCCTGCCGCCACTTGTGGCATCATGCAGGTGTCCATTCCTTTTCCATGCATCTTTGACATATACATTTGCCTGTTTCAACGCATATTTGAACCACTGTCGAAATGATTAATGTGCTATGATGAGGACAGACTACTCTTCAGTACTGCTCCTAGTGACACACTGGCACCCTTATTCACAATGTCTGCCACACAGCCATCCTGGACTGGTGCTCCCAAATTGACCTTGGCTTTGGCGCTATTTACAAAATGTGCATGTCCCAATTGGCTCCACTGCAGCCTACTTCTGCCATTTACTTTGTGCTTCCTACATGTGCACACTCCCTGCACACACATCCCAAGGAAGGAATGTTTCATTAATCTTCAACTACCCCCTTCCCTTACTGCCACACATTCGTGTGATTGTCAAGGAGTTCGACTTGAAGGTCTTGATGCACACAGTTAATGTACACTTCGACAACATCACACAGAGGTGCAATGTTACACGTGCTTGGTATTCTCCATGCTGCACTACTGCAACATCCAACTCATGAGGGTTCCTTGTTCTGCCATGTGACACCTCTAGTTTAGCCAGATTATGTATGCATGACTCATCAGTTGACTCAGGTCCAGGGCCAAAGTCTATCCTGCAATATGAATGCTTGTGATGCTCACAGACTCTTCACGTATTAGATAGTGATACCGGGCTATCATCCACAGAGATTGTTTGGTTCCCTGTACCGTCTTCAACGCTTCATGATGAGATACTACCCTTCTGTACTCCTGCATGCCTCTGGCAACTAATCCTTGTGTGTGTAGAACTTAGGTATTGGAACGGATGGTGGTGGTTTAATTTGCTCTGTGTGATGCCTCCTGTGTAGTAGACTAACTCTCCCCCTGCAGTTGCTTCTACCTCCTCGCTCCTCGCTTCTCGCGCCGCACCACGATTCGGGAGGCTCGAGGAAAGGACCCTGCAGACGTCGCGTATCCGCACGCAGGTACGCGAATTCCGAGTCAGGTCGTCAAGCTGCACTGCCTAGCCTCCTAACAGCGGCTTCCGACAACCATAACTCTCCCCCTGCACATTACACAAGTACTCCTTAAGGTCACATTGATCATGTAGTCCTTTCTCTTATCCATTTCCATCTCCCACTGTATTTGGTGCTAGTGATGCAGTAGTGTGCTTCATGTCCATGTGCCTTATGTGTCCTTGGTGCCCTGACCAACCACATGTATCATGTGAGGTACTGCGTATATGGTGTACTTCTCACGATCAGCATCGACACGTGACTAATCACTTTCATTAGTGTATTATTTTCTTGCCATTTCTGCACAAATATCTTTTTTTTCGTAACATTTATGTCATATGTGCTACCTTCATAGTTTCATGCGGCATGTGGAGTGAATTTAGCATTGTGTATGTGACAACGTGTAATGATTGTGTATGCGTTGCAGGCACATTTGCTGCATGTCACCGATGTGGACAGGCAGTGTGTGAGGAACCTTTGTGTGTGTGTGTATTGTGTGTTTGTATAGAATGCAGTGTACTTGGCATGTTACTGACGGAATTGGGACTTGTAGTTTGCATGTGTTTCAGTTCACTGAGGGGTGCCCGTGTGTATTGAAGTATTTTTATGCATTTTGTGGTACATGACAATGTTTCAGGTTTTTCTTTGTCTGCAGATCTTACGTCTGGTAATGATAAGTATTTCATGTTCACACATTTAAGTGTGAACTGCATGTCAAGGGTACATGTAAGATGTTCTTTTACATTGATGTTACGTAAGGTTACAGTTTTAACAAGCAAGTTAGTTTTTGGCATCCACAAATGCAGCTTGTGTACATTACTGTGTGTATGGTGCACAGGGTTCAGGGATCAAGCTATGGTGTGGTTAACCTCTTCACTTTCTTCCCACCCATCCAACGTGCACAACTAAAGCGTTCAATCTTCTATTGCTCTTTCTAACAGTGGCGCTAAACAGGGATGTTTGCTATCCCTGTGGTGAATCTACAATTACATGGCTGACTTAGCATGTGTGATAGGCACTTTCACCTTTGGTTTGAAGCGTGATGTGGATGACACAGTACTTTATTTCATGCTACCCTCAGCTGCATCATCTTCATCACACATATCTGACTGTCCACAATTCACTCATGTTGGGCTCAAAATAACCTCTGCCTTGACGCCAGCAGGACTGGGTTCATTTGCATTGTTGCCCCAGAACCTGCTTTCCCACTTTCTCTGTGGACAGACTCCCTTGGCCGTACAGCCGCAACTACCTGCACAGATGTTAATGATTGTGGTCATGATTGTCTCAAATCTCTCCTTCTCATGTCCCATTTCAGCAATCTCTTGGGGGTACAACTATCTGCTACACCTCCTGTGAGGAACTGCACCTTTTCTCACTTTCCACCAGCAGGTCACTGTCTCCACGTCCCTGATTTTAGGCAGGCTGCCCTACTGCTACTGCCCCTTGCTCAAACTCCATGCTTCAAAGCCACAACCTGTGTAATTCATTCAGAACAAGACAGCAAGTATGCTTGACGTCAAGGCCAGGGACCACATCTGTCGGCCACTGATTGTCCTCCACTGGCAGGCCGTGGCAGAAAGTGTCGAGTCATAGGAAGTATGCATTGTACACAGGGATTTGTGGGGCCTGCGTACTACCTATCTGCTAATACTCACACCTCAGTGCTGTCCCTCCAGAGCCATTTCATCATGTTACTCCGACCTTCTTTAGGTGAGCCAGTTCTTGATGGCGATTTTTGGCGGGGGATCTTTATCGTCAGCTGGGATATCCATCCTGCCACCCTCTGTTTCGGGACTCATATCCTTAAATTCCAGTAACTACTTATGTGTTTCATCTTCTACTGTTCCTTCTCTCTCCCTATTCCCTGCTAAGCGATCCCTTTGCACTCTCAATAGCTCCATTCTTTTGTCCTTGGTGTTTGATTACTGTCTGCTTGATGTACCTCAAGGTCTCACACGCCCCTGTCACCCCCAGCAATTTTTGGGGCAGTTGCCTCCGTGACCTGGACTAGTGTCATCATCACTCCACTTGGGGAATGACCCAAGAGAGTTGCATCTCTCTACGCTTACCTGAGCATCCACTGACTGGACACACTTGAAACATCCTTGAACTTTTTGCCACCCTCCGAATACCACGCCCCTCTAAAGATATGTGCACTTGCTCTTTCTTATTGCACCATGCAGGTACGGTGTCTGTCAGTTCCACCCTGTCCTCGCTCCCTGTATGGTGGCACATGCATTCACTTGATGAAACTGACACTTCATCATCAAACATAATCACTGTTGCCACCACTATTGATTGTGTGACATGCACAGAGGCTGGCATGAGTGACTATTATGGTTTCAGTGATTCTAGGGCTCTGTACAAGTATTCTTTTTCACCCCTTGTTCCATCCATCTTTGAGCTCTTTGAGAAACTTGCGTTGTGCATCAGGCATTTCGGTAGATCCTTTTACATGACGTGCCATACCATGACACAGTATGATGTGAATTTTACATAACATATGCAAAGGGTTGAGTGACACAGAGGTGAGTTAAAGGAAGGTTTGGCATGTTGGTAGTGGTGTCATTGTGTTACTTGTGGTGGTAAGAGAGGAATGTCTTTTAAGTAGTAAGAGATGCACACAATTTAGAACTTTCAGGAGCACATTCTCAAGGTCGTTTTGTGGATACTGCTGATTGGTCCATTGTCATCGCTGAATGGCACATTAAATGTGGCATGGCCGTGTGTAGTCCGCAGGGGATGGGGTTTAGGTGAAAAAAGTATCCACAAGCTGGCTACGGGCAGCCTCTCCACATGCCGTTTGCCCAGCCATACGCAAGCAGCGTGCCTGTGGATGTGGATGTGGGGGCAGCGCCATGTCCACCGGTGCACCACGCTGTGGTGCAACATTGTCGAAGACACATGCTGCCACAATGATCCTGCACACTAGTGGTGGTGCAAATTGCAACTCACCACCAGAGTGGTCAAGGGAGCGGAAACATGACTTTAGCACTCTGAATGTGCGCTCCACTATGGCCCGAGTTGCAATATGGGCTGTGCTGTATCTTACCTGGGCAGGAGTGGCGGGGTACCCTATTGGCATCATCATGTAGCTTCCCTCGTAACACCCACATGTTTGCTTGTTGTTCCCCATTCCACGTGTTCTGCTCCCTTTTAAGGTGACTGCGCAGACACGGGCGGGCCTTCGATGGGTGTCTCGCGAAGGCGTTCGTTGTTTCACAGTTACGTGTTGGACCGGAGAGGATTCCTCGCAAGTCCTGCGCATTGTGTTCCATGAGGTAAACTCCTTGGCCTCATCCACTGCTTACACTGGCAAACTCATTAGAGCATGTAGACCCTTCCTCTCACTAGTAAGCTGCATTATCTTAGCTAATGCTCTCATTTGATCAAAATTGGACTACTGTAATGCACTGTATCTAGGAGCCAACAAATACATCATCAACAAACTACAGACACTGCAAAATAATGCGCTCAGAACGGCCCTGAACCTCCCCACCAGAGAGCATATATCCAATGCTAGGAGAAATCATCACTGGTTGAAAATTAGCGATAGGATCCTCTTTAAAACTGTGTCATTAACTTTCAAATGTCTTAATAACGCAGCCCCTCCATACCTGAAGGAAAGAATAATTATAAAAACTTCTGTATGACCTTCTAGGACATCCAATTCCCACTGCCTTCAAATACCTAGATTCTGACTTAAAAAAACAGTAGGCAACAGTTTCCCAGTAAAAGCAGCCCAGCATTGGAATGCACTAACAGTTTAGCTCAGAAGGGATCAGTCCTATTACAGTTTCACACGCAATACCCTCAACTAGTTACGCCTTAACGACCATTAAGACTAATGTTCGCAGTTGTATGTTTATGTCTATGCTTCCTACCTGTACCTCTCGACATTTGTAACTAAGCTTCTAAGTACTCTCTGTACCTTTCTATACCTGTAACTAAGCTTTAAGTATTCTTGGCATGCTGTGCTAAGGGTTTGGTGCGCCCTACAAATCAAAAAACAAACAAACAAACAAACAAACATGAATCGACTAATGGGCATTGCACACAATTTCGCGTGCAAGTCCCCTATTTCCAGCGCAAATAATACCATGAATCTGGCCCATAGTATTTGCAGTTAGTAAAGGGGTGTCGGATCAACCTTACTACCGTGTGTCTTTTTTCCTACTTTTGGAAGCATTAGTTTTCTGCTGCCACCACAGATGTTATAACAGGGAAGGATGGGTCATATTAAACACAGAGGGTCTCCTCCCCCTGACACGATCCCCAAGATATTGACCTCCTTCTCACTTTAAGAAATACATAGGGAGACACATGCCTTGCACAAAGAACTGGAATTACTTAAAAGAAAAAGAAAAAGTGCTTATTAATAAAACATATCTTTCATTGGAAATATAGAGGTAGAAAATAAAGGCTGGAAGTTAATGGCCCTTTAGAAAATCACAACTCACACTCCCCATAAAGAAATATATGTAAAAAATGAGCATGATTCTTTTTATTTTGTCATATGTAAAGGATTCCAACCAGGTGTCACACCCGGACCAGGACCTTCGCGCTTAGCCTTAGATGTAGCGCGCGATTAGAATGCTTTTTCTTTAATTTCAACGAATTCAAATGGAGCCGATACCTGACCCGTCTCACACCCCCTTCCACAAATATCCCGGGTCACAATGGACCATGGACCAGGCCGGTGCGTGGTAACACGATATTTATTTATCTTAATTTCAAAGAAAATCACACCATTTTTATATCCGGCAGCAATCACCAATGGGGTGATAATTACAATGAAAACCACTGAAATACACTTGGATAACCTTCTACAAGAACATTTCCAAAGCATAAATGAATAGGAGCACTTTCTCAATAAGAATAGATAGTACCCGAGTTTAGGTTTCCCCTGCAATGTTTTCTCAAACCCCAATTAATCAGATTCTGAGTTGATAGAAAGAAGCAGCAGGGAATCAGGAATATGACTAAGCAAGCAGAATCAAAATCTGACCTTCCCTCACAAAATAAGAATAAACAAACCCCTTGCAATTGCATAAATTGACACTCAGAATTTGACAAATAATTAATTATATGTGTGGTTAAATAATGATATACATATGTTTTATCACAATATCAGGGATGTAATATCACTAGCAACTATAAGGTAAGGTATCACAAAAGGCATACAGTTCAAAAAGCAACTTGAAATGAAAACACATTGCAGCCCAATTCACACGTTGAAAAGTTGCAATTTACACATTTGCAGTTTTAAATGTCAAAAAGGTTTATTAAAAAAAAACTGGTGAAATACACTGAATCGGAATGCGGTTTTTAGGCTGGGTGATAGATGCACATAATAAGGACAATATAGAAGTGAAAGAGTGGCTAAAGCTGAAGAATTGGATGAGATTTCCAAGGTTGAATGATGTTTGGTTTAGGTAAAATAAAGCAGATAATAAAAGAAAATCGGTTTTAAAAAGCAAAGGCAAGTTTTACTTAAACTAAATTATCTAGACTATATGGTTAAAGAAAGACATGCTACGTTCCAAGATTGATTCGCGACATCAACCTTTTCACCCTGCGTTCAACTTTATGTTGGAATTAATTTGATTATTCCAAATAACACTAAGGATTTAAGATCTATGCAAGACAGAAATTAATAGAAAAGTGGCGCTAACGCTTGGATATCAATGACAAGATGCACAGAGAATTCTAACAGTTTTAACAAGGAAACAGGGAATGTATAGAATTACTTAAAAAGTGGAACAAAGACAAAGAATTAAGATGGGGTAGGCTATGTGTGGCTATGAGATAGGGAAATACTCACAAACTTCACTTGAGTTTGGGGATTTGGACAGTCAATTGGTTCTGGACTCAAAAGCTCTGGTCACAGGATAGCGGCGGACACTCCTAAGAGCAAGCAGCTAGGCAAGTCTGGTCACTGGATGGCAAGGGTACAGCGGGCATGCAGGTAGTGAGCAAAAGTCCTGGTCTGATCACAGGATGCTCCCCAAGGGTACCACAGCTTTTCTCCTTTGCTACATGGATTTTTGTGGGGTTTTCTGGATAATTGGCCCTTCTTGGATAGGGTCAGTTATGCTTTGACCTAGCAGTAGAGTCTGGAATCTTGCAAAGGTGGATCTGAAATGGCTGGATACGCAGGCGCTGGAAATTCAGGAGAGAGCATGTCCCTGTGAGCTCCCACCCCTTATTTATAAAAGCGGGTGACATCACTGGGTGTATTGTTGGGCAGAACTAAGCTAGACCTAACCCCAAGACCAGATAGGTCAGCCCCTTTTGGTCGCCTCCTCAAGGAGTGGACCCAGTTTAGGGGGTTGTGTTTCATGTGATGCAACACCATCCCACAGTCCCTTTTGCCAAACAAAAATCAATCTTAACATAAATTACACATTTGTACAGTTGTGGCACTTTAACAAATTACATAGGCTTATTACATATTTCATGCAGAGCATGGCAGTCCTATTCTCACGTTTGTAGGACCTTGTTTCGTCCGTCTAATAATTTTTCATCCTTTTCAGTGAAAATGTCATGCCTAAAATGCCTTTTCTGTCCCTTATATGCCAATGAAGGCTACCATGTCTTGAATTACAGCCATCAAAATTGCATCTGGAGAGTGAAACTTTCACATTTCTGTGTTGTCCAATTGCGGAGATAAAAGTCTCAAAGTTTGATTAATAGACGAGTCTTTAGAGCCAAAATGGGTGGCCTTTGTCCTCCACTGGGGCCATTTCTTTCTTCAGGCTACCACCAAATGTCAGTTCAGCCCAGGGCTGCCCTGGAGTTTACCCAGCTTGAGTGACTGGTGGTTGTCACTTCCAAAAGTTGCACGTAGCTGTCCCAGATCTATTGTCTCAAGCTGAAGCCCAGACAGAAGTCTGACGAGCGTGTGATATTTCCTTCACTTGGTCCATTCAAATTTTCAAGGGCGTCAGTTAACAGGTAGGTGTCTCAGAAATCCCTTATGGCTCCTTTGGGGGGGGAACCACTTCTGTTGGCAGAAACCCCCCCAGCAGAAAACCTGTTTGGTCAGTTCCACACTGCAGCCATTGCCTTTACTTATTCATTTTATTTCTTTGAATCAGAACCATGTCTGTTGAAACAAAACATCCCATTTAGGTTTTCAAACAACACACCCCTTACATTCCCAGACAAGGAAATTGCTTAATTCAATATTGTACTTTTAAAACAGGCATTTTTCTTGGTTTGCAGAAACACATGTTGACACGTGGTGAATGCTGCTGGGATTTCCCTTTCAAATTCGGTTTTTCTCTCTCATCTGGATTCCAAACATTGTTTTGCAGCCCTAGTCAGTTTCACTTATAGAGCAATCTGTTTAAGACACAGGTCCACTGAAATTGACATATGCCCTTAGAGCTAGGGTTTCTTTTGAAGCAGTTTTTCGACATTTTGTAGCCCAAAAGTCAAGCGTTTTCCTGTGCGGTTGAAAGTAAAGCTTCTGTTGATTTCCCAGACTTGGTCTGACACAGCCTGCCATTCAGGAATAAGGCTCTCTCCTACTAGGGCACAATCTGAATATGGATGGGCATGGCAGGGCCTCTCTGATAAAAGCAGAGTAGTGCAGAACAGATGAAAGGAACATCAGAGCGGCACCATTTTAAAATGTATAAATATATATAAATATATTATATATAAATATATATAATATGTAAAATATTCTCTTTTCAATGGCAACTTCTTAGCAAGCAGCCGAGCAGTGCTGCTTTTCACTTCGCTTCTTAAGTGCACACAAGCAAACACACTGGTGGCCATTCTTGGTGTGCTCCCTGTTCCAGCATGCCCAATAGGTGTTTGGCAAGACATGGAAGCCATCATATGTAGCTGCAAAATGCAGTTTTGATGCACGGCAGTGGTGCTCAAAGGAGCCAGCGCAGCCATTTTGCTGTGAACTGCTGAAGTGCAGCTTGGTTATGGATGGGAATTCTGATGAGTGGGTCATTGTATCCCACACATAGTACTTTAGCGATAAGTGCAACAGTGTCAATGTGTGAACCCTGCATTTTATTTTAAACTATAGCAAAGGACGGATGACGTCATTGCGGAGATATGACTGGGTGTGGGGGCGATGATGAGAATAGAGCGGAGTTACATATATCTCATATACAGAATATTTTTCTTTTGTGATGACTTCAACACGCCCATGTGGCACAATCCCTAAATTTCTTTTATTGCATTTTGAAACACAGTGGACAGTGTTGAGGGTCATCCCGCCTGTTCCTTTTGACTGAAGGCATTGATTGCAGTTAGCATGAGAGATTGGGCATGTGTGCCCCAAGACACTTTTCGATATGTATGAAGTAATCCGGTGAGGGCCATTAACTGGCTACCAGTTAAAGAGCACATCCTCTTCAAAACCATGGCCATCACAAACAAGTGCCCCTCTCGCACTGACCCACTTACTTATCAGAAAAGATTATTCCTGTCACATCTGCCAGACCCATTCGATCACACCGCTCTAACATGATATACGTCCCCACCCTCAAAAGAACTAAAACTGGAGGCTCCAACTTCCAACATCTAGCGCCCAAATACTGGAATGACCTGCCCACAGCACTCAGAAATGAAGCATCATACTCAGTCTTTCGTAAAGCTCTTAAAACTAAACTGTTTAATTAATCTGTAACTGTCAATAGCTTATTTACACCACAACATTGTTCCACTGTAACCAAGGAACACACCTCAAACCCATTGCCTTAACTGTTAATTCTACTGTGTGTTTGTATCCATTAATGTCCATTACAGTCTTCAATGTCATTTTTCTGTACTACTCTCGCAACTAAGCAAGCCTACTGCAACAGCGCCACAATGCCTAAGAGGTTGGAGAAGCAACACCCATCACCACAGGGCGATGGTACCAGAAACTGCAGCTTTTATCATGCAACCCAGTGGTATTCAAAGAAGGTGGAAACACAGAAGTTCTCTATCAACAATACAATGTGATCCTTTTTTGTTGTGAGGAGGGAGCAATGGGCCGGAAGGCTTATGTAGTATACCTCGAAAATAAGAGGGTCAAGCTTTTTGGAGGGTATAAAGGAAGCAGTTGTAGGTGGCGGAGAGGGTTCATCAAGTTTAGGTTAAGATGGGATGTTGATCATTTATCTTGCAAGATATTAATAGCTTAATAAAACATTTGCCTGTTCACCTAAATAGAACGACAATAAATATTTGCCTCACCCCGTTGATACATCTAAGGCAATCAGTGTGACGAATGAAACACACCCCAGGTAAGTGAAGCTTGTTATTCCCCTCTCTGAAGGCATAGATATGTTAGCTATCTAGGGTATTATGAACATACCAACATGGAAGGCTTTGATTGCTTTCTGATGACACTGTTGGTATAGAATGACAGTCCTACTGAAAGAGTAGTTTCCCATTATCTCACTATCATGTGAACACTCACAGTTTCCAATGTCACTTACACATTATTTCAATTCTCTCTCTCTCTCTCGTACTCTAAAGATAACATATTTCTAGGATCTCACCATGCTAACATCCCAGCAGTCATGGTTCATAGGAGGATTCAAGTATGATTTCACCGGACACAAGTGGTCTTAAATCCCTCCCATGGCACAGCTAAGTACTCCTTACCCCTCTCAGGATTTCAGATAAACTCCCACGTTCCCAGCTATTCAAAGACTACTGGCATTTGGGTAATACAGCAGACTGTGCTGATTTGTGCAAGAAGGAGAGGAAACTTAACAGAGCACATATGGGATAGGGCCAATCGCCTGCGTAAGCGTGGAACACATTCAGTGGGCAATTATAAGGGGCTGATTTAGGCATATGTGAAATAGCCAAAGAGGAATTTGCTTCTAATAGTGATATGCTGGTTTTATATAGCGCTTCATGTCCTACTCGATTGATAGGCCACAGGATGAAAAGCAAGGTCAGCCCTACCACAGGGTTCGAACTTGTGAAGTGCAGATAGCTTTCATATCAGAGACACTTTACACATAAAGCATAGCATCCTTGGCCATTGTCAACCAATCATGTACTCTTCAGGTTGCAAAATAAAATGCATGTGCGTAAAGTCAGAGGGAACAGAGACTGCATGAAGGTCACCTTACGAGTGACTTGTCTCTATCCCAGCCCTAGTGGCCTTCCAGAGATACACATCTTGCATCAACTCACATATTGTTATATTACAGTCTTACTCATTGTTCTGCCCACACACTCCCAAGGGTGATATGCAGATTATGTGATGGAGTTGTAGTGGTGCTGGTTAGGCCAAGAAATCTCACAATTATCCACTTTTGTAAACCTCTGACAGATGAAATGTTGAGCCACCCAGATTCAAACCTGTGGTAATTTCTGTGCTGCTGGTGAATTCATTTACAGGAGTATCTTCATACAGAACTCAATGTGCTTATTATCATCTTGATGTCATTCCCAGATGCTCATCACTTCCTCTTCTTACCCTGCCCTTATCCTCACCCTTACACTTCCCAATCTATTTATGGCCTTTCCATCCAAGGAAATGCATCGAAAAGTAAAGGCATCAATGCAAATCCATTGAATGGAAATCCATCGAAATGCTATCTTTTACATGTAAAAGTACATTTCCATTGAAATTTGTCCATCGAATATAGGGATGGACAAGTTTCGATGTATATGTGCTTTTAAATGTAAAACATAGCATTTCGATGCTTTTATTTCCCATGTTAAAACGTTGCATGGAGCTGTCCAGTGCTGACATTTCGGCACTGGCCAGCTCCTTGTAACGTTTTAATGTTTGTTGTAAATGGTGGGGACGCCCCTTCAACCACCCCAAATCCCACACCCACCCCCCTTAACCCTAACCAAACCCTAACCCTAACTGTTACCCTAACCCTGACTCTAAGCCCAACACAAGCCCTAACCCTAACGCAACCCTAACCCTAATTCGAACCCTTAACCTAACCCTAATTCTAACCCTTGCCCTAACCCTAACACGAATTCTAACCCTTGCCCTAACCCTAATTCTAACCCTTGCCCTAACCCTAACACGAATTCTAACCCTTGCCCTAACCCTAACCCTGATTCTAACACTTGCCCTAACCCTGATTCAAACCCTTGCCCTAACCCTAACCCTAATTCTAACCCTTGCCCTAACCCCAACCCTAATTCTTACCCTTGCCCTAACCCTAATTGTAACCCTTGCACTAACGCCAACCCTAATTCTAACGCTAGCCCTAACCCTAACCGAACCTTAACCCTAATTCTTACCCTTGCCCTAGCCCTAATTCTAACCCTTGCCCTAACCTTAACTCTATTGCTAAACCTTGCCCTAACCCTAAAATCAATCGAAATCCATTGAATTGTATTCAATGAAAATGCATTTCAATGGAAATGCTTTTCGTTGAATACAATTTGATGGAACAGACTTAGATGTAATTGCATTCGATGAAAAGTCCAGATACCCTCCCGATCCCCCACATCTTGTCTCCTTTCCTGCAGCCTTTCTTCCCATTGAAGTCATTCTTTCCATGCTTTCTTTTTACTACGAATAAACCCAAACCAGACCAAACCTCCCAAAGATCACCTTTTATTAATGTATTGCTCTAAAAGCAGGTGGGCAGATTCAGGCTATAGGAGAATTTTGCAGAATCCTGAGAAGCAAAACAAATCTCAATGGGAGATGAGCAAAGAGCTGAACAACTCTATTAATACATTGTTTAGACCTAACATTGATTTCTTGTGCATGCCATGAAATGAAACATGTACAGACATTTTGTCTTCAAGCCTCCACATATGATTCCAAACAAGATTTACATGGCAACATATATCAGCAGCAGTTTTCAAACAGGGACGTTAATTCACCAGAATGCCAGGGGTAGTGGAAGTGACATCACAAGCCACATGGCATCAGAGGAAGTGACATCACATGAACTTTGACTCCAACCATGTCATGTGAAGTAAGGTCACATAACATTTCACCCTCATGTTGTACCAAGAAGAGAAACACATAAAGTAAAAAGAAAAGTGCATTAGGCCTTACCTCAAGAAAATATTTTTTTTTATTTTTTTTTATTTGTTTAGTTGATAAAATCAACCTTTCCAATTTACAAAATGTTACAATTCATTTCAAGGAAAAACAACTTCAATCAACAACATTAAAAACAAATTTAAAACAGCCTTTGACAAATATGAAATCTAATTAAATTGTTAAAAAGACTATGAAAAGTAAAGGAGAAAAAGAAAACTTAACATCTCAGCGTGAAGGAAAAAGAATAATAATTTAAAAAAAAGCAATTCAACAGGCAACATAGTTAACAAAGATGTACATACATTAACAACGTACAACACGAAAGAATGGATATAATGTAACCAAAATGAGGATAATTAATTGGACTTGTAGAAAGTGTTTAGTACTTTCTTACATCGGTAGGAAGATAAGGAATCCTAGACAGACTATGTTTGGGGGAGTATCTCATCCAGAAAATGAACAGTCGCAACTTTTACGGCCAACATAGGTGAAGAAAAACATTTGTGGCCAAATATCAGACTCAGAAAGCGGATTTAAGTCATCAAAAAAATTTCCAAAATGAACTTTGCGTAGAGAGTCTAGATAAGGGCAATAGACAGACAGTGCTCCAAAGTTTCTCTTTGGTTAGGAGTTTTACAAAAGCGACAGATATTTTCATCCTTTACAATTAGTTTCCTCCTGGCCAAGACATCTAAGGTTGGCCATAGATTTAATCGAAAGCGGAGAAGCTTATTGCGAAAAGTGGATGAGGGAAATTTAAGCAAGTAATCCGCCGTGGATCTGTAAGTCTTATGACCAAATGTCCTGCGATCAAAATCTTTATACTTCAAGCAGTTAGATTGATTAATGCACCAGTCATGCTGGTGGATCTTAATTTTAGCACGAGTTTGGTTGGTTAATAGTAAGTCAAGATCTATTGAGGCATCCGCCATGGCATCTAGAGTGAAATTACACCAACTTTTTGAGAACATGGAATGTCGGGACAAAAGGTGGATAGCCACCTTGCCCAAAATATTCGTTTGGGATACAGATAACAAACATTTTCGCAAAAAAAGCACAACATTTCCAGATTACATGTGAATGCATTGAAAGAGAGCCTAACTCAAAGCGGATTAGAGGGAGGGGAGTGCAACCCGGAAGATGCAACACTTGTTTCCAGAATAGAGCTTCCAGTCTATCCCACCATGACGCATTTCTCGGAAGCGTTGATTCTGCACCATAAGTCAGAATCGGATTACCTTTTGATGGTAGAAAGATAAAACACAAAATTCTCATGGGAAGAATGAGTGAATTTGCCAAATCTTCCCATGAGAATTTTAGCTTGGGAAATTAGGGAGCAAAGTTTACCTTGCAAGTTTGATTCGTAGTAGGGATTTGGTGAGGAAGCTGAGAATATTAAACCTAGATACTTGTATTGTACAACGTTATCAAGCGCAACCTTGTGTAATTTCCATTTATATGATTTAACCTTTGCACTAGAGTGCCATTTGGAAATCAATGTTTGATTTGCTTGTGAGGGTAATGAGTAGGGGGGTGATGCAGCCGAGTTGCAGAGAGATGGATAGGAAATGGGTGGTGCACTTCACTGTGCTTGTGAGAGTAATGAGTAGGGGGGTGATGCAGCCCAGTTGGAGAGGGGTGGATAGGGAATGGGTGTAACACTTCACTGTGCCTGTGAGAGTAATGAGTAGGGGGGGTGATGCAGCCCAGTTGGAGAGAGGTGGATAGGGAATGGGTGGGGCACTTCACTGTCCATGTGAGAGTAATGAGTAGGGGGGTGATGCAGCCCAGTTGGAGAGAGGTGGATAGGGAATGGGTGGGGCCCTTCACTGTGCCTGTGAGAGTAATGAGCAGGGGGGTGATGCAGCCCAGTTGGAGAGAGGTGGATAGGGAAGAGTGTTGCAGTTAGAGTGGCATAAAAGGAAAGTAGGTTATAGGGAGAGAAAAGTGTGGGCCCCGGTAGGGAGGGTGGTGTAAGACAGAAGTGAATGGGACGATAGTGATGCAGAAAGAGAGATGTAGGGTAAGTGGGGTAGAGCAATTCATGAGCATGGACAGAAAGGAGAATATGAGTAGTGTGAGAAAGAATACTGCAGGGGATAGTGCAGTGTTTAAAATACACATAGTTTTGCAGACATGTTACCTTTTGTAAAGGTAACTCGTTTTTTTCCGCTAGCTCACAAGGGTCCCTTTGATGGGCAATAATAGTTTGATAGAAAAATGTCACCTTTGCAAAATGATGTGTTTCTTCATTTTTTTTAAAGAAAAAAAACAAGCTGCAAAAGGATACTAAAGCAGACAAAATGTTATTTCATTTAACACCCACGCATTATCTAGGAGGCTGTGTTCACATTCCATCCAGGAGTAAACTCAGTAATAGTGCAGCCCAAAGAGGAAAGCCTAATGTAGGTATCCTCATTGGAAGACCCTGTGCTTATTTGTATTAATGTTTTTTCTAAACCAAAATCTATAGTATTTACCTGGCTAACACCTTCATGGTATTTGTCTTAGTAACCATTTGTTATTTTCTTGAGGTATAGATACCTCAAAATGTCATGTGTTTGATGTTGAACTAAACATTCGAAAAAGGTTGTATAGAAAGCAAAAACGCGAGGCAATGAATCTCCCCATTGAGACTAGGTACAATGTTTTAACCAACATTAAAACTAAATACACAAATTGGCTCAAATCTAAACGTGCAAAGCTTTATCAGGCTGATGGCCAGCTCATGTTAAGTGCCGTACATACCAAAAATGTAGCAAGAATATGGTCGCTGCTCAATCAAGCTACCGTAGGGAGTCAAGTCAGTTCCCAAGCCAATGAAGTATCGGAATCTTCTTGGATTGCACATTTTTCCAACCTCTACAAAGTCTCTGATGGGAGTACATCTCTAGAATCTGTTAAACCGCCATGCAATTTTCACTTACATTTTGATATAGAAGATATCGCCTATTCATCAATAAAGCTAGCAAGTCGGGGGCATGCAGTCTGGATGGCTTATCTAATAGGATGTTAAAAGCGCATCCTGCGATTTGGTCGGAAATTTTGTTCAACATTCTTTCCATTATTAACAAAACTCAAATCCTGCCACCCACATGGACTCATTCGATCATAGTCCCTACTTATAAAAAAGGCGACAGGAAAGTTTCATCGAGTTACAGGCCAATTGCGCTATTGGATGCGCCAGCAAAAATATTTTCTCGCCTAATCTTAAGGGAGATGAATAGGTGGACTGCGCAAAGCCACCTTAACGATCCCTTCCAAGCAGGCTTTGTTGCCGGTCTGGGCACTATACCTAACATCATATCCTTGCATATGCTTCAGGCTGATAACGTAGCCAGAAAACAGAATTTGTATCTAGCCTTTGTAGACTTTAGAGTCGCTTTTGATTCAATTGACCGGCTTCTACTGTACAACAAATTGCTTAAATACAAATGCCCCTCATCTCTAGTGGCTCTTATCGTTCTGTTACACTCCAACACTTCCATGCAGGTCAGACTATCTACGGCGGGTTCAATGACTGCAAAATTTAACACGTTTAGAGGTTTAAAACAGGGTGCATTCTTGCATCGACAATTTTTAACTTATTCATTTATGATTTAGGAGTGCCCCTAAGTCTCATTCAGAGCGGCGCACCATTGTTGGGTTCACATAAAATTGCATATCTGTTGTATGCTGATGATCTCGTGCTCATCTCTCTAACTCTGATATGCCTGCAGCACCTATTAAATCATCTCATCATAAATACACCCCTCTGCAACTGGGCTGCATCACCCCCCTACTCATTACTCCCACAAGCACAGAGAAGTGCACCACCCTTTCCCTATCCAACCCCCCCAAATTGGCTGCATCACCCCCATCTTATTCATCCCACAAGCACAGCGAAGTGCACCACCCATTCCCTATCCACCTCTCTCCAACTGGGCTGCATCACCCACCTACTCATTACTCCCACAAGCACAGTGAAGGGCACCACCCATTCCCTATCCGCCTCTCTCCAAATGGGCTGCATCACCCACCTACTCATTACTCCCACAAGCAAAGTGAAGTGCCCCACCCATTCCCTATCCACCTCTCTCCACCTCTCTCCAACAGGGCTGAATCACCCCCTACGCATTAATCTCACAAGGACAGTGAGGTGCACCACCCATTCCCTATCCACCTCCTCTCCACCTCTCTCCAACTGGGCTGAATCACCCCCCTACGCATTAATCTCACAAGGACAGTGAGGTGCATCACCCATTCCCTATCCACCTCCTCTCCACCTCTCTCCAACTGGGCTGAATCACCCCCCTACGCATTAATCTCACAAGGACAGTGAGGTGCACCACCCATTCCCTATCCACCTCCTCTCCACCTCTCTCCAACTGGGCTGAATCATCCCCCTACGCATTAATCTCACAAGGACAGTGAAGTGCCCCACCCATTCCCTATCCACCTGTCTCCAACTTGGCTCAATCACCCCCTTACTTGTTACTATCCAAGCACAGTGAAGTGTACCACCCATTCCCTATCCACCTATTTCCACCTCTCTGAAGCTGGGCTGAATCACCCCCCTACTCATTACTCTCACAAGAACAGTGAAGTGCACCACCCATTTCCTCTCCACCTCTCTCCAACTGGGCTGCATCACCCCCCTGCTCATTACTCTCACAGGCACAGCGAAGTGCACCGCCCATTCCCTATACAACCCTCTCCAACTGGGCTGCATCACCCCCCTGCTAATTACTCCCACAAAAACAGCAAAGTGCACCACCCATTCTCTATCCACCTCTCTCCAACTAGGCTGCATCACCCCCCTGCTCATTACTCTCACAAGCACAGCAAAGTGCACCACCCATTCCCTATACAACCCTCTCCAACTGGGCTGCATCACCCCCTGCTAATTACTCCCACAAGCACAGTGAAGTGCACCACCCATTCTCTATCCACCTCTCTCCAACTAGGCTGCATCACCCCCCTACTCATTACTCTCACAAGCACAGCGAAGTTCACCACCCATTCTCTATCCACCTCTCTCCAACTAGGCTGCATCACCCCCCTGCTCATTACTCTCACAAGCACAGCAAAGTGCACCACCCATTCCCTATACAACCCTCTCCAACTGGGCTGCATCACCCCCTGATAATTACTCCCACAAGCACAGCGAAGTGCACCACCCATTCTCTATCCACCTCTCTCCAACTAAGCTGCATCACCCCCCTACTCATTACTCTCACAATGACAGTGAAGTGCACCACCCATTTCCTCTCCACCTCTCTCCAACTGGGCTGCATCACCCCCCTGCTCATTACTCTCACAGGCACAGCGAAGTGCACCGCCCATTCCCTATACAACCCTCTCCAACTGGGCTGCATCACCCCCCTGCTAATTACTCCCACAAGCACAGCGAAGTGCACCACCCATTCTCTATCCACCTCTCTCCAACTAGGCTGCATCACCCCCCTGCTCATTACTCTCACAAGCACAGCAAAGTGCACCACCCATTCCCTATACAACCCTCTCCAACTGGGCTGCATCACCCACTGCTAATTACTCCCACAAGCACAGCGAAGTGCACCACCCATTCTCTATCCACCTCTCTCCAACTAGGCTGCATCACCCCCCTACTCATTACTCTCACAAGCACAGCGAAGTTCACCACCCATTCTCTATCCACCTCTCTCCAACTAGGCTGCATCACCCCCCTGCTCATTACTCTCACAAGCACAGCAAAGTGCACCACCCATTCCCTATACAACCCTCTCCAACTGGGATGCATCACCCCCTGCGAATTACTCCCACAAGCACAGCGAAGTGCACCACCCATTCTCTATCCACCTCTCTCCAACTAGGCTGCATCACCCCCCTACTCATTACTCTCACAATGACAGTGAAGGGCCCCACCCATTCCCTATCCACCTCTGTGCCTATGCTGAATGCATCCTTCCTCTAAGCACCGGCCATCTCTCCCTAACATTGGCCTCACATGCAAAATACCCCAATGTGTCCTTGTGAACCTTTCTCTCATGGCCCCAATGACCCCCTGCATCTCTTTATCAGTGTTGACCCACTAGTAACTAAACCACTCTTTCCCTATTTACCTCTTTATGACTAGCTCCCCCCTCTTTTCCACTCACACGCGCAATATACCATTCTCTCCACAGGCACCTCTCTCAACTTCTGTGTCCCATGCATATCGTTCCCCTCGGTCCCTGTCTCTCAACCCCAGTAACTACTCTCCCCATCCAGCTTTCTCTATTCAGTCAACTTCGATTCTCCTTGCCTATCAGATGCACATATCACCATGCTACAAACAACTCTGCTGTTGCAAGACAGAAGGAGCAGGAACCTTGCTTGCCTTCTCCTCAGCTAACCTTTCATTCTGAACTCAGCACCACTGTTAGTAACTCAGCCCTGCTTTGCGCTTTGTGCTTGGCCCCGGCTGAGGGGAGGGGCACTGGGCTGGGCCAAGCTGCTTGAAGACTGTGTTGTGAATATGCACAAATATGCATAGATGTACCTGACTTTGCAGCAACAAAAGTACAATAACTCCAGCTTGAAATGTTTCCAATGCATGCTATGCAGTAGACTGACTGAATCACTTTAAAACATATGCTGTTCAATAAAGGAATGCAAACACATATTACTTTCTAGTCTGGTGCGTGCCTGCATGGTATGTTAAAAGTATATTCTTACAGTCCACCATACGGGTAAGAGAAGCCTATGGAAATCTACAAGGGAGCAGTACCTTTGGTACTGCTTTCATGACCAGAGGTCGCAAAGGCAATGGCAGGGGTCTCAAGAGCATTGCAAGACGCAGCAGCTGCTACCCCCAGCGACGCCCAATTGATGCCCCTGTTGTAAAATGCTTTTCTTCCCCTTTAAAGCAATAGACACCTGCTGAGGCCTTTTTTAACTTCTGCATTCTTGAGACTGTAAATTATAGGGTTACACAGTGGAGTGACAGCGATGTACGCAAAGGACACTATCTTGTTCTCCTTCATTGAATAAGCTGACGTTGGACGAAGGTACGCAGAACTGCTGGATCCATAGAATAACAAGACGACTGTGATATGGGAGGTGCATGTCAAGAAGGCTTTGTGTTGCCCTCCCTTAGATTTGATTTTCAAGATGGAAGAGATGATGTTGATGTAAGATGTGATGATTAAAATAAAGGACATCACCGTTACCATAGAACCCGAGACATAGATCAGCACTTCAATTGGAAGAGTGCTGCTACAGGAAATCTTCATCAAGGCTGTAAAATCACAGAAATAGTGGTTGATTGTGCGGGTCCCACAGAATGTGAGTCCAGATAATAGTATAATGTATGGTACTGGTATCAAGAGAGCAACAGCCCAGCTCCCAACAGCGAGCTGCATGCACACATCCTTAGTCATGATGGTCATGTATTGGAAGGGGTTGCAGATGGCCACATATCGATCGTAAGCCATGACAGTGAGTACAAGGATTTCTGTACATAACATACCTATGAACAAATACACCTGCAGCAGGCACTCGGTCATAGACATGTGTGTCCCATCCTGGAAGAAGTGGGCCAGCATCTGAGGGAAAATGTTTGAGGTGTGACAGATGTCTATAAAGGACACATTTGAGAGGAAGAAATACATGGGTGTGTGCAGATGTGAATTACAGTAAATTGTTAGAATAATAAGAAGATTTCCTGCCAATGTCATCAAGTAAACCAGTAACAATGCAGCAAAAAGGGGAACTTGGAGCTGTGGAAGATCGGAAAAGCCCACAATCAGGAAACCTTCTGCTGAACTCAGATTTTCTCCTCCCATTGTGTGCAGTCTAGGAGGCAAGTCTTGCTATCAATGCTGAAAGTAAAGGCACAAACAAGGTACTCTTAGTGTTGTCAGTACCATTAATGCAAAGGTTGGGACAGATATTTCGCTCGGGCCTATAACTAAGGGCCCCGGGGCATTACCTGAGTCAGTAATGCCCCCGCCGCTCGGGTCATATTGCTTAATTACTCTTTGTTTGTGATGTCACAATGCCTGCCTCTTGAGCCAGCAAAGAGCAGAATTCTGGCAGTCACTACAGCACATAATTAAAGATTTGACAAGCTTTTCAAACTTCTTTTTGCAAATTATTACCCAACGAAAGGGGTGGAGGGTGGCCTTCCACCCGATGGGAAGGCTCAGAACGCGGGTGTTACCAGACGGTAATCCCTTCGCCCTGAGCCTCTACGCAAATCATGATTTCACCTTTTTTGCAATGGCCACACAAGCTTGTTATCTTTCTGGTATACATTATTATTTTCAACTGCAATAACATAGCGGCAAAATGGATCACAAGTAGTACAATGAACACAAAACCAATGAATACCGCACAATCACGTGGTAGGTGGTAGAGCAACACCTGTGTTCCATTGGAGCCACGACAGGTAATATAATCGCACAGTGAAAGAAAATGAAAAGAAAATGTATAAAGAAACAACACCATGCAACATGCACGTAGATATTCAGATAGATCATATATTATATACAGCAGTACTCTCCACAGCAAAAACAGCAAAAACAGCAGGACAGAAATACCAGGCAATAAAAGCTGTTATAAAGTCTTCATCCTGTAAGCATATCAGCCATACATATCCAGGGAGAGCCCCCACATAGCAATGCATTTGCCCAATAATTCCCCTCTGTGCTTGATGATGGCTGTCTCGTACGTGGACAAAGTTAGCAGTTCCTCCATCCTATCATCAATAAAAAAAGACTTTGCTGGACTTTAGGGCTTTCGATATTTTACCCAGGAGAAAGTGAGATATTTTTCGCACTCACCCCTGTATTTTTTTATCTGATTTGGACTCTGTGTTTCTTTTGGTTTTGGGGTCTGACAAACTCCAAGGCATCACCTTTTGTATTGTGACACACAGCACTGTCAGTGCAGTGTCACAGAGAAATTCTATGGCTTTCTTTTAAGGTTTAAATATCTTCCCTTGGGTAAACTACTGTTCCAAGAGTAGTAAAGTGAAATTGACCGTTTTTCCCATGTAGGTCCAGTACACCCCACCTTATGTGCAAGTACTGCGGGGTTAGTTAGTATCCCCCTTTTCTACTTTCTCTTGTAACATTTTCAGGTTACCCTCACTACATTGAATGGCTGGTGGCAGTGGTTTATTTTTCCTACCATTGTGCATTTTTACAGCAGGCTGAATCCTCAGCTGCAGTATTTCACCCATGAGTGCCCATTTTGTCAAAATAGCCCCGGTCTTCTTTTTTCACCATTTCTTACTTGTGTGATCTTTCTTGAGATTTACTCTGTGTGCCAAACTAGGTTCGGTCCAATTGTTCATTTTGTCTTTGGTGGGATTCATGGCTGAAGCCTGCCTCTGGCTCCACTGTGTCTGGCAGGGCAGGAAGCAAGGGAGGTTCCCAAAACTCCCTGTGCTTAGTCTCCTTGAATACAGGAATGCACCCAAATGTGATTATCTGGCTGTCCATCCTTGATGACTAATTCCCTTGGGTTGGTGGGACCAATTGACCCCAAGAGGAACTTGACTGGAACCCCTCTCCCTGCTGGCTGTACTTCTTCGCTGCTGCTGGACCCAAGTGCCAGGGGACAGGAACACCAGGAATGAGTGCATCAACTTTAAGGCGGACCCGAGATTCAGGAAGATCCTGAGGACCCTCCTGAAGCAGGGTGAACCAAGCCTGAGCCACCTCAACAGAGTGCTGGACCCCAGAAGCAAGGGGAGCCCACAAGGTGTCCAAGAACCGCAGTGGTGCTATTGACTGGTAGCTGAAACCGCAAAGTGCTGCTGATCTGGAGTGAGTCCATTGATGCCGCCCACCTTCAAACTGCAGTGCAGGAGTTCTACAGACGTCCTCCCTCTTGTCCCCACGACTGAGGCCCAGGAACACAGGAACTGCAGGTCTGCAACCAGAGGAGAGTCCAGCTGGATCCTTCTTCTTCAGAAGGACTGAGGTACTGGCTAACTAGGGGTACTTACCTCTTATTGTGTGCATCTTGTTTGTTCTCACTAGAGACTTGCAGTTTCTGCCTTTTGCAGAGTTGCTTGCATCTTTGGTTTTCACAAGCCTCCCAGCTTGTGACCCTATAGTGATTCTTTTCTACAAACTCTCTATATTACATTGTGCAAGACTTTTAGTCTATCTTCAAGAAGTGCCTCAGCTCCACTAGACTTTGCTCAATTGACATTGGCTGCCGGGCTCCATACAGACTCTTCTCACCCTCTGACTTTGTGTTTATCTGTCCCTCAAAAATTCATACAAGCTACTTGTATTGCTGGGTAATGATTAATCTATACTCCGTTGGGGGATTGAAAAGTACTTAGAGAAACTTGTTAACCTTTGTTTCCTTCCCTAACCTTTTCCTTTTCCACAAACTCAGTGTTGCATTAAGAGTTAAAAGTGATATATTAATGTTCACAGTGTCCTAGCTATTGAAGTCACCTACAGGAGGTGTTTGTGACATCCCAAAAGGGTATCAACTTACATAACTAAAACTAAAGGAGTGTGTTTTTGAAGTGTATTTATATTGTTGGCAATTGCCCACTTTCTAAAGAAGGCTTATTTAAAAACTGACTGTTAAATGAATAAATAATTATTTTACTAAAAAACTTTGAGTATAAGTGACATTTGACTACTTGTATTTGAGAACCTCCTTATTACATCACTACAGCTCGGATTCACCCCTCTTGAGAAAAGCCTGGCTGCTCACTCACTCTACCAACCTGTGCAGTACAGACCTATACCAAAGGTTGGGTTACCTATTGCTAAAAGGACAAGGCTGGTGTGGTCTCCCACAGGGTTACTACGTACAATCTTGCCAAACAAACATCCCCCCTCAGTTGTCTGTATTCTGCATAAGTGCAGTCTCGCAAGTCAAACTTTCTGCAAAAATGTGCAAAGGGAATCCAGATTCCTTCCACAAAAAGATCCTTGATGTACCTTATCCCTCCCAGATACCAGGACAGCCAGAAAAATACCTTCCCCTTGTATCTGTCTATGAAAGTGGCAGAAACATTCAACAGTAGAGTCTGATTGGATGTGGGCCCAATGTATTAATGTGTCTTTTAAGGTTTCAAGCCAGTCCAGTGATTTTGGCCCTAAGGTTTACTTTAGCAAGTGACTTGAGGATAAACTCTGCAAAGACTGCTTGCAGTGGTTAATGCATACAGATAAACCAACCTTTCCAGAAGCCATGCCCACACACTCTCAAAGTCACATAAAATATGTAATAGCACAATTTGACAAAAGAGTGCACAACCCACAAAATACATTCTTTTGGATTAGATTGCAATCACAGGCTGTACCCATTCTACAGTTTAACTATTCAAAAATACTTAGTTCACTGCCATTGACCTCAAGTAACCACTACAGGTTCCCTCAGTCAAACCATTCTTCAAATGTCCTTTCCTTGCTTCTTTGTTTAAAGGAACAGGCAGTGATGCAGCCAATAGTTTTGAAGGATGCATATTCATTGGATGGGCATGTGTTAGGGATTGTCATCATATGTCCACACTCTTCAGTATCACCTTTAGCAGTAATTGGCATCCTATGCGCTGGTGCTCAATTCGCAGTGCAGGCATTGCCATCCGACATCCAGGCAATCACACCTTTGATATTCAATGGCCAGGTGCTTGCCCCGTTGTTAAGTATATGCCCTCTTTACACAGCAGTGCCAGATTGCATTATGCCCAGTGAGAACAGAAGTTTCACTTCCCATTAGTGCCACTTATTGCAGAGAGAATGGATATTCTCTCAATACATGAAGTACATTTAATGTGGGTTACATTGCGTGTTAACTTCCTTAGGTGAAGGGTGCAAGTGCTGTTTCACAGACACACACTCTAGTGTGTGGGGCAAGATACCTGTGATGGTTTTTCCCTACCATAGGTGGTTTACCTCAGTGATTGTGTATTGGTGTTGGGAGGGTTCGATGGTACCAAGTGCAGTTTAACAGTGATGTTCCCTGGGTACCACTCATCTGGCACACCCTCTGATTCCAAGTGGTTTCCTGTGGATAATATTAACCTTTACTGAATTTCAGATTTCTCCATTAAGATTTCAAACCACAAAACAAAACACAGAAAATCAATAAAACCACAACAACTCCTAAAGAATGGACACATTATGCAGAGCAGTGGTCTCCCTTGAAAGATCTCTCGATACAAATACATGTAGATTGTACAGAAAGAGGGATGTCATTATGTTATGCTATGTTATGTTATGTACATACTTGTTACGCGCCGAAAGTCCAAAGGCATCAGGGTGTGGGGAAACCAAGCATAGACACATCAGCATAAAAACCTTATGAAACAGAAAAAAACAAAGCCTGGTTTAGATGAACAAGAACGTATTTCATTTTTTTCAGAAAGTAAGTACATTCCTTTTCAATTGCAGTTTCCAGCAGAAGATTATTCCAAAACCATGTTGCTAGGACTGCAAAAGAGTGCATGATTCCCCTTGCACATTTTGTTCTCGGGCAGTGTAGCAATAGCTGGGGGGCCCTGGATAGCTGGGGGACTGTGAGTACAGGTTTTCATCAGCTTAGCATGCACATGTAGTGTTGAACATGGGAATAGAAACACATGGCAAATTCAGCCGGTGTGCGCACCATATGGGAAATATACAGGGTCCAGGAACAGAGAGCACATGCTTAAAAGTGTAATTTTGTGTATAATGTTCCATTTAACTGAATTTGCATACAACATTAAGTAATTTACATTAACAAATTAACTCTATGAATCCTATTAACAAAGTGAATCCCATATTCTTAACATGGAGTGCAAATTAGTTTACATTGAAATACATTTTCCGAATCCAAATTTGCAATGCATGTGGCTCGGTTCAATGAGATTTTTGAACGTGCGGCATAGTATAGGCTCTGAAGATGGAATGTGCCCTGCTGAAAAACACCATTCTAAAATCAGGAAGCCAAAGGAAAATAAATGTATCTTATTGCTGTCCAACAGTAATACCACGGGGGGTTCAGTGGTATGATCTGGACGAGGGGAAAGATTTCTTTTGACTGACACGGGGAATCCATAAAAAGGAACTGTGAGTGGGTGTTGGCAGGCAGATGTTCGGGAACCTCCTGGGAGAGACAGACAGAGACCTTTCTGAATGCTGAAGCTGAGACGGGCAGACAGAGTCCAGTGCTGGCAGGCTTCTTGAGGTCGTTGCACTCCTTATCTGTGTGCAATGTGCGGATGAACGGAGGGGAATTCCAGTTCCGATCAAACAGAGAAATTCACAGCTTTGAGGTAATATAAGTCATTAGTGAGAAATTGCTGCATGCATGCATGACCATCAGTCACATAGAAAAACATATTGTTTCATGTTCATATTGGATCGGGGAGGCCCCTGCCGGATTGTTGGCGATAATGGGGGAATTATACACCAACAACTCGTTGGTGGTGAGGTGGGGCTTGAAAGTTGACACCACTAGACAGTTCAGGATGGACAGAGGAGTGCAGCAAGGCTGTGTCCTTGCCCCACTCCTGTTCTTGCTTTACAATAATGAGGTGATATTAGAACTGATGAAGAGATGTCATGATGACATGTTTGATCCTCCAAAACTATGCACTGATATCTTTCCGACATTATTTTTTGCTGATGATGCTGTACTTTTGGCCATATCGCATATGGGGATCAGGCATTGCCTAGATTGTTTTGTTACTAAATGTTTCGGAATTGGACTTAATTCTGAATAAGAGTAAGACCAAAGTTATGGTCTTTAGCCAAGAAAATCTAGGCATAGCGCATTTTCTATGAAGGTTGATGGGGTACACCTTGAACAAGTCACTCATTACGATTACCTGGGTGTTAGTTATGGTCTTTAGCCAAGAAAATCTAGGCATAGCACAATTTCTATGAAGGTTGATGGGGTACACCTTGAACAAGTCACTCATTACGATTACTTGGGTGTTTGATTTGCTGATACCAAGGTATGGTCTGCCCAGATAGATAAGGCTAAAGTGATATTAGAAAGAAATAGTGGCAGAGTAAGAAAGTTTTTCTCAGATCATGGTCAAAGGGCAGTGTATTCCTGCAATTAAAATTTATAAAATACAGACAGCCTCACCAGCTCTCTATGGTGCTGAATTAAGGCAGCACGTTAAGTGCAGAAAATGGGGATTGTGGAGAGCAAGCTTTTAAAAATGCTCCTGAGGCTTCCTCGTAGATTTCCAAATGCCTCCCTGTTGATGGAATGTGGTGTAGAACCAATAGTCTTCCAGAAATGGTGGAAACTGGTGTTCTACTTGATACGGCTTCGGGTCACACTGGCAATTGAGAAATATTGTGAAGCTTTTATAAATCTGTTAAACTATCCAGGAGGTTCCTCTTTTCCATGGTTGAATCACGTAAAATCTCAGTTTAGGCTTAGGTAACATATGGCAGAAACCAGAGAACCTATCGCACTCCACCAACTAAAAGGTGACGATGAAGACATTTTTTAAAAAATACTGAAGATTTTATAGGTTTGAAGCTAAAGAGATTGAAGTAAAGTGTTATGTGTAATAAAAGTAGTCATAAACTATATGTTACAATAACAAATAAAAAAAGTGACATCTGCTGTCAAGCAGATTGGACATGAGTTGCTCATGAGTTCATGTTGGGATCTGAAAATGAGGTTTGAATATTTAACATGAAAAACTGAACAAGGAACTGAAAAATATCTGGACCTGATCTTGCAGCGTATGCAGGTTCTCTTTTGATGGAGTTCAGAACCAGCATTTTAAAGATGGAAACATTTACTGGTGGGTGGAAGGTTGGTAATTCTGAACTCTGTCAGTGTAACGCTCACCTGATTCTCGCAGAGGCGCCGGTCTTGACTGGGCGACTACCGTATCTTCAAAGGTTATGTGTAGCACCCGGTTGGCTCTTTGGGCTGGACCTCTGTGCACTGTATGCCTGACGTGTAGAGTAAGATGTCTGCAGATAGAAAATATGGGGTTAATGAACTGGGGTTATTGGGGTGTCCCTATCTCTTTCCTCTTCTCCTCTCCTGTAGACCCCCAAAGGTTAACGCTCTCACCTTAGGTAAGTGAATGCCAAGCTCTCCATCTGCCTCGGGGCAGGGTGCTGTAGCCAGTTTCTTCACTGGATAGGTAGCACAGGCCTCTTGACTTCAGAGGACTGCTGTCCGTCGTTTACTGCACGAACGGTAAGTTTCGAGTCATTCAAATGTCTTTTTAAAGTCTTTAGTAATGATGTCTCCGGTTTTGCAGGGTTCCGGCGATGGCGGATGACGGGCTGAAGTGAGTTGAAGATGGAGCCCGTGTGATGAATAGAAGCGCCTGGAAGCACGTGAGTAAGCGCTTGTTGCCTGTTTCACGATGCGCTCTAACTGTCTTTTTATTTTGCAGGTACGAGTTCGGAGCGGCTGCAGGGTGCCGGAATACCCACTGGATTAGATGTGGAAAGGAGTAATGGCACGTGAGTATTAAAGTTCCCCAATGTCTTTAAACGCACCTTGTTTTGTCTTTCAGATGCGGATGCAGCGCCGAAGGCCTCCGGAGCGTGCGAAGAGTTGGTAAGCTTTTGTCTTTCAGATGCCGGAATGCAGTATGAAGACCTCCGGAGCGCACGAAGAGTAGGTAAGCCTTTGCCTTTCAGATGCCGGAATGCTAACCTGTTCTTTCTTGTCTTTATAGGTGTTGCTGAAGACTGGATTCAGGATGGTAAGCCTTTTTCCTTAGGCCCAGGACTGGATGCAGAAGACACGATGAGCGTCCTGCTGCAGAGGGTGCAGAATAACGCAAAGCAAGATTCATCCACTGGGTGTGGTTTAAATAGCCTCCTGTAGTGCTTAGGTGTCTCCTTCCACAGCCACGCCTAAGTAAGAAAAGAGTTCCTGGTAAGAAAAGAGTTCCTGCCTTCCAGAAGAGTTCCAGTGTTCTAAATCTAGGGAGTGGCTCCAGCCCCACCCAACAGGAAAAGTAGTTCCAAACAGAAGAGGATCAGAGGCTCAACTGGCAGGCAAGTAAGCAGCATGGTCTGCTGCAGGTAAGTCCACCCAAGCATTATGAGCCCGGCGCTTCCAGCGCTGGGACTGGGCACATTTATGAGCCTGGTGCCACTGGCGCCAGGACTGGGTCCAAAAGGTCCCAATTGGGACTGGTTGGCACTCGGAACCTGGGTTATGGATCTGCTTCCAAGGGAGTTGGGAAAACCCTGACCTTTTGGAAGCAGAGATCATATCATGACAGTCAGTTGTGTGGAGCATGCTGGGAGACCATTTTACTATTCTGCGAAGAATATGATGATTTCAGGAGAACGTAATTACTACCCCTGTTTAAAAAAGCGCGTGTCAAAAATGTTATGGATGCTCTAGTGATGTGCCAATCAAATGCATCAATTAACGAGACATATTTTGTGGCAAGATTTATTCATCGAGCCTGGCGACGCAGAAATGTTATAATCAAGCGATTGAATAATATATTATTTTTATGTCAACTTTTAATTCTTCTATATAATTCTTGTATTTAGATTCATGTTTTAATTCTGGTATCAAAATTTGGCATGTGGAAACATGTATAAGATTTTTTTAAATTTTTTTTATGTTTTTAAAATAATTTTATTGGTTTACTTACAAAACTTTAAAATAACCATTCCTTATTATTACTCCTTACAGCTATTTACACATGTTCGTTTCTCACTCACAACTTTATCTTCTTAATACAGTCTCAATAGACATTACTCTGAGGTGCAAATCAGAGTGTCTACGACAGTCAAAAAGACAGTAGCCTTTTTTCAATTGTCGCCAGAAAATATGTCAGTGGCAATATCAGTTTCATGTCTGTACCATTGAACATTTGTTGCCACCAATCTTCCGCGTTAAGCGACGGATGAGATTCACTCCATACGCCCAGGTATCGAGTTCTTTCTGTTCGCAAAATAGTGCAGAATAACACTAGATGTTTTAAAGTTTCAGTTTCTTGTGTACACCAGCGACACTTCGGATCCAGGTCCGCGTTTACCGACCATGCTCGTAAGCGTTCCTTTGTTTTGAACATGTTAAGTCAGAAACACATGAATAATCGTCTGGCATTTGGATCTGGGAATAAATCAATGTATTTTTGCAAAGTGTTGAAAGCACGAGCTTCAGGTGGAACCTCAGTCAATGATTTCGATGCACCCCTTTGGGTGCAAGTCTGATCCCAATCTGTCCGCCAGATTTTTGTTTTTGCTGCATCGGGATTGCCATGAAGCAACTCTGGAGTAATATCGTATTCTGCCATCAAATTTTCGCATCGCTTCAGCCACAGTGCCAATACTCCTGGGGCTGATGAGGTGGCACTATGAAAGATTTCAAATTGCGGAATTTGTTCGCATGCTTTTGTTTTCATATATAACGACAGCAAGTTCCAACAAACTCGTCCGTGGATGGATATTAACGATAGTTCATATCGAATAGTGGCTGTCGATGTTCCTTTTGGTAAACCTAGTACTTTGGTCCAGAGGATGTACTCGAGTGTGGACCATAGCTCCCACGAGCAACCTAGGGTATTTTCGGCCCCGTATGTTAGTACTGGTATTACCTTTTGATTATAGAATCGTAACACAGGTTTCAGGGAGAACTTACCAAATTTCCTTTTTAGCACTAAGGCCTGAATCGCCAGTTGTTTACATTTGTGTTTTGTCGCCATTGCGCAAGGTTCGTCATTGATACACGAACTGATGGTCATGCCCAGGTATTTTACATTGGACGCTATCTGCAGATTTTCGTGCCCCATAGTCCAAGATAGACGCGTTGACCGGCATGTCCTTCTCCCTTTGAGGTTTTTAAGGACCAGTATTTCACACTTCTTTGTGTTGATAAGTAGGTTATTTTTAGCCACATATTGTTTAACTGCGTCGATTTTTCTTTGCAAACCAATTGGTGTTGAGTCCAGCAATATGAGGTCATCAGTGTATAATAACCAACTCAGATGGGATCTATGCATTTTTGGGGGAAAAGATTTTGCCTCCTCAATGGTAATTCCAATGTCCCATATGAATAGGCTGAATATCGCAGCTGCCAAGGGGCAGCCCTGCTTGACTCCCTTTAATGTTTTAACCGGTGCTGAAAGGGTGCCAGATTGATCCAAGCGTATATTGATAGAAGTATCGGTGTGTAATTCTTTTATTGCCCCCATGAGGTCTTCCGGGCAGCCCCACATGCGCATTTTGTTCCATAGTAATCCCCTGTCAATCGTGTCAAACGCATAGGAGAAGTCAATGAAGGCGAGATATATTGTTTTTTCAGCTCTTATCGCCTCCATTTTCAATAGGTTCAATATCAGCAGGTTCAATGAACAGCCAACCTGCTTGACAAAGCCGGTTTGTCTGACGTCTACATGTTTTGAAATGTTGGCCCATTTTACTAGTTTTGTTTGTAACATAGTTGCATAAATCTTCCATAAAACGTCTAGTAATGCAACTGGGCGGTAGTTTTTCAGGCACGTTCTGTCTCCCTTTTTAAACACAGGCACAATCACGGCCGATTCCAAGACTTGGGTGTTTGACACTGATCATTTATTCTCTGAAAGAGGGTCGCTCAAACGATTGCCCATGATTCAGGTTGTTGTTTGACCGTGAAGTTTGTTAAGCCGTCTGGACCAGGGGCACGTGAATTGTGTGCTTTCGTAATTATTCTTACAATCTCATCTTTGGGAAAAGTTAAGGCCCATTTTCTGATGGTTGGAACATTTGAGTTGCACGAATTTTCGTTCACTAGTAGAGCTCGCTAAAGTGAGCTATCCATGCTGTTTCCAGGACCATAGATACCTGCAGAGTCGCTTGGGGGGCTTATGTGTCGTTGATGATGTTCCAGAAGGCTCTAGTGTTCTTGTTTAGGAGACATTCTAACATTCACTCTGAATCTCTTTGTAACATTAGGCTTTAGTGTGATCGAATCCAATTTTTTTATCTTTGTTTGGCAGCCTTCATCTTTGGTCCACTTGTGTCTTTGTCAGCAGACCGAGCTTGGCGAATTGTCCGTCTTATCAGTCGTTTTTGAACTAGTATGTCCAAATCAAAACAGTGAAGACGTTTCATGTTCGCATGTTTGGATCCACCATTATTTGTTTTAAAGTCTGCCAGTAAGTGTGCATATTCGAGTGTAGTTCTTCCACTGCAATATTGGTTAGATATCAGAGTGACCTCGTCTTCAGCTAACCTTAATCTCACTCTGCTTGCTTCCACCTTAATTATCTGTGACCATTTTGCTTTCACAACTTCCTCAGCGTTCCAGAATTCCATGATCAACATGTCATGGTCACTATTTTCTTTTTGGCACACTTTTGGAGTTTTCACCCGTTGGTGGAGATCCACCGATACAAAGATATCATCAATTATAGAGCCATGATTCTCGCGATTCCATGTCAGGGCTGGTGGTATGTCTCCTAATGTGCATCCAGTTAGCATTTGTTCTTGCACTCATTTCTTTCATCCAGTTTGACGATAAGTTTTTACTCTGAGGTGTCTTCAAATTAAAGTGATCGAGAGAGTATTATATTGGTACCCTTTTGTTCAACGAGTAGGCGATCAATGATGGGTGAGACTGCATCAATAAACTCTTGTTGCTTCGCTCTTCCGTGGTTCCAATAGACATTTATTACAGTCATTTGTTTCGTTATTTTGGACCTACCGTCCAATTTTCCAATCGTTGACTCTTGGATGTATGGAGAGTGATTTGTTGAGTTAAGGATGTCGTAACGTGTAGAGCTTCTTACCAAAGTTATCAAGCCCGCCATAGGACGCCCCTTTTCTGGGAGTATGGCTGGGTTTACAGCAATTTTAAAATCTAATACCATTGGAGTGGCACTTAGCCAGGTCTCTTGTAGGCAAGCAATGGATAGGTCACCCAGCCATTCTCTGTTAAACAGGTGACCAAAACCCTGCGTGTTCCAAGAACCTAGAGTGAGGTGTTGCAAGGCCTGTTCCTTCTGGCATTATTGTGGTTGATTGCTGTTTAACGTTGCAGCTAACCATTTCCAGTTTTGAGTTGGCTCTTGCATGTTGTTGTCTATCGGTGGTTTGACCGTACATCCATCTGTTAGTGTTTGGCCTTGTATGGTTATACTTATTATTTTCGAACTCGTCTAGTGTTTCTGGACTTCGCTCTTTTGCCAACGAAACTTGTTTCTTTATGGTGGTCTCCATGTTTTGCATCGGCACATCCTCTCTAACATTGTTACGAGATAACAATGTAGATTTTACCGACCGGTTAAAGGCAGATTTGCCCAATCCCAGTGAAGGAACATGCGAGGAAAGTTTGCGCTCTGGTGCATGGTGTGTTTTCTCTTTAACATTTGTTTGAGCTGTTGGCTGAGAATCTTGTAAACGTCAAAACGCAAAGAAAATAGAGAGACATTAGCATCCAGAATCGATGTAGCAATTAAAGGCGAAGCTATATGGATCACCGCTTTGTCATTTCACCGCTCGTCTGGAAGTTCAACGATCTGCAGATCTTCAGAGTTGATTGAACGTAGCCCTGGTATAAGATGTACTAGTTTGATGATATTGCTGCGATTTAGGATCAGGTTGTCGTGCGATTGTAGCCTCTCAATCATTAGTCTGACCCGATGTCGGTGCCCTTCTCCTCTGGTTAGGTTCCTCTTCATCAATGAGGAGTCAGTTTTATGATCTTTTGGAGGTTTGCTCCAGTCCTGTTTGTCAGACAATGTTGGGGAATGGTGAACAGCCCGTTCTTCGCAGCCTTGGCGTTGCCTTACGCTCGGATCGCTCCAGCACTGACCATTATTTGCCTCCTTTGTAGTTCGCACATGGGCCTCTCTCTGTATTTTTAGGCGTTTCTCTTGCATAGTCTTTAAGATAGGGCTCCTCGTCTGCAATCTTGCAGGTGAAGAACTGCTTCTTAAGTCGATGCTGACGCCAGGCGTTTCTACTGAAGGTTGTAGTACGGCCGGACACGAGGCCACCATGTCACGTGTGGATGCTTTCTTTTCAATCACTACTAGTCTACCCCCCCGGCGTTTCACGTGCCACTTCCTTATCAGTAGATATGTCACTACTGGATTGTTGTTTTTCTCCAGTAATTCGGGAGGACTCTTCAAAGTCTTCATATTCAGTTTCATCATAGATTGACATGTTGAGCAAATCAGGTGAAATATCGTGTTCCACTCCTCTATTGGCATTCGAGATATCTCTCGTTTCATTGGGCGGTATGTTTGTGGCAACTTGTTTTTTGATTATGTTAGACGAGTGATTGTTAGTTTCGTTTGCTAACACATGCACAACTTTAATGTTCTGAAGGAATTTCCCGGCTCCATTTAGTTTATTCCCTTTCCTTGCAGGTAGGTTTTTGGTTTTTCTGTTTTGAGGTGGTTTCTGTAGTTTTCCCATGTTTGTTTTTAGAGGAGTTCCTTCATCCTTGTTAAAGATAGGGAAAAGTATTGGAGCTGGACTTTCAATGGCAGTTACCAAACTATCCCTTTTATCAGCCTCCTGAGGACGCGTCTTTGAAGTGGATTCCACTGGGGTGATTCCGTGAGACGGATTTGCAGAACTTCTTGCTTGTTCAAACGCAGTGTTAAAAGACACGTCCACGATTTCGATGATTGGTGTGATAGATTGACTTGGTATGTCAGTTCCCTGTGGTGTGTTTAATTCCCTGATTGGCTGAATATTAGCCTCATTGTTGTTGGATTTCGAGGTCATATAGACCGTGTTCGGTGTTTGATTATGAGGTAAGACGATGGCGGATTTCAAGTTGGTCTGTGACTCTTTATCCGTTGCTGAGGACTTACAACCGGTAGGTTTCTCACAGATGCCATTTTTGTCCGTGGCTGAAGCTTCATCGGGCTTAGATGCACATTTGGAATCCTTGAGTCTGCTGTTATACTCAACAGGTAGTGTTCCTAGGCCGTTTTGTTTGAATAACGCAAGTGCTTCCTTTGCGACTTCAGAAAACAGCCTTTTATCTATCGCATCATTAGTCCTTTGTTCAGATAATAGCTTATATAGTCCTTCTAGTTTTTTCGAGTTCTCAAGTTGTTGGTTATTGGATTGGCCACATGTTCGTTCCACATTTGCAACTTTAGAGTTTACTAAGGCCACAACTGTTGTTAAGTCTCTTGTTGCCTCATGTAAACTTTCATACAGTTTTGTAAATGGCGATAGAGAGATGGACAGTGTAGATAGTAATAGTTCTTGTAGTTCCCTTAACGGCAATGTCGTGGTTGGATCTGAACCACGTTTTGAGGCTTTGGCACAGTGGAGCACTCTGGCATCGAAGCCTCTGTTGTTCCTGATTTTAGGGAAGGATCGTTCCATGAGGGAGGAATCAGCAGAGTCATCAGAATCGGACTCAGAGTCGTCTGACATTGACAAATGTGGCATTTGTGTTTTCGTTTTTGAGGCTCTGCAGATGGTTGCACATTTGTTGTTAGAGCAGAGTGTTTTCTGGGACGGGGTCGGTAGACCAGATAGATCAAGGGGAGTCTCCGTGTGTTTGCATTTTTCGGACGTTTTTGCACGTTTGTAAGGTATATTCGATAAAGAATCTTCACAAAGGTCGGTAATCCCAGTATTATGTCGTTTCAGTGAAGCCTTCAAACGACCGTTCTCATTTGTTATGTGTTATATCACAAGCATTGGCCTTACATGCTTTGTTCATTGCGAGTAAGTTTAGCAATACATTGTTTGCTATCTCCATTGAGTCTCGTCGCACTTCGTGGTTATTGTTTGTTATGGCCAACGTTATTGGATCTACCAACATTCCTGTTTTTATCCCAGTATTTTGGTCGTCGCACCATCCCCCAAGTATCAGATCCACCGGCTTTAGTTCAGTGGAAAGCTCTGTGTCACACACTTTTTCCCCTGCTGTATCCAGAGGAAAGGGAGACATGCCGGCACTATTCGCCCCAGGCGAACTGGCTCGCAATGGGTGTAATGTGCAGGATCGCGCAACGATTGTACTGCACTCTACAATTTCGGTCTGGCACGTTGTGCACGCAGACATCTCCCGACTCTCGGTGCGTGCATCGGAGCACACAACCGAAGCCGAAGCATCCAATAACTCGCCGAGCGTCTCTGCGGGTCCAGCCGCCTTGCCAACCCCACCGGGGCCGCTCTCCAAGGGCACCGAAGCCTGAACCTCGATGCAGGTAGCTTTTTGAGTTGTGTTTTCCGAAATGTGTGTTTCTAGTGTGTCCGTGTCTTCAGTTATAAACTGACCGGTCACCTCATTGTCCCTAGGGCAGCTTTTCAGCATATCAACATGTTGAGTTGGGGTATCAACATCAGAGACCTCCAGAAATGCATCTTCTGCTGCGTTAACCACGTTATCGCCTAGTGTCAATATAGTTGTGTTAGCAGGTGTATCATTGTGATTTTGTGAACATGCTTCAATGACATCACTATTGAACGTACATAAATAGTAGTGACTTACTTTCTTTTGTTTATCACTGTGAGATACAGTGGGCCCCTTGCCGTCTGCAGTACACTCACGTTTTGTCTGCGCTCGTGTTTTCAGCGTAGCTGTTGATGTAGATATGGTAGATGTGGTAGTGGACATGTGACTTGATTTTCTCCCGTTCGTCATCGTGGTCAAGGTTATGCTGCGTCCACAGCGCCACTTGCCAAACAGCCAAACAGCAACGTCCTCAGCCCTTTGCACCACAGGGCTTAGCGCCGCAAGGGCGTTGGAGGCGGCCTTTAGTACCAGGTGGGCAAGTGATCAGGTGATCAGGTCCAGGGATTAAAGGTACAGGCACACGCACCCCTTCACTTTCTCCAATGCAAAAGTAAAGTGTCCAGCAGAGAGCAGAAAGAATGGCGAGTCTGTATAAACACCACACTCGCCACAGCCCAACAGACTGTCCTCAGCCCTTTGCACCACAGGGATAAGATTTATTATAATTGTCTGTTTTCTTTCTGTGTGCTAAAGGTATAATGTTGAAAAAAGTGTTAATTCTACTACTTAAACATAGGGGCTGAAATGGTGCTCGTTTGAGCAAACGGAACTTGTTTGTTTCTCTCCCTCCTTATATTGTATAAGTGTCCTTGTAAAGCCATGTGCATCACAACCGGAATTAGAGGTCCCCGATGAAACCTGTAATAAATTAGTATTGTTGTCTGTGAAAATGTGACCATGTGATGCTGTCATGACCTACTTCGGAAGGATCCCGAAAAGGGATGTGTTGCGAATATGAGCTAATGAAAATGTATGTGAAAAGGGGATGGTGGTTAAATTAATGTATCCAATGAGAGCGTGGGAACTTGGGGGATTAGATTTCCTTCTATAGGGTTAGCCAATCACATTTGTGGGGATGGCTTTGTAGTGAAGTATGTGGGACTGTGTTAATTGTTGCAAAATGTATATCATTTGTAACCTTTGTATAGTTCAGAGAGAATCTGGTTAGTTTAGTCTCTAAATAGTCGTCAAGCACCTTCCGGCCATTTGTACAAAAAACATGTGCACTTACGCCTAATTTTCAGTACGGAGATCGGAGGTCAACCCCAAATTTTGTGACTCTGATGTGATCTTCAGGCTTTCTGAGACATTGTGAATTTCCTATCCGCACAAATCCACTGCAGCGCTACTCTGCGGGTTCAGTCTTTTGTGAATGTTAAAAGGAGAGGTCTACAGGCACCATATTGGTTAAAGGCCTGTCTGCTCCCCAAAGGCGTGGTGCCGCAACCCAGCTGTGCAGGTCAAATTGAAGGAGCACCACTTCAGAGCTTTTCAGAGAAAATTTTACATGAGTCACTTGGGTGTGTTAAGCAATAGGGTAAAATGGGAAAGGAAGGGTTGTCTTTGATCTGGGGTTTACTAGCATAGTAAATTAGGTGTGTATGTGTGGAGTCAGGTCAGGTTAGGAAGGTTGAAAGAATGAGTGTTTTGAAGGAATGGATACACTGTTCTGTGTTTTAAGTCCTTTTTACATATATTTTTACCTAGTCTGTTATTTTGCAAAGGGGGATGAGGTGGCATCATAGTAATCTTAATAGTACGTCCGTTGTGGAGTGTACCTTGATACCCTTCAGTTTCCTTGTCTGGTTTGCTGGAGCCCTCACCCAGGAGTGGGATGACATCTTTATGGTAAGTCCACCGGAAGATACCTCTCTGGAGTACACACTTGGCAACCTTCATTTTGCTTGTCTGTGTGATTGGAGCCCTCACTGCACCGATGCAATATGTGTTACCTAGTTTGTTATTTTCTTTTCTTGGTTAGTCGTGAAAGGTATCTTTCCATAGTAGGAAAAAGATATCATTGTAGTCTAAAATGTTTTATTTGTGTAAGAGTTGGATGTATAATTAAAAGTGAATAGCTAGTGAGCTGATTGTGGCGGAAGCAAATGAAGTGAGTGGCTGTGGGGAAGCTTTCCGACATTGGGATGAAGAAGAAACTAGTTTCTTTGGTTCGAAGTTTTGTGCCGCAGGTTCAGCTTTCATGTTTAGATTGTTAAGTTCCGGCAAAAGATTGTTAGAGCTAGGCTAGTTTGGCGTATGGAGACTACTCTTGATTACTTGTATCAGGTGCTTCCTGTGTATAAGGTGACCATTTTGAAGTACCATTGAGAATGGCTGCAGGAAACTAAGGGTAAAATGTTGAATTCCTGGCCTGAAGAAGGGGTCTAGGATAAGGGCGTGTTTGAAAACCTGTATCCATTCTTAGTTACGAGTCACAAGGGATCTAATTTAGAAAAACATTTAAATATTTTAGAGCAGCACAGGATGTATGAGAAGGCCAGAAAGACCCATGGCAATAACATTACAAAGGAAAGGTTGAGAAAGGAGGGTACAGGGATTCGCTCTGCACCGCCACCTAATGAGTATGATCTGTTATCACCTTCAAAAGGGTATACTAACAAAAAGTTCAAACCCCCATTATCTCCAGCAGCCATTCCAGTGGTTATGAGACAGACAAGGGTAATGCCTCCTTCAGCTACAGTTTCTGAAAGATGGGATTCAGAGGAAAGTGGAAGCATAACTCCATCAATGGCCTGGGCCACAGGAAGATTGGGAACTGGAGGTGAACAGAGAATAACTCCACAGACCGTTAGGTTGGCAGAGAGTTTAAGAGTGGAGGAACGAGAGAGAGTGAGACTGTTTACCGAAAGGTTAGGTGAAGAGTTGAGAATATGTGAAAAAGGGAGAACTGTGCCATCTACTGCTAGAATAGAGGATAGGTTGTGAATGGCTTTGGAGAATCAAGAGCAGAGAATTTCGGTGAAAGCCTTGAGGCTAGCAGAGGATTAGGTAGTGCTCTTACGGCAGCAGAGGGGTGAAGAGCGGGAAGAAGAGAATAGGCAGGATGTAGAAGAAGGGTAGTGGAAGCATGGACAGGTCCTCTGTAGACTCGATATTTCAGTTATCAAGGATGTCCACGTGGACATTGGGGAGGAAAGTTTTGTTCTGGGCAAAGGATTCGTATGAGTAGAGCAGGAACTGGCATACCACGGAAGTGCTGAGTATGCTTAGGTGCCCATAAAAAAGGCCAGGGGATAATGAGGAGGATGAATGGGAATCAGATATCAAGCAGGGAGAACTGGCTGCAGCAGCCCCGACTCCTGCTCCAGCAACAAGGGCTGCAGAAATCACACCATGGGGTCTTAGGACATGTCATAGTGTTTGTATGGCCTTAGTAAGAAACTCGGAAAAACAGTGAGAGACCCACGAAAAGCGAGTGTAACTCAGTTTCCATTGCTCCGAAGGGACGAGGGAAAGCACATTATAGCCCATTGTCGCATATGAACCAGAATAACTTGACACTCCCTTCGCTGTCTGCAGGGACAGAGAAGTGGATTTATGCATCGGAAAAGAAACACTGGCGGTGTTATGTTGGCTTGAGGGTACATGAAAAGCGTATTCATCGCCAAATTACCCTCCTCATCGCCTCACGAAAATCCTCCCCTGCCCCTTGGAAACCCTCTCATTTGCCTTTGATCAGGAGTATACTCCACCATCCAACCATGTGCCATAATTTGTTCAATATCTCCCTGCTGTCCCAATCATCCCTGCTATCATTCGATGGAGCTGGTATTCACCTTCTAGACAAATCTTAGCTAGTTTTTTCTGAACAAGCTTAACTTCTGGCTTTTGTGCCTGCTCTATACTCTCCTTTTCCTTTTTCTGCCTCCGCTTACAGAAATGCACAATGTGTGCCCGAATTTCCGGACAACCCTTGGCCTCCCTTCGGACTACCTTATCCAAAATATGCTGATCCTCTTTGGGATGTCTCTTTTTTAACATGTGGTTGACAACAGGACCAATTGTGTCCTAAGATTCTCCTCTCTCTGCTCTCTCCAGTTCCTCAATTAACTGGAAATGTGCGCCAGGTTCATCATCTAACGTCATAGTGTTTCCCGGAATATAATTTATATCTCACATATCGGGATACATAACTTCAGGGCTTATTGAAAGGTTCGCCATCATCAGTGTTCATATCGAACTGATCTCCCGGATACCCTGATCGTTATAAACGGGCCTGTTGTTAGCTCCTTCCCCATTCCCATTGAGCCCTATGGGGGCTCGAATGGGAATGGGGATGGACCGGGTCCGGGTTCCTCGGATGAGGAATTACCGGGTCCGCCAAGGTTGGCATGGCCCAGTACGTCCTCATTTGAGGAACCCGGGCCCGGTATGCGCTAAGGAGGCAACCATGCTGCTAAATGCGGCATGGTTACCTCCAACCTCCTAATGAGGGCCAATGTGTCTGGTACACCTACCCCTATGCAGGGTCCAAGGGCAGTTAGTTACAGCTTTGGTCCTACCTATTGACGAGGAGTGATCAAGCATAGATCGTAAAGAGCAGAAGGATGTACGCGGTATGCAGAGAGTCCAGTTGAACTTGGAAGGGTCTATTGTTCTGAATATTCGATGGAAGCAAGGGGTCAAGAGTTGCAGAGCTGGAGGAATTAGGGGATTTTTGGAAGAAGGGGTGCCATAGATTGATAAAGATTGTGGAAATGTCAGGAATAAGTACCTGAAATATTTGACATGGTTCAAGGAGCCAGAGAAACCGGTTAAGATCCAGTTACTTACACATTTTTCAATGTGTTTTAAGGGTGACGGCACAGCGCCTTTTGGCACAAACAGGAATTGCAGCCGCACGCTCTGCATTGCTGATCTGGCTGGAGGTACATCAGCATTACTTGATGTCTTTTCGTCTTGCAGACAGTTTGTGTATCAACAATTACCTCCAGCCTGTCGAGGTGTGTGCAGTCTCACTACACTGCACATGCCTGTTCTTATTCTTCCCCACAATAATTTGAAACTTGCAAGCGCAAGACCCAAAGCCACATCTGTGCCCCTCTTGTCCCCTATGCCCATTGCGTCCCTTGTGTCATCAGATATGGACAATTCAATGACATTTCCTGAAAATGAAAAAAGTGAAATTGTTGATACGGCCTAAACAATCAAACCACACATCCCCACTGTCTATTGAAGCTCTGGTGAACATTCATGAGCAGTATGTATCAACAATTACCCCCAGCCTGTTGAGGTGGGTGCAGTCTCCCAACAATCATTTGATACTTACAAAACAGGTACATCCTCTACCTCCTAACAGCTATGGAAGGGGGTGTGTGCAAAAGAAATTGGGAAACGTGCTGTACCTTTGTGCCTCCTAATGATTGGGAAAATTGGATCCTGACACAGACAATTGCCGCATTTATATTGATATTGATAGTTTATTTGTATAGCCTAAACACACATGTGTTTCAAAGCATTGCATAACTTAGGGGGGGTCATGGAAACGGAAGCAGGAATTACAAATGACCCTTGGTTGGACTCTCTTTTCTCTTGGGTGCCTTCTTGGATGAGTATGGCTCTGAAGATCCTCATGCCAATTTTCATTGTCATTATCATTTGTACCTGTTAGGTGCTCTTATGATGCTGTTTGGCCCAGAAAGCTAAAGCAGCTGCCATGATGACTCTGACCATCTCAGGGCTAGGACCACTGCCATTTCATATCACATGGGTGCTTAGACTGAGTTAGAAGTTGATCCATGGTTATTTGGGACTATAGATGTTGTCTTATGTCATGCACCAAATCTGGATGAGATGTGTGTTTTTCTCCCTTCACATATTGTTGAATACATTTTCAAAAAATTTCAGTTAGAATTGCAACTTTGCACATTCTTGATGCTGCCTTCCCATATGAGAGAAAATCCAATGTGACTATAAAAGGAACTGTAAAATAGTTATCCGTTTCCATTATGAATTAATGCATTAAGAAAACAATTTTAATCTATATTTAGTTACTATATGTTAAAATCAGCAAGTTGAAACTATGATAACATACTGAGTGTTTTTACTGATAACTATGTATGTATGTATTGTTAAATTAACTTATACTATAGTATTAATGTTGAATTGTATGTATTTGTAAAGTTGAAATTTTCAACTAAATTATAATAAAAATAAAAATAAATAAAAAAACATATTTTTGAAGGGTCCTTGTAAAGCCAAGTGCATCACGACCAGGGTTAGAGGTCTCAGGATCTCATGACCTAGTATGGAAAAATCCTGAAATCTGGTGTGTTGTCAATATCGGCTAATGTAAATTAATGTTAAAAGGGGATGGGAGTTAAATGAATGTGTTGTATTGGGCTAACCAATTATGTTTGGGGGGGATTACTTTGGAATGTAATATGTGGGAGTATGTTAAATGTTGCAAAATGTATATAATATTTAACCTGTGTGTGGTTCGGAGAGAATCTAGTTAGTTCAGTCTCTAAAGAGTCGTCTAGTCCCTCTGGGTCATTTGTAAAAAAAAACTTGCTTTACCGACAAACGTGCAGTCGCTTCTTAAGAGGTGGCCGTATTTTTGGGTAAGGAGATCGAAGGTCCACCACCACTCTATCAATGAAGTAGGGATACAAATCTGGATTGTCTGTAAACACACTGATCCAAAAATAAAATCAGTCTGTTCTAAATCTGGATAATTGGCATTCTGCATCAAAAAGGGAGGGAAGTCATGTTATGGCAACTGTATTTGCCAGTTTGTGGTCTAGACAACTGCCACCCCCGGAGGCTATAGGCACAAAAGGTTGCGCACAGAAGCACACAGTGCTGTGCATCGGGCTTCTGGTTTTGAGGTGTCCAGGCTGCCAGGCTCTTGTCTTAAGGATAAAAATTGGTGCACGAGCATACAAAATGCCCTAGCTAATAAAATCACCTCCCTGCAAACTAAGATAAAAAACAAAAAAGACTCATTGCTCTATACCATTAAAATGAGAAGCACCAGCTCTACAACGGGACGACCTATTCAGCCACCCCCCCCACTCCCATTCCCCAGTTCAAGTTCCACAAAGTCACTACCAAAGAGGTGGAAAAAGTTATCCTCACTCTCAAACCCTCAAATTGCCATGGGGACCTTTGTCCTGCACAATTGATAAAGGATGTAGCACGTGAAGTTGCACCATATATTACTAAATTAATAAATGCCTCCTTCACCACAAATACTATACCCAATAATCTGAAACAAGCGTGGGTCCTCCCCCTCCTCAAAAAACCTAGCCTAGATCCCTCGACTCCTACGAATTACCGCCCTATTACCACAGTACCATTCTTACTTAAAATCCTTGACAAAATAGCCTACCAACAAATTCAATACTACCTTGAACACTTTCACCTCCTAGGAGGCCGACAGTCTGGCTTCAGGCCACTGCATGGCACCGAAACTGCTCTCCTGGATCTCAAAACACAGATAGACGAGCGAGAGACAAGGGAAAGACTGCATTATTGTTACTCCTCAATCTCTCAGCCGCCTTCGACTTGGTCGACCATGAGATACTCTGTAATCACCTACAATCAGCAGCCCACTTCTCTCAAGAGGCAACTGACTGGATCCAATCCTTACTTAACAACCGCACCATGAGAGTCTTCTCCCCTTTAGCAGCCGCTGACCCTACACCAATTACCTGCGGTGTACCCCAAGGCTCTTGTGTCTCCCCTACCCTGTAAAACATCTTTACAAAGCCCCTTTTCGATGATCTAGATGGCTTGAGTATCACCTACACTAACTATGCTGACGATACCCAAATCCTCATCCCGTTGACGGGGGACTACGATAAGGATTTGGCCTTTGTAAATAAAGTGTACCTCATCATTCAGGCATGGATGGCCTCACATGGGCTATGCCTGAATGATGACAAAACAGAACTCCTCATCCTTGGCACTTCTTCTAACCTTACCAAATTAGGCCCAAATTAGGCTCCTTTGTAATCGATAACAACAAGATTACAGTAGCAAAAGAGGTCAAAACCCTTGGCTTCTACCTAGATTCTACACTCACCTTCTCAAAACAAGTCAACGCTATGGCATCTGCCACAGTTTACACCTGTAAACTTATTAGAGCAGCTAAACCCTTCCTCTCATCATCCAACTGCATTATACTAGCCAGAGCCTTAATACTATCCAAGCTGGATTATTGTAATGCCCTATATGCAGGCTGCAACAAATATATTACCAATAAAATCCAAATCCTCCAAAATAACGCTCTAAGAGCTGCCCTGAGCATCCCGAAAAAAGCACATATCTCGGATACTAGAAGATCTGTCAACTGGTTATCAACCAAAGACATAATCTTCCTCAAATCTGTCTCCCTGATGCATAAGTGCCTCCACCAGGCAGCTCCTCAATATTTAATTACCAGATTTACCAGATTTACCAGACCTAGCTCCTCCCACCCAACTAGAAAAGCCAATTCCAACCTCCTCCTTGTGCCCAGATTCAAACGTACGATGTCTGGGGGGAATAGCTTCCCCGTCAAAGCAGCTCAATGTTGGAACTCACTACCTCCACCACTCAGGGAGGACCTCCCGTACCAACTATTTAGATCTAAGACTATCCACTGGCTTAAGGAACATGATATCTAATATCCCTCTAGGTCGTGCTTTACCATATCTCGTGTCAATTGCATATACCTAGGTCTATCTCCTGCCTACTAGAGGACTCATGCTAGATTATGTGTATATACTGTACATCCTGTGTGCTACTGGATTGTTTGTCCACTATTGTCCAGGTACCTCTAGCAATGTACCAATGTCTATCTCCTGCCTACTAGAGGATTCATGCTAGATTATTTGTATATACTATACATCCCGTGTGCTACTTGATTGTTTGTCCACTATTGTCCAGGTGCCTCTAGCAATGTAACCTCTGCTGGACCTAAGTTTAACAACCCTCTTGCTACTTCTGCGCCTTGCTTGCACAATAGAAATAAACAATACAATACAATACAATACAATAAGCCAAAGCCAGCAAAAGGTAAGTGTGAGAACATTGGGGGAGGGTGGGGTAGGGGCACCATGCAGTGTATGGGAGAGCAGGAGAGGACTGTGAACAAAAGTGTGACTTTATGGGTGCAGCCTTCTCAGCATGAAATTTGCAAGGTTAGCTTTTCATTCATAGCCTTCAAACACCAACCCATTTTTGCCCCTGAGATATTCCCAGAAGCCAGCACAGACTTTCAAATCCATCCATGGGGGTACTGAGAGCATCTGAATGTACAGACAATAGCACTCCATGATGAGTGTGCTTCATGCCTTTAGCTGCAAATATCAATTTCAAACAGTTACATAGACTTGAGACCCCTGGAATGGCTGTTTGTTTTATTTTCTAGAGATGGCAAGTCTTTCCTCTCACTTTGGCTGTGTGCATTTATTTCACAGAGATTCTTTTTGAAATGTCCATTGAATGAACAACTTCAAACAACATGCCTTCCAAAAAGCATCTATCTCGCTGCCGGTCCCTCTGCCTACCTCTCATTCCCCATCCTCACTCTCCCCGGGGCTCCCCTGGATCCCCTGTCCCTACCCTAGCAAACTCACCTCTCTTCTGGCTGCCTTCTTTATTTAGCATGGGGACACTGCTGGAGCACTAGCCACACCCACTTCCCCTACCACCTCACTCTCCAGTAACACCTCAACTCTGTAGTTAATTTGCCCCCCGTTGCTACTCATCCTCTCCACTTACCACTCCTCTTCCGCAGCCTTTCACTTCCTTGATTGCACAGCTGTAATTTATGGCTAAAACATTCCCAATCCCAGTAAAGCAGACGCAGCTCTTCATACTAATCAATAAGTTAAGTACTCCATCATTAAATTGGCTAGTAATAAAACCAGGACATTCATTGCACAAGTACACCCTCTCATCGTTAATGAACTAGCAATGTTTGAAGCATTAGCAGGGGTTTAGTTCTTCAAGCATTGGATTTTTTTGTTCACGTTTTCCTTTTATTGTTCTACAGAACAGAGTAAGCAAATGTCATATGATTCCCTGCTGGAATCATCCAGAAGGCTTTTTGAGAAAGGGTAGGCGCTGTTCTTACTGTACCCTGTAGAAACAGAGTTTGTGAGCCAGAGTCTCTCTGCAAAGGTCTCCAATGAAAACGAAACCGGGTATATCATTTTTCATCCAAGTATACAAAATAGGTTACAAATATTTCCAGCTGAACAGCATTTGCAGAACTAGATTGCATTGTCCTTCAAGCAGTAAGAAGGCAATGAACATTAAAGATGGAATATACATTTTTGGCAGGTATAAAAATGCAATAATAGTATTTATTATGTAGCGCTTCACGCCAGATACATCCTGCTTGCAAGCGCTGTAATAACTGCGTTTCTTTACCCAATTTGGTGGTACATTACTTGATTTATCGAGAAAGATAAAGAGCTGAGTCAGCCTTCCCTGGATTCAAACTTAAACACATGCTTTTTTTGTGAGCTATCTAGTAGGGGAAATCGTAATACAGCTGAATTACTGTTTTCACCAAACATACCTTTTTCAGTTAAAACAACACAGCATTTCACCACACCTCCTCCTGACACACCTTTACTTTCTCATACTTCAATAGGTTCTCATACTGATCTTCTCTATCTCTGATGGATTTACTTCAGCTGTGCTGCAGGAGTAAGAGCCCCATGGGGTGATGAAAGCTGGCAGCCAAAGATGGTTGTGCCTAGTAAAGGCTTCACCTCTCAAGCACTGTGTTATTTCTTTAGTTGCTATTATTTTTAGGAGGCCAAGAAGACAGAGCTTCTTCCCTCTACTCCCCAGCTCCCTCCACCGGCGCCAAACTACCTTCATGATGCTCATTCCTGGGGTTAAGGAATGGAACAGTTTGTGTGACTGAATTCCGCTTTCACGAGCAACCCTGTTTCTGGTCGGAAATTGCACTATTTGATGGTGCTTACGCTTGTTTGGGCTGGTGTGGCCAGCATGGTGCATTATTGCCATTACACTTATGGATTTCTCAAATGTGCCTTCATGCCTGTAATGGCCCTTCCAAGATGGCCGTGTCCTCGTTGTTGCTCAAATTGTTGTTTCCTTCATGTGGGTCAGCCCCTACCCCCTGTTGTGGAGGACTCGCCGGCCCCGTGATCCTCCATGAGCCCCCTCCCGCCACAGACGCAGACAGGACACGTCTGTACAGTTCGGGCTCCCCGGTCGCTCTGTGTGGCCGGGAAACGCCCTGTTTATTTAAAGACACGCAACAGAGTGCAACGTCACTTACATTGAGGACTCTGTCGAGGTCCGCCAGAGCACCACGAATTATGTTTTGAAACACCTCAGCTGCAGAGGACACCCCAAAGCTCAGTCTCTTGTACCCCTCTATGGGTGGTGAATGTCATGATATACCGTGCTTCAGGCTGCAGCACGACCTGGTGGTACCCGGCCCTTAGGTCTAATTTGGAAAAGAACCGGGCCCCCTGCAGCTCGGTAAGGATGGTAGGTGTCAAATGCTGCTCTCTCTTGATGGCCTTATTGGGGAGCTGCATATCGACACAGATCCTCACCGAGTCTGGCTGATTCGGTTTTCTTGCAACGACAATGGGGGACACCCACGGGGTAGGGCCTTCAACCTTCTTGATGATGTCCAGGCTAACGAGATTGTCCAGTTCTTTATCTACTAACTCCCGCAAATGGACGGGCACCCAACAGTGTTTGAGAGCGATGGGTTGCACTGACTCGTCAATGTGCAATCTCACCGGGTCTCCTGCCATCTGCCAAATCCCCTGAAACAGTCGGGAGTATTTTTCCAGCAGCATTTGTATGTCCTCAACATACACTGAGTATGCAAAACTAAAAATCCCTAGGGCTTCAGCCACCGCGCAGCTCAACAAAGTATTGCTGCTTACAGGTGTTACATAGAAGAAAGCCCTTATCCGAGAGTCTCCATGTCCCACATCAGCCATGAAAGCACCATCCAGGGGGATTGGCTGTGACCCCCCGAACGTAAATATGCGGGCCTTAGGAGCAACCAGTTGTGGGAGGCACTCCATGGCTCTATAGTGTTCCCTTGCCATAACCTTGACAGAGGCCCCAGTGTCCACCAGCACCGGGACAGATAACTTGTTGACTGTGACCAGACATTGCGGTTGCCGCCTGTTCTTTGATCGCAGGGCCCTGACGCTGGACACAAAGAATATGTTCTCCTCTTCCTCCTCCTCCTCCTCGTCTGGTCTGGCGCCTTCCTCTCCCTGGTCCTCCTGGGTGACATTGGGTGGGCGTGATTGGCGAAAGTAGCCAGACCGGACAGGACCTCTCGGCACCACCACCGGTAGAGAGGCTCTACACATGCAGGCGTAGTGATCAGCTAGACCACACTGGCCACACGCTTTCCCCGCAGCTGGGCACTCAGCAGGATGGTGCAGGTCATACCCACACTTCAGGCACGCCTCCCCTGACTTTCTGCCCCTGTCACAGAAATGACACTGCTGGCCTCCTGGCACCTCTGCCACCTGCACCACAGCCAATGGCACACACCTCTTCTGCCTTGCCTGGTGGCACTCCAGCCTCCATCCTAGATGCCCTCACTTCAGACACCTCCTGGCACTGGTCCAATTCGAGGATACAGGGTAAGGTGATTCCTGGCTCCCGCAGCACCTATCTGTGTAGCTTGCCCGATGTGCACCCTTGGATCAGCTGATTCCTGACCATTGCATCTGGATTGTCCCAGGCACATGCCACTGACAACCGCTGCAACAGCCATAGAATGTGCCCAGAGTCTAATCGTCCTTCTGACAGGTGGAAGTCATTACAAAGCACTCATAATCCACGTTTGCCAAAGGCAGGAAGTAATTGTGAAGAGCAGCCTTTGCTGCGCCGTAGGAGGCATCTGCAGGTTGAAGAGATTCAAATATTTTGTGTACTGCAGGCCCTGCAGAATACAAAACGGTTGCTGTCCTCATTAGTTTCCATGGTGGCCCGGAAGTACATGTCCAGACCATCTATCCACCTTTTCCATCGAGGCCCCAGGCTGGATGGGTCACCGGAGATGTCAAACTCAGGGATTGGCTCCAGCGCCCCTGGTGATCTCATCTGGGCCATTGCTTGAGGCATCGGGGAGGAATCACAGGCTGAATCACAGGTTGGACCGCAGGCTGAACCACAGGTTGGACCACAGGCTGAATCACAGGTTGGGCCGTTGCTTGATCAGCCTGTTCCTTCATCGGTATAAGCGCACAGGCACCCCACCTTAATTAGAGATGGGGCTGCAACTCACCCAAATACTCTACTTCCAGCTGAAATGGAGTTAGGCTCCCTTGATCTTCATCCCCACCACAAAACAGTCAAAATGCAGCCTTGGGGCATCCCCACTGGACCAGTCCAGAACACACCAGCAGTGTGTGGCCGAGAAACCCAGAGGAGAAAGATGGATCTGTACCTAGTGTGGCCTAGGGGACCAACAAAGAAAAACAGAAGGCCATCCCCCAGCACCTCACCTCAACCCGATGAAAATGCACTTAAAAATGCGAAATTTGGATTTCTGATGTGCTGTGCGTGCAGAAATAGCTGGCCGCTTTTGATAGGTCAAAATGTTTGGTCTGGATGGCGCACAGGCACCCTTCTAGAGGGCCGTGACAATCCTAGGCCTTGTCCGCAAAATGGCCGCCAAGCCGCGTGGGCCACTCCCTCTCTGTGGCATGGAACAAGACGAAAATTACCTTGTTCATGAAAAAAAATGGATTTTCAAATCACCGCCGTGCCCGGCTTAGCTCCGATGATCCTCTGTGAGCCCCCTCCCTCCACAGGCGCACACAGGACACGTCTGAACAGTTCGGGCTCCCGGATCGCTCTACGTGGCCGTGAAACAGCCTGTTTATTTAAAGGCACTTGGTGGAGTGCAACATCACTCTGCTGCGTGCTGAACCCTTAAAGGCGCAGCACCACACACCCCTCTCCCATTGTCTACCTTGGCCCCTTAATCAAATGGCAGCAGCTGGGAGGCGGGAGCCGGCCACACCTTTAAAGGCCCGCTTCAGGGCCCTGCCTCCAGCAAGCTCTTTCTCCCTGCCTTCTTCAGCCTGACAGAGCCTCTTCCCTCTGCTCCAAAGCTCCCTCCACCTTCGCCGGACTACCTTCATGATGCGCATTGCTGGGGGTAAGGAATGGAAACATCTGTGTGACTGAATTCCGCTTTTGCGAGCGACCCCATTTCTGGTCGGAAATTGATGGTGCTTGCGCTTGTTTGGGCTGGTGTGGCCAGCATGGTGCGTTATTGCCATTACACTTATGGATTTCTCCAATGTAATTTTATTTCTGCTGTGCCTCCATGCCTGTAATGGCCCTTCCAAGATGGCCGTGTTCTCGTTGTTGCTCAAATTATTGTTTCCTTCGTGTGGGCCAGCCCCTGCCCCCCTCTCCCATTGGCTGCCTTGGCCTCTTAAGCCAATGCAGCAGCCAGGAGGCGGGAGCCGGCCACACCAGCGAAGGCCCACATCAGGGCCCTGTCTACCCTGTCCACCATGGTAAGCCACTAGCTGCCCCCATGTTGTCCCCTCCCACCCCCTTGCCCCCACAATGTCTTGTTGCTCCCCCTGCCCCTGTGATTGCCCTGTGTTGTCCCCTCCCACTCCCTTGCCCCCGCGAATGTCTTGTTGCTCCCCCTGCCCCTGTGATTGCCCTGTGTTGTCCCCTGCCACTCCCTTGCCCCGCAACTGTTCTTGTTGCTCCCCCTGCTCCTGTGATTGCCCCTTGAATGTCTGCTCCCACCCCATTGCCCCCGCAAATGTTCTTGTTGCTCCCCCTGCCCCTGTGATTGCCCCGTGAGTGTCCCCTCCCACCCCTTGCCCTCGTGTATGTCCCGTTGCTTCCCCATCCCCTGTGATTGCCCTGTGAGTGTCCCCTCCCACCCCCTTGCCCTCCTGTATTTCTCATTCCGCCCCCTGCCCTTTTCAGTGCCTCGTGAGTGTCCCCTCCCACCCCCTTGCCCCCGCCAATGTCTTCGTTGCTCCCCCCTCCCCTGTGAGTGCCCCGTGAGTGTCCCCTCCCACCCCTTTACCCCCGTGAATGACTCGATGCTCCCCTGCCCTTGTGAGTGCCCCATGAGTGTCCCCTCCAACCCCCTTGCCCCCACAAATGTCTTTGTTGCTCCCCCCTCCCCTGTGAGTGCCCTGTGAGTGTCCCCTCCCACCCTCTTGCCCCCATGAATGTCTTGTTGCTCCCCCTGCCCTTGTGAGTGGCCTATGAGTGTCCCCTCCAGCCCCCTTGCCCCCACAAATGTCTTTGTTGCTCCCCCCTCCCCTGTGAGTGCCCTGTGAGTGTCCCCTCCCACCCCCTTGCCCCATGCATGTCTCAATGCTCCCCCTGCCCCTATGAGTGCCCCTTGAGTGGCCCCTCCCACCTCCATTCCCCCGTGAATGTCTTGTTGCTCCCCCTGCCCCCCTGAGTGCCCGTGAATGTATCCTCCCACCCCCTGCCCCCTTGAGTGTCCCTCAAGTGTCCCTTTCACCCCCATGCCTACGTTTAATGTTCTTGTTGCTCCCCCTGCCCCTGTGAGTGTCCTGTGAGTGTCCCTTTCCACCACCATGCCCCTATGAATGTCTTTTCCCCCTCCACCTAAGTCTCTTTGCTCTCCCGCCCTCCCTCTTGCCCCCCTATCCCCCATTAGTCTCCCTCCTCTTCACTTCTCGTCCCCCCCCCCTTCCCTGCAAATCTTCAGCACTACCTCAATTCTCGTCAGGAATATTAATCGTCGCCGCCTGTCTTTTTGCAGCCCCCTCCCTCTTCCCATCCCACACACCTACCCTTCCCTGTTTAGACTAGCCCTACCCCAATTGCTGTCAGGCATAGTAATCCATAGCTGCCTGTCTTCCTTTCCACCCCCCTCTCCTCCTTTTTATGTCTTCAGCACTTACTCCTATCATCTGTCCTGTGACCCTTGATAGAAGCTTGTCTGTCTCCCCCTTCCCCCCTGTCTTCCTCCCACTCCCACCCCCAGCACTACTCTGAATCGTCTTCTGACCTATCATTATAGTCACTTGTTTTGTTCCTCTCCTTCTCCCTCACTCTACAACCCCCCCTCCCTATACCCCTCCTCTTGTATTCTCATGCATTATATATCAATTGTTGTCAGGCATAGTAATGTTACTGCTGGTTTGTCTCATTTTGCCTTCCCTTCTTCTCCCTAATTGTTCCCTGCACGTGCACTATCTGAAACGTCACCTGGCAAATTATGATCATTACTTCTCACATTCTGATGTATTTCAAGGACATGTAAGGATGTGATTGTATTCTCCCTTGTTCCCTCCCCCCTTGAAACGCTTTGAAAGAAATTGTGCATAGTTGCTAAACAAATAAACAATCAACTCAAACAATCAATTCAATTAGCCACATACAACTATTCAGGAATGATTTACAAGCAGGGCTGATGCTACCACTAGGCAAGGTTAGGTGCTTCTATAATGTGAAAATGTTAGAGTAGCAAAAGCTGCCAAAGTAAATAATCACCTATACTTTTTTTGTATACATATTTATTTTTATTTTTCTCGAGTCATGAGGGGGGTAGTACGGTCAGCACTGTCTGCAGCAGGCACCACAGCAGGCAAAGTGAGGTCCAGGTCAGGACTTGGGTGTGGGTGTGGCACACTGTTCCTTGCACAGGGCTACAGACCACACCTGTGCATTAGCACTGCACATGCCCTCATGACTGAGACACGTTCAAATGTTCTCCTTCTCTTCTGGATGGTCATCTGGTCCAGATTGTCTGCGGCCCGCCCTGCACACAAGCAGCAGCCTGCCGCCACGCCTGCCTCCTGAGAGACACTCGGACACGCACACAGCACAGGAAGGTTGTTGTAATTTTTCTCCCTTCTCGGTCTCGAGGCGGAAATAGCCAAACTGGGTGCGATAGAGAGTAGATGTATGGAAGCGGAAGGGAGAATGAGTGTATACATGTATATATGTGTGTGTGTCATTGTGACTCCTGTGGCTGTGGGCAGTAAATTAGCTGGGATCCGCTGGACCATTTCCCAGGTCACTGGTCTGCAGGGAGAGGGGCAGGACCCAGGGCAGGGGCTGGGGGCCAGGGCCGATGTTAGAACAGTATGCATTGCATATAGCTGATAATACTGCTTTCCTTTTCATTAACAGCCTAAGAAAGCAGAAACTGAATGCCAGGGACACTTTCACTGTAACAATTCCAGCTCTTTTCCTGTCAGCATATGCTCATTGCCCCCATAGACTCCAGTGGCGGCTGCTATCATGGGGCGGCCGGGCGCCGCCCCCCCAGAAAAGAAGGAGAAAAGAAAGAGGAAGCTAAAAGAGATTCAATCTGAGAACTTCTCTGATTGAATCTCTTTTAGCTTGCATTTCCTTTGCCAACAGCGCGGGGGCGCTGTGGCAAGGCAACAATGATAAAGGGCCGGGCCCGGCTGTTAACACAGCGGGGCGCGTCCCGTTTTACGCTTTTTTCTTCAATAGTAGAGTGAGTGGAGCTCATAGCTCCACGCACTCTACGTAAGCCCCCTTTAATTAGAAGGCTGGCGGGGCGCTTCAGGGGTGGCCCCGCCAGTCTAAAATGTGCGTAAACAGCGCACTAGGTCCGGGTCGTCCCTCGTCACTGAAATTCCCTCCCCTCCCCTGCATGGACACAGTAATGTCATTGGCTGTTTGCCAGCCAATGACAACCCTTGCATTGGCTGGCAAACAGCCAATGACATTACTGTATCTATGCAGATCTCTGGTGCTGGGGGTGTGTGGGTGTACCTGCGCCACCTTCACACTCTCTTTAGACGACACGACGGCAGGAGTCACGAGTCGACGCAAGCCCAGCTGCCCGGCCCTGAAGACCATCCACCAGCCCAGCAGAGACGGCCTGGACCCTGGCTAGGAGCCGGCGGGTAAGTAGTAGCCAGGTGGTCCCAGCAGATTTGTTTGTGTTTTTGGGCCCGGGCGGGGACGTGGCCCACGGACCACAGCCCCAGTCAGCAACACTGAAAGACGTGTAGGCCAGGCCTACGTCTTTCAGTATTACTGACTGCGGTCAACTTAATGGGGCCTTGTTTTCGAGTCTCCGGCGGGCGGGCCTGGTGGTAGCGGGCCCGGGCCCGCCTACCACCAAGGCGGGGGCCGCCAGGCCTGGGCCTTTACCCCAGGTCCGTGTGCCAAGGCCCAACGGCCTTGGTCCACGCGGACAGCAAGACCCAGGCAGGCGTGCTGCTGCTGCCCAGTGCGGGCCGCGTTACAGAATCTCCAATCCATCCAAAATGTGCCGTTTTATATTTTCGGCATTTTTTGTCGAAAAATGCCGAAAATATAAAACGGCACAATTAGCATGATGCGGAGTGGTCGCGGGCCGCGGCTGATCAGCTCCACAGTGATGAGTGCCCTTCTCAAGCTGGGCGCAATGATTTCCAACTGATTGTCCCAGACTCTGCCTTCTCTGGTGGGGCTGAACACCACCCGGCTGCCTTCCTCCGACCCTCTGGTAAATCCGGACTTGTCTCTTCCATCGCTGCCAGCGCTGAACCCCTTGCAGCTTTGCTGGAACTCAGCAGTGCCGGTTCGTTCCTGAGGCACGTGTGCAAACTTTCTGACTGCATGTTTCCCTTTTAACAATGACACTGCCCACTGCCATGATGCAGATGCCGGGGAGTTGAGCAGAGCTGTAGGATGCACCCGGGGCAGATGTTCAGGAGCTTAGAGAATTACTCAATATATGTTGCTGACAGGAATATTGCTTTGGAAAGTTTGTCTTCGCCTGACGACGCTGGTGCATTTAATTGACGTTATTGCCGTTTTCTTCTACAACATCAACTGCGCGTAAAACTTTGGGATGTGGTACCCATACTTGCCAGGTGTGTGTGTGTGTTCACGTTTGCCTTGCTACACACGTGACGTCGGGCAACTTCGGGTCGCATTTTAAGGATGTCTTTGGTTTTCCCACTAATTGCTGTGCTTAATGAATGCGCTCATGTATGTGTTTACTTATTTATTGAGGTGGTTGTTTAACACTGCGTGCACATAGCAATGCCATCCTGTGGGTAGAGGCCAGCTTTGCAACTACCTGGCATGCATGCTACATTCTGTACAGCATACCACTTGACGAGCAGACACATTTGTGAATGCAGAGGCGTTTCTCATATTCTAATGATTGTATTTGGTTACCTGTGTTTTTGGTCAGCAAATAACGCTCTTTGGAACAACGGCATCCCCTTTCTCCTCACTAGAAAGACTGAGCAGCACGGTCCTGCGTGAATTGGAGCAGCCCTGCAGAATACACTTTGGACAATGCACACTTCCAAAGGTGTTAATGTTAAAGGGTACTTGTACCGTGCACTATCACCATCTGAATGGTCCCCTGGCGCTCTGGTGGATCTGAAAAAAGTGTGCAGGGAGGAGGGAGGGGGTTAGTAGGGTATAGTGACAATAGGTAGAGCAAAAAGCAGTGAGCAAAGGAATCCCCACTGATGCACAATGTTTTTACCCTTGGGCCAGGAGGTTATGTCTGTGAAGGAGCAACATGTATCCACTGTCTTGAAAGAGAAGTAACTTGCTCTCCCTGTAACAAATGTCACTCTTGGTCATGATGGCTTCAAGAGTTTTTTTCTTAGACATTGTAGTAGTGAACTCTTGTGAGTACCTCAGACGTTAGCCCATTGCTCCATTGAAAGGTTGGGTACACTTTATTTGTGTGGTGCAGAGCAATCTGTTCCTCATCTGGGAGAGAGAGGATCTTTGTTCAAAGTCTTTTTGAAGACTTTGAACATAGCCCTCCAGGTTCCGGTCCTGGCTGGGTAAACCCATGATTTGAGCGTTGTTTCTTTTAGGTGGATTTTCTATGTCCTCTTGCTTTAGGAGCAGTTGTTTGTTGAAGGCTTCGAGGTTCTCGTGGATAACATTGCCAGATCATAGGACTGTTCACATGCAGAATTTTTGAGATCATCCTCACGCCTCTCCACCTCTGCTACCAGCTTGTCCTCGAGATCTTTTGAGAAAGCTCTACCTCTCTCGCATGTATTTCAGTCCTGTAACAGGTTTTGAAAGTTGCATTTTATAGCTGGTGCATTCAGGAGTGGGTCAGGGGTGGGTGGCTTGGGGATCTGGCCCGCTGTACTAACTTCTTGATTTCTTGTCTGGTGTTGCTCCTATTGTCTGAGGATTGTCAACTCTTGGGATGCTTTGTCATCTTGTTCTCCGATGTGGGCCTGTTGTATCGGGCCAGTTGTCAGGGGGCTGAAAATTCAGTTTAAGGCCCACAGCGCCAGGACCTCAAGGCCCAGCTTTAGCTTTGATTTCAAGAGTGATAAGGTGAGGAGAGAATCGCATTAGTTTGCTGAATCAAATCACGGAGCTCTGGCTATGGGCGCAGGCGCTGCAGCAATGGGGGTGAATGGGAATATGCCAGATTTAGTTATTTATTTTATTGGATATTTGTATGGTGCCTATGCAACAATTGGTGCTGCAAGGCGCCACAAGACAAACAAATGGGGGGGGGAACAAGGGAGAAAGATAACAATAACGGTCCTACTAGGCCTTGTGACATTCTGATCGTGCAAGTTCAGTAACAGGAAGTGAGAGGGTCACATTATAACACACTGACCTACGGCAAACAACACACACCCTGCAGAATGTGCAGATGTGTTGACAATGAGTGCTTGGTGCAAATGTTTCCATCATTACTGACTATATAATGAATTTCTTTATGCATACACCATAGTACCAGCTATTCTCAATACAAGCTGCTGTAAAATACACCATCACACTTGCACACGTAAGAAAAACCGAATGCTTTTTTCATATTTCTGTGGGTTTTTTGGACAGTAAATTGCACATTTTGTAGGCCATTTTTCCAAAAATGTCAAGGGGGGGAGAACCCCCCCATACTCCCCCGTAACCCCTTTGGAGGGGTGGGCTCGCACGCTCGCTACTAAATTCGCCCTGGGAAATTTACGCCCCACCAGCTTTCAAACTCACCAGCCGCCACTGATAGACTCCTTGTCTTTCATTTTTTTCTGAGCTTCGACACCTCTAGTCTGTGGTTCTGGGTGCTAAACAAATGTAAGCACAGTTGTGCCTGCGTTTTTAGCACCAAGGTGTGTGTGTGTCCTTCTGTACTTCAGGAAATGGCTCTGCCATCTGCCACCAGCTTTGCCTTTGACCACAGCATAGGTCTTGACAGCCGGCCTGCTGCACTGTGCCTTCCAAGGCTAAGCATAGAAGACAGACACAGAGCTCAAGGTAACTCGGCCTCCTATGTGCAGCCCATAAATGTGCCGCTCTCATGCACTTTCCTTAAATCCTAAGTTTATTGCAGTTTTAAATTGTTTGAGGTGGCACTACAGTTGAAACCATACATCAGAAAGCAGGGCTGTAATATACACATATTTTATTTAATTATTTACTGTACCTGGGGAGTGGGAAATGAGGTGTTCTGTGTTTGCCTCACACAAATCTTCCTTAGTCCTTAGTTTCGTGGTCTCGTCTCGGTTGTCCTCTGTTAGTGCCTTTTTGTATTTCATCATGGAGACCTAATAAATTAAATAGCAGTCCCATTTAAATAAACTTTTTCACAATCAGTTGCTAGGTAGTTCGTTGCTGTGCCGAAAATGAGGATTTAAAAGCACAGAGAGTGGGCTTAGGTGGGAATACTGTAAGCCACACTGTGGAATCGGCACTATGAGCTACGCCTTGCCAGGGTGCATTCAACTAAAGGGGCAGGGACTTGAAATGAAGCAGATGTGCAGAGGAGCATCCTGCCTTAAACCTACAAGTTATTGTGTCTGCAGAAACAATTCCTTTCTATGCCGCTACTGTGCTTGAATATGTGTATTGTATTGCATAATATGAAGCCCTTTTGTAAGCTTTGTTGCAGGAATTTTGATCAAAAGCGTGAAAGTAACATCTCCCTTTTAATGTGTCTCTCACTCTTCTGGGTCTCTGTATTTGCAGACCATCCTTCTGTTTGTCAATGTCTATAACTGTGTCTAAATCACTCACTTTTTCTGTGTGTCTGTTCACAACAACTCTATAACTGAGGCCAAGCACAGGCAACATGTAGCAATTCACTTGACAAGACAGGCGACAGTCACCCACTTAACCAGCATTATATGAATGTGTGATTTTTCAACTGAGATGAGATGTAGGCAGATGTAGTTCAGTTTTGCAATGAGTCTACAGTATGCCAGCTTTATGCATTAAAGTTCGCGAGTCTCAAAACATTATGCCCTTTAAGAATGCATTTGTAGGATTAGACGTTCTCTCTGCACTATGTATGTCACCTGTGCATACTTTTTTCCGGACCAAAGAAGACACGTGGCTCTGCCCGAGCAGTGTGCAGTCATCCTCACTGATCTGCAGCATTGTCTGTCAATGGGGACGCAGTATTGAGGTGTCAAGACTTTTGCTATGTGGCATTATATTGGGTGCGTTTCCTTACCATTGCTGTGATAAGTGTGGGAGTGACTTTATCTTTAGGTTTACTTATTTAATAGGCACACGTTACGATGGGCAATATGGCTCACAGCAAATCTTCCATGTGCCCTTTGTGCGCCCTGTCTCATAAAGGCCATGTTAATTATGTTATAACGCGAACGAGAGGTGTTAGATTTCTGTGCTTTCTTTCAGCTGAGACATATCTTGTTAAGTCGCCTAATATTCCATGACTGCGAAGTACATTTGTTGTCACCGTTATTTATAGTTATTGTGCTTTAATACGTAGGCTTACTAATCTATCATTAAGCCTTGAGACAGCTTGACAATTATTTCATTAGAAAACATGAAATTAATTTAAAAAACAGATATGTTCCCCAATATCCAGCCGAGCAAGCAGGAATATGCAACCATGATCAGAAATATTAATAATACTTACCTTTGATACCCTAATATTCTTTAGGGTATTATAATTAGTTCCTCAACTTGGCGATTGACAGAGAACATAACACTGCTGTGTCACAGCAGCTGCCAGCCTAACCTGGCACGGGAGCCTGGTGAAAGGTCTTTACCCTCTGATCATTAAATGTGGCCTGTTTGAAGTATGTGGGCTGTATCAACAGAAGTCCATAGTGCCCATCTGTACCAGGACACAAAGGTCCTCCTTGCACCCATATTTCCAATCTCAGGAGAGTGGCTCGTACCAGAATAGGCTTGTTGAAGATGCAATGGGGAGAAGTTTGATCGGCTCCTCGCTTTTCTCTGCCATGTAGTCAACCCTGAGATTTCTTTTTCCCGGACACCTGAGCCAGGCAAATGTCAGCTGTTTCTCACTACCTTCCACCAGTAGAGCAGTGGGCATACATGTCACAAGGCCTGGGCAACATGTTGCAGTTACTCATTGAGCCTGTGTCAGGGTGGTGCAGGTAGTCACATGTCTGGGCAGGATGCTTCCGGTAGTCACAGCATTTCTAGGGCAAGGTGATAGACTGCATTTGTCCAGTCAGCCTGGACCTGCTTTCTTGCAGTGACATGGCATTTTTTACTGTAAATCCAACGGGATTAAGTTCTTATATGGTAATAATGCCATCTGCCTGCATATAGCCTGTTTGTGGGTGCAACCAGCATGGTAATGTTTTTATACTGACATATATTTTTCCCCACTTGGAATTTAGAAAAAGTGCAAGTCCCAGAATTCCCAGTAAAAACAGGCTTGGATTCTTTCTCGCACATGGCCATGGGAAACTTTAGAGCTCTGCTCTGTAAGGTATTATTAATGTGGGCCTTGAAGGACACAATTTCAATATTTCTACAAAGTGCAGCATGAAAGGTATACGTTCAAGAGCCTAATTGGGGAGGCGCCAAACTGACACCACCTACAGCGGCAAAATGACTTGCACTGTCCATGTTTACGAGCATGTGAATATAGCCAGCTCAATGGGGATATTATTCAGCAGTTTCAGCGAATCAGGTGCTGTTACTTGGAGCAGCCTGCTGGAGAGGTCACGTGCTGCCTAATACAGCCCTGTAATAAGTACAGTATTACCTGACTACTTGGACTGCTGATGAGGGTGATAATCACGACACGATTTCACTGATAATTATCAACACAGCTGTGTCATTCATTTGAATGTTTCATACTCCGCAGGTCTATATGTCATGTGCGCACATGGCATGAGTAGATATAAATTCGGCAGACCACATCAACGTGTGCTGTGTTAGTTCTTCCACTGCTGTTTTCCCCGACATTGCCAAACAAAAAAAAACATAACACTCATGATGTAGGACACTCCTTACCTGCAGGGAAACGTGAAAGCAAGTCACTCTCCCAGCAGCAGAATCTTGCAACGCTGTTAATCCTTATCCCTTAGGATCCTGTCCTAACAGGTGCGAGAGATGTGTGAGAGATGTGTGAGAGGGGCCCCGGTTCCAGTGCACAGCACCCTGCTCTAGAGGAGAGAACACACTATTATTCACGCCACTCCACACCACACTGGTGTGACCAGAGCCATGCATCTGAAAGTCAGACCGAGGGTCACTTTTCTCCTAGTTCCAACACCCTTATATAATGCAGCAGAAGTTCCACATCAGCGCTGAGCTCCAGGGACATGATCCCCAAGGCTGGGAATGGCAGATGTGCCACAGCTGTTGAACTGTGCAATGGAAAGTAAATTGCTTCATTACAATCAAACTACATTTATTTTTTCTGAAATGAAGCACATGGTTGTTTAGGAGTAGAATACTCCAAGTAACAGGATTCCTGGGATCTGGCGATGTCCATCAGTGGCCTGGGAGGATTCCTTGCATGTTTTCTGGATCAGCTCTACTTAAGAGGTGTCCAAAATATTGTGATGGTGCGTGCAGGCATAGCAGAAACCTGTTGAAAGACACAAAAGCCACATCACCCAATAACAAATGAACACAATAAAGTTTCCACACAGTGAGACGGAGCTGAGTAAAGTAACTATCGAAGGTTGTACGGCACGGGCATTGTTAATTATAGTCTACAAAACGTGTTCATCAAAAAGAATGTGTGTCTGGCTGGAACCATCTGCCAACACCTGATCGCAAAAAGGAAGGCACCCTGAAAAGTGGCACCCAGAGTGGTACTCCTGCCCAGTTATTGCACCACAACCTGGGATGACACGTTTTGGCTTTAGTTCCAGAACTGATATTTGCTTTAAGAGCCACAACAACCAATGTTACCCACCAAAACCTACCACACAATCACTGGCTATAATGCACCACCAACAATCCGGCTACCGAGTAGCACATAGTATGGAAACGTCCTTGTTAGATCTCCAGACACACATGTTGAATCTAGTAGATAAAGGGAAGACAGGCCTCCTCATTCTTCTTGATTTAAGCACGGCCTTTGACCTCATTGATCACAGCCTGATCCAACACGCCTTGGAGAGAGTCGCTAATTGCTCGGAGGAGGCGGCCGCATAGTTTATGTCATTTCTAACCAAAAGGAAATCCAAGGTACACTGGGGTGACAAGTTCTCCCATGTAATGGACATACTGTGTGGAGTGCCTCAATGAGCCAGTATATCCCCCTTTCTTTACAATTTATATCTACGTCTCCTCTGCGAAATCCTTGACAACAGCAACGTCTATTTCGCTAACTACGCCGACGACACTCAGTTGGTAGTGGAGCTGAGTGGAGACTATGGGAAAGACAGTGACGCCATTAAGACACTCTACAACAATATTGAATCTTGGAAGAACCATAATTGGATCTGCCTTAGTGGCAATAAAACCAAACTGATGGTTTTCGGATCCACCCATGCACAAGCTAAATTGAGACGCCAATATGAGTCCTTCATCATTAAAATCTCCCAATATCAGTAATGATCAAGGTCAAGACTTTGGGAGTGTATCTTGAGCCCTCTATGAGCATCGATTGCTCTTATTATTTAAGACTCCTAAGAGCAATTAAACCACTCTTAAGTGCGGAGAACTGTGCCACCTTAGCCAGAGCCATCATCCTCTCACGTCTTGACTATGGGAATGCTTTAATGCTCTGTGCAAGTAAACAATATATTATCAAATTCCAATATATCCAGAACAACGTGGTAAGAATCATTAAGCAGAAATCTAAAACTGAACACATTAGCAATGCCAGGAAACAATTGCACTGGCTCAAGATGGAAGACAGGGTCCAGTTCAAAGCAATTACTCTGGTCCACACGTGTCTCTACGGGCAGGTGTTTCAAAAAAGGGAGCAGGCGCTCCTCTCAGGAAAGAACATGGCATGATAACCTGTTCTGAGATGAGAGTTTGCAGCACACATTTTTTGCTACCAGACGTGGACTCCCTGCTCACTGTGCTCAGAGAGGCACAGCTTCACCTCACTGATGAGGCCCAACAAGGCTGAAACATGTGTATGGGGTTGCTGTTGGTACTCTTGTTCAGAGCAGAATTGCAATAGCATTTTGGTGCTGGACTGCCCATGTGGGCGGGACAAAGACTGATATGCAAATGGATATTTCCCATCTGTAAAAGGTACAGTGAGCAAAAACTGTGTGCGGCAAACTCTCATCTCAGAACAGGTTATAATGCCATGTTCTTTCTGGAGAGGAGCGCCTGCTACCTTTTTTGAAATATTTGCAAGGAACTTGGGGTTGGTCACCCTGAGTTACCTGGGGGAAACCAGACGTGGACTCCCTGCTCACTGTACTCAGAGAGGCACAGATCCACCTCACTGATGAGGCCCAACAAGGCTGAAACACGTGTATGGGGTTGTTGTTGGTACTCTTGTTCAGAGAGGAATTGTCATAGCATTTCGGTGCTGGACTGCCCATGTGAGCGGGACAAAGACTGATATGCAAATGGATATTTCACATCTGTGAAAAGTACAGTGAGCAAATAGTGTGTGCTGCAAACTCTCATCTCAGAACAGGTTATCATGCCATGTTCTTTCTGGAGAAGAGCGCCTGCTACCGTTTTTGAAAAGTCTCTACGGGCAAGCCCCGGCTTATCTTAAATCCAAAATCTCTCGATATGTGCCAGGCCAAACTCTCCGATAGGAAACAACCGGCCAAATTGTGGTACCTACATAGAAGAGTGAATGGATTAGGTAGAGCTTTTCCAACAGTTGGTGCTGGAAAATGGAATAATCTACCACTAAATTTGAGATTAGATCCTAACCTCGTGAGTTTTCGCAAAAAAATGAAAACTCATCTTTTCGAGTAAACTGGAGATAGATACCACCTATAAAATTGCTTTGCTCATTCTGGTTTATGAGTTGTCCCATCAATATTTGTCCCTATTGTTTAGCATCTATTTGTAGCACACTGATGCCTGTGGGTGACCGGCGCTATACAAATTAATAAATAAATATAATCACCAATGATACCCACCAAAACCTCCCACATGGTCACTGGCTATGAGCATGATCCTTGATCCTCCACATTAACCAGATTCAATCCCTGTCACGCTGAAGTGAAAATAAGGATCGCTTAGTGTAATGGGGTCATGCTAAAACCGAGACAAACTCCGGCAGCCACCAGTCACACAAGGTCCTTCTATCAGTGCCCAGAACCTGTTCTCTTGTTATTTCTTCACTGCTCTAGGTCCTAGTAGCATTTTCGGATTAATGCCCATGCTACTAAGTCACTCATTATGACCAGGAAGGGGAAAATTCCAATTTCGGAATCCTTGGCACTAGATAGTGTTGCACTTCCAGCGAGGGAAGCTAAATGCTTGCAAGAGTTACTCGAAAAGAAATTACAATCCATCTTAGTCTTTATAGTTTCCTTTAAACACATTCTTCACTGAAGGTAATGGACGACTTGATTAGGGATATTAAGAAGGGGCTCATGGACATATATGGTAAAATGTCAGCTTAATCACTAACAGTGAGGCAGCAGACAATATAAATATAGGGAAGAAATTCCTTTGTGTCAAAGCGATATCCATCCATGAAGGCAGCCCTATGTCCTCCTACTAGAGATGTCTTACCCGTACTAGAGATGTCACTCTTTACAGGCAGTCGAAAGATGACTGGCACTACTGATGATAGAGAGACATTTAACCTTCCACCTGTGGCGGCTCGATTAGTTGGAATAATAATTAACCCCGGGGGAATGATGCATCAACTGTTTCTTTGATTAATAAAGTTAGTCATTGGGTGAACACGAAACTGATCGGCCCTGCGATAGACCCTTCAGGGGTACGTATGTCAAGAAGGGTTGGATGGATGGGCCGAACACCAAAAGTGGTTAAGGGGGATTGGGCAGTGGTAGCTTTTTTCAACCTCAATCTTACTGCTTATTTTATTAATTCCAATTTGGCTAAATATCCCCAAAATAGCACTCTCAATTATAAAAGGAGAATTGTTCTTCTTTCATATTTTTATCTGCCCACTTTTTCCTCTTCAGATACTGAATAGAGTGCTTTATCAACTGACATCCCCTAAGCCCACTCACAGTCTCGAGAAGAGGAGACCCTGACTTTCACATCTGACTCCTGGGCTTGCACCCAATTTTAGTGATTCAAACCCAACCCAAAATCAGGAATCAGTAAATAGGAGAGGGGGACAGCTGCTGGGTCCACTATTGATGAGGTACAGTGACTAAATGGGGCGCCATGTTCTGCTGCGCGTGTGGCTGGGTTGTGCTGTGCATGGAAGGAGATGCAGCATCTAGATTCATTCATTTTACTTTCCTGGAAAACAGCAGGTGCCCATTCTAGATCTTTAGATCGGGAGATTGTGACCTATTTAATAAAATGTGATCTGATTTTATTACAGGAGACTTGACCTTTAGAAGATCCCATTTTAGATGGCTATGCGATTTCTGCAATCCTGGCTTAAAAGAAAATCTGAGGGTGCTGTTTTGGGGGGCTTGCTATTTTGGTTAGAGCATCTTTGATTTTTAGGATTAACGTTTTTTAGACCAACTTGAACTATGTCCAAATGCTGAGTCTTATTCCCAGTCAGGGGGAGGTCTGGTGCTTGTGAATTCAAGATTCCTCACAAATCTCAATACAAAAGTTTGGCTCCATTTAAAGAGCTCATTGAGGGGGAAAGTGTTAAAGCAAATAGAACCACATACGCTTGTGTTGCTGGAGCAGGGCATGCATTTTCTTCATATCATCATAAAGCCAATTCTGTCTACTTTGAAGATCCGGCGTAATTTACATTGCCCTCACCACTCCCAATTGTCTGGAGTGGTAGATAGCAAAAATGGTGTCCAAAAAAGGAAGTCAGTCACATTTTGTGAGGATAAAGAATTGAAATTGCTTGAGGAAAATCCATCTGGTAGTATTTACCATGAGAAGCACACCAAACAGAAAGATGGGACTCACTCCCTATGACATTTGTTATGGTCACCGTATACGACTAGCAATTTCTCCTTCTGTGAAAGATGTGTCCAGGGAGTTGCATTTGAAAGATGATAAACTAGTAGAGTATATAAAACCCTTAATTTATTTTGTCAGTCTCGCCCATTACTGGATTAAAGCCACCCTGCCCATAGAACTACTTGTCCCTAGCCACTCTCTACAGCTTGGAGATCGAGTACTGAAACATTCTTGCAGGGAAAATCTGCTGTGCCCCTAGATGGATGGGCACCTTAGAAGTGCTTCTGACATTGAACTCAGCTGGGAAGTTGCAGAGCCATCTGCCATGGGTGAAAGTCACCCACTGCAAGAGGGTGGTAGCCCCTTCAGTCTGAGAATGAAATATTTGTGTTTTGTCATCTTGTTCCCTTATGGTATATTTGAATATCAAGTATGTCTTATGCATCCGTCTCAGAGCCCGTAAAAGTATCCAACCCTACTAACATATCTATACGTTATGTTATGTTATGTTATTTCATTTATAAGGCGCCAAAGCCCGAAGGCATCCAGAGATGCAGAGCTAGCCTCGGTACCAAAGGCATTATAGCACGTTTTGGCATGGTGGTGAACTTTCACCCCTAAGAGCCGTTTAAGATGAGGTTGCAATACTCAGAGGCGAATGGGAATGTGAGAATTACTCAAACACCCAAAAATCAGCCAATAATTGAGAACGACTCAAGGAGTTGGCAAAATGCTTTCTGTTTTAGTATCAATTATCTAAAACAGGGAGTACAACGACATCGGCTGAAGCCCCAAAGCGTAATCTCTCAGTGTACTCTTAAAAAAACAACTCTTTTATAAGAAATACTTGTCACTTCTGATGTCATGATATGTGGCAAACTACCAAAACTTATGACCTCCCGTGATTGGCTCTCTGTGAAGATCTAGGTATATGTTCTCTATAGCCAAAGGTTATGTTTGGGTATCTAAGTCAGGTTGGCATCTAAGCCCATCCCTTAATAACTTGTCATAACTATCGTCACTAAATCCACAATGATTAATTTGTTCCTTAAACTATAGGGTTCCTCAATATACAACACTCTGTGATTGGTTTTGCACCCTTGTACCCTTCGAGAATGTTCCTCACTGTAGCAGCACGCAGGCTACCATCCCAGGTGCATGAAAGCTCAGCGTGATCATGTCTCCCCTTCACTTAACCCCCTACGTATTAACGCTTCTACGATGTGTCAGACAATTAGCTTTTGAACTTGGCCTTGGAGCCGTGGACACCTATCTGGGAACTGAAGGGAGTACCGCTTCTCTGTATCTTCTGGTTTCGGCACACCTGACCCAGGCTATTTCAATCTCACCCCTGTGACTAGGAGACCACTCTTTTTGAGCTTTTTCAGTATTATACTCTATCTAATGGTGAACTTTTTTTTTGTATTAGTTCAAACAGAAGCATGTTCTCTTCTCACAGTTGTGCTAGACAGGCTTCTATTCCATCATGGCTTTATCTTCTTGATTCTAGGCCAACCCAATCTTGGGCAGCACGTCTTTCCATTAGAATTTTCCAGCTGTGCCAAGCATTCTAAACGCCTTTCCTTGCTTGTTGAAGTTCACAAGCCTGCTAAAGTGCGTTTACAGGATCATCCAGGTTCATCTGTTCCTATGTATATACATTGGCGCATCGCTGCAATCTAGTCACTACATAGCAAGTCTTTATGAATACTTTTCCCTACTTGCATTTCCAGCATCTGTACACGTGTAAACTGACTTATGTATTCTTCAATGTTTCTGTAGCATGAGCAGCTGCATCTCGAGCCCGAGATGTTGCTCATCTTTACCTTCTTTTCTCCAGTTCTTAGAGAATATTTACCTCACTATTCTCCATTTGTCCTCAGGACACATCAGATCCGTATTTCTTATGACATCATCAAGGTTTATCTCGACGTAGATACACGTTTCTTCTGGCACTTCATTCAAAAGAATACTATGTCTGTGTGTATTTAGGTATATATGGCTTCCTTAATGGGTATCTTGCCTCGAATGTCTTCTGGGATATTGGCACTCTTACTGGGACTGTACATGTTGTCATCTCTGTCTGGCAGCATATAGGCAGCATAGGGGCAGAGCTTAGGCTGAGAGTGTCTGATTGCACCTCTACACTGCCCCCTCTGGGCGATTCATGGACCACTTCATTATCAACCTTCACATTAAGACATCCTCGACTTTTTCTTTGGAACCCAAATCCTCATGACTCCTTTCAGGCATCCTGCTGACTTTACATGCTCATCAAGACTCCAGGTCATAAGAGTGCAATGTCCACTGGGGCTGCAGTAGATCCATCTTCCCACCTACTTTTTTTCCGATGCCTTGGATAAAGGAACTTTGTACCTTTAGGTGCATGTATGCTGTCCTTTACGTAGTCTCTGATCTCTTCATCTGTTAGTTTTCTCTGAGTTTTCCTCCAGATTCGACATCGATTATAACGTTCATTCCCACTGCTTTTTTTGCAGTCTTCTTGCATTGTGCAATTATGATCATGATCATACACAATCCAAGCACGATAATCACCACAGGGCTCCAAGAAACTTAAACATGTCAGAAATACATTGTGGAACCCATGAGAACTTGATCCAAACCAGCTATCATCAGCAATGTCTTCCACTTCATCAATCTTCTGGGTGTGTAAGGTTGTCAGCATCGATATGGCCTCTGTCAAAGTGTCATTCTCATTGTCATGAGAAGGTATAAATGTGCAACATGATTCTTATATTCTGGCACAAACACCTCCATCCATAGCTGTAATCATATCCATGATATATCTATTCTGGCGAGTCATCAGTCGTATGGCTCTCAGTTCTTCCTTGATTGCGTTGAATCCCTTTATGGTAGTGTTGATCGTCTGAAGAAGATCCCATCTGGTTATCTGTAACCGCTTAGTATTTGCTCCAACCAGGACACTCGGCATAAAGATCAATGAAAACACTGAGAATGTCTGACTAAACAGTTTATGCTCAAATGGAATGGTTTCAAAGGCTTCTATTGACTTAGCTGTGAAATAATTCTCTCTCCTCATTCGATTCAGAAGTTCAGCAGATCTGTTCTTTCTTAAGTGTGCATCTGCTTTTGGTAATTCACCAATGTTCAGGTCACTGTTTGGAATTGCTAATGCTGGAACATGAACATTCACTATAGAACACAGTCATCCCCAGTCCCTGGGCAGCTTCCTATAGGCTCTGGATCCACACGCCAAGTAAGGATCCATTATCACTTCTGTTTCAACACTCATTCCTTGTCCATCAAAGATTCGGCCACAGTTCTGGTTCTCTCCTATTTTCCATGTGCCATTATTTCTGAAGCATAATTTTGCACTTGCCATGGGCACTATTTGCAAAGGCCCTCCTCCAGCTTTAAACCATGTCAGTAGTTTTGCAAGTTTGGACCTTATAGGTTTATATAATCGTTTCACATTGTCAACAGTTGACTGGTTGTTTTCCAATACTACCCAGGCCGTGCACCACACCCTCTTCCCAGCCAACAGGAGATAGTACTGAACCCCAAATCTGCATTTGGTCTCATTCCTTCCATGTTTAGATTTCTTCTTTAGTTTCTCCTGGGCTCTGCAGTTTCTTGTTTAATTCCCATCTAATTCCAGTTCATTTGATTCCAGACTTCTCGTATCTGATCACATGATTGTTAGTATGATATTTTAACCCTTGTCTTTGTTTCTTGGACATGATCATCTTCTTCTGGATCTTTCCATTCATTTGGCCATTTTAGGTATGCTGTTCAACCCATAAACTGACCTCTTGTCCGACAAAATGCTATGTGGGATAGGCAGCATGCTGTTAAGACATCTATTTCAATGGCTATGAAAACCTTGGATATTACCATACTATAAAGCAGGATGTTTGTTGGCCCAACTCTTTATATGCTGATATGCTGATACCAGCCATTATTTCTCAGGTGAGCTGTACTGTCAAGAAAATCATTTAACTCATAACTATCCTCTACTGCATGTCCTTTAGGTCTCTTTCTTTCCACATGAGCCCCAATAATCATCTCATGAAGTATTTCAGCATAACTCTTCCTTACTTGAGGAACCAAAGGGGTCCGAATCAGTGAACTAGGTGTTGTTACATTTATAACTGGTGTGGGGGTAGTTTAAAAAGACTTCCTCTGTCTTTACCTAATAATCTGCATCTGGTGCTCAAGAATAATATCCCAAATACCATTTCTCAAGCAGGTACAAGGTCAGGTGCTTTCTCCTGCACCACTGGAGTGGAAGCAATCATATGAGATCTCGGTTCCTCTACATTCGGAACCTCCCTTTTAGCTTCAGGCGTGAGGAAGATCAAAGAAACCTTCCTCTTTCTTAAATTCACAGTGTATGCAGCATGAATTACCAAAATCAGAATGACGACAAAAGACATCAAACAGGTGTATATACTGCACCAGTAGAAGATGTTCCACCAACATGATGGCTCAGCACGTCGTTGTTGTTCACCCTGTGTATTTGTCTGTACCTATCTTTAAGGAAAGAATACATGCTTTATTCAGGCAATATCATAAATCCTTCCGGTAGCTGCAGGATCTATTTCACAAACTCCACATGTGACAGGCTGATTGCTGGACAGTCAATAGGATTCTGAAACAAGACAAATGAATTGTTATTTTGACAAATGAGGTAGGGATGTGCTTTGAATAGATAGTAAAAAGTTAATGCCAAAAGGTTGTGGCCATCTTCATGCGATAGCTCCTTTCATCTTGCTTAGGGTGAAATGTCATATATTTGGTGGATCTTTTCCATGATGTCATGCATCAGTTGATTAAAAGCAGACTGATTCCTTGGATCTCTCAAAACTGTTCGTACATCCGTTTGTCTCCCGTCAAGATGTGGACTTTCTTCAATCAAAATGCAGAAGACCATGCTGCACATCTTATGAGCATCATCGTTAGATAGCATCATTAGTTAGCTTTCAAGAATGTGTTAGGTAATGAGTGAGCTCGCTTGCTAAGTTCTTGTATCAGCCAGTTTATTGCATGTCGGTTTCTGGGATCACTCAGAAATACACAAGTGCTTGTGTGTCGTCCAACAAGATGAGAATGCTTACAAACAAAAAGATAAAGGATCAATCCAAGCAGTTTATCAAAATCTTTATCAAGCAGAACCATCTGTATGTTTTATTTTTGCATTTATATAGCGCTACGAACCCTCAGGCATCTGTTTGCTGCTTATTACTACCCACAGTGTGTGGTGCTCATTTATCGACCTCAGAAGGATGAAAGGCTGAGTTTGGCACTGCCAGTATTTGAACCTGCGTTAGCAGCCTCTGTACGGACGTGAAAGCGAGCGCTCTACTCGCTGCGCTATCGGACCAGCATCTGTATGTTCAAAGAAGCACTCAGGCAATTGTCTGATTTGATCTAGGATTGCTGCCAATAGTCATCTGATTGCTGGGACATTTTTAGGATCTTGACGCAAGGTGTGAATGTCCACAAGATGACCAACAAGGGCAGGGTAAGCTCGAATTATGAAAATAAAAACGGCGAGAAATAGTCTATGTAGATCTGTGTCCGTAAGTACCATATGATCCTCCAAAACGGAATTCTGTTTGAAATGAATCAGGAAAGTGCTCGCTTTTCCAGTTGTCAAATTCAACATCCAAATCTGGCCTTTCACGGCTCTTTCTTTTGCAGTCCAAAGTTAAATGTCAAGATTCGCTGTTGCTCAAGAACAATGATTTTTCCACACTCTGCTGTAATGAATGCAAAGAATGCTCCATGATAGCCACAGTCCAAAGTACTCGTATTTCTATCCTTAGATGTTCTCTGTGTCCTTCTTCATCATCATCAATCTCATCTGCACATGCTGAACTACTTCTCCTTGACTTGCCTCCGAATGGGGTGGGGGTGTAGGAGGCTCTCCAGCTTAAATTTCCACATCACCTTGATGAATCCACACTCTTCTTCCAGCCACCTTTACAGCTGAGGGTGTTGTGTTTTCCACAATATTAGGGCCTCCAAATCTTGGCTCGTGCCACTTTCTGGAGAAATCCTGTATTAAAATCTGGTCTCCTGAAAAGACCTTTGGTAGAGAAAGTTTGTGCCCTCGGGTTGTTGAATGGTCTTCATCTGTCTTCTGAGCCGCACACCCTGTCCGCTTGGCTCAGTCTGATATGACAGAAATACTTGCGGTCATACATGTCAAATAGTCATGTAATTCTTTGCCTCACAATTTTGCAGTTGTCTGGACATCACTCCTAACCCTCGATGGAGGGGTTAGAGTAATTTTCCATCGCCTCCCAGTGACTGTGGGGTGTGAGGTGATGGTCTGAGCCAGGTTGATTCCTCAATGCATATAATGCAAGAGGCAGGCAGGGTCAACTTGAGCTTGGTGATTCTTTCTTTAAGCAAACCTTTGAGTCGCTCGCATATACCATTCCTTGTGGATGATAAATCATAGAAAATGTAAGCTTTATGCAAAGCGGCAAACTCATTTGCTTGGAAATCTCATTTACAAAATGGGGGCCATTATCTGATTGCAGCACCTCCCATGCTCCCATCTAGGAAATACTTCTCGGACTAAAATTTGACAGCGCAAGTGGCATCAGGATGTGTGCATGTACCAGCTTTAATCCATCTTGAGAATGGACACACTACCACTATCATATACTTATAGCTATTACAAACTTGCAGCATGTCAACATAGTCAATATGCAAATGCTAAAATGGACCGTTAGGTCGAAGAATAACTCCTCTAACTGTTCGCAATGTGTGCCCAGCAGTAAACGTTTGACATACGATGCAGTTTACAATATAAAGTGCAACGTGCTCCAACAAGTTTGGTAAAAGCCAGTCCTCAGCAATAGTTGCTGCAAGCCTTTCTCCGGTGACATGCGCAGGGTAGTGCAGCTGTTCCAGCACTACCCTTTATAAGGCTACCAGCATTACTGGTTTACCAGTACTCTTCTGTCGCCATATTGCTTCGGTGGGAGATAAAGAACACCCCCCCCCGTATCCATAAATCTTTTTCTTCCTGAGATACATTACTTTGAATTTCCATACGCTGTGTTTTAGACACATTTTCTAAACTCCCATTCACAATCATCATCACCACAATCTTTTCTTTCACATCAGACACATCAAAGGTCATCTTGTCTAATGAATTATGCAACTTTTTTCACCTCTTTGTCCGCGGCTTGATTTACGCGTGAGATCAAATCAGTTCTCTTTTATGTGCTGAGCACTTGACTATCGTGATGGCTACTAGGAGATGTGGTGCCTTAATGAGCCTATCCAATAGAGCGGTGTGTTGCAATGGAGTGCCCTCCACTCAGAGGTAGCACCTCCTTTTCCAGCATGCCAAACCTGCATGCATGGTTGGCATCATGAAGGTGGAGTCACTATACACCGTCACTTCCTGGTCTGCGTGATGCAGCCTGTTCTGAGAAGTGAAATGGTAGTCTTGCACATGCCATAACTTTAAAGTCCCCATTAACATTATGCTTCATTACATCAGCACCTGTATATCTTTGCCCATCAGTCTGATAAATTCTCAAGGAACCCTAAAAAAAACAATTTCTCCTGCAGCGAGAGCATTTTCTTTCACTCTTGGGATATCACCATAGAATTCTTCATAATTAGAACAATAAATCACTTGTTTGCCCTCCATTAATGGTTCAGCAATAAACATAGCAGGGTTCACTGTTTTACATCTGACTATTTTAATAATTGTATTCAATATCACTACTTCATACGCAGGAGCTTTCTGGAATGTCAACATACCTTTAGGTTTCACCAAGACTGCAAACAGGGCATGCTCGATGTATAACATCATTGTGCATCCCATCACTATGCTACCAGCTTTTTCAATAGCAAACGTGGTGGCTGTGAGCGATTGTTCATAGGGGAAGTGACCCTTCATTACTGGGTCCAAAATACCACTATAGTATGCCAAAGGTTTGTACCCTAACGTGGTTCTCTGTGTAAGCACTGCTGTCATGACCACCCTGTTTGTGTGCGAAAACAAAAAGAAATCCCCTGCATAATGGGGAATTCCTAAAACTGGAGCTGTGAAAATTGCATTTTTTTAACTCTCTAAATCCTTCCTCCATTTTCTCAGTCAATTCAATCTTTCCCAGAGATTGCTGTGTCTTTTTTTGTTCAGGGCTTGCAACAGTTATTTTTTGTTCAGGGCTCGCAACAGTGGCCTTGTGTATGGACTGTAATTGAACACCCATGCTCTAACATAATTGCACAATCCTAGAAATTGCTGCATTTCCTTTTTGTGTGCGCTATTTGGCTGTTTTTAAAATCACCTCAGCCCTTTCTGGTATGACTTCCTTTCCTTCGTGCAAACTAAGCTGTCCTATGTATATCACTTCTTCTTGACAATAATGCAGTTTCTCTTAGACCACTTTATATCGTTTTTCTGCAAGAATAATCATAATCTGAATTGAATCTCACCTACAATCATCTTCTGATGTGCTGCAAATTAGTATATCATCTACGTATTACAACACAACACTTGGCAAAACTATATTGCCCAAATCTATTTGCAAAACTGTTAAAAATTATACTCACAGTACCTTTTGGGGCAACCTTGTGTTTTTTAACTTCTGTTTTCTGAATGTAAATGAAATAAGATCTTGCGAGTCTTTGGGCAACAGGATTGAGAAAAAAGCATTTTTCAAGTCAATCACCATGAAATACTGCACCTCAACTGGGATATTACACAAAATGGTCACTGTATTAGGAACTAGAGGGAACTCGGCCTCCACAATCTGGTTAATCAGACGCATATCCTGAATTAAACACCACACCCCCCCTTACTATTTTAATCGGGACACTGCAGTATTGCATGTTGACTTTGACATCACTAAAATGCCTGGGTCCATCAATGCTGTTATGGTCTTAAAAATCCCCTCATCTGCTTCCGAGGACATGGGGTACTGCCTCACTTGGGGCAGAATTGCTCCTGGCTTGAGGTTAATTTTAACCTCTCCTACCCACTTCAAGAGTCCTACGTCATAAGGACCTGTTGTCCATAAGGAAGTCGGTACCTTTGCCATGACCTCATCAAAGTATGCAGAACATTGTCGTATGATCACCATTTACTGTGGGATCTCCCTCCTCTCTGTTCTGATCTAATATGTAATTCTTATTTCAAACACCACCTCGTCATCAGACTGATTGTCACTAAACATATTGTCATCAGTGACGTCAGTTAATCTGCATCTTTCATCAATAGCAATCACTGTTCTCCAAGACATGCATTCGTCATCAAATCCTTCAAACATGGCCAATTCTCCTCGCACTATGGCTCCCTGTAATTCTAAGTGAAATATCTGCTGTGCTTCTTCATCCATAGGTATCTTTGGCGTGAACACAAATTCATCAGGTATTCTCATTACCTTGCCTACTTGTCCAGGTAGCCAGGTCAACAAGATTCATACTCCATAACAGAAAAACTCTACTTGTAGCTTCTGTGAAACCATGAGCATTCATGGCATTTCCTGACATTAAAAATGTTCCCTCTCGTATACACAAGCGAGTTGCTCCAGTGTCTACTAAAATTGATAAAGATTTGCCTCCTTTTCTGATGTCAACCCTAGGTCCCTCATTAGGATCCAGTGTCACAGATAGTACTTAACACATCAAGTCCCCCAGTGAGCTGTCCTAGTGTGGATACATTCTTATCCCTGTACCTGTAAATGATTCCCACTCTCAACGGTAACACCTCGTACTCTTGGAGTAAGCAATTGCCCTGTATTTGCACTGTGCTGTATTTGCATGGGGGCATGCTGTGATTGTCCTTGCTGCACACCCAATGATGCTTGTTGAAACTGTGGAATTTGCTGTGCCCGCAGCACTTGCATCTGATGCGCTGTTTGATCTTGAGCAGACCCGCCTCTGCCTTGTGGGCTGTATGCTGGAGGATAAGCTGCTCCCCCCTCTCAGGAATTGTGTATTCTGTACATGTCCTTGGTTCCCACATGTTCGTGCTACATGGAGTAAATTGTCTAACCTGCCCGTTCTGCTTGCTTTGGTTATTATTTTGATTATTCTGAAAGTTTCCTTGATTATTTTGAAAGCCACCTCTCCCATGGAAGCCTCCTCTTCCTCTACGCATATACCCACTCCCTCCTTGCTCTGGTTGTCGTCGGTTATTCACCTGCGACATACCTGACATTTGCTTTGATCGCGGACCTTCTCCACTAGTCAACATCGCCCCTTCAACAGCATATTTGAACAACTTCTTCTGCACTAGTTTGGCTTCTTCAACATTTGTAGTATCCACTTTCTTTTTATTCTTCTTTTGTAACAATCAGCAATGGTGCGCAATGGTCAACTGTATTTCTGGCCATGGCTTTGCTTCCATACACCTTGCACACTCTGTGATCGCCCTTTGCCTTGACCCACTCAAGCCACTGAATCTAGTGTCTTTGGTTTGGGTAGATCCATGTCTGACCATCTAACCTCCTTGTCTGTTAATAAACATTTCCCAAACTCACATTCACCGCTTCTTCTTTCCCACGGAAGGGTACCCTTTCTTCATCTGACATTTCCTGTCCCCAACTTGTGTGACTGTCTTCCTTTTGATCCCTATTTAAGTTCAGCCTGTCCAAAGACAGAGCTTGATGTTCAGCCCCAAATGTATTCCCTCCTTTTGTCGTAATTGGGAAAGCTCAAACTGATCATTTTTCCCCTTGCTTTTTAATTCACCTTTCATTTTCTTTTCATGATATGCCTTTGCAATTCTATCCCCAATATTTCTTCTTCTAGATTTACAATAGAGGGCCCTGACATCACCTCCTGCAATGGGAAGAACTCTTCTATGCCTTCCCATTGCCACTATTGGATTCAGATTCCTCAACTCCTTTTCAATGCGATCCATATCGCGGGCTCTCTGCTTCTTCCCTTCTCGTTGTATTTCTTCATCACATGTCCTTCATTTTCCACCTCATCTCTGATTCTTTTTTCTTCCATTTCTCTTCTATCGTTTGCCCTTTGTATTTCATAATTCTTTCGACTCTGCATTCTTTTTTTTCTTAACTTCTCTTCCTCCTCTTCTTCTCTCTTTTTATTTAACCTGTCTCGGTCTTCGAGAGCTTGCTGTTTGTTATCATACCTTCTTTGTTCCTCTGCCCTTTCTTCCTGTCCGTTACTTCAAATGAACTGCTCATCGACTCGGAGACATATATGCGGTACGACACCAGGGATGTAAAACAAACCGCACCTCATACATTTCCAAATTAAAGTTTGGAGCGATTGAATCTGAGTAGCAACCCAGTGCACCAAAGGGCCGGGAAGATATTCGAATCCTGGTGTTTGTGAAAATATGGCACGTCCATTGTATGATTGAAAGGAAACTATGTAGACACCGAACACAAGATTACATTGGAGCCTATCTACGCACATCTTTTGGGAGTGAGCAGCAAAAATAGATTTCTCTACTTCACGATGGAGCTCTAAGAATGAGTCTTCTCAGGAAAGCGGCTTTAGACCTTCAACGTGAAAAACACAGTCAAGAAAGACCCACCATTGACCAAATAGTTCAACACTGTCTATTGTGATCCGAAAAGAAGGTACCTGTTCTCTGTCCTGATGAGGGCATGGGGGAAACAAAACACACTCCGCCTCATGCCTGAAACTCGAGTAGACAACACTACAGCCCAACTTCCTCTTTTGGATCCCGATCATTTGTTTTTTGGTTCATTAAAAAAAACGGTGGCAATTGGTATATTGAAACTACTTGACAATATATGCCACATTTCTTAAAACAGTGATGCAATGAGAGATATCAAACTATAATTGTATCAGAGGTCTAATTGTAAGACATTTTGTTTTTTAGATTTTGTAATGATTGCATAGTTTGCACAAGTATGACTGGTTTTGAATGAGTATGTATGAAATTGGTATGAATGAATTTTGTAATGATCACGTAGTTTGGACAAGTATGTATAAATATACATGGTATGTCTTCATTAATGTTTTAATGATTGTTGCTTTTGTACACTATCTTTGTATTTAAGGATTTCAAAAAAGAAAATAGTAACAAAATATGAAATTTCTAACAAAATTAATCAAATTTTGGATTGATGATTATTAGAGGGGATTGAAGCTAAGTTTTACAAATGATTGGAATGCAACGAGAGTCTGTACATGTTTCCTTGATAACTGTACTTGTTGTGCTTTCTTCCTTTCTCAGCTGTTCTTCTTGATACAGCTGTTCTCCTGTTTCTCTATCCTTGTATTTAGGCTCATCCTCTTTTAATAGCTTCCCTTGTTCCCTGTCTTTTTTATCCTGTTTGTTCTGATCTTCCATTTGTTGTACCTCCACAATGCTCACCCCATCGAGTTTGAACAATATGTACCTCCCATCCACTCATTTTGTATGAGTGCTATCTTGCCAGTTTTGTCTTTCTCTCCTTTCCATCTGTTAATTTCTCTTTCTATATCCAGGGTCTTTCCGGATTGTTCACCTCTCTCTTTGTCCCGTGGGACTGCAGAGACCACATCTTTCTCTGGAACTTTCATCGAACCTTCATCACTGCTATAAGCAGGTGGTTCATAAATTGGGTTTCTAAATCTTGGATATGCTCCTTCATCGATTGCGCTATCGCCTTGTGTTTCAGGCGCAGCTGGTGGAGCAGAAGGCTCCTCACCCCCCTCTTTGCACTGGTTAAGCATCCAGTCTTCAGGAGGCAGGTCTTCCCTTTTCCTCCTGCTACATCTTCCAAAGCTCTAAACTCGCTAACATTTTTTCTAGCTTTTTTCCCATATATGTTGCATATATGTATGTGGTCATGTGCTGTAACACCACTATTGACAGCGATTCCCCCTTGTGGCCACGGCATGAACATCTTATTAGCCGTGCCTTTAACCCATTCTACACTGTACTGTTTAAGTTTAGGTGCATGTTCGGCAGCTGCTTAAACATATGCATGAGCTGAGTAATGTCCTCCATAGTAACAGGACTTGCTTGTTTATCAATATTTACTACACTTTTCACAAACAATGCTTTACACAAACAATTTACTTCAGCATGAGCGTGCACCACTCATCGCAGCTCAAAACTTCTATATTCCATCTTACTTCTCTTCTCTTTTTTAATCAACCATTTTCAACATAAAATAAACAATTCTCTTCTTCCTTCTTTAAACACAATTCTATTCTCTTGTCGCTCTCTGACACTTCACTTTAATTTTGACTCACATAAATATAACATATGTATAACATAAAATGTATACATTGGCCGGCCCACATAGACTTACTAGCCAACACTGCTCACTGTCCTTACTGCCCCTAGTGTTACTCCTGATAGGGAGCATAAAATATCTTCTTTAGAGCAGACCTGTCTTTCCGTTTCCTATAGATCTCTTTGAGATTTTAAGTTATTATCTTCTGAGGCTCCTCAGTGGAGCCATTCTGGGCTATCATATAGAACACTCATTGTCCATACAACTCTTATTCAATACATCTCATTTCTTATTTTCATACCCAACCAACTCTCAGTTATTATTTTCCCACTGTTAGTTTCCCCATGCATGCAGTTTGCCACTTTCCCTCAGTCTACTCACGATAAATTGTTCGACTTCCGAACCTCAGGATCGTTGCGTCCTTAACCAGCCGATTCAGCCTTCCCCCGCTCAGCTTCCCATAGACGACGGGAGGGTTTTCTGTGACAACACAAGGATCCCGTCCTACCTTGCTTGCAAGCCTTGATCTTAAATCTATCCGCTAACTACAGGGAGCTTAATGTTCTTTCAGCTAAATGGTGGAGGACGCTTGATATTTTTGGGGCCCAAAAGCTTACTTAATCGATGGGTCTTTAACAATCACCTCTGCTACCAAGTGAACTCTCACTCCAAAGAGTCCTTTAAGACGAGGTAGGAATACTCAGAGGTAAATGGGGATGTGAGAATTACTCAAACACTAATAATCAGAATGACTCAAGGAGTTGGCAAAATACTTTCTGTTTTAATGTCAATTATCTAAAACAGGGAGTACAGCAGGCATCGTCTGAAGCCACAAAGCATAATCTTGCAGCGTACTTTTAGAAAAACAACACTTTTATAACAAAAACTTGTCACTTCTGATGTCATGATACATGACAAACTACTAAAACCTATAACCACCCATGATTGGCTCTCTGTGAACGTCTAAGTATATGACCTATATAGCCAAAGGTTATGATTGGGTATCTAAGTCAGGTGGGCATCTAAGCCCATCCCTTAATAACTTGTCATAACTATCGTCACTAAATACACAAAGATTAATTGGTTGCCTAAACTATAGGGTTCCTCATTATACAACCCTTTGTGATAGTCCGGCACCCTAGTACTCTTCTAGAATGTTCCTCATGCTAGCAGCAAGCAGGCTCCCATCCCAGGTGCATGAAAGCTCAGTGTGATCATGTCTCCCCTTCACTTAACCCCCTATCTATCACTGCTTCTACGATGTGTCAGACAATTAGCTTAAAAACTTGGCCTTGGAGCCGTGGACTCCTATCTGGGAACCGAAGAGAGTACCGCTTCTCTGTACCTTCTAGTTTCAGCACAGACTGACCCAGGCTATTTCAATCTCACCCATGTGACTAGGAGACCACTCTTTTCGAGCTTTTGTAGTCTTAAACTCTATTTAATGGTGAACTTTAGAAGCCTTTAGTGTTTTTCATATTAGTACAAAAGGAAGCGTGTTCTCTTCTCACAGATGTGGTAGACAGGCTTCCATTCCATCATGGCTTTATCGTCTTGATTCTAGGCCAACCCAATCTTGGGCAGCCCGTCTTTCCATCAGTAATATCTATCTGCGCCACACATTCTAAAAGCCTTCCCTTGCTTGTTGAAGTTCACGAGCCTGCTAAAGTGCATTTACAGAATCATCCAGGTTCATCTGTTCCTATGTATATAAATTGGCGCATCGCCGCAATCTAGGCACTAGATAGCAAGTCTTTATAAATACTTTTCCATACTTGCATTTCCAGCATCTGTACACGTGTAAACTGACTTATGTATTCTTCAATGTTTCTGTAGCATGAGCAGCTGCATCTCGAGCCCGAGATGTTGCTCATCTTTACCTTCTTTTCTTCAGTTCTTGAGAATATTTACATTATTATTCTCCATTCGTCCTCAGGAGACGTCAGCTCCTTATTTCTTATGATTTCATCAAGGTTTATTTCTGCTTAGATACACATTTCTTCTGGCACTTCATCCAAAAGAATACTATGTCTGTGTGCATTTAGGTATGTATGGCTTCCTTAATGGGTATCTTGCCTCGAATGTCTTCTGTGAAATTGGCACTCTTACTGGGACTGCACATGTCGTCGTCTCTGTCTGGCAGCATATAGGCAGAGCTAAGGTGAGGATGTCTGATTGCACCTATACACTGGGGCTTGTGTATTCATTGGGGATTGGCAGTGCAGGGATACATTGTTACTAGGATTTCTCCCTAAACCAGTTATTTGTACTCCAAGAGGAATTATGCTTTATCCATGTGAGGCACTCATGAAGTCGATGTCAAACAAGGAATACCTCACTGCTTTAAACGTCACAAACCCACTTGAAAATCTCACTAAAACTGATGCTGTAGTAAGACGACCAACACAATAATATGAAACATCTGAAATTGACCTCATCCTTCCCATGTTTCTGATCAGACAGACAATGTTTATTCTGTCTTATACACCAGGAGAAGAAACACGTTGATCTCAAAGACAATCTACTAGTGCACCAAAGTACCAGGTAGGATGGTGGTGATGAAATGTAAAACACAAAGTTGTAATGAGACTGGGGCCGGTGAGGCGGGGACTGCCTCGAGTGATCATGCCATGACAGTGTAAAATTGAGGAGTCAAGCATGTTCATAGTGAAGGAGGTTATTTGCTGATGGATCTAGATCACAGGAATGACATTCAGATGGGAAACTGATCTAGCACCTTATGCCAGATTACTAGAGATCTAGATAACGGAACATACACTATGATACAGCATCTGATATCTCAGCAGTGAGGATGATGGACTTTATGAAAAATGCTCAAGTTCATAGTCAGTTTCTCTGGTATGATACGATAACTAGCAGAGACAGATCAGGGTATCAATATTTTGTTTTAAATGCCATTTTACCCACCAAAGGGTTTACCATACCTCTGTCTGCTTTTCAGGGAAGTCCACAGTTCCCTAATTGTAGCACAGCCATTGGGCAGCAGCTGCAGAGCAGATTGGATGGGGCAAATACTGTACTTACAGCTAGGGGTAGCTACCAGGGGCAAACTTTATTTTTATTTATTGTACATGTGTAAGTCATTTATACAGTAAGTCAATTCTGTTTCAAATTGCCCACAAGGCAACAGGGAGGTAACATGGGATTGAAAACAATAAAAACAGTGGAAGATAAAGACAAACCTACTATGCTTTGTGAGTATTCAGAACATGCAAGTGCAGCAAGACGAGGGGAAGTGGAGTAGGGGTAGGTGCTGGAATGTCCATGCTCGTGGGTGAGCAGCAGATTAAGTGCATAGTATGGTAAGTGCTATGTGGCCTAGAGCCGCATTATGTAGATAGTGCCAGCCTACAGGATGAAGGCCAGTGGGTTCTGTGGCAAGTGCTGTGAGTCAGGTAAAGGTTGGGGTGAATGGGTGTGGGAAGCCAGGACCTCAAAGTCCACATAAGGGTCCTTGTCACCAATCACAGCCACTGTGAGATTAGCAGAGGAGGGAAGAAGGGAACGAGGAGGTGAAGAGGAAAGTCTTAAGAAGTTTGCAGAATTTGACAAAGTTCTGCTCAAGATGAAGAGGAAGGTGGAGGCTGTTCCCTAAGGGGGAGCCAGCTGAAGAAAGTGATCAACCTTTGGCCCACTGTTTAGCACAACTCTTTACACACAGAGAGTTGGTGCCAGAAGACCGTAGAGGTCTAGAGGGAGAGTATTTGGTAAGCGAAACTTGCAGATGGTGTGATCCCAGGCCCTAGACAGCCTTGTAGATGATGCAAAGGGATTTGGATTTAATCTGTGAATCAATGGGGAGCCAGTGAAGAGTGTTTAGGACAGGAGAGATGCTGTCTGTGGGCTTGAGGCCAAAGATAAGTCTTGCTGCCTGGATTATCTGGAGGGGTCGTAAAGTGGAGGAAGTTAGATTCAGGGGAAGCTATTGCAATAGTTAAGCCTAAAGAGAACCAGGGCTCGGGTAACATTGAGCCTCTGGGGGAAAGTGAGAAAAGGGAAAATTCCTTTGAGAAGGAAGAGTTGAACGTGGGACTTCTTGGCAATGTACTGAGTATTTAAGGAGGAAGGAGAAAGAGGAGTTGAAGATGACTCCAAGGTTTCTGGCTCCAGATGAAGGAGCAGGAGACAGCCCATAGAGGATTGCCAGAGTGAGGGGTACAAAGAGGGAGCATTACCAATGGGAATGATCTCAGTTTTTCTTTAGATGGTAGCTAAGGCCGCTTCAAAGAAGCCACCAGACTTATAACTGGGGGGCAGTTCTCTGCACCAGCAACACAAATATCGAAGAACTCCACTGCATGAGCACACTCAGCCAACTAACTAGAGAAACACTGAAACAGCTGATAATGAGCAGGATGATGCAGGAAGAGATCTGCAGTGTGAAGAGATGCAAGACTACCTGATCTCTAAACTGTTCAGCATCCAAGAATATGTTCAGGATAACAGCTGGCCGAGGATCCTAGGGCATGATTCTTGAGTACTGGAGTACCTGCGTCCTTGGAGGGACTTCTGGCAGTACATCGGATGGTTCTGTGAACTGAAAGGTTGCACCTTCACTGCAAAGGAGACAATCAGAGGTATCTGGGCCCCCACCAGAAAGGTAATGCCTTGTACATGGGCAGGCTGCAATTGGGACTGAATAACTCACTGAGAAGTGTGGGAAGTCAGGAAGTTAAGCCAGATATTTGACATCTGACCCAGGAATAAACACTGATTTGTGGTCTAGAATTGGCTCAACCAGTGTTAAGGCTTGTGTGAGAACCTGCCCTTTACTGCTTGAGAGGCTATGGCAGCTCATGTGGTCTTGCTGTTGCCTGGGTGCCACTGGAAGCCTCTTGTAAAATGTAACATCAAAAGTCTTAGAGATCTGCTCCAAGTGACCTGCATTATAGTAACCAAGGTAACGAAAACACAAGTTACTGGAATTGCATATGGCGGGCATTATCCCTTTCTACAAGTACATGGCTAGTGTTCTACCAAGCTGAGAAAATGCTCCATGAAAACACGCGAACAATGTCTTTCAGGTCTGCAGATAAGCTAATTATCCAGGTAAGAATGGGGTGGAGGTCTTGCGAAATTTCTCATACTTGAAATCTCATTCTGGGTCAGTTTCCACACTAATACTGATACTCATGAGCACTTAGCGAGTTTGTATACTTTACTTTTTCTGAGCTACACATCCTATGCTCGCTGATAGCTACATCCCTGTAAAAGTCTGCTTTGTTTCTAAACTGCCCCCTACAGAGGACTGCATCAAAGACATGGCCTGGTGTAACAATATCCAGCTTGCCCTCACTAACACAATTGCCCTCCTACAAACCAAGATAGAAGCAAAAAAAGCTAGCCTTGTGTCATGATATCTTCTTCCAAAAGGTCAGGGTTTTCCCAACTCCCTTGGAAGCAGATCCATAACCCAGGTTCCGAGTGCCAACCAGTCCCAATTGGGACCTTTTGGACCCAGTCCTGGCGCCAGTGGCACCAGGCTCATAAATATGCCCAGTCCCAGCGCTGGAAGCGCCGGGCTCATAATGCTTGGGTGGACTTACCTGCAGCAGACCATGCTGCTTACTTGCCTGCCAGTTGAGCCTCTGATCCTCTTCTGTTTGGAACTACTTTTCCTGTTGGGTGGGGCAGGAGCCACTCCCTAGATTCAGAACACTGGAACTCTTCTGGAAAGCAGGAACTCTTTTCTTACCTAGGCGTGGCTGTGGAAGGAGACACCTAAGCACTACAGGAGGCTATTTAAACCACACCCGATGGATGAATCTTGCTTTGCGTTATTCTGCATCCTCTGCAGCAGAACGCTCATCGTGTCTTCTGCATCTGATCCTGGGCCTAAGGAAAAAGGCTTACCATCCTGAATCCAGTCTTCAGCAACACCTATAAAGACAAGAAAGAACAGGTTAGCATTACGGTCTTCAGTGACAGCTCTTCACTTACCTGGTCCATCGGCTGTCACCAACGCCTCGCGCTGCATTCCGGCATCTGAAAGACAAAGGCTTACCTACTCTTCGTGCGCTCCGGAGGTCTTCACACTGCATTCCGGCATCTGAAAGACAAAAGCTTACCAACTCTTCGCACGCTCCGGAGGCCTTCGGCGCTGCATCCCGCATCTGAAAGACAAAACAAGGTGCATTTAAAGACATTGGGGAACTTTAATACTCACGTGCCATTACTCCTTTCCACATCTAACCCAGTGGGTATTCCGGCACCCTGCAGCCGCTCCGAACTTGTACCTGCAAAATAAAAAGACAGTTAGAGCGCATCGTGAAGCAGGCAACAAGCGCTTACTTACGTGCTTCCAGGCGCTTCTATTCATCACACGGGCTCCATCTTCAACTCACTTCAGCCCGTCATCCGCCATCGCCGGAACCCTGCAAAACAAGAGACATCATTACTAAAGACTTTAAAGACATTAGAATTACTCGAACCTTACCGTTCGTGCAGTAAACGACGGACAGCAGTCCTCTGAAGTCAAGAGGCCTGCTCCCCTTATCCAGTGAAGAAACTGGTTACAGCACCCTGCCCCGAGGCAGATGGAGAGCACAGCGTTCACTTACCTAAGGTGAGAGCGTTAACCTTTGGGGTTCTACAGGAGAAGAGAAAGGGAAGAAGAGAGAGACATTGAATAACCCAGTTCCTTAATCCCATATTTTCTATCTGCAGACATCTTACCCTTCGAGTCAGACATACAGTGCACAGAGGTCCAGCCCAAAGAGCCAGCCGTGTGTTACACATCACCTTTGAAGATACGGTATACGCCCAGTCAAGACCGGCGCCTCTACGGGAATCAGGTGAGCGTTACAGAACGCAAAGCCTACCACAAAACTCCCGTCCAGGCGCTATGGAAACCTCGGATACCGACCAGCTAGCCCAGTTACTTGGGGAACTAAGGGCAGAAGTGCATGCAGCCCGTCAGGAAACGAACGCTCTAAGAAGGGAACTGATTATTTCCAAGGAGCGAACAGATGATCTCGCTAGACAATTGCTACAGTCACAAGCCGGACAGACCCCGTTACCCGCATCTGGGGGAAATCTTCCTTCTACATCCTCTATGAATCCAGTGCAGATCAACCTACCTGGGAATGTACCTCTGGCTCCGCCCGAACAATTTTCTGGTGACCCAAAGAGGTTTGCAGTATTTATCAATCAGTGCCGGTTGCATTTCTTATGCCGGCCAGCAGCCTTTCCAACTGATCAAGCTAAAGTAGCTTTTGTGCTTTCGTACCTTAGTGGCAATGCGGCAGACTGGTCGATCCCTCTAGTAAATGAAGATGATCCGGTCCTCCATGATTTTCAAGCTTTTCAGCTCAGTATGGAAAAACTGTTCGCAAGACATTCACAGGGGCAGGCCTTGGACAATGAGCTTCTTTCGTTGCGACAAGGTAATCAAGACCTTTTGGCTTATATTGCGTCTTTCAACAGACTGATAGTGGAAACTTAATGGCCTGAGGACAAAAGGATTACGCTGTTTTATAGAGGTCTACGTGGAGAGCTCAAAGATGTGTTAGCCCAAGTAGTGAATCCCCCACAAGATTGTTCGGACTATATAGACTTAGTCGTTCAAATAGATAACAGACTGCAGAACAGGAAGGCCGATCGTTCCAAGTTTGATGCTCGAATATTTTCCAAACCGCCAACTCCTTCCAAAGGAGTAGACTCCGGGGAACCCATGCAAATAGGGGGTCTGAAAGGTCCTCTAACACAAAAGGAGCGGGAAAGGAGAAAACAGTTGCAATTATGCCTCTATTGCGGAAACTCAGGGCACTTTCTTCGAGACTGTCCGGTGAAACCTGCCAAGAAGGCAGTAGGAGCTGCAGTTACCAAAGTTACAAACTCTGAGCAGGGAAACGACCTCGCCCGACAAGAATAGAGGTCCTCTTGCCGAGCGTGAAAACCAGTTCCGTGACCTCGCATTTCGTGATACCTATGGTCCTCATTAGCCCTGATAATCCAGATCGATTACATGCAATTGAAGCTTACGTCGACAGCGGTGCCATCGGCAATTATGTGGATCATGAAATGGTTTTGAGGATGAATCTAACTCTTTGTCCCAAGGCTGTAAAGGACGTCATTACTACGGTGGATGGTACGGAGATAGCCTCCGGGCCAGTAACGCATACCACTCAAGAGGTGACGCTAGTAAGTCAAGATGGACACCATGAGAAGATCGTGTTCGATGTGATCAAGGCCCCTCAGTTTCAGATTATTCTAGGAATACCTTGGTTAGAGAAACACAATCCTCTGATCGATTGGCGAGCAAGAACGGTCCAGTTTCCAGAATGTGTCTCTACTTGTCACCCTCCACCTGGTGTTGCACTGGCAGCAATTTCTTCAGAGACTCCCCAGTTACCTCCCGAATACCTAGAATACCAAGATGTTTTCCGGAAGGATCAGGCTAACTCTCTACCTCCTCATAGGTCTTATGACTGCCAGATAGACCTGATACCTGGATGTACTCCTCCTTGTAGTAGAATTTATGCCCTCACCGAGCCTGAGAACCTTCACCTTCGACAATACCTGGATCAATACCTGGCAAATCGGTTTATTCATCCTTCCAAGTCCCCTGCTTCTTCAGCTTTGTTCTTCGTTCCAAAAAAGGAAGGAGACCTTAGAACTTGTATAGATTATCGCTCCCTGAACCAGATCACCGTTAAGAATAGATATCCGTTACCTTTGATCCCTGAACTCCTGGACCAAGTCAGAAAAGCATGGATATATACAAAGCTGGATCTTAGAGGAGCTTACCACTTGGTACGAGTAAAAGAGGGCGATGAATGGAAGACGGCCTTCCGCACCAAGTATGGGCTATTTGAATATCAGGTCATGCCCTTCGGACTTTGCAATGCCCCGGCCGCCTTTCAATATTTTATGAACGATGTCCTCAGAGAGCTCATAGATGTGTGTGTTGTTGTTTACATTGACGACATCCTCGTTTATTCTTCATCGGAATCTGAACATCGGAAACACGTGAAAATGGTCCTCGAAAGATTGCGTCAACACAAACTTTTCGCTAAGTTGGAAAAATGTGTTTTCAACATGACTGAAGTTGAATTCTTGGGATTCATATTATCACCTGGCGGAGTGCGTATGGATTTAAAGAAGGTCGATGCAGTTCTCAAATGGCCATCACCATCCTCCGTAAAAGGTGTGCAAAGCATGTTAGGCTTCGCTAACTTTTACCGCAGGTTTATCCCCGCATTCTCTCGAATAGTCCAGCCCATCACTGCCTTGTTAAAGAAAAACAAACGTTTTGAATGGTCTACCGAGGCGGAACAAGCTTTCCAGGATTTGAAGACTAAATTTATCTCTGCACCAATCTTAAAACACCCTCGCCCTGAACTCCCCTACATCGTGGAAACTGATGCTTCAAGCCTTGCCATGGGGGCAGTTCTATCACAAAAGGACCCGGTAACCAATCAGTTGCATCCCGTGGCATTTTGGTCCCGCAAATTCTCGCCTCCTGAAATCAATTACACGATTACTGACAAGGAACTTCTGGCTATCAAGTCTGCCTTTAAGGCTTGGCGTCATTATCTGCTGGGGGCCCGACACACCGTTACTGTGATTACGGATCACCGAAACCTGCAATATTTGAAAACCGCAAAAGCCCAATCCTCTAGACAACTCCGTTGGGCATTATTCTTTGCCGAGTTTGACTTCATAATTACCTATCGACCTGGTACAAAGAACGGTAAAGCTGATGCCCTTTCTCGGATGGGAGTGGAAGAACACTTGATCAACCCTAAACCTGTACCAATCATTCCCGAACAAAGAATTCTGGGTGTAATCGCCACAGAATCCATAGAGGAAGTTAAGGATAAAGCCAGGCAACTTGTAACTCCAGCAGACATACAGAATTGGCATCTGCAGGGAAAGGACTTTGCAGTAAAGGACAACTTATTGTATTTCCAAGAACGATTATACCTACCCAGCACAGATTTACAGAAAAAAGTAATCTCTTGTTATCACGATTCTTTAATGGAAGGACATCCCGGTATGGCCAAGACCTCAGAAAAGATCAAGCGCTACTTCTGGTGGCCGTCTTGGAAAAAAGATATCAGAGACTTTATAATGTCCTGTGGAGTATGCGCCCAAAACAAGAGTCAAAAGGAAAGACCAGCAGGCCTCTTACGCCCTATTGACATCCCACCTCGCCCTTGGCATACGCTTTCTATGGACTTCATCACCAATCTACCTCCATGCTCCGGATACAATACGATTCTAGTAATCGTGGACTTATTCTCCAAGATGGCGCATTTCATTCCGCTCAAAGGCTTGCCAACAGCAGCAACTCTGGCCCGAGAATTTCTCGAAAACATCGTCCGACTGCACGGTTTTCCTTCGGTTCTAATTTCGGATCGAGGTAGTCAATGTATTTCTCATTTTTGGCGAAGTTGCTGTCGGTCGGCTCAAATTGATGTGAGACTATCGACCAGTCACCACCCTCAGACCGACGGACAAACCGAGAGGACCAATCAAACTCTGGAACAGTATTTACGCTGCATGCTGCAACAAACTGAAAAATCTTGGAAAGACATCCTTTGGATAGCCGAATATGCCTACAATAACTCTGTCCATTCGGGAACTGGGAAAACCCCGTTTTTTCTTTTGTACGGCAGTCACCCTCGAACCTCGGAGTTGGATCCCCTCCAAGATCTTGAAACACCAGCAGTAGACTACCTGCATTCTACAATCACCCAAGCCTTTAAGGAAGCTGTTTCTCACCTTCAAAGGGCTAAAGAACAATACAAGAAAGGAGCAGATCAACATCGGAAGGAAGCCCCTCAATATCAAGTAGGGGATCAAGTCTGGTTATCCACCAAATATCTACCTCTAAAAGGGCCACGCACATTCAACCCAAGATACCTTGGTCCCTATTCCATCACTACCATAGTAAACCCAGTAGCGGTCAAGTTGGACTTGCCCCCGCACATGAAGATACATCCGGTCTTCCACGTATCTCTATTAAAACCCGTGCAACCTCAAACCCGACTAACTAAATCTCCGAAACCTATCCTAGTTGATGGAGAACTCGAGTTTGAAGTCAAAAGCATTCTGGACTCCAAGATCTCCAAATCTAAACTATTTTACCTAATTGACTGGAAAGGCTACGGCCCCAAGAGAGATCCTGGGAACCTGCTGAATATGTCCACGCTCCTCGCCTAATCAAAAGATTTCACCGAACATTTCCTGACAAGCCAAAACCCCCAGAGAAGCCCGGTTTGGGAGGGGCCTTGAGGGGGGGTACTGTCATGATCTCTGCTTTCAAAAGGTCAGGGTTTTCCCAACTCCCTTGGAAGCAGATCCATAACCCAGGTTCCGAGTGCCAACCAGTCCCAATTGGGACCTTTTGGACCCAGTCCTGGCGCCAGTGGCACCAGGCTCATAAATATGCCCAGTCCCAGCGCTGGAAGCACCGGGCTCATAATGCTTGGGTGGACTTACCTGCAGCAGACCATGCTGCTTACTTGCCTGCCAGTTGAGCCTCTGATCCTCTTCTGTTTGGAACTACTTTTCCTGTTGGGTGGGGCAGGAGCCACTCCCTAGATTCAGAACACTGGAACTCTTCTGGAAAGCAGGAACTCTTTTCTTACCTAGGCGTGGCTGTGGAAGGAGACACCTAAGCACTACAGGAGGCTATTTAAACCACACCCGATGGATGAATCTTGCTTTGCGTTATTCTGCATCCTCTGCAGCAGAACGCTCATCGTGTCTTCTGCATCTGATCCTGGGCCTAAGGAAAAAGGCTTACCATCCTGAATCCAGTCTTCAGCAACACCTATAAAGACAAGAAAGAACAGGTTAGCATTACGGTCTTCAGTGACAGCTCTTCACTTACCTGGTACATCGGCTGTCACCAACGCCTCGCGCTGCATTCCGGCATCTGAAAGACAAAGGCTTACCTACTCTTCGTGCGCTCCGGAGGTCTTCACACTGCATTCCGGCATCTGAAAGACAAAAGCTTACCAACTCTTTGCACGCTCCGGAGGCCTTCGGCGCTGCATCCCGCATCTGAAAGACAAAACAAGGTGCGTTTAAAGACATTGGGGAACTTTAATACTCACGTGCCATTACTCCTTTCCACATCTAACCCAGTGGGTATTCCGGCACCCTGCAGCCGCTCCGAACTTGTACCTGCAAAATAAAAAGACAGTTAGAGCGCATCGTGAAGCAGGCAACAAGCGCTTACTTACGTGCTTCCAGGCGCTTCTATTCATCACACGGGCTCCATCTTCAACTCACTTCAGCCCGTCATCCGCCATCGCCGGAACCCTGCAAAACAAGAGACATCATTACTAAAGACTTTAAAGACATTAGAATTACTCGAACCTTACCGTTCGTGCAGTAAACGACGGACAGCAGTCCTCTGAAGTCAAGAGGCCTGCTCCCCTTATCCAGTGAAGAAATTGATTACAGCACCCTGCCCCGAGGCAGATGGAGAGCACAGCGTTCACTTACCTAAGGTGAGAGCGTTAACCTTTGGGGTTCTACAGGAGAAGAGAAAGGGAAGAAGAGAGAGACATTCAATAACCCAATTCCTTAATCCCATATTTTCTATCTGCAGACATCTTACCCTTCGAGTCAGACATACAGTGCACAGAGGTCCAGCCCAAAGAGCCAGCCGTGTGTTACACATCACCTTTGAAGATACGGTATACGCCCAGTCAAGACCGGCGCCTCTACGGGAATCAGGTGAGCGTTACACCTTGCCTCCAAGCAGAACCCCCCAGCAAATTTAACCACACTACCCCTATCTGCCCATCTTTCCACTTCTCACCAGTCACAGAAGAGGAAGTAATCAAGATAATCGCCAGCCTCAAACCATCCAACTGCAAAGGTGACATTTGCCCAGCATCCGTCATCAAAGATGGTGCTAATGAGTTAGCCCCTCTCATCACCTCTCTGATCAACTCCTCCTTCAAAAACTCAGTGGTCCCCAACAACCTTAAAGAAGCGTGGGTCCTACCCCTGCTCAAAAAACCTAACCTAGATCCCAACATCCCCACAAATTACAGGCCCATCACCACAGTCCCATTTCTTCTAAAAATCTTGGACAGGGTAGCCTATCTCCAAATACAACAACATTTGGAAGAAAACAACCTCCTAAGCCTGCAACAATCCGCTTCAGACCAAGGCATGGGACTGAAACTTCCCTCTTGGATCTAAAAATCCAAATGGATGATGCCAAAGACAAGGGCAAACTGGCCATCTTGCTCTTGTTGGATCTCTCTGCTGCCTTTGATCTGGTTGACCACCAGATCCTCACTCAACACCTCTCCTCGGCTGCTGCATTCTCTCAGAATGCCACTAAGTGGATCCAGTCATTCCTGTCTGACAGGACGACTAGAGTCTTCGCCCCCACTGCAGCTGCGGACCCTATCCCAATCACATGTGGAGTGCCGCAAGGCTCCTGCATTTCTCCCACACTTTACAACATCTTCACAAAGCTCCTATTTGACCGTCTTGACGATCTGGGTGTCAGCTCCACTAATTATGCAGACGACACCCAGGTCCTCATCACGCTCACTGGTAGCTATGAAGAAGATGTTGCAAAGCTTAATGATATCTATTTAGAAATCCAAGCCTGGATGGCCACACACAGTCTTTGCCTTATTGACGATAAGACAGAATTGCTTATCGTAGGCTCCCAGGCTCGCCTCAACAAACTGGACCAAAGGTACCAATCCTTTACAATTGATGGCAACATCATAAAAGTCTCCAAAGAGGTTAAAACATTAGGTGTATACCTCCATTCTACCCTATCACTAAAGAAACAAATAAACTCTACCACCTCAGCTACCTCATACACCAATAAATTGATCAATGCCTGTAGGCCTTTTCTCTCCACCTCTAGCTGCCTCACCCTATCTAGAGCGCTGATATTGTCTAAATTAGACTATTACAACACACTCTACTTAGGCACTGCCACTAAAAACTTGAACAGACTCCAGATCCTGCAAAATAATGCACTAAGATGTGCCCTCAACCTCCCGCGCAAGGCACACATATCCACGGTTAGAAAAGAAGTCCACTGGCTCCCGATCCGTGACAGAATTAAGCTAAGAATACTGGTCATCACCCACAAGTGCCTATCACATACTGCCCCACGTTACCTTTCTGACAAATTCTCTAGACACTGCCCCATTAGACCCACCAGAACACCTTACCTACACCAACTAAAGATCCCTAATTATAACCTAAAAGCAACAGGGGGCTCCAGTTTTCCAGTGCTCGCAGCACAATGTTGGAACACCCTCCCCACTACAATTAGATCGGAAGCCGCATTCTGGCCATTCAGAGCCATGGTAAAATCATGGCTACTAGCCTAAACAGCCAGACTCTCACCGACATGACCGGCTAGCTGCCGCTCTCTACCTGTAGTAATGTTTACTCCACCTACAGCCTATTCAGGACCAACCTGTAACCCGGTCCGCATTAGCCACTATAACTTTTTTTTCTTTTTTGCATATTCTCTGTACATACTTTTCTCGGTATATTCTACTCTTGTATGTAAACATTCAGAGCCTGGACTAATGTACGCTCTGTCTGTTGTACTATGATGCTCGTGTAACGATATGTAACACATGATGTACACATGATTATGCGCCCAGTTACCTGAGGGTTCGGATGCGCTTTATAAATAAACAAACTAAACTAAACTAAACTAAATACTGCTCACCTGTCTTGCTTCAGTTCTACATATATCATGTGCTACAAACAGGATTCCCAATATGGATGGTTCAAGAAAGACAAAAGACGAGGACAGCTAACCACTCTTATGCCTTATTGTCTATGCACAAGATCCCCTCATGTACTAAATGCTTTCTTATTGTCACCCTGCTCAGCTCCTGTGTCGGTGGTCCAGATTGGTAAAGAAAAGGGTTGCAAACAATAGGTCACCCCTGCCCTGTTTAGTCATACACCCTCCTGTTGCTGTCAGGGGTGAGGCTAATAAATTGGCAGCGATGGACACATTCTATGGTTCTTAAGGACGCTCTCCTGCATCAAAAATAAACAACCTGGAAATGATGGCCACTGCAGCCACCCCAGCTGCAATGCCTCAATAAGTTAGATCCAGGACATGCACTTCCAGTGGGGAATAGAATCTCCTGGGAAGGGGAAGCTTCTGGGTTGAATGTGGCTGGTAGGCGGTTGTTTCATGGGAAATATATATGCACATAGTTAACTTCAGAGCCTGAGACATATGTCCATTTTACAATACAGACAGAAACTAGACGGTCCAATGTATTTTGGCAGCAGTAGAGTAGACGTCAGTGACTGTTCATGTAGATTTTCTGTAAAAGTGGACTATGTTGAAGATGTGGTGAACTTAGAGTTAGAAGTGAGAAAGCTAACTATATACAGAAAGGTCTACAAGGGTTGGAGGTAGTGTTCAATGAACAGCAGAGTGCCTTTGGGACAGTGCATCCTACTGCCACTCTGAGCACTGTGGGACATATAGTATGTGCAGTTAGTAAAGGGGTGTCTGATCAACCTTACATCACCAGTACCATGTGTATAACTGTCTTTTCCTACTTTTGGAAGGCATTGTTTTCTGCTGCCACAGATGTTGTAACAGGGAAGGATCGGTCATATTAAACACAGAGGGTCTCCTCCCCTTGACTCGATCCCCAAGATATTGACCTCCTTCTCACTTTCAGAAATACATAGGGAGACACATGCCTTGCACAAAGAACTGGAATTACTTACAAGAAAAAGAAAACGTGCTTATTAATAAAACATATCTTTCATTAGAAATACACAGGTACAAAATATACACTGGAAGTTAATTGCCCTCTCTTCTGTGAGCAGAAATGCATAAAGGGGTTGGAGAACCGACACCCATTATCAGAGGGGGATGGTACCAGAAATTGCTGATTTGATCATGCAGCCCAGTGGTATCCAAGAAAGGTGGAAACACAGAACACACTCTTTAAACAATGCAATGTGATCATTTGTTGTTGGGAGGCGGGATCAACATGCTGGAAGGCTTAGGCAGAACATCACAAAGATAACGGGGTCAAGTTTTTAGGAGGGTATAAAGGGAGCAGCGGTGGGTGGCGGAGAGGGTTATGGGGGTTTAGGTTAAGATGGGATGTTCATCATTTATCTTGCAAGATATTAATAGCTCAATAAAACATTGACCTGTTCATCTAAACAGAATTATAATAATTATTTTCCATAGCACGTTCATACATCTAAGGTAATCAGTGTGACGAATGAAACACAGCCCAGGTAAGTGAAGCTTCTTATTACCCCTTCCGCAGGCATAAATATGTTAGCTGTCTAGGGTATTATGGACTTCGAATTGGAAGGCTCTGAACGATTTCTGATGACACTGTTGGTACAGAATGACAGTCCTACTTAAAGAGTAGTTTCCCATTATCTCACTAATGTAATGGGTTATTTGTAACATGCTTGATACCCAGAAGTTTCTAAGGGCAGACTCGGGATCGACCCTCTGTTACTCAGCGTCGTCTTGCTTCCAAGGCGAGCGTGTTGCCCCTGAACTATTCTCCAGAGACACTACCCTGTGAACTCAAGAACTCACAGTTTCTAATGTCACTTACACATTATTTCAAAACCCTCTCTCTCATGCTCTAAATATCCAATATTTCTTGGATCTCACCATGATAACATCACAGCAGTCATGGTTCATAGCAGGATTCAAGCATGATTTCACGGGACACAAGTTATCTATCTTAAATCTCTCCATAGGCACAGCTAAGTTTTCCTTACCCCTCTCAGAATTTCAGATAACCTCCCTCTTTCCTAGGTGTTCAAAGACTAATGGTATCCGGTTAACACAGCAAACAGGGTTGGTTTGTGCAAGAAGGAGAAGAAACTTAACAGGGAACATGTGGGATAGGGCCAATCACTTGCGACCACGTGGAACAGCCATTTATAAGGGGCTAGGTTAGGTAAATTCGAAATAGCAGAGAGGATTTTTTCTTCTACGCTTCTAATAGTGATATGCTGGTCTTATATAGCGCTTCATGCCCTACATGATTGATCAGCCACAGGATGAAAGGCACAGTCAGCCCCAACACAGGGTTCGAGCTTGTGAAGTGCAGTCAGCTTTCATATCAGACACTTTACACATGGAGCATTGCATCCTTGGCAATTGTCATCCAAGCATGTACTCTTCTGGTTGCAAAATAACCAACTTCAATGACATGCATGTGCGTAAAGTCAGAGGGATCATCTTGCATCAACTCACATATTGTGATATTACAGTCTTACTCATTGGTCTGCCCCACACTCCGAAGGGTGATATGCAGGTTATGTGATGGAGTTGTGGTGGTGGTGGTTACCCCAAGATATCTCACAATTATTCACTTTTTTATACTTTTGATAGATGAAATGTTGAGCCACCCAGATTCAAACCTGTGGTCATTTCTGTGCTGCTGGTGCATTCATTTCCTAGAATATCTTCATACAGAACTCAATGTGCTGATTATCATCTTGATGTCATTCCCAGATGCTCATCACTTCCTCTTCTTAACCTGCCCTTATTTACTCCTCCCGATGCCCCGCATCTTGTCTCCTTAGGTTAATGTATTGCTTTAAAGCAGATGGGCAAATTCCGACTATAGGAGAACTTTGCAGAATCCTGAGAAGCTACACAAACCTCACTGGGAGATGGGCAAAGACCTGAAAAAACTCTTTTAATATATCAGCAGCAGTTTGCAAACAGGGACGTCAATTAACCAAAATGCCTGGGGTAGTGGAAATAACACCACAAGCCACATGGCATCCGAGGAAGTGACATCACATGAACTTTGACTCCAACCATGTCATGCGAAGTAAGGCCACATTACATTTCACGCTCATGTTGCACCAAGAAGTGACATACCTAAAGTAAAAAGAAAAGTGCATTAGGCCTTACCTGGTTACTAAGTCAAATGCCATGACCATGTTAGCCAGGTGAATACTGTAGCTTTTGGTTTAAATAAACAGTACACAAATAAGCACAGGATCGTTCAAAGAGGATTCCTACGTTAGGCTTTCCTCCTTGGGCGGCACTATTACTGAGTTTACTCCTGCCTGGCATGTGAACACAGCCTCCTAGGGAATGTGTGGGTGTTACATGGATTAAAATGTTGTCTGCCTTCATATCCTTTTGCAGCTTGTTGTATAAAATAAAATCAAGAAACATATCTGACATATCAAAGATGACACTTTTTTATCAAAGTATATTGCCCGTGGAAGGGACCCTTGTGAGCTAGCAGATAAACATGAGTAACATGTCTGCAAAACGTTATGTTTTTTAAACACTGCACTATTGCCTGTAGTATTCTTTCTCACACTACTCATACTCTACTTTCTGTCCATGATCATCAATTGCCCTGCCCACATACCCTACATCTCTCTTTCTGCACCATTATCTTCCCATTTGCTTCTGTCTCACACCTCCCTCTCTCCCGGGGCCCACACTTTTTTCTCACTATAACCCACTCTTATTTAACTCCACTCTAACTCCACCACTCATCTCTCCCCACCTCTCTCCACTGGGCTGCATCACCCCCCCTACGCATTACTCTCACGAGCACAGTGAAGCGCACCACCCATTCCCTATCCACCTCTCTGCACCTCTCTCCAACTGGGCTACATCACCCCCCTACTCATTACTCTCACAGACACAGTGAAGTGTCCCACTCATTACCATCCCACCTCTCTCCACCTCTCTGCAACTGGGCGGCATCACCCCTACTCATTACTCTCACGAGCACAGTGAAGTGCACCACCCATTCCCTATCCACCTCTCTGCAACTGGGCTGCATCACCCCTACTCATTACTCTCACGAGCACAGTGAAGTGCACCACCCATTCCCTATCCACCTCTCTGCACCTCTCTCCAACTGGGCTACATCACCCCCCTACTCATTACTCTCACAGACACAGTGAAGTGTCCCACTCATTACCATCCCACCTCTCTCCACCTCTCTGCAACTGGGCTGCATCACCCCTACTCATTACTCTCACGAGCACAGTGAAGTGCACCACCCATTCCATATCCACCTCTCTCCCACTGGACTGCATCACCCGCCTACTCATTACTCTCATAGGAACAGTGAAGTGCACCATCCATTCCCAATCCACCTCTGTGCCAATGCAGAATGCTTCCTTCCTCTAAGCACCGGTCATCTCTCCTTATTATCGGCCTCACATGCACAATACCCCAATGTGTCCTTGTGAACCTTTCTCTCATGGCCCCAATGACCCCTTGCATCTCTTTACCAGTGTTGACCCACTATTAACTAAACCACTCTCTCCCCATTCACCTCTCTCTGACTATTTCCCCCCTGTGTTCAGCTCACACGCGCAATATTCCGTTCTCTCCACAGACACCTCTCTCAACTTCTGTGTCCAATGCTACTCTTTCCTCTCGGTCCCTGTCGCTCAAACCCACTAAACTACTCTCCCCATCCAGCTTTCTCATACTTGATGGGGAGAGTAGCTTTGGCAACTTTGATTCTCCCGGCATTCCTCTTACATGGACATTGTACCACGCTGCAAACAACTCTGCTGTTGCAAGACAGCAGGTGCATGGACCTTGCTTGCTGTCTCCTCTGCTGAGCTTTCATTCTGAACTCAGTGTCAGTGTTAGTAACTCAGCTCTGCTTTGCACTTTGTGCTTGGCCCAGGCTGAGGGGAGAGGCACTGGGCCAAGCTGTTTGTAGACTGTGTTGTGAATGTGCACAAATATGCATAGATGTACCTGGCTTTGTGAGATATTTTGTCTTATTGGGGTAAATTTGGGGTTTGGCTGTATTTTCTTACCGTAAACATATTGGCGGTAATTTGGTGGTAAATTAGTCTTACATTTAGATTGGGTTTGGCCTCATGTTATTGTAGTGACCATACCTTGTTAGCTTATATTTGTAGTAATTTGAGTGGTGTATTGTTTTGCGGTATTTAGTGATGAGCATGGTTTTCTTCCTTATATTATAACCCCATCCTAAAACAAAACCTTCCTTTCTATTAGAATACCTACCAGTGGTCTATAGAGAGCCTTGGACATATCTACTGTTATAACCCAATAATTGTATTCAGAGCACCATCTACAGTTTGTGGCTGGTATCACTGGCTTATCTACATCCAGTAATCTATGTGCCGTTATGTATTACTGGCTCATGGGCATCCAGTAATCTATATATTATATCAGATTCCTTCCAATCAGCATGCAAGGAAGGCACACACTCACACACAAACCTTTGCTTATTTGTTAACTTGGCAAATGCACTACTGCACTAATATGAGCCTCCCCTTTAGACCTTGTCTACTGAAAAAGATACACATATACATGAATGACACAAACCCACATTTGTTTTCATAGGTACTTATATTGAATTACAATAATATGTCATCAAGTCTTACCATGGCTATTTACAGCAGCCTCTGGAATACAACAGAAAGCAACACAGAATAAACATGTCTATTTGAAGCATGGATTAATATTCCCACATTCTGAAAATGACAAAATAACATGCAGTGGTTTTCTAACCTTTCTACGCTGTCCAAACATATGGCATTCAAATGATCCTCAATTTGGCACAAGTCTCATCAAGATTAGCACTCCTTTGAAGTTATCAGCACAACCTCGCTCCACCGGCAAAGGCAGGCTCAGTCAGTGCGGAATGCTTCTGTAAATCTTGTGTGTGTGGGGAGCGCCAGCAAGATATCTTCTCTAAGCCTGCGCTCTGCAGCCCATTGGCACTCCATCTGTCTTCACAGCCCATTCTCCACTAACCCCTCTCCGCAACCTTTGCCATCAGCCAAGCTCGGATCCTTCCCATTTTTACGTGGCATGTCTGCAGACACTTTCTTCCAATCAGGTCAAAAGAATGTTTACTGTGCCACCCTTCATTTTTAGAACAATGAAATCCTTGATCTCTGAGCATTTGTTTCAATTTATTTCCTGCTGTGCATACGTTCCCTCTGCTCTCCACAAGCTAACACAGAAGAAGAAAAATAAATATGCCATTGTGCATTTAAAAAGGAATTACAGCAGTGCCACCAAAACATGTATTTTCACCTCATTTTGCACATGAGACTACATTATAAGGTTATGGAGGTTAGAATTAGTATTTATCAATGTTAATTGAGTTAGTCAGTTATATGAATAATGTAGTCTTCCATGCATGAGGCATCCAAAAAAAAAAAGAATGGTGCACTTCATTATTTGATCTGGCAGCACTAAGCTTTTCTATGCGTGCATTTCTCTCTGCAGTTTCAAGTTGGGCTTGGCTTTGTTGTAAATCCTGTATTTTGCATGCCACCAACAACACCTTTACATGTCATACTTGCAAAAATCTCTCTCTATATATATATGTGCCATATTACCGCTGGCAACAAAGTGCCACTACATTTTGTAATAATAAATGTCATTACATTTTGGTAAAATATATATGTTCTTACAGATAGACTTGCCCTCCAACATATCTTACTAAACCCTTGTGATGTTACTATACCTAGGATGCGCTGACAAGCCGCTTATCTAGGGTTAGGGTGATAGGGAGAAGAAACTTGCCCTATCTCACACTATTCATCAAAAGTTTTTTTCACAAATTACACAAAAATCAACAATGTGTGTCAGATACAGAGTTGATTAATGTTTTTATCTTTAATCTTATTCTCAGCTCAGTATTGTCACGCCTAAAGAGGTTCAAAAAAAGGGAAAACACTTTTTTAATATTTTGGTTTAATTAAAAAGACCAAAAATTGGGTATTTCTCAAAAAAGAGAAAGGAAAAATCAAAGGACTGTCCTTTCTAATCAGCTTATTTGTGAATGCACAGCTGTTCTGACTGCTTTTGCGCTTGCACCCAATCTGATCGATCTAGTCCATCTGTTATATCCACTTGTGCGTTCCTTCCGCTCATCCACGGTATCTGTTCTGTCTACTCCATCTATTACATCCACTCCATATGTTCCATCCACTCCATCTGTTCCATCCACTCCATCCGTTCCATCCACTCATCGGTTCCATCTAGTCCATCTGTTCTATCCACTCATCTGTTCCATCCATTCAATCCACTCCATCCATTCCATCCACTCTGTCTGTTCCATCTGCTCATCCGTTCCATCCGCTCCATCCGTTCCATCCGCTCCATTCACTCCATTCGTTCCGTTCACTCAATCCGTTCCATCTACTCCATCCATTCCATCCACTCCATCCACTCCATTTGTTCGATCTAGTCTATCTGTTCTATCCTCTCATCCGTTACAATCTATCTGTCCACTCTATCTGTTCTGTCCGCTCCATCCGTTCCGTCCACTCCATCCATCCACTCCATCGTTCCGTCCACTCCATCCATTCTGTCCACTCCATCCTTTCTGTCCACTCCATCCAGTCATCTGTTCCATCCGCTCCGTCCGTTCCATCCCCACCGTCTGTTCCATCCACACCATCCACTCCATCCACTCTATCCACTCCATCTGTGCTATACACTCCATCCGTTCCATCTACTCCATGTGTTCCATCCAGTCCATCAGTTCCATCCAGTCCATCCTTTCCATCCACTCCATCCGTTCCCTCATTCCATCCGTTCCATTGACTCTGCATGTTTCATCCGTTCTATCCATTACATCCACTGCATCCGTTCCATCCACATCATCCGTTCCATGCACTTCATCCGTTCCATCCACTGCATCCGTTCTATCCACTTCATCCATTCTATCCACTTCATCCCATTCACTCCAGCTAGTACGGGCACTCTATTCCATCTGTTTTGTCTGCTCATCCGTTCGTTCTGACCAGTTGACTCAGTCCAACCAGCTCTCCGTTCCATCCGTTCCATTCACTCTATCTGTTCCATTCACTCTATCCGTTCTATCCACTCCATCCGTTCTATCCATTCCATCTGTTCAATCTACTCCCTCGGTTCAGATCATTCATCCTTTCCTTCCATTGTATTCCTTTATCCACTTTATCCATCCACTCCATCCTTTCTACGCATTCGATCTACTTTCCGTTTCGTCTACTTCATTTGTTCATTACATTTCATCCGTTCCCACCACGTCTTCCGTTCCCACCACTTCTTCCGTTCCAACTACTTCTTCCATTCCATTTGCTTTATTCCAGTTCATCCGCCTCATTCCAGTTCATCCACTTCTTCTATTCCATCCACTTCTTCCGTTCCATCCACTTCTTCTCTTCCATCCACTTCCTCTGTACCAGCCACTTCTTCCGTTCCATCCACTTATTTCCGTTCCATCCACTTCTTTGGTTCTTCCGTTCCATCCACTTCATCCGTTCCAACCACTTCATCCATTTCATCCACTCAATCCGTTTCATCCACTTCATCCGTTTCATCCACTTCATCCGTTTCATCCACTTCAACCGTTTCATCCACTTCATCGGTTCCATCCACTTCAACCGTTCCATCCACTTTATTCGTTCTACTCAGTTTATCTGTTTTATTTACACTGGTCGTTTTGGTTTTCTGTTTGATAGGTCCGGTATCTATGCAGGATTGATATATTTGTACAACAACCATGGGTTTCTGTTTATGTGGTTGATTTATCGTGTTTGTGCTAAGAGTCGATTTTTAAGGGAACAGCCACATTTTCATTTGTTTGCGGAAAGACATGAGGTCTTCGGTGAGTCGAATGTTGGGTGGAGAATGATGATCCACCTAACTTGACTGAGTTGGTGTTTGGTATCACTAAGAGGTAGGCAAAGTTTGATCTTAAAGAGTGCAGTGGGTGGTAGGGTTTTAGCTTGTCCTGAAGACATTGAGGTCTGATTTTGTGCATTGCTTGGTGAGAGATGCATAAGGTTTTGAAGGTCACCCTTCGTCCAACTGGGAGCCAGTGGAGAGTTTTGAGAGCTGGGGAGGTGTGCTCTCTAGGGTCAAGTGCTAGTAGCAGTTTGGCTGCAGCATTTTGTGCTCTTTGTAGTTTACTCAGGTGGTATACTTGGACTCCGAGGTAGAGGGGTTTAAAATAGTCCAGTCTTGACATTACAATTGATTGGACAGCGGCGAGTCTATTGGGTAAGGAGAGGTATGGAAAAATGTGTCTAAGAATTTTGAGATGGTAGTGGCAGGATTTAGAGACGTTGTTGACTTGGTGCGAGAGGGTTAGGTCAGAGTTGAAAATGCATCCAAGCTTTTTAACTGAAGTTGAGGCTGTCGGGGGATTTCCCATGGATGATGACCAGGGAAGAGGGTGCGGAAATAGTTTGGTGTTGCCACACACCATGATGTCAGTTTTGGTGGGGTTTAGAAGGAGGTGGCTTGTGGTCATCCAGTGATTAATGTCAAGGAGGCAGGCAGCGAGGTCCGGCTGGCAGCTGGTTTTTGAGTTAAGGTGTTTTAGGATTAGTTGGCATAGTTATAGCACAGGATATTGTGCGAGTGGATTATTTGTGGGAGGGTGGACATATAGAGGTTGAAGAGGAGGGCTGATAGTCACGCTCCTTGTGGCACTCCGGTATTGACTGGTTGGGTGACGGAAGCAAAAGGGGAGATGAGGGTTATTTGGTTCCTATTGTTGAGGAAGGATGCTATCCACTTGAGAGCATTTCCACAGATTCCTAGGGAGTGGAGGCGGTCGAGGAGGATTGAGTGGTTGATTGTGTCAAGGGTGGCGGATAGGTCAAGAAGGATTAGTGCAGCGCATCCTGCAGAGTCTGCAGTGTTTTTAAAGTCATCCCAGATTGAGGTCAGGGTTGTTTTGGTTCTGTGTCGGGGTCTGAAACCAGATTGAGCAGGTTCTAGGAGATTATTAGGTTTGACAGAGGCATTTAGTTGGGAGTAAGCTGTTCGATCAATGAGTTTAGCAAGGAACCTGGTGTTTGAGATGGGGCAGTAGTTTTTGGGGTTGAGAGGGTCGAGGGAAGGTTTCTTTAGAAGAGGCTTGACATTAGCAGTTTGGAATGTGTCGGGAAAGATTCCCGAGGAGAGGGAGTCGTTTATGATGGTTCTCGCATATTCTCCTGCGCAGGTAGATGTGAATATTTCATTCAGGGTTGAGGCAGGGCAGGGGTCTAGCGGGGAGCCGAATGGTTCCCGAGCGGACAGAAGTTTGAGAAATTTGTCTGTTGATATTGGTGTGAACGAGTCGAAGGTCGGGTGGGTTGGAGTTGCAGGCAGTGGGTTGGCAGATAAGGGTTATTAAGATAGGATTAAGTGGTGGCTGCAAGAGGGTCAATTCGTTGGTTAGAGAATTTGTTCTTTCGAGAGCAGTGGTGTAGAAGTGGAAGGAGAGTGAGTCGCAGAGTGACTGAGATGGGGTTGATTGGGTGGTGGTACATGATGGTTTGGTGAATTCAGAGATGATTTTGTGGAGTTCCTTGCTGGGATTTTTACAGTTGAGGATTCGAGAGTTGTAATGGGCTTTTTTTGCTTTCCGGATTTCGGCTTTGTAGTGGCGAGGGTGCTGGGCCAAGGTCGATCTGCTCAGGGTGATTTTATCTTACCGCCATTTGCGTTGAGGGATGTATATAGTTGTTTTGCAGTCTTCAGATTTGGTGTAAACCATCTTGGAAAATGGCCCTGGTGGGCAGATGTTTGGCAAGTGGGTGTGAGTGTGATTAATGAGGTGTTGAGCCATGAGTCAAAGGCGTCAGTGGATAAGTCTACATTGCGTGGGAGGTAGGGGGAGGAGACCGAAAGAGCGCATTGGCTAGGTTGGGAATGATTTCTTGTTTATTCCAGCATTTTCATAGTGTAGGAGGTTCTGGTTTGGGTACGGGAGGGGGGTGGGTGAGTGGATTTTGAAGGGGACAATGAAGTGTTCAGAACAGATGATAGGTGTTGGGGGGTTTAGGTGTATCTGGTCGTGGGAGCTGAAGATGGCATCTAGGGTGTGTCCTTTATAGTGAGTTGGGCCGTTTATGTGAGGGTGGAGGTTAATCGCATCTAGGGAGTCGGCCAGCGAGTGGGTCATAGGGTTGGTTGGGATATCAAGCCAGATATTGAAATCTCCTAGAAGAGTGAGGGTGGGATGATTTAATTGGATGGTGGCTATTGAATCACAGAGGTTACTTGAGAATTGTCTGTCGTAGCCAGGTGGTAGGTATATGATGAGGAAACTGTGGGAGAACGTTGGGGGGATGGATAGTTTGACGAGAGCAGTTTGCAGGAAGGGATGGTTGGCTGGCCTTCGATGATTGAGGCGAAGAAGTGTGACTTGAAGGCGATCGCTACTCCTCCTCCTCTAAAGGGTCGGTTGAGTGGGATGAGGGAGTAGTCAGGGGAGAAGGCTTCGTTGGCGATAGGGCCAAAGTCGTTGGGGAAACAGGTTTCCATGATAAAACCTCAGTCTGGTTTGTCTGAGGTGAGGAGGTGAAAGATGCTGTGTCTGTTTCTTGCTACAGATCGGGCATTAAAAAGGATGCATCTTACTTCGGTACAAGAGGATGATATGGGGGTTGCAGAGGTGGGGGACGGGGGAGTGGGGGAGCTGGCAGGAGGGGTGGAGGGTGTTTGGTGCATGCAGGGGGGTGAGGGAAGAGGGTGGAAACTGGGGTGTGAGAGGGGGGATGGTCGATGGTTAGATGGGAAGAGTAGGCGGGTGTTCCAGGTGGTGGGTGTGGGGTGGTAGGGTTGGACGGGTGTGTGAGGTTTGTTGGGTTTGGGAAAATGGACTGGAATGAATGGTGTAGGGGGTTAGGATTCCTAGTTGTGGTTGGTGAGAATTCAAGGGAGAGGGGTTTAAGGCAGGGTGAGGAGGGGGAGTGGGGTGGTGATAATCATGAATGGGAGAGTGAGGTGGTGGGTCGAGACAGGAGTGGCAAGCAGTAATGAGAGATTGAGGGAGACCAGCTACGTTTCCTTTTCAGGGTTTTTGATGCGTTGGTTTGTGAGAGAGGGTAGGGGGGTCGGAGGGTGAAAGGGATGCAGTTACTGTTCTTGCTAGGGCGATACGTGCAGTTTTTAGAGAGGGGAAGGAGTGGGGTCGGAGGAGGATGTTTGGGGGGGTTGATGAGAGGAAGGTGGAGGGGGTGGTGGCGGGGCTGGGTGTGCCTGGGAGGCTGGGTGGTCCGTTAGTCGGAGGGGGCGGGGGTGCATGAATACTGATAGAGGACGAGTGGGTTGAGGGGATGGGAGGAACAGGGTTTTTAGGATGATCGGCTCGCCATCGGGCTCCTCTGGCTTGGTGGTTGGATAGGGGTTGGGGATGGCGCGTGGTGGAGGGCGGGGTGGATTGGAATTGGATGGTTCTTCTGGTATGAAGGTTGGACAGCGAGTGGGCTGGGAATGTGGCGTCGGGTAGTTTGGTTTGGGATGGGTTGGTTCTATTGTCATGGGAGATGAATAGGGAGTGGGCTAAGGATGTGGTGGAGGGCGGTATGGTTTGGGGAGTGGGGGGAGGTGAAGTAGGGCGAGGGGGAATGGAGGCGGGTGCGAGTGGGTCACTTTCGGCAGGCCTTGGTGGGCCGGGTGGACTCATGGCGTGGCTAAGGGGATGGGATGATTTTGTTCACACTTTCTAAGCTCAACTATACCACAGTTAGGGACACTTTCAAATTCAGCTGTAGCACAGAATGATATTGTTTACATTTCTTAAATTCAATTATACCACAGGAAGATATTATTCTCACATTCGAGGATCAACTCTACTAAGAGGAAGATTTTATTCACACCTTTTAAGTACAACCATAGGGTGAGGTTGTTCACAGTTTCCAAGTTCAACTATACAACAGGATGAATTTGTTCGTATTTTTTAAGTCCAACTTTACCACAGGATGATGTTAGTTCACAATTTCTAAGTACAGCTATACCATATTGGATGCAAAGGAATGAGCTATTTTGGCCATTCGTTGCTTTCGGATGTGCTATTATTTCAGAAACCCTAGCTTGTAAGACCAGGCTTCATAATGTTATTTTGAAATCGCTGTACTCAATTTTGTAAAATTGTTTATTCAACTCCTGCTGGTCTGTATAGATTCTGCACTGAAAATTGTTCTGGGTATGGAGTCCTCATTGAGTAACGCCCATTCGGCATCAACGGATCAGAGCTGTGATTGTGCATGCTGCCTGGGAACAGCCACCTTGTCACTGTTTGGTCACATGCCTTGCACACTGGTACAACTACAGATTTTAAACAATATTATGTATTACAATGGTATTCAGTCATATTATTGTTCTGAAAAACTTAAATTTCAATGCACAAATGGGAAAGGGAGTAGGTGCTTGGGCCTCTTTTGTAGTCGTCGGTGAGACGAACCTGTACCATGCCACGGCAGTAAACCATGTTGGCTGTTGGGCATGGAGAAATCGATCGCTTAGTGTGTATGTGTGTAATCGCAGGGGATATTTTCTGAACAATCCATAATTATACTCGCTGGTTTCTGGTGTAATAAATTGTCCGTGTACAACACGGTGAGCAGTACTTTTAAGTGACATGCAAAATTGATTAGGGCGGCTTGTTTAGGGGGCGTGATCTTACGAGTAGCAGGCAGCCTAGGTAAGTTCTACTTTGTCCTTTTTGGTGGTGCTGACCCACACAGCGCATCCTGGAGAGGCAGCGATTATCATCCTCTCACCCAGCTATCTGCATCTATGCAACTGAAAGATGTTGGCACTGCCACAGGAAACTGTTCCTCCTGACAAATAACATACACATTCTCTCTCTCTGTATATAATGTATCCTTTGCCTTTTTCTGAATTGTTTTTGACTCACTCATGTATGTACCAAGCAAAACCTCCTGTAACAGTGCCACGATGCCTCAGGGCCACCGCGCACTATACACATTTAAATAAATAAATAGGCTCTGCCCACCTTGCTCCCACCACTGTCCCATTGCTCTTCCCACTCTGCTCCCACCACAGCCCCTGGGCTCCGCCCAACCCGCACAGTCTCAGGGCTGCCACCTGCCCCTTCCTCCTACCCCACTCCCTGCATAATCCCTGGGCTCTCACTATCCCACACATTTCTTAGTCCCAGTGCTCCCCCGCCCTGCTCTGAGGCATTCCTAGGGCTCACCCAACACTACACACCCATGCCCCATGCATAGTTCCAGGGCTCCCCCACCCCACTCCCTGCACAGTTCCACGGCTCCCCCACCCCACTCCCTGCATAGTTCCAGGGCTCCCCCACCCCACTCCCTGCATAGTTCCAGGGCTCCCCCACCCCACTCCCTGCACAGTTCCAGGGCTCCCCCACCCCACTCCCTGCATAGTTCCAGGGCTCCCCCACCCCACTCCCTGCACAGTTCCAGGGCTCCCCCACCCCACTCCCTGCATAGTTCCAGGGCTCCCCCACCCCACTCCCTGCATAGTTCCTGGGCTCCCCTTACACCACTCCCTGCATAATATGTTAACAGTTTCTCACTCAATTACTATAAACTTCTTTCAATTTTGTAACCATTGAGATGGCTGCCTGACCCTGCTTAATGAATAGCCGTACGTTGCATCTAAGTTCTCTTTTTCATATAGAACCCTGGTTTTAAATGTGTGGAAATGATTGCTCGTAGTAGGGCCCATGTTAAGTTTCCTAATTGGCACTAAGCCCCTTAGCAGATTTTTCAACAAGGATACAACCTCGAAATGCAACATCTCAGCAAACGTTCCTTCATTGTATTGCTCATTTCTTTTAGTATTGTACCTCATGGATATGGAAGAGCTCCAAATAACAGCTTGGTCTCTCCCCCTAATTTCCAAATATAAATGTTTTATCTTCCTGTTGTCAGTGATGGAGTTCAAGGCCATTATCAGAACAACCTGCCATTGATCACCGCCTTCCTGTGATGTCACCTTAAATTCTCTACACTTAGGAAAGAGATAGTGGGACATTTTGTGGGTATGTCGCCTATTTGATTACCGTTTAGGATTGTCATGCCCGACTCATCCAAGTTAGACTGCCATCTTTTCTATTTGGATCACTCCCATTTTTTGCAGCCCTCCAACTCCATGGCATAGAGAGAAAGGCCACTCATGGATTAAGCATGTTTCCTGCTCTGTTGATCAGTTCCTCTTTTCTTCCCAGCTCAATATTGCGATTTTGTTTGTAGCGACCATTACCCCATTTCATTTACCCTACATGTACCACCATACAGTTGGGATATTGCACCTCTGCTTACATCTTTGGTTCCTGATAGAAGGGGCATATCAGTTAGCTGGAATACTGCGTCATGTACTAAATGTATTAAGTAAATTAAGACCTTTTTGTGGAATGTTGTAAATGCAATTCTTTTGATTGTTAGGTTTAATGTGACACGTTTGCCATATTTAAATAGCATATCTGGGAAGGGGTCAGTTGTGGCCCCAAAGAAACACCTACACAAGTATGACAGGTGTGCAGTGGGGGCCAACAGCACCAAAAGAAAAGTGCTTGGAGATCTGCGAAATTTGTATTTTGCAACATGTAGAATTATGAGTCGGTGTATACATCAAAAGTATAGAAATGATATAAAGACATTATGATTCCATCTTCATCTGCTAATTGGATGTAATAGTGCTAGATGTTGGGCGTTGTGTAATAACATTTTAAATTAAAATTGAAAACAAGATACTTGTACTATAAAAGGGGGAGTGTTGGTGAAATATTATTTAAATAAGATCCAGCATTGTGGTCAAGTAGTCTGTTTTCTCTTTTTACTGAAATTTTGGAAGCTCTTGTTCTTACTGCATCTTGGCATAAATCCCACAGAATCCCTATATTCAAAAAGCACCGGAAAAACCAACAGTCGGGTATTTGTGTGTAGGCATGGGATAGGCAGTTGAAAGGCACTACCATACTCTTACTACCGGGCATTAAGATGGCAACTGCTGGAAAATGGTGTTAGTACCTGGGCATAGGAAAGCAGTACATATACAAAAGTCTAAATTGTTGGCTTTGTTAATGATTGTTTTAACCAGGAGCCCAGTGCAAGCAACAGATATAAATTAAGAATAAGAAACCACACACAAAAAGTAAATATTCTGCATGGAAGCACAGGACAATTCCAACAGATGACAAGTCATAGAAAGCACACAATAACAGTGCAGTGGAACACCCTACCACACACTTGTAAGCTGTCCACTTCCAATGAAAAGGCACAAGGCCTTGCTTAACAAAACATGTTGTCATCACCTCAGACACATTCATCTACAACATGGCAGGTGTTGTCAACTATTACCATAATGCAGGGACAGACCTACACAGGACTCCTTCATTTGGAAGGCTGTATATCCCAGTGTTCCCCCAAGGAGCCATCCAGCTTCTACTCCCAAGGCGCAATGTTCTAACAACCGTGGCAGAATACATCGGGTTCCCCCCTCAACCCACTCCTAGCTCCACCACTGCTGTCATTGTTTGACTATACGTTAATCATGTATGGCTCTAGTGGTTCTACGTAAGGGCACTGCAAGTAAACACATTACGGGCAAGTAAAACACTGTTTTGAAAAGAAAGCTAAGCAAGCAAAGGGTGTGTAAAAAAGTGCCTGTGGTCTTCAAAGGCACACGCTAGGTACAGCACACAGCTTCATGGGACGGTTGCAGGTAGGTATTAAGACTCATTGGAGAACAACAACACCCTGACGGGCTCGAGAAAACCCTTGACAGAAAAACAAACTGCCCTCAAGGGTGTCAGTGGAGCGGGACACAAATGTGATATGAAAAGTGACAAGGTTGCCATGCAGGCCACAGTGAAGTACACAAGAGGTCATTACTATCAAACACCAACAATTTGGTGGGTAAAAAAGCAAGAAAGAAAACCCTATCTGTGATGCATGGTCCTTTCAGCCAATACACAGCGCCATCTAGTAGGCATCACTGTAAGTTCACCTCCAAAACAGTCAAACCACATTGAATCTTTGGTATGCAAATTAGCTGAACCTGTGCCAGGATGATCCCCCAATAAGGGTGAAACGTAAAAGAGGTTTGTTTGTTGCATCTTTGAGGTATCGGTCTTGGGTTGACAAAGCCATGTATAAAATAGCAGAGCCCTATACAACCGTGATCATTTTGGGATTGGAGCAACCATGCTTTTTAGTTAATATGTAGACCCATGATTCATTGCTATGTGGCTCATCTGGAGGTGAGCTTCATGACCGCTGGGTGGCGCTGTGCATGTCTAAGCTGAAAGTACCTACTCACCACCATCAAGCAGTCAAACATGCATTGCAAAGGGTGCAGAGAACGCCACATGTTCAACATGTGAGGTCGCCATGCAACAGAATGATATATGTAGAACAATAATCCCAACAGGTATGGCAGTTGAGACAAATCACCAAGGTTGGCACATAAACATGGCATGCAGAGCTGGAATATAGAATGATCATCTAGGTTGCCACTCCATGCTCTGGAACAGAGGAACGCATCCATCCTATGGGGATGGACAGGTCATTTAAAGACAGACACGTGTAAACCAAAGTGCAGGTATAGGAGATAGTGACCCAGGAAATAACATGGTAGTCATTGGTACCAGACATCAGAGATCCTCATAGTGCCTACCGTACTGTAAATAGGTTAGTTAAGAGCTCCCCAGTTCAATGATGCAGCAACTTGCCAGAAAGCACAGCAAGCATGAGGTGGACTCCAAGTCAAAGGAACTGAATGTTGTGGCAATGGTAAACTAGACTGCAAGTTGGAAAATCCACATAAGGGCAATTCATGATGGCACTGCTAAAGGCACTAGCAGTGTACCTCAAGACTCGAGGCAAACACGTAAAAAGCAAGACACAGGGCATGTAGTTCTCACATTTTCCCAGTCCAGCAGGCTCCTTGCACCCAACTAGGTCTCCACTGCAAACGTCTGTATACTATGGTTGTTGCCCTGGTTGCCATGGCGAACATGTAGGCCGACATGTCAGATTGGCCAAACAGCACTTACGGCAGGCTTAAGTAGACCGGGTACAGCTCTGAGGTGAAGAAAGGGACACTTCATAAGCACTGTTCAAGTACTTAAACACTGGGACCACACACATCGTTTGGCTCCCAGTTTTTACTCATAGCTGTGGATACCTTTTTTGAAAAAAACACTATTGTGTCTATTCTGATGATCACTGTACTTGATGTACAACAACACTATGAGTTGCAGAATGCTATCCTGTTGCAAATTGGTATTAACACAATAGAATCACAATTTTTAAGTAAAATTTGAGAAAGTAATATTTGTGAGAGTGTTTTTTCGGATCTGCGTGATCTGCCCGCGGCAGCATTTCCCGCGACGGAAATGTTTGCATGGGAAATGCACGAACACAAAATCTTTGTACATTTCCCATGCGGACATGCAGGGGTTTCCCCCGCAACCTCCACTCACTATACTGTGTAGTATACTGAGCTGGATGTTGCGGGTGACAACCCTGCAGTCCCCGTTTCTTTTTTGGTTTTTTTCCTGTTCTGTTGGGAGAGCTCAGGGTGCACCCTGCATCCGCCGCTCATTGTAGTGAGCGGGGTGTTACGGGAGACACCCACCAGCCCCCCACAGCCTTTTCTTAAACATTTTGTTTTCATACCGACCCCACCAAAACACCTAAACACATACCACGAAAAGTTCGAAATTTTGGTAGTTGGAACTTTTCATGGTGTGTGTTTTAGGTCTTTTGGTGGGGTCGGTCATTTTTATTCGGACATTTTGTCCTATTCCATTTTTTCACGTATAACATATGTGAGTATTCCACTGTATCTTAAGTTTGTATTCTCCATTTGGTAAATATATTTTCATAAGTTTTGTTTGGCTGTTGAAAAAAACTTTGAGTGTGCATGGGACGTGAGTGTTCCACAGACCGTGGAAACGGTTTCTTTTTGTTCCATAGCTGTGATGTAGTCAGGTGCGGGGTCAGGGCTTTTTAACTTTTTCAATGGTATGTGCACCGAGTAGCTGCTCACAAGTGGGAAGTGTAATGACACAACAACATAGGTGTTTAATTCCGGCCATTAAATGTAATTTTGAAGCACAATCTTAGGCTGTCAACTTAATTTAGGATATTTAACATGCGCTTTGCAGCATGTACAAAACATGCAGGCGCCTTCATGCCATCACCTCTGGCAGAAACCTTATACCCTTGTTGCCTTTTATTCCGGTTTAGTCTACAATAGCCACTTGCTGAAGAATAGTAATTATAAGCTTTACAGTGGACATTTAGTGTTGCAGCTCCCTACTGCTTCCTGTCTCTTACCCTGCTGCTATCAACAAATTCCTTATTCTCCATTATATTTGAACCACCCCACTGGTGCCTAAGCCTAATTTCAAACTGTAGGTAAGGAGAGATGCATATCTTGACACGGCCCGGATACATCTTTAGTCGGTCTTCGGTCTGATGAGACAAAACTGGTTCTACCTGCCAATTGCCAAAATGAAACGTTTACTAAACAAAAATGTAGCTCCATGGCTGGTACACGTTGCATGTTAATGTATTGTAATCCCATGTTTTATGACTGTGTTCTTTTTTTTTTTTTTACTCAGAGTGCAACATACTTGCATCCCACGAAAGAAGGTGCAGGCACTGATACAACAGGCTTTGTTACGTTTGCTTAGTTGCATAGTCGAGCGGAATCAGAGGTGCACATGTTGGGAGAAAGTTACGGAAAGGTCAGTCTGTGTTTTAACACAGAAAACAGCTACACTGGACCAAAGTACCTGCTGAACGGCGCACCTATTCTTTTAAGCTGCCTAGGAAGCTTGCCCATAAAGGCCTGTCTGAATAGGCAGTATCCTACCGGCCAGCCCCCTCCATTAGCAAGATTAAAGCCACGGTTCAGTACGCAATAACTAATTCCTACAATCATTATTCTGTGCCACGGCTTCTTTCCAATATCTGTGTAGCTTTGGTTGGCCAAACATTCTCTCATCAGATAACGGAGTCAGGCCTGGAGCCCAGTGCATCCCTCCGTTGACACTACAGTTGTAGCGCAGGCTGCAGGAACTGGTGTACTACTGTACTACATAACCTCCCGCAGCTGAGGGCTATTACAGGCAGCTGGTCGAGAGGCAATACGAGTGAGGCACCTTGCCTGGTGTGTAATGCCTCGCTGGGGGATTTAATGCATGCTATCCTTTTTTGCCCAGTTTATTTCAACATCATAAAATCGACAACCGAATTCACAGTCTTGACTTTTTGCACTGTAGTCCTGCACTATATTTCTTACTGAATAAAAGCAGTTGTGCAATGCAAGCCGCAGAATTCTGGGGCAGAAATGGTGCTCCATCCGGATGAGGTTCTGCCCATCTCCACAGTGCAGCTGTTCGGACATGTTCAGGCACAACATACGCCCATTAGATGGAGTCTATGGGGGCAGGGAGCAGAGTGTGCCTTACCTCATTGTTGAGCTGCAGTGAAATGACAGAGAAATATCCAAACTGCATATGGAATAGTACAGATGTCTCCTGTCATGAGTGTTGGAGGTGGGAGTAAAGATTAGATACCAGCATCCACCCTGGCTCCTGTTAGGGGTGTGAGTACCAAAGAAGCCCTGGAATGCAGACATCATAGTACATAGTGAGGGAAAAAGAGCAGGCTAGGAAAAGATGTGCTCTGCAAAAATGCAGCAAGATCCACATTATGAGGAAAGGAAAAGTGAAAAGGCCAGGCTAAATGTTCAAATGAGGAGACTCACCTACGTCTGAAGAGGAAGAGGTGTGACAATCGAGCAAAGAAAAGGAACATGGGTGCCGACTTTTGATTTTCAGTACAGGCACAACATTTTTCTATTTTGTATAGCCTGATTCCTTAACCTGTAATGTTGTAAAAGTATCAAGATTTGCACCAACAGGTCGTGAACACCTTAAAGTATTTAGTTAAACCATAGAATTCTGTTACAAGGTGTCTAAAGGAGCACAGCCAAATCCTTCACATTTCATTCACTGCAAGGCTACAAACAAAGCACATTCCAAATGTAAATACAATTTATTTCAAAGGCCAATCATTGCGTGGAAATGGGTTTTCACACACAGTTACTTGCCGATTAAATTCATCCATAACAGCGCTCATGCCCCAACGTTCCATTATCTCAGAGTGACAATACACAATTGAGACGTTGTACATGTGGCATTGTGGACCTTGATTATGTCTTCCTTCTCCTCCATGGAGACAATGATCTTTCTGCTGAACATGGTGTTACTGGTACAGTCATTTGCAACCTCACAGCTTCAACAAATTCTGGCAGCAAAACATGTAGGGCCTGATTTACAAAACAAACTGCTAAGTCCACGCTAACTACTTTGCACGAGAAGGAACATTGCGTGGATAAAAAGAATAGCGCTGGGAGCTGATTCATAGAACCAAAAGCGCAAAGAAAATCATAGCGCAAAGAGAAATATCTAAACTGCATGTAGAATAGTGCAACTGCCAGTGGAGTCTGCTGTGGAAAAGAGGAGGTGTGCATCCTGGAGTTGAAGGGACCGCTGTCACAGGTTTCCCCCCTTCTCACCTGTTGCTGTTGTTGGCTGGAGCTCTTGGAAGGAGCCTTCTTGCGCACAGTCTGGGTTTAGTATAATTCCGTGTGGACGTCTTCGGAGTCCAGCGTGCGTTCGGCGTTCCAACGCCAGGAACGTTCAGTATGTCCGGGAAATCCAGGAGTTGAAGAAGAGTACTCGGAAACGGGTACACAGAAGTCCGGGAAACAGGAGGAAGGTGAACGGAAGGGAATGAAGGAGGAAGGGATAATAGGACCAGGAACCGGGAATCGAGTAGTCAGCGAGAGCAAACTACGGCAGCACACGTCTAGCCACTGCAAGCGGTAGCATTGAGAAGCGCAGGGCCGTGGGGGCGTGGCTTACTTATAGAACGTGCTACGTCCGGCACGGAAGCTGGTAAGCAACGTTCCGTGTTTGACGGCCATGTTGGTAGTAGCGCAGAGTGCAAGCCCCTATGTGCCAGGAACCAGGAAGTCCAAAAGGGACACATCCGACGATTCATGACAGCATGCCTCCTCTGAAGACCTGTCCCTCCGGGTTTGCCCGGGAGTATGAGGTGATACCTTCTAAGTAATTTGGGAGCATTCAGATTCGAAATTGGTTCCCAGGGGTGTTCACTAGGCGGGTACCCTTTCCTCTCAACCAGGTATTGTAGCTGACCACGTTTGTATCTGGAGTCACATATTCGGGACACTTCATATTCCAGTTGATCATTGATAAGTACAGGGTTAGGCCTGGGGGCCATTCGGGAAGACTGGATGTATGGCTTCAGTAGGGACGTATGAAACACTGGGTGGACCTTTTTCCAAGAGTCGGGTAGTTTGAGTCGGAAGGCCACTGGGTTTATGATTTCCTTTATGGAAAAGGGGCCATAATACCGGGGAGCCAGCTTGTTCGGCCGTAGATGTCGAGGCAGTAGTTTTGAGGATAGCCAGACCTTATCACCCATAGCATAGGATGGTTCTGGTCTTCTTTTGGAATCCGCATAATGCTTGATGTGAATTCAGGCCCTTTCCAGGTGTTCCTTGGCTTCCTTGTTCACGTTCATGAGAGTTTCAATCCAGGAGTCGACTGTGGGTACTGGTGTGGGATGTGGGAGAACGGAAGGTAGGACTGAAGGGTGGAATCCTTGACTGCAGAAGAAAGGGCTGAAAGGTGGAATCCTTGACTGCAGAAGAAAGGGCTGGTCTTGACAGCCGAGTGATCCGAATTGTTGTAGGCGAATTCAGTCAGGGTGATTAAGAGTGACCAATCGTCTTGTACCTTGGTAGTGAAGCATCGAAGATACTGCTCTAGGGTTTGGTTCACACGTTCCGTAGCTCCATTGGTCTGTGGATGATAGCCTGAGGAGAGGGTGTGCTGGATCCCTAGTATTCGGCATAAGTGTTTCCAAAACTGAGAAATGTATTGAGGCCCTCTGTCAGATATAATCTTGGAAGGGAGTCCATGAAGTCGGAATATGTGTTCCAGGAAGATTCCAGCAAGTTCTGATGAAGATGGTAGTTTGTACAGTGGTGTAAAATGAGCCATTTGAGTTAATAAATCAATGGTGACCATGATGGTCGTGTAACCCCTGGAAGGGGGTAATTCTACGATGAAGTCTGTAGCGATGACTTCCCAGGGTCTTGTTGGTAATGTAGGTTGAAGTATAAGGCCAGCCAGTCTCTGGTTATCGTGTTTATTTTGATTGCAAACTGCACAGGCTTGGACATACAGTTGAACATCAGTTTTCAATCTTGGCCACCAAAATTGTCTTTGTATTAGGCGGAGGGTGTTGGTGATACCACGATGTCCTGAGTGAAGGGTATCATGACAGAGAATTATGATTTTTTTCTGTAGTTTCTGTGCGGGGATGACCAGGCCGTTATCCTTGAACAGATACCCGTCCATTGTTCTTAGACCCCAGTGATTCTTCCCTATAAATTCCTTCCAGAGGTCAGAGGACTGGGTTTGTTTTCTGACGTCTTCCAGGAGGCTGATTGCTTGAGCTACAAAAATTGTATTGGGAAACATCTTTGGGAAGGACCGATGCTCGAGAGTTTCGTAGTCGGGACTCCGGGATAAGGCGTCAGCAATTATGTTCTGTGTTCCAGGGACATGCTGGATCTGGAATTGGTACTGGGCAAAGAAGAAGGCCCAGCGAGCCTGACGGCTATTTCTACATTCCAGGAACTGTAAAACTTGAAGATTCTGATGGTCCGTGCGGACTTGAACCGGATGTTTTGCTCCCAGAAGTAGATGACGCCACTCTGTGAAGGCTTGACGGATGGCTAACAGTTCCTTTTCCAAAACAGAATAATGGGTTTCGCTGGGAGTTAGAGTTTGTGAAAGATAAGCAATGGGATGTTCTAGTTTATCCTTGAATTCCTGCTTCAGAACTGCTCCAATGGCGTAGTTCGAGGCATCCGTTTCCACTAGGAATGGTCGATTGGTGTCAGGATGAGCCGGAATGGGGGCTTGTGTAAACTCTGTCTTCAACCGTTGAAATGCATCCTCTTGGGATGTGGTCCAGAGAAAGGGAGTATCTTTTTTCAACAATTTAATGAATGGTTGAACTATCTCAGAAAAGGAGGGTATGAATTTCCGGTAGAGGTTGGCAAGCCCCAGGAAGGATTGGATCTGTTTCACAGATGTTGTAACAGGCCAGGATAGTATGGCTTTTACCTTTGATTGGTCCATTCCTATTCCTTCTGGAATAAGGACAAATCCTAGATAGTGAACAGTCGAGACGTGGAAAAGGCATTTCTCGGGTTACCCAGAAGCTTGTGTTTGCGTATTCACTGTAAGACTGACTTCACATGCTCTTCATGCTGAAGATGGTCCTTAGAAAATATTAGGATATCGTCCAGGTATACTATTACGAAGAGGAACAACATATCAGAAAACACCCGATCCATGAAACGTTGGAAGACCGCTGGAGCATTGGCGAGTCCGAAGGGCATGACCAGGTATTCATAAATGATCAAAATGCGTTCTAAAGGCAATTTTCCATTCGTCACCTTCTCTGATACGGATCAGATGGTAGGCACCTCTGAGATCTAATTTTGTGAAGACTACAGCTCCTCTCACTGCTTCCAAGATGTCTGAGATTAAGGGCAATGGATAGCGGTCCTTCAGGGTGCACTGATTCAAACACAATAATCAAGACAAGGCCTAAACTCTTTGGTGTCTTTTTTAGGAATGAAAAACAACGAAGCTCCTGCGGGTGATTTGGATGGTAGTATAGTGCCATTTTCAAGGTTAGTATCCAAGTATTCACTGAGGGCCCTTTTCTCAGGTTCGGACAAAATGAACATTCTTCCAAAGGGAATTACGGCTAAGGACTCAGTGTCTATAGCACAGTCTTCAGGTCTGTGAGGTGGCAGGCCTGAACTATGGCAGTTGAAAACACATCAGTGTAATCCTGATAGGCCCTAGGAACCTGGATGATATTTGAGACCATGAATGGCCCTTGCTGGTCTGACGGCGTAGCTCCAGGAGATGTCGGTGAGGAATCCAGGAATAGACAATGAGATATACAATGCTCTGAACCCAGGAACAAGGAACCTGCTGCCCAGTTGATATATAGGTTGTGCTTTTGTAACTAAGGCATACCCAGCACCATTGGGTAGTGAGCAGACTTAATGATGTCAAATTTGATCACCTCTCGATGATGATTTATCGAGAGCTGCAACTCCCGAGTTTGTAGAGTTATTGGTCCTGAAGAGAGGGGTCTTCCATCAATAGCCTCTACTGGTTGCGTGATGCCTCGATTTTCATATGAAATGTGGTGGGTAGTGACCCAATCTTGATCTATAAATATCCCCATGGCTCCACAATCCACCAATGCCAAAATGGGGTAAGTCTTGTTCTTGGATGGCGATTGAAAGGCCTGTAATATCACAAGATTATTTTGTCCAGGAGAGTTCAAGGATGGAATAGACGTGGAGCAGACTTCTCTCTCCCGAAACTGTGCCCCATCTAGGATCGGGAGCCGGCGTTTCCCGAACGCTGTGGAGGTGCTAAGGGACATTCCCTCACTAGATGTTTGTCTGAGGCACAATACATACAAAGCCCGGTGTGAATCCGTCGCATTCTTTCCTGCTGGGATATGGGTCCACGGAAGGCCCCGAGTTGCATGGGTTCTGGTTCATTAGCATCGGTAGGAGTGTGCTCAGTCTTTGAGGAGGTTTGCATGGAGGTCTTTTGGAAAGAAAGTCTAGACTTCTTCTTTTCTGCCTTCCTTTCCTGGATAAGGAAATCTATTTGTAGGGAGAGGTCCATAAGAGCCTGGAATGTTCCCGGTCGAGCAACTCTGGCAAGCTCATCTTTTATTTCTTCATTTAATCCTCTTCGGAAAAGGGTAAAGCAGGCTTCTGAGGACCAATCTGCTTCTTTGGCTAATTGCTTAAAACGTGTCACATATGTAAGCATGTCTTGGGAACCTTGTTGGAAATCCAATAGGTGTTCTTGGGCACTATAAACCTGTTCTGGGCGGTCAAACGTATGAATCCATCGTAGTCATCCAGGAGGGCATCTCCGGAATTGCCTAAGGGCGTGGCCCAAGTCAGTGCATTCCCGGAAAGATGCGAAATCATAAAGCCCATCTTTGCCCTGGGGGTAGAAAAGTAGTAGGGCTTGAAGGTGAAATGGACTAAGCATGAGTCAAGGAATCCGCAAAGGGTTTTTGAAGAACCGTCGTATTTATCAACCACTCCGCCCAGCATTACACCTTCCTTGGTCGCGGAATCCCGGGACAAAACTAATTGTTTGAATGCGGCATTCTCGGCCTTAAGATTCTTGTAAGAGGATTCAATTCAACACTACAGCTAAGTCAATGCCTAGTCTGGGATACTGAATGGAAACCCTTATTGATATATCTTTATGTCCAGTTCATGAGTTCTGGATGACTACCCTTATATAACACCCCTCTCTTAGAATCCCCCTGACCCCACTGAGCCAAGAAGTAGTTCTGTTTTGCAAGTTTAAAAGGTTTATTTGAGAATTTAAACAATATATATATATATATCACACTTTATAATAAATTAATATCTGATAGTACACTTAGACATATGATGTTGATCAACAATGGGTAATCTGGCACAAGCACACTTCTTTACAATCAATGAGGAGTTAGTATAGGATGGATAAAGTAGCAAAACTACTTTTATGATTTCAAGGGAAAAGCAATGAGGAATAAAATGCAGTACAGAAATACTTGATATGATTTTAGCAAAAGATAAAATAATCACTTTTCTCTGGCAATTCACCCCCCTCCCCTATGCAATGTAAGAAATGGAAGGAGATGGAAAGAGGAGGACACAGTTCTCAGGAATGCAATCAAAGACAATACGAAATTCAATTCCCACACGAGAAAGCTTAGAGAAAACAGGTATGAGTTTTAAAACACAGGCCCAAGTGCTTTGAATGTGGTGGCAATGAAGTGAGAAATATGCTGAAAATGCTTTTAATTCCCTTTCGGAGGTTCAGGGTGAGTGAGAGATACTTGGGATGAGTTCAGGCTCACTTTAGCAATGATTCAGGGATGGTTCTTAAGAGGCAAACGAATTTTAGCAGTTCAGGAAAAAGCAGCTATCTTTTTACAAGTAAAGAAATCGGGCCAAATCGCAAATCGCGGCAAAATTCGCGAGTGCGTGAATCGTGATTACGGCAAAAGTATAAGGAGTAGCAAGTCGTAGCCCAAAGGGTTCCAGAGGTATGAACGATTTTGTAAAGGTCATTTTTCGGATTTAAAGTAAACTCAAAATGACAGATGACAGCTTTGCAGCTGCAGAATTGACAAATGACAGTGGTGCAGCTTTACAAATGACAGGTGACAGTTAGGAGGCTGTTCTACTTAGGTTAAATAGATTGAATTATATTACTTTAAACTAAGAGATTTGGTTTTGCCCCGTCCTAGCTGTACTCACAATATATTTGGAAGGTCTGGGTCACGCCACGGATCTGTCAGGTTTTGGACTTCGGTTCCGGTCTCGCCAAAGACGGTCTCTGTGCACAGCGTCTGGTCTCTGCTCTGCTGGTCTGGCACTGGTCTGGTCTGTCCGGATACAGCGGTCTCTACACGGCTCCTGGATCTCTGCACTGGTCCTAGCAAAAGTTCTTGGCAAGGGATTCAAGCAGCTCACCCGGCTGTGAGTAGCTTGCAGTGATTTGAGGCCTGCTGCAGAGAACTCAGCTTGTGGTTTTAGGCCTCTGATTTAGGTTCTAAAGTATACGTTCTAGGTTATGGAGTATGTAGCTGGAGTCAGTCTGGAACTAGTATCTTCTGGATGTTGTGTGGTCCGGCAAAACGCTACACAGCAACTGGATTTGAATGTCTACCTGTCCCAGTAGTCTCTTTTTATGTGTTTTGAAAATGGGTGTGTGCCTGGGCCTAGCTAAACCTGCCCCTCTCTACTTGTCATTGGCCCAATTCTCCCCTCTCCCATGATTGGGGGAAGGAAATGTGAGTCAGAGTGATGCTGTAGGTTTTATGGGTCGGAGGATCCTCCCCTGGTCAGTTTCCACACAAATCTATATTTGACCCAAATACATATTTCATAGATACACAGTGGTTTGAAATTACATGCACCCATCACATATCACATGAGGTATACTCTGTTCAAACTCTGCTCTTCCTGGGGGCTTGCATTCCGAAATGGCAACACTTTGCGCTTTTTAACTGGTTTTGCAATATTGGTTTTTCATTAAAATTTATACAAATGTACACCCTCCTACTACACATATCCCAGTAACTTTCCATTTGTCTAGCTTAAATACAGTGTCTGTGGTGTCAATAAATGGCGGGGTTTTGCCCCAGAACATAACACAAATTGGAGTTTGGGCTTGAATTGTAGGCAAAGTTTCCATTTTAAGGTTCCCCACATATCACATTTCTGTCATCCGGTTACCAAGAGTTATCAGTGTTTCTGTAAAATATATTTTGCTTTCAATTCAGTTCTCAGAGTGTTGGAGTCCGCCTCCAAGACTTGGGTGGGTCAGTGATCACATGTCTCTTCTGCTGGAGCTCTTTGTGTACAGTCAACAGTCAACCTCAGCATATTCTATTCAAGTGCAAGAGCCTATTGTGTGGTCTCTGGGAGGCTGAGGCCAGCAGACCAGGGAGCCACTTTGCATTTGGTTAGTATGACCATGTGGTTTCCTGGGCTTCCTGAGGTGAGAAGGGTTCCAAGCCTTTTGGCCTGTTAATTAAATCAGATTGTCTTCTGGGAACAGCATGTAGTTAAGATTTTAATTAACTCCCAGCCTTTGATGTAAAGGCCTCTCCTGCAACTCCTGACATGCAGTTTCCCTGTCAGAGTTTAGACCGCTAGCGCCGCCTTGAGGTATTTATCGGTACTGCGTCCATTTTTTGGATCAGTCTTGAATGAATGCATTCCAAACAAGAGATTTTACATGGAAGTATATTATCCAGGTTCAGCACATGGCACTGGTGTGGTTCTGCAGTAAAATAATTTTGTGCCCGTTGAAGGAATGAATTCCCAATAGTTGTGGGTTGCTTTTGGCAATCAGCATTGCCCCTTTTGCAATGGTTTCAGGCTACTGTGTGTAGCCCAGTGGTGGTTTTAGGCAGTGCCCTTCTGTGCCCATAACATCGGCAAAAATGGGTGGCAGCCTATTCTTCATGCATTTCCCTGTGCATTTTCTGGGACGCTCTGGCCATCATGATGTTTTCAATGCCAGTAATGCACAGTTTTTCTGGTAGGGCTCGGATGCATGGGTAAAAACATCCCACATTCTGCACTTCAGTTGTTAGCTCCTGCATGCCGCGCATGAGATCTTGAAGTGCCACCTCCATGTTCGTATCTATTTCAGTTCGTTGGCGTCTCAATCTGTCACAGGTTTCCCCCCTTCTCACCTGTCGCTGTTGTTTACTGGAGCTCTTGGAAGGAGCCTTCTTGCGCACAGACCGGGTCTTGTATAGTTCCGTGTGGACGTCTTCGGAGTCCAGTGTGTGTTCGGCGTTCCAACGCCAGGAACGTTCAGTATGTCCAAGAAATCCAGGAGTTGAAGAAGAGTACTCGGAAACGGGTACACAGAAGTCCAGGAAACAGGAGGAAGGTGGACAGAAGGGAATGAAGGAGGAAGGGATAATAGAACCAGGAACCAGGAATCGAGTAGTCAGTGAGAGCGAACTACGGCAGCACACGTCTAGCCACTGCAAGTGGTAGCATTGAGATGCGCGGGGCTATGGGGGCGTGGCTTACTTATAGAACATGCTACGTCCGGCGCAGAAGCTGGTAAGCAACGTTCATTGTTTGACGGCCATGTTGGTAGTAGCGCAGAGTGCAAGCCCCGATGTGCCAGGGACCAGGAAGTCCAAAAGGGACACATCCGACGATTCATGACAACCGCGTCTAGAGATTGTACAGTGTACTGGAGGTGACAATAGGAGCCTTTTGGCCATTCTGAGTCAGTGGGCCTCCATTGCTCTGAGGGAGAGGATGGACCTCCCAAGGACAGACCACACACTATGTGTAGTATAAAGAAGGTGTGTTTTTCTTTGCTTCTGCCTCTTGTCTCTCCAAGATGCACACAACGCTGCATGTTCTTCCCAACCAGTGACAGAAAGTGCACATCTTCCGTCTCAGATAGCCAAGCTTGATGCATTAACAAGAGCATGCATGCTAGCAAAATACATATCTGTTACTAAATACACATTATTTCTCAATGTACATTTGGTGTTGTACATTATTTTGGTCAAGTATGAAAATGAATGGGATTCCATAAATAGCAAAATATATCGCTGACTTATTAGGTGTACTCACCTTACTGAAAGATATAGCTATTGTAAAATGCACAGTATGTCGGTTTATTTATGATGCAGAAGCAAAATGAAATTCTTTAGCTGACAGGCGGCTAAAGCAGCAGCTTATTGAATTCCCAGGCTGTACAACTATTTCTAAAAGTGAGACAGGAGCTGCCACCACCATGTACATCCCTATAGGATCTTGCTAGTATACGGGATCAGGCGCCTTAAATGGAGAACCGATTATGAGAATGATGTGGGAAGCTTCCAACACCTAGATAGGCAAAACAGATTGGTATGGCCTACGTTTCCTTCCTCACTAGAGCAAACATCACTGTGAACAGTACAGTATGTGTCAACAAGATAATACTGGAAAATCACAGAGAAAAAAAAAACTATTGGAACACATTCCCTGCCATGCAGACCGTTTTTTTTATAAACTGTTGGATTTTGTTCAGATGCCAAAGTGCAATGGCCTACAGTATATCTTAGTTCTAGAGGACACGTTCTCAAGTCGGGTGGAAGCAAATCCATGCTGAAAAACAGCCCCAAACCAGTAGTAAAAGTTTAATAAGAGGCTTTGTCCCAAGGATTACAATATTTGACATTATGCATAGTGAGAGAGGTTATCAAGAAACTTCTAGCAGCTCTCCAAAAGTTACACTGCCCACATCACCCACAATCAGCAGGGGCAGTAATAAGACAGAATGTAGTTTTGAAAAATAGAATATCAAAAATATGTTCTGAAATGAATCTCAAGTGACCAGGTGCACTGAGCTGAAATGTGAAATGGGTAGACAGAAAAGCTGATGTAATCCTGCATGAGATACTTTTAGGCTGCCCCATGTGTCTTTCTGCATTACCATCATTAAGAATGTCTCATACCGATGTCCTTCTAATAGATGACTTGGTACAAGACTATTGCAGAGCATCGATGAGGTGTTTCAGGTCTATTATTCACAGATCGAATAAACTATGCCAAAAGAGCCAGAGCCGGTGCTTCATTCCTTGGAAATTGGTGACTGGTGGTATATCAATGGTAAACTGCCCTGGTGTGCAAGGTGAAAGGACAATACCATGTTCTTTTTACTACCAATACAGCATTCTGATGCAAAGGATTACCAGCCTAAATCCATTCCACATACTGTTTCCGGCATCTAATAATGCAATATCTTCTACCTACAGTTAGTGACCTGCCCTAAGTCATTTCTGGACCGGGTGGAGTCACAGAGTAAATCTTCATTCACAGATAATACTAGAAACTGCAAAGAATCAATTTGCGAGGATGATCTTACCAATATGGTTACTTACACAGAGGTGCATAGTATGCCCTCTTGGAGCAAGTGCTCCATTATTCATTGGCAAGATGGGGGTGTGTGGGACTACTTTCTGTTTACCCGGAGTACACTATTCAGTGGAATTTCTCCCTGTTGATCCTGAGTGCACTGTTGGTCAAGTTCCCCCGGTATGTTGTGCTCTATCCAACTGTATCAAGACCTGCTAAGTCGGCCCAGCCACAAAGTTCAAACTTGTGACCTACATGCTCCCGTCATATTAGAGAGTGACAATTCAGCCATGTAGCTCACATGTTTGTTAAATTTCAAGCACTCACATACTCTTCCTGCTGTAAAAATAGCTAACCTCGATAATATATATGTGATCAAACCTATATGGACCAATGACTATATGAAGCCCACCTTACATGCAACCTGACGCAGTCCCGGCCTTATGCGCCTTTCAGTGGTATATATCTTGCATGAACTCACATATTGTTACATTACACATTCAACAGTACGTGTTGCTCTGCCCCTGCATCCCCATGAGTGATGTGCAGATGCAGCTGCATTGGTGCTGGTCAGGCCATGATATCACACCATTATCTACGTCTACATATCTATATTATAAACCTATGATAGAAGGAAAGTTGAGCCACTAAGGTTCAAACCTGTGATCATTTCTGGGCTGTGTGCATCACGGTCCTCAAATATCTTCATACAGAGCTTAATGTTCTGAATATCTTGATCTCATTCACAGCTGCTCGGCACTTTCCTACCTGTAAATAAACCTGGACCTGTCCTCTGATTACTCCTCCCTTTTCGCGACCCCTTCACTCCCTTCCCACAGGCTTTTGACCCATTGATGTGACCCCTTTCATTTTTTCTTTTTACTGTGAATAAACCCAAACCTGATGAAAACTCCGAAAGATCACCTGTTTTAATGTATTGCTCCAAAGGAAGATGTGGGCAGATTCGGGCTGCAAGAGGTTTTTGTAAAATCCTGAGAAGCAACATAAATGAGACTTGGAGGTGTTGTCAAGGCTTAATAACTTTTTAAGGATATCGTTTAGACCTGAAATTGGCCATGCACTGCCGTTTTCTCTTTAACCGTCCATATATTTACCACTGAACACAAGAATTAATTCAATTTGACATACATATCAGCAGAAATTTGCGAAATGGTTTTCTTTTGGAAAGTAAAGTTCATTCTGCCTTCATTAAATTAATAAAAATGTTCTCAGGCCTTTCTTAACTTCTGCATTCTTCAGACTGTAAATTATGGGGTTGCACATTGGAGTAACAGTGATGTACGACAAGGACAGTATCTTATTCTCCTTCATTGAATACGTTGACGTTGGTCGAATGTACGTAGAACACATAGTTCCAAAGAATAACAATACCACCGTGAGATGCGAGGCACATGTCAAGAAGGCCTTCCGCCTCCCTCCACTAGATTTAATTTTCATGATGCAGGAGGCAATGTTGATGTAAGAAGTGATGATTAAAACAAAGGACAGCATTGTTATCATAGAACCTGAGACATAGATCAGTACTTCAATTCGTCGAGTGCTGCTGCAGGAAATCTTCATCAAGGCTGTAAGATCACAAAAGATGTGATTGATGGTGTGGGTCCCACAGTAGGAGAGCCCAGATAATAGTGCAACGTATGGTACTGCTACCAAGAGACCCACTGCCCAGCTCCCAACAGCGAGCTGCATGCACACATCCTTATTCATGATAGTCATGTATCGCAAGGGGTTGCAGATGGCCACATATCGATCATACGCCATGACTGTGAGAATGAGGACTTCTGTACATACCATGCCCATGAACAAATACACCTGCAGCAGGCACTCAGTCATAGACATATGCAAGCCTTCCTGGAAGAAATGGACCAGCAACTCTGGGACAATGTTTGAGGTGTGACAGATGTCGATGAAGGACACATTTGATAGGAAGAAGTACATGGGTGTATGCAGATGTACATTACAATAAATTGTTGCCATAATTAAAAGGTTTCCCGCCAATGTCATCAAGTAAACTAGTAACAGTGCAGCAAAAAGGGGAACTTGGAGCTGTGGAAGATCGGAAAACCCTGCAATCAGAAACCCTTCTGCAGTGCTCCAATTTTCTCCTCCCATTTCTGCAGAGATGAAGCTAAGGCTGGCTTTAAAGTCGAGCTGAAAGGAAAGAGAAAATGTTACTGTAATTTCTGACAGTGTCAATGATGCAATGACTGTGAGAGATGTGTTGAATGCTTCACACTTCCTACACATCGCCTATTTACTGACACACACCTACGCAAATCATGTTCTCACAATTTTTCCAGTGGCCACAGCAGCGTGGTATTTCTATGAAAGCGTGCACAAACAATGGCCAGGCACACACCACATTGTCAAGGATATGTCCACTTAGCAGAGCAGTGCAAGATTTCATTGTGAACAGTTAGAGCAAAAGTATCACATTTCATTATGTTCCCTGATCACAGGGAGTTATGGCAGTAAGGAACAATTACAGTATGCAGCATGTGGCCAAATGGAGTCAATTGGACCATTTATGAGTGACAACACCAACACTGATTCTGTACTGGGCACTTAACATGTACATTGTTCTCACAATACATAGATAACATTTAATTTGGCTTTCATTTACTCAAAGATTACAAATACGTGTATAGATATCTGACATTGATGCAAAGATCACAAGACGTGCTGCATGGAGTTCATTAGTTTACCTGGGTGTGTGGAGGTTTGGGTGGGGGTGATCTGTGAGTCTCAGTAGAGAAATGGCAGTGTGATGTTCTCTGCTAGCCTAGTATTCTCTAAGGGTGTCTGGGTCTGTGTTTAGGTCACTTAGAATCTTTTCCACAGGACCTTTCCCTCTGCTACTAGGGGTCTCTTAATGGCAATGTCTTTCTTTAAGTTTTTATTATACCCAGTTATCATAGTAAAGGCACTTTTCAGTATGCTCAGCTAACACAATAAAGGAACATTTGTACAGAAGTATGTTTCACTGAGGACATGGACATGTATTTGTGTAAGGAATGCCATGAGGGCTCTCCAAAAGAAGCCTGAAACACATACAACAATGGATTGGCTTTTCTATAAGGATCTTATAAGATCTTACATTAACCCTATTTCAAACCTATGCAATTTATTTAAGAATTCAAACGTTATTTTGGTGTCATTTTAAGATCACTATTTTCTCACAAGTTTTTAGAAGCTACTTATAAACTCGTATGAGGCATTTTTGTATATGGTGGATACTACAAATATAAGTGGTACTTCACATTCACTCTCTACACTCCCTCTTCTAAGCACACTCGCAGTCTTTCACATACACTCCCAATGAACTACCGCTTGCACTTACTATCCAATACCTCATGTGCTCCTCATCGCCTCTGCACCTGGTTTCTTGATCTGCCCTCTCCTCCCCCTATGACCTCACCCGCAACTCACACTTTCCTGCATCCTCAGGTCTCCTTTAACCCCCTCACTGGCCTCTGGCTGTCCCAGGTCAATCTGGACCTGTCTTCCCCTCCTGGAAGGTGTTACACAAAATAAGGTTATCATATAGTGCATTATGCCCATCCCCCTTCCGTCATGCGGGGCGCCGTGGGACAACGATGGTGATTTGTGCGGTACAGTGTCCAAGTCCGTATTAAGGGGGTCTGGCCTGGGCACCCATAAGTTAAGTCCAGTCTCTATTTGGTGGGGTTTGTTTTATTTCCCTGAGGAACAGGGAGCCGGGCCTCTGGTTCTCTTCCTGGTGACTCTCCACCTCTGGCGGGGTCTAGATATAGATGTGCGGTGGCCACTGATGATTTCCCGTCTTGTGGGTGATCTTCTCCCTCATCTGTGGTTTTGCTTTAAGACCAAGAAAAACCTGATCAACACTTAGGTTCAAAGGCATGACATGATGCAAATTGGTGCTGTACATATACACAATGGTATCTGGGAAGGGGATAAATAATGGGGCCAACATAAATTGCCCTGCCTCTTAGCTTCTGTCTGGCTCTGGAGTCCTCCTGTGTAGGCCTCCCATGCCAGGTTGAGGAGGTTTGTCATCCCCTCTGATCAAGGTCAGGGCCCTGACCTTGTCACAGTCACCAAGTGGTTTCCTCTGGATAGTTGTAATCAGTCACACATTTGGCTCTGTGAAAGAGTGTTAAGGCTCCTGTGCTACAGAAATGTACGCTGTTGGCGGTGTTGTTGACCCTAGCATGACTGCTCTTAAATGCCATATTAATGAACTTGGACATTCAGGGGTGCACCTGCCCTTCCCTGTCCATTAATGTATCCATGTCAGTCCGATCCAATGAATAGAAAGCCAGTAAGAGCAGGATGGAATCGCCCCCTCCCCCCAATGCGACCACCTCCAATGATCTGAGATCACATAACTCAAAACATCTGATTGGATGTATTTACAGAAAACACAAAATTTGATGCCTCGACAAAACCACTGAATTGGATGCATGTACTAAGATATATTATTGGATGGATACAGAACAGGAAGTGAGCAATGATTTCAGAAAGAAATCAATTTCCGTGTAAAAAGGTGCCATGGGCTTTCATTGTGCCTGTGACCCTTGCAACACTTGAGAGCAGCCAGTGGTGGTAGTGCAAGACACTCTGGGACTCACAGAAGGCAACATCGTTCACAATGCTGACCCTGCTGGTGATTTTTGGGTATTACACAGAACCTCTCAGCCATCCCAGTATGGTCGCCTGGATGCTATCATCTAACCCAGTGATGTTTAGTAAAGCAAAAGCAGAGTTAAAAAGCGAGTGTGATAGGAGTGATCTGCAAGGAAGGACAACCATTTCAGTGAGAATCACGCAATGGATCAGGCATAAGACTGCACAATCCATGAGGGGGGGACATGTAAGCACTCCTGACACATCAGCGTGAGTCAATGGTATAGGGAGCCACTCACAAGTGGGAACATTAAGGAGATGGCAGCAGAAGAGGTAGGGATCCCACAGGCATGTAAAGAGAAGCCATGGCTCAATCAGATAGCCGCTGTGAAAAGGATGCCTGACTCAGTGATGGCAGCTACCCTATTTATTGCTTCTATCTATAGAGCCGAGGGTCTGCTTTCTATCATTAACACAATACTTGCCACACCGATTCCACAGGAGAATCCAATCGCAGGGAACCCATCATATGCTATCACGTCCAACTGGCACCAGGTGCCCTGGGAAAGCCACGGATGTCCCAATTTTTCGATTAGCTGCAGCTTAAAAAGGGGTCAGAAACAAAGCAAAGGAGTTTGGAAGAACTGATTGGGCAAGGGGAGGAGCACGGGGAGAGGTATACAGAACAGAGGGGTGTGTATCTGGAAAAGGGAGAGATCAAGTAGAGACGAGGTAAAGTAAGGGAGATGCTGGAGTTAGAGGAGAGAAAGATTGAGGAGAACGAGGAGGAGGAAAGGGGTAGAGGGATTAGATAACTGTGGGGAGGTAAGTCAAATATTGAGATAGGTCATCCATTCTTGCATCAATCGGGAAGTCCCTTGCCAGTAAACAGGTCCATGTTCAAAGGCCAGCGAATGTATGAACTGGATTTATAACATGCAATAAGATCTCACCACCACAGGGACATCAAGGAGCAGAATAATTGTGAGACATACCACTAAATACTGAGCCAGCCTGGACAGTTATCTGGGAAAATCAGTGTTTTCAGGGATTTCCTAAATATCAAATGCAGGATTAGTCAGAGTTCTGTGGTCTACGTTGGTCAGAGAGTAGGAAGGGAAAACAGCCTTTCCTTAGTAAAAGTACTGGCAGTACAAGACTGGGACATTCTATGTTTTTCACTTCAGCACAGGGAACCATGGGTTTGCATCAAATCATTAATACAATTATTAATACACCTCCTCCACAGGAGGAGAATATCCCAAGGAATGTGTGATATGCTTCTACTAATGACTGGCCCCTGATGCCCCTAGGACAGCTGTCACTGTCCCATTGGCCCCACTGACCAGAGGGCAATAAAGGGCCATGTCAGGTCCAAATTGAGGGAGATTTGAAGAACGTAAGAGAAATACAAATATGCATAGCGAGTGAGTGAGGCTGGAGATATATAGGGTACATATCAAGGAGGAGGCAGAGGTCAGTGTGACAGAAAGTTTGGAGCTGGAGGAGTGAATGATGATGAAGCTGAGAGATGCAAAAGGACGTCAATTCACCAGAATGCCAGAGAAGGCATAAGTGGCATCACACACCCGATGGCATCCCAGGAAGTGATGTCATATGACCTTTGACCCTGGTGGCAATACATGAAATGATATTCAAGCCCAATGTCAACACCTTGTCAAAACATGTATGCGGGCTCACCTGTGAGGGCTTGGAGTGCCTCTTCTTTGTAGGTTCAAGTTTCCTGTGCTTCTTGGAGATGCGGGTCTTGTGGAGGTATGGACGGGTTTCTTCTGACGCCACTCTGCTGGGTAGTCTGTTCAGCTGTCCAATGTGAAGACAGAATTCCCAGGGAAGAATAGGAGTGGTTAGAATCAACGGTGGTGAGTTCAAGGATTCAGAAGCCCAGGGAGGAGTAGCAGCGGTCCAAAGGCAACCGCAGCTATTTGGAAGCCCAGGAAGGAGGAGCAGCGGTCCGAAGGCAACCGCAGCTTTTGGAAGTCCAGGAAGGAGGAGCAGTGGTCCAAGGGCAACTGCGGCAGGACTGCAGAACTTGGCTGCGGCCGAATACTCCAGGGAGGTGGAAACAGGACGGAATCCCTAAGAAGGGATTCCAAGGTAGGCGAACAGGAAACACAAGGAAAGCAGCGACCGAAGAACTTGGAAACTGCAAGCATTGAAATGCGCCGTACCAGAGGGCGGGCGCTTATCAAGCTATGTAGGTATTCCCAGGAGCTAGACCCCGGATCTGAAAACGATGTCCGCCATTTTGTGGGGCTTGTAAGGTTGCTATGGTACGATGCCGCATAGGTCTCTATGTTACATTGCCGTATAGACCAGGAAGACCAGAGGGGATAGAACCGAGGTTTCATGGCAGTATACCCCCTCAAACCCCCAGGCTTGCCAGGGTGTAACCGATGGAACTGTTGCACCAATCTACCGGCATTAATGTTAGAGACTGGTTCTCAGGTATGATCACTTGGTGGGTATCCCTTCCACTCTACCAAATACTGTAAACGTCCTCTCCTGTATCTAGAATCACAAATCCTGGAGACTTAATATTCAACCTGGCCTTGAATGAGAAGAGGAGGTGGTCGGGGAGTGTTCTTGTTGGTTTGATGGTAGGGTTTCAACAAGGAAGTATGGAAGACAGGATGAATCTTGTTAGAATCGGTAGGTAGACGAAGTAGGCATGCCGCAGGATTGATGATCTTGGATACAATGAAGGGTCTGTAGTATCGAGGTGCCAGCTTGTTTGGTCGTAAATGCCCAAGTAAATATCAGGAGGATAACCATACCTTTTCCCCAACAGCATATGATGGGGCAGGACATCTTTTGGCATCTGCATGTTTTTTTACATCTCTCCTGGCTTTGGTTAGTTGATTGTTGACATTCTGATGCATTGATACTAAATGTGCAGCCCAGGAATCTACAGAGGGAAAAGGACTTGTCAATGGTAACACTGATGGAAGCACTGATGGGTGGAAGCCCTGATTACAGAAGAAAGGACTGTTTTTTATCGCTGAATGCTCAGAGTTGTTGTAGGCAAATTCCGCAACCAGAATCAAAACAGACCAATCACCCTGCACCTTGGTGGCGAAGCATCGTAGATATTGTTCGAGGGTTTGGTTAACCCTTTCGGTGATGCCATTAGTCTGGGGATAATATCCTGATGTTAAGGCACGTTGGATTCCTAGCACCTTACAGATATGTTTCCAAAATCTCGAGATATACTGGGGTCCACGGTCAGAGATAATCTTAGACGGAAGTCCATGTAATCGGAAAATGTGTTTCACAAAAATGCCAGCCATTTCTGGCACAGAAGGCAATTTCACCAACGGAGTAAAGTGGGCAATATGAGAGAAGAGATCTATGGTGACCATTATAGCTGTATGTCCCCTGGAGAGAGGTAGCTCTACTATGAAATCCATTACAATGGTTTCCCAGGGTCGAGATGGTAGGTCTGGCTGGAAGAGTAATCCAGCTGGTTTTCTGCTGTCAGTCTTGTTTTGATTACAGGTAGTACATGCCTGGATATATGCGTGTACATCCTTGATCATCTTTGGCCGCCACCAGAAGTTCCTTTGGATGGAACGAAGGATACACCTAACTCCACGGTGTCCAGAATGGAAGGTGTCATGGCATAGGTGTATTATCCGTTCCTTCAATGCCTGGGTAGGAATCACTAGTTGGGAACACCGAAAACGGAAGGCGTCTTTATATTTTAGGGCCCATGAGTTGTTTCTCTGGAATTCCTTCCATAGGTCTGAGGTTGTGGTCGCACTCTTAATAATATCCAGGAGACTATTAACCTGGGCGATGAACACAGTGTTAGGAAACATCCTAGGAAGATCGGATGGTGTGTTTCTTGTGATGGATAGTCTGAACATCTGGATAAAACATCTGCAATAACAGTTGAGGTTCCTGGAACATGTTGAACATAGAACGGATATTGAGCAAAGAAGAAGGACCATCGTGCCTGTCGACTGTTTCTACATTCCATAGACTGAAGGACTTGTAGATTTCTATGGTCTGTGCATACAATTACAGGCTAAGTGGAGCCCATGAGAAGATGATGCCATTCCTTAAAGGCTGGGCGAATGGCCCGAGCGAGTCAAGGGCGAGCAGCAGTCAATAAGGACTGTTTCACTGTGCTGCTTTACTCTGCTATTATTTTGCCTGGAAGACAGCAGTTGCTGTAATTCGTTGGACTCTTCAACCCCTGAGCCCTGAGACTGTGAAAGAACTGCGCGCTCGCACTGAAGCCGTGTGTGCAGAGCAGCGTGTGCGAGTGCTGGAGGGCACTGTTTCTTTAACCACTCTGTCCACTGAGGTCCCGCCCACAGGAAGCGCCTCACAAAAGGGGAAGGTCATCGCCCTCGTGGCGTGAAGCCCGAGCAAGTCAAGTGTGAGCAGCAGTCAATAAGGACTGTTTCACTGTTTGCTGCTTTGCTGGGTGCTAGGTGTTGGCCGCTTGACTGGGAAATGAGTAACTACAGTAAAGAGAGATGGTAAGCACATATTATAAGTCTGGAGGTGCACAAAAAATGTGATTGAGCAGCCGGAAACTGCCATCTATACTGTGTCGGGGAGGTAGTTGAAAAAGGGGCAATATTAAAAAACATTTCTTTGATCAACACCTCTACTATCAACTAAGAAAAGGGGACGTAAGCAGAATAATTAATTGCCGCTGTTATCGACAAAACCATCAAGTGTTTAGCGAGCTGGAGACTGCAGGGGGAAACCCCTTTGATCCTGTTCGCACTGCAATACAGCTGAGTAAAATACGATCAACTCAGACATCTAACTGACAAAGATTTCCTTAATTCAAAGGAAATTACTTCCACAATTGTATTCCGAGTGTTGACTCAGAGATTTTAAATGAAACTTTGCAGTACAAAAGACATGGAGACAGAAGGGGATGAGTCATATCTGAGTGGAAGCCAGGAATCAGATATTGCGGCCAACACTTTAAACCATAACAACTTGCTTCTTAATACCCCTCAGCAAATCCATATTCAAGTACACACGGAAGAATTACCGATCCATTTGGCTGGCAGTCATAAAGAGAAGAACCTTAGCACTGGAATCATAAACAAATGGAAACGGGGATTGGATTACACAACAACAACAAAGAGAATCCAACAAAAAATTGAAAACCACTTCGGGAAAAAAACGACATAAAAGTCATACTGATGTTGAAGGAGAATCACTCATCCTGTGGGAAAACCCGAGGCAACCCCAAACACCATCTTCTAGCACGGAAATCCCCTTATCACCAGCAAAATCGGGGAATAAAACTGACTTACCAAATGAAGGGGAAGACGTTGTGCAAATATCAGCTCTTCAAGACAGACAGCCATCGGAAAACATAGGACGAACTATAGAAAGCAAAAGAGACACAGATCACCAGGAAGATCACAAAAGAAAATCAGACTCAAACCCAGACACATAGAAAGCATTAAATTTTGTTCTGAGCTCATTAGTCTCAGTTTTCGAGATGGTAAAAATGGAGGTGCAAACACAAAACGGGACACTTTTGGAGATGACAAAGGAAATAGCGTTGTGTGATTCGTCCTTAGTTGGCCTTTTAACTGCAACTAATACTAATATGACTATGCCGCTCCGGGACTTAAACCTAGAAATGCTAAAACAAGGACTAGACATGTCCTCCATACAGCAAAGTCTGAAAGAGAAAAGCCAAATGGAGAAACAAAATAATGAACTGCTGGGAGAGGTGCTTTCCTTATTGAAAGGAAATCGGAAAACAAATCCAATAGAGGGTAACAAAGAAAAAACTCAAGAATACTCAATAGATGACAGACCACTTTCAGATTCGGTGTTGGAAGAAGTCAGAAGACTGGCAAATGCTGTAGAAGGAGAACTGGATATTGGAGAAGGGGTGCAAGAAATGCTGCCAGAAAAGGCAAATGTGAAGCAAACAGAGGCACACCAAGACTGGCAGTAACCAAAGGACCAGACATCAAGAGGCAGGAGAAAGACATGGAAAGGTCTAGCAAGAAGAGAGAGGTCAATGACAGCACTCCCCAAAACTAAGAAAAACAAAAAAAAAAAAAAAACTGAAAGAAACCAAGCATACTGGGAAAGCAAAAGAAAGATTAAACTTGCAGGTAAACCCTAAACAGTCTGGTAAAAGTGAAGAACAGGACAACCAAAAAAGTGATACAGGAAACCTACAAATACATTTGGGGAAAAGCAAAACTAACCAAGAGAAGAAAAAAAACAGAAACACATTAAAAATACCTCCCAAATGACCAAGAAAGGAAACTGTAACAAGACAAGCTCGAAGAAGCTGTAGAAATTACGAAGACAAGCATAGGTTTACAAACTGAGAACAATGCAGAGGAGGGCAATGATCCAAGGACAAAAATCAAGGAGAGCAGCACGAAAGATCTACCTAACCAAGGAAAATCACAAACAAAGAAAGAACTATTAGGAGGCTTTCAAAAAAATGCTGACACAAAAGCAATAAAGTGGGCCCCGATCTTTCAGAAAAAAAAAGATCTTCAATCAGGCAAAAATAACAATTGTTCGGTCAGCACCGCAGCAGTGCCGGGTGTATATAACATAAAAATTGCTCCAATCTTTGAAAAAAAGAGCCAGAAGATCGGCTTGGAACCAAGTGCTGTTTCGGAAAAAATCTGACCATTGCCATATCCTCGAATAAAATAAAAATAAATGTTACCAACGACGATAATATTCGAAAATGGGGAAGGAAAATCGGTCAAAGTAAACAGCCCAGGCAAGCTAGACGACACCAGCTTGATAACACAGTCTTCGTCTAAAACCAGCGAACATATAAATCAAGACAATCTGAAAAAATTTGCCATTCAAAGAGTCTGGTTAAGACTGCGCTCCAATACAGGACATCGTAAATCACTAAGTCAGGCGGTAATCTTGGGCATGATAAAGAAAGTGAAAAATCTTCACCGTTTATCATCAGAAGACATAGAAAGTGTCAAATTCCCAATATCACAAGATCCCTTCCTGGTGGAGCCGGTCCTAACATCAGAAGATGCAAAAGATATTCTGTTACAAGAATCAGTAGAGTTAGAATCCTATGGGTTGGAAGTCTCATGTAATGAGTCAGACAGAAATATCATCACCAAACAGCACAATGTACCAACACCAATAAATAAGGGAAGGAAATCTTTGAATGAACGGAATCTGACAAGATGGGAAAGCAGAGAGAAGGATTCAAGCATAAAAGAAAATACCCTCACACTTCTTCCAGAGATCCTTATGCAAGTGCTGCAGAAGTTAGGACAGGGCACACAGCAACTTTAGAAAAGATGACTTAAATGTGTTCAGCTGGAACTCGTGGGGCTCCAGCTTAATAAGAGCAAAAGAAATGAGGGCACATCTGTTCAACCTGGGCAATGTCATCTTACTACAAGAAACCTGGTTGGTGAATCCATTGAGCATAGAAGGATATACAGTCTTCTGCTTATCAGCATCACAAAAACCTTTGGGGCGTCCATCAGGGGGATTACTTGTAGCACTTATGAATGAGATCTTTAAGAACATAGTAGAAATTTGGAAAAATAAAATAGGCTTTCATGCATGCAGAGCAAATACATATTCACAAGGGAAAGCCAAAATTTGGGTCATGATAAATATTTATTGGAACCCGCCAGTTCAACACTGGACATTTTCCTGGAAAGTTTGGGTCTATTACTTGAAGCAGTGAAATTGAACTCAGCTTCCAGAAACATCATTTTGGCAGGAGATTTCAATTCAAATTGTCTATACCCACAAAAAGGTGAGGCAAAACAATCAAATGCAGGGAAAACAAGTAGGGGCAAACTGTGGCAGGACTTTATGGAACGTTGGGACCTTGAAATGGTTAACAACTGACAAGAGAGTGAACAAGGAACATATACAACATGGCATCGAGGGCAAACATCCTCTGCAATAGACTTCATCTTTGTCTCTAAAAACCTACATGCCTCACCCTCCCTTCTCGCTCTCAAGCGGGATGGGGGCAGTGACCATACCAGACTGGAACTAACGTTCCAAAATATACTAGGTACAAAAACAGAAAGAGATTTGCAGAACTTGGAAGGAAAAAAGGGAAAAATCAGAATCAGAAAGTACAAGAATGAGGGAGTGAAGCTAAATAAGCGGCTAAAAGAGATCACCGAGTCTATCTGGAAAGTGGAATGTGATCCGCAGAAGTTTAACAAATTCCTACGGTCAACACAGGCTCCCGGAGATCTAGCAGGGAGAGCTAAACAGAAACATCTCCACGCCTTCGATGAAACAACTCAAAAAAGAAAAAGGGAACGTAGGAAAGCACTGCGAGAAATTAAGAAAATAGGATATCCTGTGGATCAATTGAAAATAGAAATAAAAAGAGAAAAACAAAAATTATAAATCATGGTCAATCTCACAGACGGGGAACATATACTCAACATGCTAAGAGAAAACAACAGCAAAAACTTTTGGGAAGCACTAAATCAATTTGAGGGAGGAACAGGCAACTCTCTCTGTAATCTAGTCTCTGAAGAAGACTGGGTTAAATATCTCACTGAAACCTACAAGAGTGAGAGTACTTGCCTTTTCTCGACCAGTATAGATATACCCTGGCAACTTTACATCAATGAAGAAGAAATCTACGAGATCGTAATTAACTCCGCAACCTCTAAAGCCTCAGGATTAAACGGATTGACTTATCAGACACTTAAAAAAAGAACCAGAACTTTGGTCAAAGTTCTTATCTTGTCTCCTTGGGGAAATCCTTAAAAAAAGAGCATTTCCAACTGCTTGGAAAACAGCATTGATAATACCATTCTTTAAAAAAAGGTGATCGGCGAGCAGCAGAAAATTACAGACCAATAGCGCTGCTCGACATCGAAAGCAAAATATTCATGACAGCAAGTTTCAAAATGGGTAGAACGTTTTGAAGTTTTATCACGCTTTCAAACAGGATTTCGGAAGGGACATTCAACGTCACTTAATGGCCTGATCCTAAAATTATTGAATGAACAAACAGAGAGTAAAAACACGCCCCCACTGTATGGAGCATGGATCGACCTATCGAAGGCTTTTGGCCAAATTGAAAGAGTATTACTCTGGAAAAAAACTGAGAAGGTGGGGAATGCCAGAAATGTTACTATCAATCTTAGTGGAATTACATAAGTCTACAAATCTAAGAGTCTGCCTTGATGCAATAGGGCACCTATCAAAACTAATAGAGGTAAACAGGGGGTCAGACAAGGATGCCTAGGAGGCCCACTTTTCTTTAATCTGTTTTTGGCAGACATGGGAGCTTTTCTGGAATCTGCTGCATTGGTCAGTCCCACTTTAAATGGGAGGAAGATCTGTTGGCTGACCTATGCAGATGATATAGTGCTTCTTGACAGAACACCAATTGGTCTGCAACATTTGTTAACGAGACTGAATGAGTACACTGTAACAAACACACTTACAGTAAATCCTGCTAAATCAAATATTCTTATTTTTAAACACCCATTGACAAAAGCCAAATACAGTAATTGGAAACTGGGAGGGGAATACATCAGAGTTGTAGAATCCATAAAATATCTGGGTCACAACATACATGCCCACCCAGCCCAATACAAGATAGATTCTGAGGTGATGGATAAAGTAACACAAGCTGGATCCCAAATGGTTAAATTGAATTATAAATTCTGCAAATTTTCCATTCTACCCTTAGTTAAGTTTTACCTAGCAAAAGTGGTACCAGTGATACTTTATGGCCTGGAAGCCAAACCGGGCCTCTGGGCAGCAAACTGGGAAACTTATGAGTGTCGACTTTGGAAAAGAGCTCTGTGTCTTCCTAGCTGCACAGCCATAAATAGCCTGAGATTTGAGCTGGGATTGAAGTCATTGAAGTGTATGGCAGATTGGAAACTGATCTCCCTGTATCGAGAAATAATTATGGGCAAGGAGACAACCCTATATGGAGATCTCAGAACTACTTCACTCTTGACCTTATTGGGGGAAAAAGTCTCAAAGGCTCTGACAGAAATAGATCTTGATGTGGATTCTCTGATTTCAAACCCACTTATAATTAAAAGAAAGTTGGAACTTCTGGACTGGATTGGAACGATAGGAAATGTCAGATCAGACCCATTCCAAAGTACTTTTTTGAGGGGGGAAAAAAAGCTTTGTTGTCTTTCGCGTTATCTAATGAAGTTCCCTAATAGAAAGCTCCGCTCAAATTTTCTTAGAATAAGACTAAATCTGATTAATTGCAGGGCAATTTTAGAAAAGCGAAAACAAGGGAGTAAAGCAAAAAAATTGTGTACCATCTGCATAAACCCTGCCAAGCAAACATTAAAACATTTATTAATGGACTGCGAAGGTTCATGGACACATCGTCTAAGACTTTTTAAGAACTTTGTGCGCAGAGAGGAAGACATCATATCAGACTTTTTTTGGGACAGACTGGTTTCTGGCACAAATGCCGCTCTGTCATTTGCTGCTCTACAGGTGTTAACAAATTGCGGAATAGTCATTTACAGGGTAATTCATAGAATTTCACAAAAAAAGTGGTGCACGAGGCTGTCGCACAGTGTGCGCGTGCGAATGTCTGCACCAGCCGCGTGCACTAAAATAGATTTCCGCGCACAGCGTATTCATGGATTTTAGCCTCCAAAAGCAGCCGTGGTGCACAGTGGCACAGCGACCCTGCAGCAGCGCCAGTTACGCCCCCAAGAACGCCCGTAGCGCAAGGAAAAGCCATCAAAATCCCCAATCCAGTGCAAAGGGCTGTGCTAACCCAGGACCAGTTTACCGGACTGCCAAACAGCAAAGCCAAGCAGTGAACGTGTATTACTGGAGTGCGCGGGAAGTTTTACATGCAATTTCAGCAGGGTACGTGTATTTCAGGGGTGCGCGGGAAGTTTTACACGCGATTTCAGCAGGGTATGTGTATTTCAGGGGTGCGTGGGAAGTTTCACACGTGATTTCAGCAGGGTATGTGTATCTGAGGGGTGCGCGTGAAGTTTCACACGTGATTACAGCAGGGTACGTGTATTTCAGGGGTGCGCAGGAAGTTTTACTCGCGATTGGCCTAGGTATGTGTATTTCAGGGGTGCGCATGAAGTGTTACACGCAATTTCAGCAGGGTACGTGTATTTCAGGGGTGCGCGGGAAGTGTCACACGCGATAGGCCCTGTGCAAGTGGGGTACGTGTATTACTGGGGTTCGCATGAAGTTTCACACGCGATTTCAGCAGGGTACGTGTATTACGGGGGTTCGCGGGAAGTCTCACACGCGATTGGATGCGGGTACGTGTATTTCAGGGGTGCACGGGAAGTTTCACACACGAAAGGGCCTGTGCGAGTGGGGTATGTGTATAACTGGGGTTTGCGGGAAGTTTCACCCGCGATCTCAGCAGGGTACGTGTATAACTGGAGTTTGCGTGAAGTTTCACACGCGATTGGTGCAGGGTACGTGTATTACGGTGTTTGCAGGAAGTTTCACACGCGAAAGGGCCTGTGTGAGTGGGGTACGTCTATAACTGGGGTTCGCAGGAAGTTTCACACGCGATTTCAGTAGGGTACGTGTATTTCAGGGGGTGCCGGGGAGTCCTACATGTGATTTGGCAGTGTGGGTCCTCCCAGGTGTTCCCTGTACACCCTCAACGCCCCTGCAGGCAGCCCACACCACAGAGGACTACCCTGCACCCCTGGTCATGTCCCGCAGGCAGCCCACCAAACATGGGCATGCCCCCCAGCAAAGCCACATGTCTCCTTGCACTACTGATCACCAACCCATGTCCCCTTGAACCCCCACCCCCCAGCAGTGCAGGGCACCTGCCAGCAGGACCCCACTCATGTCCCCCTGCACCCCCACCCCCACCCCCCAGAAGTGCAGGGCACCTGCCAGCAGGCCCCCACTCATGTCCCCTTGCACCCCCACCCCCCAGCAGTGCAGGGCACCTCCCAGCAGGCCCCCACTCATTTCCCCTTGCACCCCCACCCCCCAGCAGTGCAGGGCACCTGCCAGCAGGCCCCCACTCATATCCCCTTGCACCCCCACCCCCCAGCAGTGCAGGGCACCTGCCAGCAGGACCCCACTCATGTCCCACTCATGTCCCCCTGCACCCCCACCCCCACCCCCCAGAAGTGCAGGGCACCTGCCAGCAGGCCCCCACTCATGTCCCCTTGCACCCCCACCCCCCAGCAGTGCAGGGCACCTCCCAGCAGGCCCCCACTCATTTCCCCTTGCACCCCCACCCCCCAGCAGTGCAGGGCACCTGCCAGCAGGCCCCCACTCATGTCCCCTTGCACCCCCACCCCCCAGCAGTGCAGGGCACCTCCCAGCAGGCCCCCACTCATTTCCCCTTGCACCCCCACCCCCCAGCAGTGCAGGGCACCTGCCAGCAGGCCCCCACTCATGTCCCCCTGCACCCCCACCCCCCAGCAGTGCAGGGCACCTGCCAGCAGGCCCCCACGCATGTCCCCTTGCACCCTCACCCCCCCCAGCAGTGCAGGGCACCTGCCAGCAGGCCCCCACTCATGTCCCCTTGCACCCCCACCACCCAGCAGTGTGGGGCACCTGCCAGCAGGCCCCCACTCATGTCCCCTTGCACCCCCACCCCACAGCAGTGTGTGGCACCTGCCAGCAGGCCCCCACTCATGTCCCACTCATGTCCCCTTGCACCCCCACACCCCAGCAGTGTGGGGCACCTGTCAGCAGGCCCCCACTCATGTCCCCTTGCACCCCCACCCCCCAGCAGTGTGGGGAACCTCCCAGCAGGCCCCCACTCATGTTCCACTCATGTCCCCCTGCACCCCCACCCCCCAGCAGTGCGGGGAACCTGCCAGCAGGCCCCCACTCATGTCCCACTCAAGTCCCCCTGCACATCCACCCCCCAGCAGTGCGGGGCACCTGCCAGCAGGCCCCACTCATGTCCTCCTGCACCCCCACCCCCCAGCAGTGCGGGGCACCTGCCAGCAGGCCCCCACTCATGTCCCACTCATGTCCCCCTGCACTCCCACCCCCCAGCAGTGCGGGGCACCTGGTGTAGGCAGCCTGACTGCGTGGCCTGTGACACTCCCCCCACTATGGCACTTGTCTGCTGAAATGATCTGGTGGCCAAGAAGTGCAGTACATTGAGGACCTTCTCCAGGGGGCTGAGTGCTTGGGAGCAGAGGGTGGGTGATGTGCGGTCATCCTCCCACTCACTGACCAGGTTGAGTATTATGTGAGGTGGAAACCTGTACCTCCCATACACCTGGTCATCAGGCATCCCAAAAAGGCTGGTTCTGGGTGTGAAAATTCTGGGCCTGACTATCCTCCTCCTCCTCCTGCGGTATCCCACGACCACTGCTGCTAGGAACGGTATGCTCATCCTGGCGTCTGAGCTTGCTTGTTGTTTGAGCGCACTTTTATGCTGCGCAGGTCCACGTACGCCTGTTTCCTGCTGGCGTACGTGTTTCCGGATTAGTGCATCTTTTTTGGCGCACGCTTTAACCCCTTTCGATTCCATGAATATGTGTTTTGGACGTGCGTGTGGGCGTTCCGCGCATTTGCCTCCTGTACTTCCCCTGTGATGCCCACATTTTCATGAGTTGGTCCCCATTCCACGTGTCACGCCCCCTGTTCCTCCTACTTATCTTGTGTGCGCCACGCTATGTGCGATTTCGCTGTACGCGTAGCGCACGCTGTTTGGAGACGTGTGCGCCAGCGTGCGCCACACAGAATTTTGGCACACACCCTGGGATTTCCACGCGCACGGGCTTCCATGAATCGATGTGCGCGGGTTTCTCTGCGATTTTCGCACTGGCACTGCGATTCGTACGCTTTCGTGCGATTTCGCATGCTTGCGCCGGAAATTTCAGCGCACATTAACTCCATGAATCGTGTTTCAAATCTGTAAAACCCAGGAAATAGATCATCATAATAATATGCACCTTGACAGTATTTGAAAAGTGGCAGGGTTTTTGGCAAAGAAAAAAATTATTTTAACGTTTGTAAAAATCTGAAACAACTTGTATTATTTGCTTGTCTTGATTGATTTATTTTTTGTAAAGGCTCATGGAGCCAAAACAAATAAAAAAATAAAAAATAAAAAAAAGTACTTATTTTTCAGGACTGAATAATGAGTCTCTCAGGGAAGAAAGGTCCGGGACAGATAAGCCACAGGGTGTTCCAGACCATCGTCGGCTTCTTGTTTTACAACCGCACCAATAGCATTTTCTGAGGCGTCTGTTTCCACTAAGAAGGTTCTTGTAGTATCTGGTTGAATCAAAACGGGTCCTTGCGTGAACTTTTCTTTCAGAGTGTGAAAGCATTTTCTTGTAAGGAAGTCCACTGAAAGGGAACGTTTTTCTTGAGTGAGGGCACAATCGGTTGAACAATAGATGAAAAGGAAGGTATGAATTTTCTGTAGAAGTTTGAAAGGCCTAGAAAGGATTGAATCTGTTTAACTGAGCACGGGACTTGCCAGGAGGTGATGGCTTCTACCTCGCTTGGATCAATAGCCAACCCCTGGAGGGTTCAGGACGAAACCCAGGTAACGTACCGTGGAAACATGGAATATACACTTTTCAGGTGTGGCTAGCAATCAATGTTTCCTTAGTCTTTGTAGTACTGCAGTGACATGTTCTTGATGCAGAACTGGGTCATTGGAATACACCAGGATGTCATCCAAATACACAATAATGAAAAGGAACAGCATATCTGAAAAAACCTTATCCATAAAATGTTGGAAGACAGCTGGGGCATTGGCGAGGCCAAAAGGCATAACCAGATATTCAAAATGTCCAAAGGGTGTTTGAAAGGCAGTCTTCCATTCATCGCCTTCTTTTATTCGGACTAGGTGGTAGGTTTTCTGCTGTCAGTCTTGTTTTGATTACAGGTAGTACATGCCTGGATATATGCGTGTACATCCTTGATCATCTTTGGCCGCCACCAGAAGTTCCTTTGGATGGAAAGAAGGGTACAACTAACTCCACGGTCTCCAGAATGGAAGGTGTAATGGCATAGGTATATTATGTGTTCCTTCAATTGCTGGGTAGGAATCACTAGTTGGGAACCCCGAAAAAGGAAGCCATCTTTATATTTCAGGCCCCATGAGTTGTTTCTCTGGAATTCCTTCCATAGGTCCGAGGTTGTGGTCACACTCTTAATAATATCCAGGAGACTTTTAGCCTGGGCGATGAACACAGTGTTAGGAAACATCCTAGGAAGATCGGATTGTGTGTTTCTTGTGATGGATAGTCTGGACGTCTGGATAAAGCATCTGCAATAACAGTTGAGGTTCCTGGAATTTGTTGAATATAGAACTGATATTGAGCAAAGAAGAAGGCCCATCGTGCTTGTCGACTGTTTCTACATTCCATAGACTGAAGGACTTGTAGATTTCTATGGTCTGTGCATACCATTACAGGCTAAGTGGAGCCCAGGAGAAGGTGACGCCATTCCTTAAAGGCTTGGCGAATGGCAAGTAGTTATTTTTCAGGACTGAATAATGAGTCTCTCAGGGAAGAAAGGTCCGGGACAGATAAGCCACAGGATGTTCCAGACCATCATCAGCTTCTTGTTTTTAAACCGCACCAATAGCATATTCTGAGGCGTCTGTTTCCACTAAGAAGGGTCTTGTAGTATCTGTTTGAATCAAAATGGGTCCTTATGTGAACTTTTCCTTCAGAGTTTGAACGGCAGTTTCTTGTAAGGAAGTCCATCAAAAGGGAACGTTTTTCTTGAGTGAGGGCACAATCGGTTGAACAATAGATGGTATGAATTTTCTGTAGAAGTTTGCAAGGTCTAGAAAAGATTGAATCTGTTTAACTGAGCACGGGACTGGCCAGGAAGTGATGGCTTCTACCTTGGTTGGATCCATAGACACCTCTTGAGGGTTCAAGACGAAACCCAGGTAACGTACCATGGAAACATGGAATATACACTTTTCAGGTTTGGCTAGCAATCGATGTTCCCTTAGTCTTTGTAGTACCGCAGAGACATGTTCTTGATGCAGAACTGGGTCGTTGGAATACACCAGGATGTCATCCAAATACACAATAATGAAAAGGAACAGCATATCCGAAAAAACCTTATCCATAAAATGTTGTAAGACAGCTGGGGCAGTGACGAGGCCAAAGGACATAACCAGATATTCAAAATGTCCAAAGGTTGTTTGAAAGGCAGTCTTCCATTCATCACCTTCTTTTATTTGGACTAGGTGGTAGGCTCCTCTTAAGTCTAACTTGATGAATATCACGGCACCCCGAAGTGCTTCCAGTATGGCTGATATCAGTGGTAAGGGATACCTGTCTTTCCGGGTACATTGGTTTAATCCTCTATAGTCCAGACAGGGATGTAGTACCTTGGTGTCTTTTTTGGGTACGAAGAACAAAGAAGCTCCTGCTGGGGACTTGGATGGACAGATGGTTCCGTTAGCAAGGTTGGTATCCAAGTAATCTCGTAGGACCCTTTTTTCTGACTCCGAAAGGATAAACATCCTTCCAAAGGGAATGATCTCATTCTCCTCAGTATCGATGGCACAGCCTTCAGGTCTGTGAGGAGGCAGAAATTGCACAATGGCCGAGGAAAAGACATTTGAGAATTGTTGATAGATATCTGGCATCTGATTGATATTGAATACGGTAAGGGGATGGTTAGATATACTGCTTTCCATTGATACAGTTGGTCGTGTGTCTTGTGAAAGGCAATGTGACAAACAGATTCAGAGCCCAGAAACAATGACCTGGCGGTCCAGTTGATGTAGGGGTTATGTTTTATTTTTTGGCCATGGCATGCCCAGGACCACTGGATAGTGAGCAGCCTTTATGATGTTGAACTGTATGTTTTCCTGATGGTTGTGGATTGAGAGTAGGATTTTCATGGTTTGTTGGTCCAGAAGATAGAGGGAAGCCATCGATTCCCTCGACTGCCTGTATGATATCCTTGGATTCTCTTGGCAAGTTGTGCTTAAAGCCCACTCATCATCCATAAAAATACCCATAGCTCCACAGTGCACCAATGCCAGGGCTGAATGTAATACTCCGGTGGGAGGAGTCAGGGTAACCTGAAGAACCACCAAGGGGGGTGGGTTGTGGACTGAACCTCCTAATATTAAATTTGTTAAAGATGGAATCTATAAGGACCGGAAAAAAAAACTATGCGGCCTTTGTGGATTTAGCCCACGTATTTGATGGGGCTGATCGTGAATTGCTATGGGAAAAGATGGAGAAGTTAAAATGTCCCTCGAGCTTCCTATCAGCAATTAAAGATCTTCACGCAAACACAAACATCAGAATCCGACTTGACAGAAGTGGAACCTTAACTAAACAGATCGACACATCGAGAGGTGTAAAACAAGGTTGCCCACTAGGATCCACCTTATTTAAACTACTAATTGCAGATGTGGGGGAAGCCCTAGAAGATATAGCAGCATTTCCGCCGAAAATAAATGGAAACCATATAAGCTGGCTAATATATGCTGACGATATTGTCTTATTAGACCTAACCCCAATAGGACTCCAACGGAGGCTAACAGCACTTGTGAAATACATAAAGTTGAATGGGCTGGAAATTAATGCTAAAAAAACTGAAATTGTACAGCTCTCCAACTTAAAATGGCAGAGACAATTAAAGAAAGGTCGACCAAGATGGACCCTGGAAAATGAGATCATACAGTGTGCAACCCAGGTCACATATTTAGGGGTTCAAATAAGTGCCAGCATAACAGACGAACCGATGGTGAAGAAAATAAAAATAAAATGTGAGGCGCTATCGGTGCAAGGGGCAATGCTTCATAAAAAATATGGCAAATTCTCTTATCAGCCAATAATAAACTTTTATAAAGCAAAAGTAATCCCTGCTCTAATTCACGGAGCTGAGGCAATGTTTGGATGTCCCTACATTCTATGGTCCCAGTGCGAAAATATGTTTTGGAGGAGAATCCTGCAAGTTCTGCAAGGTACACCGAATGCTTGTATTAAATACGAGCTGGGCTTAATATCAATTAATGCGAGAGTGCAATGGAATACCCTATCGATATATAGGAAGATCATGGAAAAGGAATGTGTTCCGCAATTTGATATACTAAGCCCAAACACAAGGAAAAACCCAAAAGATGTGTTCGAGATATGGAAAAAGAATTGTGAAAATATTCTAGCTCAACTGAATTCGACAAAGGAGATGCGTGAACAAAATCCCAATGCAGTAAAAAACAAACTATGGGAGATCGATTGGATTAACACGGTCGATCAGAGGGCAACCCATAGGTGTATGAAAGACTATGCTTGGGAAAGTAAGGCATTAAATGTGATACCCAAGTATCTGAAAAAGTTCCCCTGTCCGAGGAGAAGAAAACGTTTTTTAAAATTAAGGTTGTACTTATTCCATACGTACAAGATCAAAAATATGAGAAGAAGAAAAAAGGAGGCAATAGAAATTAATTGCTGTTTTTGTAATAAGGAACCTGAGACAATAAGACATGTGATAATCTCGTGTCCGGAAATTAAAGAAATGAGAACAACATTTCTGGGTACGGTGTTTTCAAAGTTCTCCATGTACACCGAGGAAGAGTGGTGGAAAAAAATCCACGATGGAGAGGATGGAAACCTGACCTTCGCAATAACGTTCAATTTGGATGAGCTGGACTTACATTTGACGAACTCGGAAAACTAAAGTTGGAAGAGGAGTGAAAGATGTGTTGTTTTTCTTTTTAAAAAAGTTTGTAATAAGCTGATTTAAATAAAAAAAAAAAGAACCACCAAATTACATCTTGATGAAGGATCCAGGGATTGAAGGGTGGAGCGGTCTTTGGCCTCCCGAAGCTGGGCTCCGTTCAGGATCGGGAGCAGGCATTTCCCGAATGCCTAGGTGGAGCTATAGGACAGTTCCTGACTAAGTGCTTGTCGGAGGCACAATACATGCATAGACCGCTGTCAAACCTGCAGTTTATTGAGCTGACAAAGGGCCTCTCATAGCCCCAGTTGCATAGGTTCTGGCTCAGCAGAAGTGGCTTCCCTGGAGACAGGAGCGTATGGAGATGATTTTGGAGGAGAGCTTTGTGATTTCTTCTTTTCAGCCTTTCTTTCCTGTATACTGAAATCCATAAGAGCCTGGAATTAACCGGACGGGCTATACTGGCCAGCTCGTCCTTCACCTCTTCATTCAGGCCATGACGGAACAAGGTGAAGCATGCCACTGGAGATCAGTCAGCTTCTTTAGCAAGCTGCTTAAAGTGGGTCACATAAGACAGCATGTCCTGAGAACCTTGTTGGAACTCCAGCAACCTCTCTTGCACGGAATAGACCTGGTCTGGGCGGTCAACCATCTCCTTGAAGGCTGAAATGAATACATCATAATTGTCCAACAATGCATCCCCTGTAGAAACCAATGGAGTGGCCCAGGCCAGAGCATAACCAGTAAGATGGGCTATGACAAAACCCACCTTAGCCCTGGGAGTGGAAAAATAATAAGATTTAAAGGTCAAGTGCATCAAACATGAATCCAGGAAGTAGCTGAACTTTTTAGGGGTGCCATCATATTTGTCCACAACGCCACCCATCGAGGCACTTTCCTGATAGTCTGAGTCCTGGGATCAAACTAGTTGTTTAAGAGCTGCATGTTCTGCCTTAAGGTTCTGGATCTCTGTGGATATTTCTTGCTTTCCTTGTAAAAGATCCTGCACAGTGGGATCCATCTCGGGGCTTCTGTTAAGTAGTTGGCATGTTAAACTGTCAAAACCTGTACCTGTATGCTCACCTGTGAGGGCTTGGAGTGTCTCTTCTTTGTAGGTTCAAGTTTCCCACGCTTCTTTGAAGTGCGGGTCTCGTGGAGGTAAGGACAGGTTTCTTCCGACGCCACAATTATTTAAATTCTCAATTTAATTTTAGATCAATACCACAGGCAGTGAGGCAACACTTTCACTTTTCCCGTCCTGATGAAGGCCAGCACATTTGGTGCTAATAGGATTCCATAGGCCGAAACACTGTAGGGTTGACTTGTATTTTGTTGAATTTTGCCAAAAAATAGACAGTTGTTGCATTGTATATTGAATCATTGAAAAACCTTGACAACACAAGGCCCATTTGTATTGTTCATGAGATGCTATTTGTATGTTATACACTGTGCCAAATTTGTATGTTTTGCAAAGAGAAGGTGTGAGATTCACTACACCAAGATGGTGAAGGTTATTATTGTAAACAAATCTCTATACATATAATCTACATAAATATAAATCACGCAATTTAATTGTGATAAAAACAAGTGTGTGAATAGTTTCATTTCACAACCAGTTTGTTCCATCCAGATACGCCCTGATCAATTGTGTTAGATACAGGAGAATAAACCAGACAGCCACAAATATATGGGAACCAAAAGCCCTGGCAGGAGAGTATACCGAGCAAACTCAAGTGTGGGAATCAGAAGACTTGGCAAGCGAGTATACCAGGCCATCTCAAGTGAGGGAATCAGAATCCCTGTCAGTAAATTATACCAGACAATCTGTGTTGAACAACAGAGAAACCAAAAGAAACAAAGATTATAAAGTCAGGCAGTTGTTTGTGGAAATCTTGTAACTGGCCAAGAAAAGACAAAATAACAGTTGTTAATAAAACCTCAAGGAATAAAGAAGAAGGGAACTACTCTCTGGAACTAGGACCTTTTTCCTTGAAGAACTTTTGTTGGAGCCATTTCTTTTTTCTTTCTGAACACTTTTCTGAACCACCGAAGGTTAAAGACATTTTACTTTGCACCTTAGAGTAAGTTTATAGTGCGAGGGTCAGAATAGAACTTTGTGCATGGGACAGCTTTTGTTTGGACATTGTGACGCAGGTGGATCATTAGTTTTTGGTTTAGGTAGGGAAATGCTTCTTAGGACAGGTTTAGAGAGGCATTTTATCCACTCCTTTTATTTTCAATGAACGTCTTTAACCACAACCATGGCTGACATGTGTCTGAGTTTCAGTCCTGACACCTCACACTTCTTTCATATGCCAAGTACAGCCTCAAATGTTCAATAATGCCACCCAATGGGAATTAATGCCCCGTAACTGGTATGGGATGGAGTCAGAGGAATAGCTAACTGACACAAGCCCCATACACAGTAATAAGTAACAAAGAACCCTTTATCTCTTTTTTTACTACTGAAAGACTGTCACCATAATGTCAAGATTGTAGAGGCAATAGCTATTGGTGGGAAGGGGGCAACCCCATCCCACCCCCTAAGTGTTTTAGAGTAAGGCAAGCAGCGTTCAAAGCATTTTGATGGACTAGGGGGTAAGGGCCACAGTGGTAAGACCCCACCCCAATATAACCAGCCCACATAGTGTAGCCCAGGACACGAGCAAGACTGCCATTTTGTGTAGATGTTAGTGCATTTTGCATAGATGTTAGTAACTATACTTAGGATATAAGGCCTGCACAGCGAATATGGCATTTCATGCACTAGGCCCTAATTGTGAGGCGAGGGAAATCTCCAGCTCCCATGAGGATAACCCACACCCCCATCCACCATAAAGCTCATTCATTGTTCTAACAGTGTTGTAAAGATGTGTTTCTACTAGAGATGAATGTGCCCTACAAGGCCGCAATCAGTGACCGGCACCCGGTGTGCATGTTATCTCATACTGGCCAAAGTATGACCCGGCCCATCCCCAGGTCACCATGTGTTATAGCCCATATAACTGACTAAGGCCAAAGATCCCTGAATTCCACGGCACCAGGTGACCTTTGACCACCAACCCTAAAGTAACAAGTCTTGAATGTTCAAAGAGAACAGTCATTGCATGTCTTTAAGCTACAATCATATGATTTGTAATGAAGTGCTGGGAGGGATTCATTATAGTTCAAACTGAGGGTGGGGACCGTGGAGCCAGATGGTGTGAAGGGGAGTGAGTGAAATGTGTGTGCAGAGGTAGAGTGCCCTAGAACCTCCTTTGTGCCGGTCTTAAAGCCTGCCAGGTTCACAGGATAATGATGAAGAAGCATTGTGTTATGAGTGTAGTTTATGTGTTCGTTGACCTTCGTCGGTGCGAAGAAGATGATCTTTGCAGCACCCACGTGATGGAAGACGGACAGACCGGGCTGGAACCAATGACCTGGCATCCCTTATGGAGTAGGCGGATCCTGTATTGGTGCACACCAACCAGCCATGCATGTTTTTACTGTATGTATTGCATCATGGTGACAATGGGCCTCATTATGAGGAGGGTGGTAAGGGGTTAATGGCGCCGGTAAAGGTGCCGGAGCCGTTAACCCCTTACTGCCCCATTACGAGGTCCGCTCGCGGGACCCGCTCAGGACGCCTGGTTTTACCGGACATCCTTAGCGGGTCCCGCGAGCAGCCCAGCATGCTAATAACAGGCCCGTCATTAACGGGCCTGTTGTTAGCATGCTCCCCATTCCCATTGAGCCCTATGGGGGCTCAAATGGGAATGGGGATGGACCGGGTCCAGGTTCCCTAAATGGGGAAATACTGGGCCCTCCAAGGTCGGAATGGCCCGGTATTTCCCCATTCAGGGAACCCGGACCCGGGTTTGGGGGTAGCCATGCCCTTATTAAGGGCATGGCTACCTTCAAACTCGTAATGAGGCCCAATGTGTCTTTTCTTAAGCCTCTACGTGTACCCTTTTTCAGCTGAATGTTCTTGGCAGCAGAGTTCTTTGCTGTTGCTCTCATCTTTGTGTGAGATTAAAACTTGTTATCCTCACAAGATCAACTTGGGCCTTTCTTACCTTGCAGGTTGTATTCTCTCTGGTGTGAGCGTTTAGCGGCATGCCTTCAATTGGTGACCACAACGTGATCTCAGCGCCACCCATATTTGCAGAGGCTTCCAGGCAACTTCTCCAGACGGAGATGCGCCCACCTACAGGTGTTGCAAGTAGTTTAGCAGGAGCCATTTTCAGAGAAGTCCTCTCTGCTCTTTGAAGCGGGAAGCAGCTCTGAGGGGAGTGCAGGCTGGTTGATGGAGGAGTTCAGGTGAGCACGCATATGTACATAGACTCTTGTAAGCGATAACAAGTAGGGGACAGATGCATGGGGAAGTGTGAGAGGTGTGAACATGTGGAGAGAAAGGTTGTTGATCTGACGTTGGTGTGGTTTGTGTTATTTCTTATAGGTGTTTGTATTGTAAAGAGATTATTTTGGTAAGGCATTATAGGGTAAGGCAAAGTTAAGGTAAAGTAAGGCAGGAGCCCATCCTTGAAAGGGGAGGGTAGGTGGTACCACGATAAAATATATTATTTAAAGGCCAAATACGGAAATAAAAGTAGTGTTCTCGCATAAGTAGATAACCTGGAATAGGTAGTTGTTGTTATTTTAGTTTGTTATTTTAGTTTATTGTATTTGTGTTTTAGTAGATGAATAACGGGCCCTAGGAGGGGCACCAACTGTGTGTGTTGCAGCGTGGTGTGGCATTGAATGGTTGTGGGAAGTCATATGTGTGCGCATGGGGAAAGGGACAGAAAAAGGGTGGGGGTTGATTTTCTTTGGTTTCACAAGCAGCAGCAGCGTGTGTAGCACATTAGCAGGGCTTTGCAGAGTCAGTAACACATAGACATCAGCAGCATAGGGGGACTAACCCCAATAGAGTATATGTACAAAGGGTATCAGGTCATTCTATCAAATCACAAACCATCGAAACACAAACCATAGAATTTTTTCCATCGAAATACCATTCCATTTCGTTGAAAAAAAATGGATGGATCCATCGACATGTAATGGTAAGTGTTAGGGGCTAGGGTTAGGGTTGGGATTGGGGTTGGAGCTTGGGTTAGGGTTAGGGTGGAGAAATACCATAAGCAGTGCATTGCAGAGATAGGAGGAGGGGGGATGCCCTGCCTGTGGCTAGAGCAGGGCTCAGACAATAAGAGCGTCTTGGAACACATGTCCACATTTTAGTAGCTAAGTATAGGGGAAACAGTTACAGAAGAGAAAATACATTTTAGACCTCTGGCAATTTGTTTGAGGACACAGAGGATCAAGGGGATGGAGCAGGGGCACAGATACAGAAATATGGGAAGTGCAGGATGGGAGAAAGAGAAGGATAGGATGGGGTGCCAGCGGACCGCGGGGGATTATAGCCCTTGACAGTATTTCCCACAGGCGGGTACACAAATCCAATCTATGTGCCCACTGTGTTAGGGACCCCTTCAGCATCAGTAATACTGCAGGCTACTGCTCCCCGCCCCCATATGCACACCTGTCGGAAGTATCAGCACCTGCTGGTGTCAGGTCAAGAGAGTTTGAAGAAAGGTTTGCAGAGTTGCTAGTAGAGATGAATAATATGCAGGTATCCTCAAGGGAATTGAGGGATGTAAGGGTGTTGGAAAAAGGATCAGGAGAATGGAAATCAGGGGACTTCTTGCTCAGGATCGATAAAGAAGGAATAAGAAGTGTATGTGTTGAGAAAGAGGGAAGAAAGGGTGAGTGGATGATCTTGGGACAGGATAATACGGTGTTGGGAAACAATGAGAGGGAGGATAACAATGGCACATTTGATGAGGCACAGGGTGAAGAAGAAGGAACAGATGAAGAAGGCTTGTGGGTGGGGGCAGGTTGAGGAATAGTGTCGGCCGGATGGCATTAGTAAAGATAAGGTGAATTAAGGAGAAGGGTGTGGGAAGTGGGGCGAAGATGCAAATGCCCCTCATACATAAGGGGGCAGGGAAGGCACAGTATGTGCCCTGGTCCCAGATGGTGTATTCAGCTTGATTAAGCTTGGTTAAGGCTCTCCTACAGCTCACAGTAGGGGCGAGTAAGTGGATATATGAGTATGAAAAGCAAACAGCAGGGGTGCCCATGGCAGTGGGTGCTATCAAGAGCTTGATGGTCGCTATAATTGGGGACCAGGCCTGGGATATGTGGGTGAAAGCTGGGTATCCGGGAATGACACTGGGGGACGGTGCACATGATGGAGCATCGTTCAAAAGAATTAGAGCAGAGGTGTCGGGTACGCTGGGAAGGACTTTCCCAGATACCCCAATTTCATAGTCCCTGATGCAGTGTACAATGGGTGATGATGAGGACACAGCTAAATGAATTCTTATATTACAAGAGATGTGGAGAGCTGAAACAGAAGGAGCGTGGGATCATTCAATACCATTTTTCTATTTTATTATAAAAAAGGGGCTTGCCAAAGGAAGTGCAAAAGGCGTTAGATAAGATAGTGGGTATCGAAGCAAAGGGGTGGCCAGAGATACAGAGTTTAATAGTGCACCATTGTAAGAGAATCAAGGAGTGGGGCAGGGAACAGAGGAAGCAAAACTGGTAGAAAAGAAATTGGCAAAGTTGTTGTTCAGGCACCTGTGTCGATGCCAGGCTGCAATGGGGTATAATAACAGGCCACAGCAGCAGGGCCAATGGCCCCACGGGCTGGGGTATCTACAACAGGGTCAAGGGTATTAGAATCAAGTGTATATACATGGGCAACACCAAAAGTATACCCAGCATCCTCAAGCATCTGACATACAAGTGCAGCACCCACCACAGCAACAGCAGGGCAGTGTTGCCCCAGTCAATAGGGTACCAAGCGGGACCACCGCCCCCTATGCAGGCGCAACGATGATGTGGTTAACCCCTTCTCTGTCCCTGGAACAAATGCATATCCTGATTAGGACAGCTCACAGAGAGCACGGAAGTGTCTGGTCTTGTCAACGACCATGAACCCTGAAGAGGAACCCTTGGTGGGGTGGAGATAGGAAACAAGCAGTTCAAATTTATGGTGGACTCGGGTGCAACAAAATCATGCATCATAAGGGGAATTTCCCATTATCAGGCAAACAGTTCCATCCACTGAGGTGCTGGACATAAAGGTGGGAGGGAAGGTGGTGCCAGCTCCCTTACTACATTCAGAAAGTTTACCTGTTCATTTTCTGGGCAGGGACCTGCTCAGGAAGTTAAAAATGACATTATCATTCACAGATTGCGGTATAGTTTGTTCCACACCTGGGATGTGCACAATAAGGGCACTGCTGATAATACACACAATGACAAGGGAGGTGGTGGTTCGTGGGACTCCCGTGTACCTGGACATACTCATTTATGGTATTACTGTGCTCGTGGAGGCAGTGCCTCAGCTCGGTAAGCAGTGTTGGTCAGTGCCTGCAGATTTCATCTTCTGTCCAGTTGTGTCGCCTGAGCTGACGGCAGGAACAATATTGTCACTAGACTTACAGGGATTGTTGGACTCGGACAAGAGGGTTGTAGTGCTCGGAATAGACAAGGATAGGTGTGAGTGGTGCACAGTACTCTGTATAAATCCAACAGTACAGTTAATGGAAGTGACAGACAATGAGCAGTTTGAGAATGATGACAAAAATGGGGAGATAATATTAGAGATTTGTATCTCCTGTGACATAATGTTACAGTACTGATGCGCCTTGATGGTAGTACTAACTTCACCTCTATTTCTTGACGAACACTTACAACACGTGCCTCCACATCTATGGATGTTATAAATATGCAACTAAGACAAACTAAAATTAATTAAGACTACAAATACACACAATAGGCATCATTACGGGTCCGGTGGTAACCCTGCCAATGTTACCGGCGGGTTGCCGCTAGACCCGTAATATTTTACCAGCGCCTCATTTCCTGGTGCAACAGGCTCATTACGAGTCTGGCGGCCCGGGAAGTCAGGTGATATGATATGTTATGATAGTTTATTTATATAGCGCCTATACACAATGGGCCTCAATACGAGTATGCCGGTAAAACCGTGTTCATTACCGGCATGCCGGAATGAGCGGGTCCGTGCACGTATGAACCCGCTAATAGCGGGTCATTACGAGTGCGCGAGCACGCGCGTTCCCCCATGCCTGTAGTGGCAACACCGCCATGCCGGTAAAGGGCCTCCAAGCCCCCTATACCGGCATTGCGGGGCCCGCCCATTGCGCTACCGCCTCACACTAACCCGTAAATACCGGCACGGTAATACTACCATGGTATTACCGTGTTCGCAAAAAACAGACCCGGAAATTACGTCATCGCGCAGGAACGGGAAATGGGCCGGCGGCCATCTTTAAAAACACAATCCATTGCCATCCTCCATTACTGTCATGATTTCCCAACGAGTTCCCTGATTTAACCCATGTTTCTGTAGGTTATTATTGCTCTGTCATTTGAGAGAAGGTATTGTTCCCATTCAGATCCATATAGTAAGTCAGGGAAAATTGGGATTCCAAGATGGCCGCCTAGTGGTGTACCCAGGAACTAATCTGTAGGTCTAGTCTTTTGCGACCTCTGTTATAAGTACTCAATTTCTGAGGAGACTCGCGCTTCGCGTTGCTGACTGCCTTGCAGTACGGACGCTCTCCGTGGTCTCCGTCGAATTCCAGTCAGAGTTTCCCCGCCCTTCATATTTCCAGTCAGAATTTCCTCGTCCTGTCCCATAGTCTCCTTCACTGCTCACAGTCAGTAGTTTTCTTTCTTATTTGATGTTCCCTAGTTACCGCGTCCTCAGTTCCAGTCCGAAGTTTTTCCTGTCAGAGTTTCGTACGCAAGTACCAGTGCCTAGTTGTTCTCTGTTACGAGTGTTTTAGCAACGGATTAGTCATTGTGCATTTTCGCATTTTTGGTTTATACTATACATAGTTGTTCCTTGTGCCAATGTTTGAAACTCATTTGCTGTGCCAGGTTGTTGTCACACTGCCCAATATGTGCCAAGTTGTGTAGCTGTTGTAGCTAGTTGAACATTTTTTTGCATATCATTCCGCATTACACTTTGCTGATAGCTATTTAGTCAGTTCCCTACACCTGCGCTACACCTCTCATGTCATCTATATTTCCACTATTGCCCTCCAGTTTGATTGTACTAAGGTCTTCTCACAGCTACACTCATATATGACTATGACTAAATAGGCATTATCTTCCCCTTGTCATCAGTCTCCTTTATTCCTTTATTCCTTTATATAAGAATACTATTGACATCTAGACTACACTGTTTTCTTCAGGACATGCGCCCCTGTATGAATGCAGGATGGAGGGCTCACTAAAAAAGCACTTCAGGTGAGTTTTCCTGATGTTGGTTATCATTCTATTTTCAGTACTGGAGAGTTTTCTCAGAATAGGGTAGGAACATTATTAAGGAGGGTTGTTATCTTGTCATCCTTTCTACAGGGATTGTGATTACTGAAGTTCCAGGGAGTTCTTCTGGCGTTCCCGCAGATTGACAGGTGAGCGTTACAATTACTACCACTACACCCGTGTTGTTGAGTGTCAAAACAGAACCAGGATGTCAAAGGCCACCGGAAAAAGCAAACAAAGCAAACAAAGGAAGAGGAAGCAGCGCTTCTCAGATGCAGAATTGACAATGCTAACGGACACCCTACAACAGCATGCTGACATTATCCGAAGCACGGACCTGAAGCATGCGGCCCAAACGCATAAAAACAGGTGTGGCAGGAGGTTGCGCAGAGGGTAATAGCAGTGGGAGTTACCCCAAGGAGTGTCCGGGATTGCAGAAAGCGCTGGGACGACCTCGGCCTCCGTGTGCGGAAGATCCTTGCAGAGAACCGGAGGGCGGCAATGGCGACAGGCGGTGGCACACACTCCCCTGTTAAGCTCACCACATGGGAGGAGATTGCAAGTGGATTCATCGATCCAGAATCCATCGAGGGGATTGGAGAGCAGGAGTACGGGGCTGCTACTACAACAGAGGAAGGTGAGTGAACCATCACATCCACCTATAACAAAACATGATGTGACACAAGTGAGGTGGGAGTCAGAATAGTCAAGGCAATTTCCATACCCAAGGCAACATCAACTCACCAACAGAATATTGATTGCCACCCCCTGCACCACACGCATGCTGCGTGAAATCTGTAAACCCATCCATGCCCATGTCCCCCCCACACCTAGACAATCCATTGCCACCAGCCATGCAATCATTGCCAACATGTCCCCTCAGTACACCAAATGCCACACAACAGAAATGAAATCATTCATGAATGTATCAAGATATAACACTGCCACAAATCACAGCTGCCATTTGGCAATCTCACTGATGACCTGCATCTCTTCTATCCCCCAGGCACCGATGAGGAAGGTGGAACCCAGGACAGGGGGCCAGGCACATCCAGTGCAAGCAAGGGGACCAGGGACACCGCAACCCCCACCTCCAAAAAATGTCCTCTGACCACTCCCAGTGTGCCACGCAAGGCATCATCTGTGCAGGGGGCACCTGCTGCGACAGTGCCAGCTGTACCGCCGGCCACCACGGACGTCCTGTCCACAGTGGTGGTTGAAGAGGCCGAAGAATTTTTGGGATTGCCCTGCCCAACACCCATGGCCCCTCCCCTCCCCCCCTGCGGAGACAGAGAGCCTGGTTGACCCATGTCTCCATGACTCTGACCTAGGGGACTCGGACATCGGCATATTTGAGGATGACAGTGCCCAGGACGAGGCCCCCACGCAGGTGCCTGCCACCACCCAGCCCTCCGCCACCCAGCCCTCCACCACCCAGCCCTCCACCACCCAGCCCTCCACCGGTACACCTGCGACAGAAACCCCCTTTGAGGTCCGTCTGGCAAGGGTGGAGGCCTGTCAAGACGAGATGCTGCAGATAATGCGGCAACAGGTCCTTGCCGGTAATGAGGCCATGAAGGCCATAGCCACGGCCATTTCCGCAAATACAGCAGCCGTGGAGGCGTCCACGTCTGCATTCAGGCAGTGCATGGGGTCACTGACCGAGGCCCTACTAGCCAACATCAGGCAAGTGCAGCAGCCACACCATGGGTCTGACAGAGGATTGACAATTGACACCTCGACCACGTCAACACCTTCCACCTCTGTCCAATCAAGCCCTGTGCGCTTAACGCGCAGGAATGCACGGTGCATGGCCATGGCACCCCCAGACCTGAAAGTCGCCAAAAAGTAACTTTTTGAAAAATGGAAGAAATGTGAGGAGTAGGATTGTTGAAGGCAACACTGTTTGTTGCACACATGGGGACATCTGGGATCTGTGAGGTGGGTGAGGGAGCTTGTTGGGCAGTTCACTGGGGTCTGTGGGGTGGGTGAGGGAGTTTGTTGGGCTGTTCACTGGGGTCTGTGGGGTGGGTGAGGGAGTTTGTTGGGGGGTCGTGGGAGGGGGGAGTGGGCACAGTTTTGCACTTTCATATAATACACAAGTTTTCTGGAGAACAATCCATGGCTGGACATTGTCATTTTTGGTGTGCATCCATTTAATGTGTTACGGTGTTCAGTCTCAAAATTACAACATTCCCTTTGTGCATTTTCACGTTGGCCCAGTGTCTGACTGACAAAAGTCATTCATGGTCCCTGTGTCTTAAAAGTATTCGTCAATTAGTGCTTGGCGTACAGCATGGCCGTCCCGTGCATCACGTACTGGCAGGGGGGCTCCTTCGCCTCCGTCTCCATCCCCTTCATCGTCACCCGGGCCATGCATGTCAATGTCAGGTGGCAGTGGTACATTCCTTCGGACGCACATGTTGTGCAGCATGACACAGGCCATGGTGATCTTTGCCACCTTCTCAGGCCTATATAGGAGTGCCCCACCAGACCTGCTTAGGCAGCGGAACCGCGCCTTCAACAGGCCAAAGGTCTGCTCAATCACGACACGGGTACGAGTGTGCACACGATTGTACTCCTATTCATGGCTGTTCTGCGGGTTCTGCACAGGGGTAAGTAGCCACGGCCTCAAGGGATATCCTCCATCACCTGCAAGCAGATACAAATAGGTGTGTGTCACTCTGAACTGACACCTTCAGGGAGCATGGTCATGGCAGCAGCTATTAGGTGTGAGCATGCACATGTCCCTGTACGTGTACCAAATAGTCACCTATATGGGATGTATACTGTAAAGAGGTGTGGAACACTGGATGGGGTTGAATAGATGATGCAGGGTGTAAGCATGCATGCTGAGGCAGATGTGCTGTGGCAGTGCAACAATGTTTAGCCTCCAATTCATGCTGTGTACTCTTTAATTTGCATGGTCACACTGGCCGCATTGGCACAGTTGCCATCCTATTCAGTCATGCATTGCTTGCCATCACCATGGTGCCTCGGTTGTGCCTCTTACTTGTTGTCATCCATTTGCATTATTTGTGATATGTGGCCCAGTGATGTGTCATTTTCCGTTTGGCTGTGTCGAGTGAGGTGTGTTTAGCTCTGCATTCATTCTCCACTCACTGGCTATTGCCACCCAGGTGTACTTTTAACCCCCCCTTTCCCACCCTGGTAAACTACCCCCCCTTTCCCACCCTGGTGAACTATCCCCCCCTTTCCCACCCAGGTGTACTATCCCCCCCTTCTGCATCCGCACACATGAGTACCCCACAGCATGGCCATGGGCCTGTTGTGCAACTCACCGAGCAGCCAGGCACGTGGTCCAGCATGTCGCTCCATGTGACGGGGTAGCGTGGAGTTGCGCAGTACCATGGCATCATGTGTGGATCCAGGAAATCTGGCGCAGCAATGGGTGATGATTTTGCTGGAGTCACATACCATTTGCACATTGATGGAGTGGTATTGCTTGCGATTGTGGTACACCGCCTCTATGGCATGGGTGACTACCAATTCCACATGGGTGCAGTCGATGGCACCAACACAATTGGGCATACCGGCCAGTGCATGGAAGCCTACTTTGGTTTCGGCTATCTCCTGGCCAGTCCATGGTAGGGATATGTGGGTGCTTGCGTGCTTCAGGAGGGCATCGAGCACTTGGTTCAGCATGCGTGAGAATAGTAGTTGTGAAATGTCATGCAGCTGGCCCACTGTGTGTTGGTAGGTGCCTGTGGCCAGGAAGTGTAGCACAGACACCACCTTCAGTAGTGGGGGGATGGCAGTGCGTATTTGTATGTGGCTGGCAATGTCGTTCTGTATCATGTCCACTATGGTGGTGATGGTGTCACGGTCCAACCGGTACAGGGTGTGGATCTGCTCAGGGGTTAGATTGAATGGGCTGGGTCTGGTGCGAGGGATTGGTGGCTGCCTACGAGGCGCTGGTGGGTGCGCTGGTGGTAATTGCTGGGCCTGTCTCACCCTCCTTCTCCTCCTGCGTCTCCTCTGTGCTGCCTGTTCTTGCTGCTGTAGTTGTTGTTGTTGTTGTTGTTGTTGTTGTTGCTGTTGTTGCTGTTGTTGCTGTAGTTGTAGCAGTATAGGCATGTCCTCCTGCGCCATGATTGCAAATGCTAGTGGTAGCATTTTGGTGCAGGAAGGGGTGTGGTGTGTAGGTGTGCTCCTTTTGTACTGGGCCACTCTGCATTGCCTACACCTGTGGGGGGGCTGTGGTGTGTGGGTGTGCTCAGTTCATACTGGCACAGCCTCCTTTGACTCCACCTGTGGGGATTGTGTACACCTGTGGTTGCTGTTTGCGGGTGGTCCGCGATGCCTGTTTTTCCGGCATCATGCAGCCCGTTATTACCGTGTTCGCGATGCCGGTATTTGCATGTTTGCGTGGGTTGTGATTGCCCCCTATTACCGGCATGCCGGTATTTACTACCTGAGGAGGCGCGTGTACGCGCCTATGCCGCTATTAGCGGCACCGTAAATAACGGTGCCGTTAATACCGGGTTTGTGGGTCAGAATGCTACAGAACGTTAAATGATGCCGGTATTTACATACCGGCATAATTTTTCCCTTACCGGCATAACTCGTAATGAGGCCCAATGTCTTTCAAAGTGATTCAAGTCAAGGGAGGGAACAAGGGAAAATACAATGGACATCATTACGAGTCCGGCGGTAGCTGTACCGGAAATTCCGGCAGGCTGCCGCCGGACTCGTAGGGAATTACCACCTCCGGACTTGCCGGAATCACTGGGGCATTACAGCCCCGGTGATCCGGTAATTCCGGAGCTGGAATTCCCTTAATCCCTATTCCCGTGGAGTCCGACTCCACGGGAATGGGGACAGTGGAAACACTGGCATCGTAATTACCGGTGCTGGTGTTTCCATTTATGTCTGCAGGTGGGTGGCGTTACTCCCGCCAGGTCAGACCTGGCGGGAGTAACACCACCCACCTGCAGAACTCGTAGTTTGCCGGTCCAGAAACAACAGTGGCGGCAGGTTTACTACCACCGTTGTTTCCGGACCGGCAGACTCATAATGAGGCCCACTGACATTCTTACAGGCCATGAACAGTAAGGATGTGAAATTAACTATCATACTCGGCCTGACGACATTTCAGATAGTGCAAGAGCTAAGACATAGATAAGGAAGGGATGGGGAGAGTGAGAAGGAAATGGAAACAGACAGGCGACTACCATACTAGGCCTGATGACATTTCTGGTAGAGCCGGAGAAAAACAAAGGGTGAGGGAGAGGGGTGCAGAAAGGGAGTGGAAGAACAAAATAAGTGACTATCCTACTAGGCCTGATGACATTTCAGATAGTGCTAGAGGGGGGGAACAGGTACGGGGAGGGGGGATAAGACAGACGAGGTTGCTATCATACTAGGTCTAGGGACAATTGTGATAGAGTAAGTGCATAGAAGAAAGTAAGGGGAGGAGAGGAGGAGAAAGGAAAAGGGAGAAAGGGAGAGGAGCAGAGAACAGAGAGTAAGCAGTCCAAAAGAGTGGAGAAGCAAGAGGGGAGAGCAAATGCAATTGTAGAAGTCAGTAGTGACACATAATGTTGCAAGCCAGGATACAAGATGAAGATCGGAACTGCATGATTCAGGGCCTCCATGAGTACAAGATACAAAGTAAGTCCAGCATGAGAGTTGAGAAATGGTGACTATTTGTGTGGTTTCTGAACTGACATCTGCCATCCCAAATCCACAGGTGAATGCTGGGTAACAGGAGGTTTTGCCACTGAGGAAATGGTCAAATACTCAGGAAAGTGAAGTTCTTATACTTGTGGATGAGGCCATCAAGGATGCACCTTGACTTTTCGAAAGCCACAGCCATAAAACTTCTGCTGGAAGAACATATCAAATACGGTTGCAGCTGTTTCTGCGCAGCCATACACAGGGCAAGAAGCACCAAGCGCAAGAAGCACCAAGCGATGGAATTAACTACAGGAGGATCTAGCCCTTGTGTCAAGAAAGTGATCGGGTGGATAGCTCACCAGCAATGTGCTCGCCTTGGAAGCAAGACGACGCAGAGCAACACAGGTTTGATCCCCCGGGTCCACGCTTAGAAACCTCTGGGTATTAAGCGCATTATAAATAACCTATCATACCATATCATATCACCATGCCCATGGCATCTGGCGCTGGAGCCAGGAAGTTTCTGTGCTGAAAAAGTAGGAAGGAAATGTGAAGTCCATAAAAGTCAAATCCAGTATTGGCCACAAGACAGTGATGGTGAAACCAGATGTATCAGGACAGACTCCTGCAGAAGTAGGCTGGAGAGGGAGGAGGGGGAGCAGGTTAGAAGAATCAAGCAAACAGGCAACACCTGTGTGTGCGAGAAGGGTGGGGGGCACAAGGGAACATCACAGAGGGACCAGAGGTGGTGGGGATGGCCTGTGGGGACAGAGGGAGTACACACATGTTGGTGCATGCTTACCTGCTGTCTGAGCAGGGGGTCGAGCCATGGGTCCTCCTGGTCCGAACAGGTCAAAACAGGAATTGCCCTTTTCTTCGTCTGCCCTTCACTTCGGTTGCCCGGCCAAGAGACACCCTTGGTATAAGAGTTAAGAGCAGGAAGGAAGAGGCAGGGCTAAGGAGGTAGGTGGTGCTTAGGCCAGGTGACCTAGATCCACTTGTATCTGCTCCCCATCTGCAAAGTAAAAGAGGCAGGAGGGCTCCTTATGTAGGGAAAAGAGCAGAAACCAGGAAGACACCAAGAGGGCGGGACTTGCTAAGTGGTGAAAAGAGCGGTAACCTGGAAGGTGCTTGAAAATTGTAAGTCCCCATTCCCATAGAGTCCTATGGTACTCTATGGGAGTGGGGACACAGAAGCACCAGCACCATTAGCAACAGTGCCCGTGCTTCCATTAACAGTCTGCCTACCGTGGCAGCAGTGCCCGGCAGGGTCAGACCCGTCAAGCACAGCGGCCACGGCAGGCAGACTCAGAGTTTTCTGATCCGGAAACAAGGGTGCCAGCGAGAGTACTGGCACCCTTGTTTCCGGACCGGCAAACTTGTATTGAAGCCCACTGTGGGACTACTGAAAGACGTGACCCAGGTGCGTATACAAATAAAGCCAGGTGTGGCGCTACCCAGGGTAAAACAATACCCGTTATCAAGGGAGGTGGAGGAGGGTATCAGAAATACACTACAGGCCCTACTTGACCAGGGGATCATTGTGCCATCCACATCTCTGTGTAACACAGTGATATACCCTGTCAAGAAATCAACATGGGGCAATTGGAGAATGATTCAGGACTAACGCCCCCTCAATGATGTGGTATAAAAATAATTTCTGGTCGTTCCTAATCCTCCAGCAATTCTATGCAGTATCCCCAAAGAAGCCACATACTTCACTGTAGTAGACTTGAAGAATGCATTCTTCTCGATTCCACTCCATCTTGAGTCAATTTACCTCACAGCATTTACACAGTGCCAAATGCGTTTTGAACATACTAGGTTTCCACCGGGGTACTGTGAGAGCCTGAGCATCGTTAACAGAATACTGCATGCTGATATAGGGCACATTCAGGTACCCAGCATGATTATCCAGTATGTGGATGTTCTGCTAGAGTGTAGTGACAGTGAGCAGCACTGACAAAGGAATTCCATTAAACTCCTACAATTGCTGGCCCATAAGAGGTACAAGATCGACAAAGCTAAGTTGCAATACTGCCAACAGGATGTGCTCAATTTGTGGCAGTTCATATCAGAGAATGGTAAAAGAATACTACTAGATAGGGCAGTGTCAGTATGCGCAACTCCGAGACCAGGAATCAGTTAAGGAAATGCAGATGTTTTTGGGGCTGTGCAACTTCTGTGGGGCATGGATCTTAGATAATGCAGAATACACAAGACCACTCTGCGGTCCCTTGAAGAAGCACAAAAAAGAAAGGATCATAAGCTACAGTGGACTACAGATATGATCGAACAGTTTGAGGATTTAAAATAAGTTGTTAGTTCAGCACCCGTACTAGCCAAGCCAGACAAAAAACAGGAATTATACTTGTTCTCACATTAAGATGGCCAGCTCATGACCGCAGTGTTGACACAGAAGAGCACTATGGGCTATAAGCCATTGGCCTACTACAGTGGCACACTGGATTCAGTGATGCAAGGGCAGTTTATGTGCAAACAAGCATTAGCAGCTGCTGCATTTGCAATAGAAAAAAGTTCTACTATTATAATGGGGTGCTCAGTTACATTGTATGTGGAACACTCTCTAGTTGCCATCCTGGAGAGGTAAAAATCCACCCTGAATACACAGAGATCTTTGGCATACAAGATTATTATTTCAAAGCCCCACATTCATGTGGTTAGATGCAAAACAGTTAATCCTGCGACCTTCCTAACAGATATGCCTACTGCTAAAAAAATGTAACGGTGCATGACTGCGTCACAATTGAGGGGGAGGTGGCTGACATCCCCAAAGCGAAATAATGTGCATTGACGGAGGGGAAGGTACTGTTTGTTGATGGGTCATCCATAATTGACCAAGAGAGTGGACAGAGACATACAGGGGCAGCGTTGGTACAACTTGAAGAAGGGGAGTACGAGACGGTGGCTATGAAAAGATTGCCCATGCAATATTCTGCACAGGCCTTGGAACTCATAGCGTTCATCAAAGCATTGTGAGCGTTTCACGGGTGCCATGTCACAATATATTCAGACTCAGTGTACGTCACAACAACTGTGCATGCCATTCCCTCCCGCTGGAAGAGGAGGGGGTTTTGGAGAGTGGGTGGGTCTCCAGTGCAGCATGCAGCCCTGCTAGAAACCCTGACACTATCCCAGCCATGAAAGTTCATGACAAACAAACTGAAAGGCATCCCATGTCACCTCAATCCATACATGGTGCATCATCAGGAGGACCAAGATGCTGACCCCACCGCATTGTTCTCATCTATGACGGTGGCCATGAATGCCATTGACCATGCATTACTGAAAGTTATGGTGAGTGGCATATACGGTTGAGTAGACCTTGCTACGATTCACATCTGTGACCTGCAGAACATACATAAGTACTATCAGTGAGCACTTAACCTGCTGAGCTATATGATCAGCTATTTCTTCTTAAATGTGAATAGCACAGCATTTGCAAATGTATTTGCTATTGTGGTTACATTCCTTGTTAACATTGCACTTACATTCCTACTGCTTTTGAGTTCCGTAATGATGCCATGGCCCACTAGTCAACCTGAAGATAGTAGTGCTTTATTTTATAGAGGGACAGGAGAGTATGATGTCCAGATATCCTGATAAAAACAATTCACTGCACAATTGATTAAGCAGCATCATGTGTTGCAATTGGATAGCTCATTGAGTTAAAAGCTCATCTCTGTAAAGTGTCAGACTGCACTTTTCAGGCTCATATTTCAGCAGAGATGAATCAGTCCTTTTTCCTTCTAAGGTTGATACGCCTAAGTACTACTGCATTTCATACTAATAACCAATAATAATTTACATTGCTTGAAAGCTGGAGCTATCAGGAGTCAGAGATGAAGTGCTATACATACAAATATGATATAATACCATTATCTACAGTATCGATAATACTAACTACAATCTTGACCACAGTAACTTGAAAACATGCCTCATATTTGCACAAAATGAGAGGCCTCAGAAAAATAAAACAAACAATTTGACTCTAAATAAGTAGCTCTTCGTCTGGAGCTTCCAGTCTGTCTGGCTTACACAGACAAATACTCTATATGGCACATTACAGAAAGTCAAACTTCTCAGCGCGACTTACAAATACGTTTGTTTTCACACTGCCAGTGGCAGCTAGTGCATGTTGGCGTAAATAGTTACCAAACATTTGCAAGAGTGAACGGGTGTAGTGAAGGAGCCTGAAACAACCAAGGATGGTATATGGTGCATTTTACAGTACACTGTCTGTGAAAAATTGGTTAAAAAGCCAGGCAGTTTGCAATCAGTTTTGTAGGGTGATTAATGAAAAATCCAATAAACGCAAGTCACCCACAGTGCACAGGACCATTTACCAATGCATTTGTCTGATGCCTTTCCCCACAGTATATGATAGTATAAAAGCATTTTCACAATGCCTGCTCCCATATGTATCCATGCTGACTGCACCAGTAGCCCCATATAAGAACATACTCATATCTAGACACATGATAGCACTTGGCATGTTTAATTCATCGTATATGATCAGTAAAAATTGCCATGCCATAGTAAGATATTATAGTTAGACCGTCTGAATCTGATTGGCAGTCTAGTAATGTATTAATGCTTATCATGCCCGCTTTATCATAGATGCCCAGTAAAAAAAATGTCATGCCACAATAAGACATGGCAAAACTGACTGCATCAAAATGCCAGTGTTACCATAGCAACACCATTGCTTCATCATGGTTTAAAGCAAGCATTATAAGTGTTGTTAAATGACTAGACTGGTATTTTGGTGTACTAAGTCTTACCATTTCTTACTGTGGCATACATGTTTTACTAGGCATCTATGGCACATAAAATAAAGCCTCCATTTAACATGCAGATACATTCTGTATCACTGATGAGACACAGGAGAAGCATGGGGCGTACAAGATCTCTGCCATGCTCATCATTGCTGTCTCATGAGTGTGCTTCATTGTATGTCGGCATACCATTTTCATGCTGGTGTAAAATGAATGGGTTCCTCTGAAATTGGCCTCAGTTTTTCACCTATTCCATAACAGGCAGATCCCATAGGAATCCATTGATTACTTGTGCACCTTCTCAAACAATTCAAGATTGCATCTAGGGGACTGAAGTGCTCCGACGTGGAGATTTTGCCATTCCCTCCCATCCCCTCATACAATTAAGTTGTTTTACAAAATAAGAGCCACGGTCTTTTTCCTTCTTGGCATGTCATTCATGTTCTGGGTCCAAATTACCTTCAACTATGCCTCTGTAAATACCTCCCCTCTCGAGCATTTCGCTCCTGTACTTCTAACTCCCTCAGGGTTAGTCGCTTTGCAAATAAATGAGCTGGGGGTAGATCTCTGTCTTCTGCTGGTGCCTCCCTTTGGAACAGCCTCCCGGCCACCTTGAAACGTGAGTAAAACCATCTCTGGTTCTGGAAGCATCTCAAGACCTTCCTCTTTGCCTCTGCCTTTGCCCCCCTTCTCCCCTGTTGATCTGTTTCTTCTCTTGGCATCATGCACCTGGCCACTCTCTATCATTTGGGTCCAGGTACCTGCTCATCCTGCCACCCTCCTGCACTGTCTCCAGGCCACCCTCAGCACTAGGGTTCTGTATCTGTACCTATACAGTCCCCCTGCCACTTTTCTTCTATACTTATCAGATATACCTTATCTGACCAATGTTCACCTGCACTACCATGGTTCTATCGCTCTTATTTATTAATTTATTTAATTTAATATTTATTCTTTCTTTTCTCCTCTGCTCCGCACTTTCCACCCCCCTTCCATGTACTTTCCCACTTGTTCCTTTTCCATGCACTTGCGCTTTCTTAAATGTCACTGGGCCTAGAAAGATCGCTGTTTTATTTTTTTTTGTTCTCCCTTGTTCCCCTCCCTTTTTGCTTGGTCGCGCTCTGAAACGCTTGTGTACGAGCACCATATAAATAAAATATAATTTCATTTCAAGAAAGAAAGAAAGGAGAAGGAAAGATTAGGGAAACAAACGTTAGGATGTGGACACCCAGAGTGAGAGAAATTGGGAATTTGAAAATGCACCAGACCATAAAGAACATCTTGAAACACTATCCCGGGGAATAAGTGGGATCAGTTTGGAACACTATCCCGGGGAATCAGTTGGATCGGTTGTCACCAAGAAGATCCTGAGGCAGAGTAAAATAGAAAAGGCTAAACTCTTTAGTCCATTGTCGTAGGTAGAACTGTAGAGAGTAGTTGTTACTAATCGTTCGTGGACAACCGTTAATATAAGGACACTTGGGCTATGGAGGTCAGAAGTCCAATGGATATTAGAGGGTGATGGCACTGTATAACATTTCAGCCACCCTGTTTTAACACTGAACCATTTGAGTTATACCAAATAAAAACCCTTGAACCATCCTTTGCAGTCTGGGTGTTCTTAAGGAAATCTGTGACATCGCTAAGAGACCCTTTCCTGTGAGATTTCATGGGGAAATTCAACCCTGAGGCCCATCCAGCAAATATCCCAATGCAGCTCTCTGGTGTTCAGTTGGGTGCCGTATTTTACCTTAGAGTAGTTGGGCCAACTCTTCAGTGGTGCCGAATGTTTCAAACCATTAAGCAGGATCATGGGTCTCAAACTTGCGATTGGATTTCTTCCACACCTTGTGACCACCCTCATGTGTTTCAAATGTTTTTGTCATCCTACTAGGAACATTTGTAGTGCTGCCAGGCAGCCTATCTGGAGGCCTGGCAACGAGAGATGCTGCCAGACCTCCTGTTTCCTGTGTTCCTGTTTCCTGTTTCCGTCACACATCGAGAAGAGCCTCCAGTATTTTTAAGACCTGTTAACCCGGGCCATCTGGAGCACGTAAGATCTTCAAAGTCCCTGTTACGATGTTTTCACAGCAACAGCTCTCAGACTCTGCTGGTTGTGATTGGTCTTAAGGTATCAACGGCCTGGGCCTGTATGCTCAGTCTCTGCAGAGGGGCAAAAATCGGCATCTTGAACAGTTAACTTTGACAGATTCTGACTCGACTATTCCCAATGGATCAAGGGAAGAGAGCAACAGACTTAGTGGGTCCTTGGTCTCAGTGAGTGCATGCAACAGTGTCCAGAAGGGTGCAGTACAGCAGAGATCCCTTTATAAAGCTACCCGGCCAGTCTTGCACTGTTGGCTTTATTGCAGGTCCTGACTGTTCTATTTGACCAGTGATGTGGTCTAATGAGTGTGGTAAGCTGCAGGCCAGTTCTTCAGCTATTCCCTATTCTACAGTTCAGCCTGTGGACGCACTATTTTAGTGAAACCTCAATGCTCAAAGTCAGCATTTCCTTACATTTCCCTACCAGTGTTGGTTTTCAAAGTGCTCTGGTCCACACAGTAGCACATATATTTTGTAAACACCTTTGAATTGTTCTCTGGCAGTCTGTGTGACTGTTCTAGTGGTTCTGAAATCTCTGTTTGATGCTGGGACGTGCCAAAGTCATACCTAGGGGTCTGGATCTTGATAAGAGGAGCTTTTGGAAGTTTGTCTCATCAAAAATAACATGGCGTCCCGTCTACTCAGTCGGCATCAGTGGTCTTAGTTGTCCGATATCCATGGCATTTTGAGCCAGGATCTGCACAGGATTCACTGGCATGCATCATTTATCAGAGTATCTTGGAGCAAAGGCGTATTATTATGTCGCCAGGAAGGAGTGGCCATAACCCTTAAAAACCACACCCATTCCGCAGAGCAGCGCAGAGTAGCGAGGAGTGGCTGTTTGTGTTGTTCGTGCTTGTTCGTGCCTGTTTGTGCCCAAAGAGATGCCTAAACAAAATGAACAGCATGAGGCAAATCATCTAGAAAGACTGCAGCGGACTCGCTGCCAAGCACTGAACTACAAACATGGTGAGTTACTATGTAGAATTATCTCAGTGACTGAAAGTGACATGCAGCCTCCACCTCAGCATACTGTTAGGGGGTCATTCCGAGTATGGAGGTAGCCATGCTGCTTTTAGTGGCATGACTACCCCCATTACGGGTACCGGGTCCAGGTTCCCTGAATGAGGAAAACCGGGATATTCCGACCTTGGATGGCACGGTATTTCCCCATTCAGGGAACCAAGACCCAGTGCATCCCCATTCCCATTGAGCCCCCATAGGGCTAAATGGGAATGGGGAGCATGCTAACAACGGGCCCGTTAATGGCGGGCCCGTTGTTAGTATGCTGACCTTGTAATGAGGCGGTGGGGTGTTAATGGTGCCTGCAGCTCTACCGGCGCCGTTAACCCCCTACCTCCAGGGTCGTAATGACCCCCTCTACAGACATCCCAACCATCACTCTGAGTAAGCATTTTGAAGAGACAACTATACTCAATCATAGTAACTTCCCCCAGACCAAGAGTATACCTGCTTTTTGCCCCCTATTGACGATCTAGAGCCAGACGGATCGAGTATTGTGTGGCCGCCAGTAGCAGATTCACTTCTGTTTGGAGGCCCGGGTGCTTCCTCAGCTTCAGCCCGATGTGAAGATTTGAGCGCAGCTGAGGGCTTAGCAGATGGGGGGTGTCCCGGTGTTAATGTACCGTGCCGGTCTCGCTGCTGCCATGATTGAAACCGCAATGTCTGATTAACGGTGAAGGCGAACCGGTCGGCACTGGCAAGCACACAAACACGCTGCCAAACACTTGGAGAAGCCAAAAATAGCTTTCGAAAGCACGCACGTGCTGAATTGTGGGAGGAGCATCTGCCCCCTAGTGGATCTAAGCTGCACAAAAAGGAGTGTGTGCATGATTGCTTGTCTGATCATGCACTAAAAGATCTATTGAAAAAAATACCTACAAACACGTCAACATCCTCAGAAGTAAATACTTCAGAAATACAAGAAATACGGGATTTGCAAGAGCTGGACATACAAAATAACAAATCAACATCCAATTACATTAAGGACAATGACACTGTCACTGATAATGTAAACTGCTTAAAAACAAATGGAAGGGCACGTGTCAATCAATAATAAGACAGCATGACAAGGACTATGAAGAGATAAGAGAACTGGTTTATCAGGCAACATCCAAGAAATACTATGAAGAATTCACGTGGAGTGCCACAGGAAACTCTGAGAAACGACATATACAGTTTGACTCTGATTCAACATCACAGCGAGATTGGTGGCGAATTGAGCATAGATCCGTAGCTGTACTCCAACAGTGCAAAAGCACCTCACAATTATGCTGCATGACGTTCAATCTGCAGACACAGGAACATGCAGCTGAACGACAAATACAGTGTAGCCTAGCTCTGTTGACGATACATTCTGATCTCTCATCAATACGACAGAAAATGGAACTCATAAAGACAAGCTGAGTCTTCTGTAGACTCAACAATTGGTAAATTGAAGGCAAAATTTGGTAACAGACCTACATAGCCTCAATGAAATCATCATCATAAGTATTACCACCAGAAAGAGAGGGATAACAGGTGTGATAAAGTGGCTAGCCTTGCTGAAAATGCCCATACACAAAATATCATAATGTCGACACACACAATTGCGCTAGCTCCATTTCTGAAACTATATGAGTCCATCCATGACAGCCTCAAGGATCAAGCGACCTTACTCACAATGACACACACAAAAATGATACACTTAGAAGCTTTCATAAATGCGTTGCAACAACGATTGGGTAAAGAGGTTGATTCTGAGAACCTTTTACGACGACGCATAACCGACCATATGAAAGACAATGGGGCAACTAAGAAAATACAGCTTGAAGTGGCAAAAGACATTCTAAAATGGGGCAAAAAATCAAGGAAAACTCTTCCTGACATGGAAATAACAATCGAAACAGAACAAATAATACTGAAACAGAAATCTAATTCACCTGTGCCGAACATTAGCATTTTGCATCAAGAGCCTCAATTGATATTACCGGCGATAGACTCTGAAGTTGTGAATGGACTTCAGAATCCTTCCTTGTTAACACATCTGAAACTAAGTAAAAGCAAAAATGTAGTCGATTCATCTGAAGAAACAAAAAATGAGCAAATTCAAGCTCACTCACAGCCAGACACAGTAAAAGATGTAACATCTACTGCTGTTAAAGATAACACACAAATCGATACAACTAATGCAGTAAACACATCACAATTATCAGCAGACTCAACAAAAACAAATAGCAATGTGAATGTTGAAAGATCCATAAATAGTCATGAAGAGAGAGAGAGAGAGAGAGAGAGAGAGAGAGAGAGAGAGAGAGAGAGAGAGAGAGAGTGAGGCTAATTATGACATCTTTTACTTACGCAAAAAGAAAAAACAAATGACAAAAAACAGTGCTTGGTCCCAAACAAAAAAATCAAAAAATGTTGGATCTAATCAAGTGAGTAAACCAGTGTGGAGCAAGAGGCTTCATCTGTAGCCTAAAAACTCCACTCTCTAGACCCAATTCATATCCGATTCATCTGTAAACAAGTAGGGAAAAGTAAACAGACAGAGATGAACAGTACGATAGAAGCGTGTCAATAATGCCTTCTTCGGAAGTAGATGACTCGGTATCAAAATCCCTCTCGTCCTCCTCACCTGATGAACTTGGCTCTGGCGTTGGTACCTTCTTCTTTCTTCTGGCCGGTATCTCCTTTTTTCTTAGAAGTTATGGTCTGCTACGGAAGGAAGCCACAGTTACTGCTGTGATAGGCATGTCAAGGACTCCGCTCCCGGAACAACCGTGTGTATGGGGAAAAAGCCTTCAGGCATAAAAAAACCCAGAGGAGATTTCAGGATGGAGATCCACCAAGGAGTTCTTAAAGTCAACAGGGAAGATTGGCACCATAGGATCGTAGATGAAACCAACAATGCTGTAGACCTGGTATCCGGTAGAAAATCCCACAAAGTATGTACCCCTGACTGCAGCAAGAGAACTATGAATAGGACTACGAGGAGGGCAACTGTAGTACAGGACAAAATGATCCCTAAATAGGAGGGAGTTGTTGAGAGATAAACTGGAGCAAGATTAAACACTGTAACTAGTCTGGTGCGTGCAGGCTGAAAGAGAAAAAGAGAAAGACAGAGCTGGAACGTGCCCGGAGAGAGACAGCATGAGCTGTCGGCTAAACCGGGAGCCCACAGAGATAGCGAAGCAGGAGAGAGAGGAAGCCAGAACGAAGGGAAGGCTGAATCCAGAACGAGATCCATAGAAAAACACAGAAAAGCGAAACAGAAGAAAAGCGAAGAGGGGCAAGCACACGGCAAGCAAGGAAAGAAGTGGAACACCGCTAAGGGAAATACACGTGGGAGCGTTGCAACAAAGCAGAGGAAAAAAACTGACGAGGTTCAACGTGTCGGCCACCAGGAATCGAATGTTTAAGAGCTTCCCGGCGTTGGCCATGTTGCTGTTACGCTCACCTGGCTCCCACAGAGGCGTCGATCGGAACTGGACAGCTGCGGTCTCCACCAATGTGACACCAACTGAGATGATGGACTGGACTGGCCCACCTAGCTTCGTTTGCTTGGCCCGTAGGAATATTCTTCTGATGGTTTGAAAAGATGATCTCTCAATCCTGCATTGAGCGCAGGGGCGTGTTGATAACCAGTTGATTTACTGGCTCGAAGGAATTGGTGAGTTCCAGAACAATATTGACTCAGAGATTCCCGGCAAGACGCCATAAGTATAAAGTTTGTAAGAGTTCAAATGCCTGACTTTCACTCTTGTCCGATTCCCTGCAGGTTGCAGCTTGACCCTAATGAAGAATTCCTCGTGGCAACCGGTAGTATTCAGGTAAGGATTTGTATTTTCCAACACAGTTCGATAAAATAATGTCAATATGTAACCTGTTGCTTTCTCTCTTATTCAGGCGCTGAGAGAAAGTATGAAGTCTCAGGGAATAATACCTCCGGCGGTAAAATCAGGTAAGTCTATTGTGGTGAGGAGGGTTCCCCTTGTTAGTCCCTTTGTTTCACCATGCTGTCCTTTTGTTTCCCCTTAGGGGCCAGGGTTCGGCGAAGATGCAGGGAAGGTGCGCCGACCCGTGAAGAGGAATAGTAACCGGTGGTAAAATCAGGTAAGTCTATGGGGGGGTAACTAATATTCCTCTGTGTATTCCCTTGGCTCACCTTGCTGTTCTTGTCTTCTCCTTCGGTGCCGGAGTGCGGCGGGAACATGCAAGAGGATGCGGTGGAATGTGAAGATGCTGCGAAGGCCGGTGAGATCAGCGCGGCACTGCAGCAGGCGAGGCGACGCGCATAAAATAACTTCTTTCTTCCAGCTCGAAGGCGCGATGGATCGGGAATTCAGGTAAGGATCAAAGGTATTGCTCTTATTCTAACCTTCTCTCCTTCTTTCTCCCTTTTTCTAGGAGCTCCAAACTCGAGGCGGGCGTGGTAGAAGGCTGGATGCAGACTTGCAGGCACGGTGAGCGTTACGCTGCTGGATGCAGAATAACACAAAGCGTGTGCTGCTCTTCGGGCATGGTTTAAATAGCCTCCAAAGTAGTCCCAGGCAAGTATTCCTCCCCAGCCCTGCTCGAGTAAAAAAAATAGTCCCTAAGTAAAGAAGTCCCTTCCAAGCCTCTTTTGGCTTGGAGCTCTTGCAGCATTGTCTGCATCAGGTAAGTTTGCAGCATGGTCTGCATCAGGTAAGTTTTAATCTATGAGCCTGGCGCCTTTGGCACCAGGACTGACTCTCCATATGACCCTGGCGCCTTAGGCGCCAGGACTGGACCCAAATAGCCCGTAGTAGGGGTTGTTGGGCTTGCTTGGGATGACTTGATGCCTGCTTCCGGGGTTGCTGGACTTGGTCTGGGTCCCCGGGGGTAGGCATTGTGACAGTTGCAGGAACACTAGACTGCGTAGGCAGCAAGCGGCTGGAATGTGAAGGAACAATCAATGGAGTCGGCACCTCCAATGATTCCATAACCTCCAACCCCCTGGAACTATGACACAGCGGAACATCAAAGCTCCAGGTTTTAAAACGTTGAACAAGCTGAAGAGTGTAGTCAACCCAGAATAGAGACTGAATAAATCTCATTTTATGAAGAAGGGCCAGAAAATGGGGACATGATCCGACATCTTTTTAAGACACCAGCTATTACTGTATCATCGTGTAGAGCGGGGCGATTAGTCCACATCAGACTGTGAAGGCAAAAAAGGATATCCTAGAAAAGCTGCGAAACACCCAGGTTTTTTTTAACCCTGGAGGAGTGGTGAAAGAAAGCAATTTGCAAATTCTAAGAAAATATAAATCAGCTCATAGGAGTCCAAGAGAACTGTAATGAAAATACAGTTGACAGCCCTGTAAATGCACCAGCTCTTGATTTAGCAGCTGCTAGTCAACTGAATCTCAAACCTGTGGCAGGTAGAAGATGGTTTGGCAAGACGTATGTAGGAGAGATTCCACAACAGAACTCAAAACAAGATGAAGATGCCGACGGAAAAAGCGGTCACAAAAAACAGACCATAACAAAAAACATGTGTTTACTTGGAAAGGCTTTTGCCACTAAATGATGGCTTGATACAAAACCGTACTAACATCTTCAAACATTTCGATCTGATACCGCAGTTACAGAGCTTAGAATCCTGCAACATTGCAGCCGTAGAATTCCAATTGATGGTCATTTCGATTGCGCATTTTTGCGCATTGAGTCTAAAATAATAAGAACTTTACTTTTGGAAGAAGCCACAACCTTGTGGCCATTAGGCTTCAATATAAAAGAAGATAATCCTGCTTCGGCAAAGCTGCTAGAAATAAATTGTGTGAGACAAAAGAACAAAGAGATAGCGAAAAACCCTGCCAAGCAACAGCAGCAAAGATATTTCAATTTGCAGCTAATCAAACCTATAGACCTATATTGCAGGCACCACGAAGACCGGGAAAAGAAAATGAAAAATCAATCAGTCCCATAAAAATAATGCTTAACACTGCTGCAACCAGTAAAGATAAGGCTGATAAAAATTGGGAATGGCTTTCCAAATACTTGAATTCTAACAAAGCTCAATAGCATCAAGAAACTGTACGGAGAGAGTCATTGAAAATAGGAAGCTGAAACACTCGGGGACATAAACATATTTTTAACAACAAATGTGCACATTTGAAACTACTAAATATCCTCTGCTTACAAGAAACCTGGTTCAGTGTGGCTTCACTCATAGAAGAATATTCTCTTCTGATTAACCCCACCAAAAGAAACACAAAAAAACAAGGTAGATCATCGTTGGGGCTAATATTCACGATTAAAAACAAATTGTGTTTTAACATTTCTAAACATCAGACCCCCAATCATTTGATACAAGTGGTAATCCTAGAATTAGAGTCTACAGCAACCTCCTGCACTTCCAAATTAATAATATTGGACCTCTATTGGAACCCAATAGAATGGAATAAGAAATCCTTTACAGAAGAAGTGACGGTATTATTAGATAATTAGCGAATTGAGCACGCGAATGCCTGGGTGATTCTGTGTGGTGACCTAAATAGGAACTGTTTAGACCAAACTAAACTTCTTAAATTAAATCCAAATAAAGAATCCACCAAATATCCTTCAAGAATGCAAAATGGATGCAAGCGATGAAAGAGCGATATTTACATCTGTTAAATGGGAAACCACTGGTGATATCCCGGCAGCTCCGACATGGAGAAGAGACCGACAAGCATTCACACTTGACTATTTTTCTTATCCGGTAATGCATATCGGTTGATCAAGTCATTACATGTTATCAAAACTGTGGCTAGCGACCATGACTTGGTCGAACAGAATTTGCAATGGCAAATTACAAAAACAAATATAACCTGGAACACTGCCCTGGCAGTAAAACCTGGCACAAACAGCTTACGATTGAAACCTAAACATGTTCAAGAGGTGACCCAACAATTTCTATGTACAATAGCAACTAATGCACTGGAGTGTGATTATATACCGTTTCTAAATGCATTCAAATCAAAAAAATTGTGACCTCAAACTCGAAATCGCACTTCAAACATCTACATAAACATAATGAAGACATTTCCAAGAAAAAGAGAGAATAAAATCAAGATGTGAGGCACCTAAGATCATATCAGGGCGGTGAAGTTAAAAATCAAATTCGATTGCGTAAGCAAAAATATCGAATTTGGCTACGGAACCATAAATATAACATCACTCAAAATGACACCGAACAGATGTTAAAAATCCTTGCATCAAATAATTCATAATTCATAATCACTTTGGTCGGTGCTCAACAACTTAGAGAGTCCACAAGTAGCACTCCTGACCTGCAAAGTGGAGGAAACAAACTGGATTTGATTCTTTAGTGACCTTTTTGGACAAGAATCATGTGTATCAGTAGACGTGGTGGATCATACAAATGATAAATGGGACTTTATTGTTGATAGACAAGAACTCATTATGTTACTAAAAGGTCTAAGTAATACACGTGCCCCTGGCCCAGACGGTCTGTCAAATTTCATCCCTAAACAAGCAAGAGAAGAATGGGAAGACTTATGTATGGCACTATTCAATGATGTATGTAACAAACAAAAAAATCCCAAATACCTAGAACAAGGCTATTGTCATACCTGTATAAGGTCAGACCCAAAGAACTATCTCCCTATTGCGCTGCTTGACGTGTTAGGCACATTATTTGCCTCAATCATCCTAGCGCGCCTTAAAAAGTGGTTTATATCATCTGAGCATTATGACAAATACAGACATGATTTGTGAAAGGAGTTGGCTGTAGCTTAAATTTGTTAATCTTACATCTTTTGAAATTACGAGCCATAACAACTACATCCAAAAAATATGCTGCATCAATTCATTTAGCTCAAGCATTTGACAGAGTGGACCGGGGACTCCTTTGGAAAAATATTAGTGGCTGAAACTGCCCGAGCTTCATCTTGGAGCCAATCATAGCATTTTATTTGAATACCTCGATTCAAATAAGATTAAATAATGAGGGGTTACTCAATAAAAGTATACCCACCTATAAAGGGCTGAAAAAAGGATGTCTGCACTCTGCTGAATTATTTAAACTGTACATATCCGACTTGGAAGACTCCTTAACCACATTTCCACCTAAAATCAATGGTCAAAACATAAACTGGATGCTTTACGCAGATGATCTTGTGATTATCGACCAGATTCCAATTGTCATGCAAAGATCATTAAACACCCTCTATGAATATATAAATAAAAACTACCCGAGAATAAACATAAAAAAAATCAGGGATTATAGTTCTGGAAAGACTAGGAGGGAATAGAAAGAAGAAGAGTTGGAGATACATAAATCGGATAGGTGATCTGCATGCGATATCTCGGAATAAATATGAATCTTACAATAGGCGATAAAGCCGTCATTGATGAGCTAAGATCCTGCATAAAAAATCGAACAGCACAAGGAGCAGTGTTGGGGAGAATTCTCCACAATGGCTAATTTCCCTTACCTATTGAGTCCCTCAGCAGCTTTGCTGGATTTCTAGGATTTATTTTTTTCACCTAGTAAGATTGTGAGCCTTTTTTCTCTCTCTTACATGTGTTTTGCTGTGTGTGTTTAACATTTTTGTGTTCATAGACTGTAGAGCCTCACCTACTCCACGGGCATCATCTTTTTACTGTGTGTTACACAGCACCTTCAGTGCAGTGACACAGGGTTGTCTTTTAGACTTCCCAACTCAGTCTCTATTTTCTGGGACTGACTACTGTCTCCCAGAAACATATAAAGTTGCCATTAACTTAATTAGCCTCTGTAAAACCAAAGACACAGTATACCCTATCTTACATAGAGTACTGGAAAGGGTTACTAGTTATCCCTTTTTGTCTGTTTCTCTTGGAGCATCGTTTTGCTCCCTTTTCATCAAGACTTGGCTTGTGGCAGTGGTAACTACCTTATTTTTCCTACCACGGTTATTTTAAATAACCTTGGTATTGTTTTAGGCGATCTTGGTAGCCTCGAACTTAAACCCGCTAGACCATATATCTTTTATTTTGGTTCCGGCAGGGTTTAATTGCCATTTCTTGTTGCAACAGTCTTCCTCGTGTTTTACTCTGCGCGCCAAGCCAGGTTTGATTCCTTTGTTCACTGTCTTTTTGCGGGCTTTTATGCAGAAGCCCTCCTTAGGCGCCTGTATGTCTGGGGGGGACAGGATGTGAGGGAGGGGTTTAGGACTCCCTGCACATTACCTCCTTGGAGACCCATGTCACACTCTAAAATGATTGGTTGTGGTGACTGTCCCGGCGGGACAGCCACCCTGCTGTATGATTGACAGCCAGGCTGTTTGAATGGGGGAAAACTGCATAAAAAGCAGGTCACTCGGTCTGGGAAGGCAGAGTCGCCACTGGAACGAAAGAACTGATGAGGAGCTGACAGAAGAGGACCCCTACAATGACTGAACCGTCCGGTGAAACCCTGCTGCAGGTCCGAATCTTCAAGCTCCAACGACAGAGAAGATCTAACAGGAATCTTCTTCCCCTGAGCTGGTGGGACCAACCAGTTTGCCCAAACTGCAAGTCAGGACTCCCTTCTCTGGTTGAATTTGCTGTGCCTAGCTACAGTGAACCGGATAGCCAGAAAGGTCGGACCCTGCTTGGCTTTTAAGGAGAGCACCTTTTATTCATTGCTTTGCTCTTTTTCTGGTTTCTTCCCTGGGCAGTGCAGGACCCTCCAGTCTTCCTACTTCATGTCAGTCCAACAGTCGCTTCAGGAACCGTGAGCCTGCAGGACCTGCCAGGAATATCTGCCTCAGCTACAGCTTCTTCTACATTTAAATGTACTGTTCAAATCCGGTTGTTCGTTTGGTCCAGATGCCGTGAAAGTGTGTGAAATATTTCTCCAATCTGAGGGCTTGTGCTTCTCTACTCTTTGAACTAACTTTTCTGTTGACCAACTCCGTCTGGAGCTCTTGGCAAAGACTTAACCGCTAACTCCTGTGAACCGTATGATATTGAGCAAAAGACTTTTGTCCTATTGACTTTTGGCAATAAGCCTATTTGATTTGATCCTATCACTGGTGTTCCTCTTTTTAGATTGCCCTGCTTACTTACCTGTTGGTGCTGCTCAATTTTTCCCTAAACTTTGTCTTTCCCTCCCTTTTTAATTAACAGAGTGCCATTTTGCTCCCACTTCATTTTGTATTAAGAGTGTGATTTTGTTACTGCTTTACTTTAGTGAAATGCTATACAACTAAAAAGTAAAAAAAAAATGTATATTCTTTTATTTGGAAACCTTGAGTCAGTGTTTGTTTGAATCATAGTAATGGCTGACCTTTGTGTAACTATCTGATACTGCTCACTTGCTCTTGAGATAAGTCTGGCTGCTCAGCCATTGCTACCACTTTACTGTGTAGTACAGGCTTGTACCAAAGGTGAATTTGTGCTGTCAGTTGTAGTCCTAATTGTGTGTAGTGTTCCCAAATGGTACTGCATATAATTCTGCCTAACAAGGACAGGCAAGCAACGATAGCCAGGAACAGAGGCGTTGCTAGGTGGGAGGGGGGCTTAGGGGGCTATAGCCCCAGGTCTTTTGGTTGTAGCCCCGGCTAGAATCTCTGGGTCTACAACCAAAAGGCTAGCTAGCCCAGAGTCCCAACAATCCCAACATTAGTGTAGCCCCAGATCTTTTCTAGACCTAGCAACACTCCTGGCCAGGAAGCAATATGTATTAACATACTGAGCATATGCAAGAGGAGCACTGGTCTGGATAGCCCCCACAGTCCCCTTTCAGGTGCTAGAAATCAAAATGGATGACAAGGGTCGGATGTTAGTGGTGCACGGTCTACTGGAAAATAGGGAAATGTGCTTAATAAACACAGATGCCCCAAATTATAATGCAACTACATTCTGTGGGGAGGTGACTTTATTTATACCATTAACCCCAGACTAGATAGATTGGATGAGAAGCACAATAAACCAGTGGTGCAGGACAAAAGCCCTTCTGACTGACCTGCAGTTAGCAACGTATGAGGAGAGACACACGGGCAGACACATGGATACTCACACTACTCAGCACCACACGGAACGCACACCAGAGTAGACTATATTTTTACAGGTATTGAAACACAGGGGGAGTTTGGGGAAACTGAATACAAGGCTAGAGTCCTATTGGACCACGGTCCATTGATAACATACTGGCAAACAGACACCCAGAGGGCCCCGATACCAACATGGAGCCTGAGGGCTGAAGCTCTGCATGATGACGTCTTCAGGAACCACCTTGAGGACACGATAACAGAATACTTTGATACTAATACGGGTAGCATAGCAAAAATGAGGACATTGTTGGAGGCCTTCAAGGTGGTCATGAGAGGCATGGCAATAGGGAAAATGGGTGGCCTGAGGGCGGATATACAGAGAACCCTGGGAAGCATAGAAAGAGACATAGCAATGGAACAAAACACACTTGCAGAAAGTGTTAGGAGGAATTCTCAAAAATGTGCTAATTCCTCTCTAACTTAGAGACCCCCAGCTCTTTTGCTGAACTATGGGACGTTGTACTTTTAATTCTATGTGTTTTCTGTGTTTGATTTTTTTGGTTATGGAGTCTAACAAACTCCACAGGAATAATCGTTTACAATTGTGTCACACAGCATCTTCAGTGCAGTGGCACAGGGAAGTCTTTTAGATTTCCCAATGATTAAATACCTTCTCTGGGCCAAACTACTGTTTCCCAGAACAGTAAAGTGAAATTGACTCTACTTAGCATTGTACTTGCTGGACCCAGAACACCCTATCTTACAATAGAGTGCTGGAGGGGTTACTTAGTATCCCCTGTTTCTAAGCGCTCATGTAACATCCTTTATGTTAACCTTTCCTCAATTGACTGGCTGGTGGCAGTGGTTTTGTTTTGAACTACCAAGGTTTGAACCATCTTTTTCAAAGTTGCTCCTAGCCATCGTTGCTAAAATGGTCCCTGGTCTTTGTTTTTCTCCATGTCTTTGTGGAAAGGTCCTTTTAGAGTTTTTCTCTGCACGCCAAACCAGGTTTGGCCTCTTTGTTCATTTGCCTTTGGCGGGCTTCAGGAGTGAAACCTGCCTCTGGCTCCAGAGTCTGGGGTAGGCAGAAGTAAGGGAGGTGCCCTAAACTCTGTGTGCTTAGTTTCATGTGAGACCCAAATGCACTCTGTGGTGATTGGCTGGCTGACTGTCCGCAAGGACATCCACCCTGCTGGGTGAATGACAGCTAGGCTGAAATGAATGGGAGAGAACTGAATAAAAGATGAGCCTTTTGGCTTGGAAGGCAGAGTCGACCACTGGACGAAGGAACCAAAGATGAGCTTGAAGAGGACACCCATCTTGGAGCTGCAGGAAACCGTTGCCTTTTACTTACTTTTTAAGAGTATTCTGAATGCCAACAGTAAGATATTAATGTCTCCAGCACCCTTGTTTCTGAAGTCACCTGTGGGTTTATGTTGTGTCTGTAGGCCATGCCAAAAGGGTCTTGTTTGATTCAGAAAATCAGAGTGTACAGTATTGAAGTATATTTTTGTGTTACTATTCTATTGCTCCTGTCTGAAGAAGGCTTTATAACTGACTGATAAATACATTATTAATAGATTATGCAAGAAACCTTGAGTTTAAGAGTTTATTTGAATCCCTGTAACTATGAACCTTTGAGTTTCTCCACTAGAGCTCACATTTCCTCTCTTGAGAGAAGCCTTGCTGCACAACATGATACCAAAACTGTGTAGTACAAGCTTATTGCCTATTGTCACAACCCTTGCCCAAAACCCAGTCTGGCAAAGCCATTGGCCAGGTGGAGTCAGGAATCGGGCCTCTAGAGCCTGGCATCCTCTTCAAAAGCCCTCATGGGGCCAGTCTGGCGCCTATGGCGCCAGGCTTATACACCATTAAAAACAATGTGCTTGGGAACTACTTTATTATATTGTCAGCCAACATGGAGGCATCCACATAGCTTGGTCCCTAAGAACCAAGCTATGCGGTCTAGTGTTTTGGGTGTGGTAGCCTAGGGACTACTTTACCTGGACTATTTTTTTGGGGCTATTTATACCACACCCAAGCAAGACAACACACTTTGCGTTACTTTGCAGCTTGCAACGTGATGCTCACCGTGTCCAGCTATTCCCTCGAACCTTGGCGAAGCAGAACCTACAAGGAGACAAAAGAGACATTATTAGGAGCAGCATTTTACCTGCAGTCTTTATCTTTAAACACTCGCAGCTACTGAGAACAGCTTTGTTGAATCTGCACGCCTCCCGGACAGAACGACCTTAAAGAAGAAGATAGAGGCAACATTAAAGAAAGCAGTAGAGACATTTACAAATTACAAACTGGTCAAAAGGCTTAGCTGGCTGGTCGCCTCTCGGCTGGCACCACTCCGGACATTCCACTCGCGCTGTAGAACACCGCAACCTACAAGGAAGGAAAACACAGGTTAGCAAAGGCAAGACTTTACAGCGCTGCGCATAGCGCTTACTTACCGCATCATAGTGCTCTTAATGCACCATCATTTACCAGCGGGGCTCAACCAAGCCAGTTTGCCGTGCTGAAGCTCTGCATACCTAAGGGAGAAAAAAGAGACATTTTAAACAAAGAAAGGCATGCAGGATAGCAACAAAATTAAAGAACAGCAATAAGACCTACCTGAAGAATATCAAACAGGCCGGCGTCAGTGAAGTAACTGGACCGCACTCGCCCATGAAAGACAACGCGCCCCTGCAAAAAGGCAAGACGGAGAGCATGCCTAATTCTACCACAAGGTGAGGAGAGGGCGCCAGAGGGACTGCAATCATACAGGGGGTGGAGGGAGGATACTTACCCCAGTCGGTCAGTCTTGAACACAGTCCTCCTGTATTTTCAGGCAGAACCTTCCCCGGAGACAACATCAGGGCAAAGCTGAGAAGCATACCAGCGAGTACTGGGTGGCGTCCCTGTGGATACCAGGTGAGCGTAACACCTATACCTGTAGTCATAGTTGTTTTTTCGTGTTCCAGAGGGTACTGCTTACAAACTTTGCCTAATAGAAAGCAATGCGAACAAGGAAAGATTGATAGACCTGTGCCAAAAATGCATAGCAGAATGGGAGAGATTAGGGAGACTGGACCATACAAAGTACACCCAGAAACTGCACAAATGAGACAAACCAGGGAGACTGCTAGCATGGCTATGCAAGTGCGAAAAACCCAGGAACATGATCACAAGTATAACACATGAGTATGGGACAGAGGTTAGAACGCAAAGGTAAATTAACAGCGCATTTGCCAGATTCTACCAATCCCTATACTCAAGGGACATCGACTCGGGAAACACTAATATAGAGGATGCCCTGGGGGCGTGGCTTGGCGCCGATGGCGAGCGGTAGCTGATCTGCCGAGCTCCGGCCGAGACGCCGTTTCCTGATCCTTTCTCTCCGGCTCATGTGCGGCCCCGGCCCTTGCAGAGGAATGTGCGGTTGGGGGAAGCGGTTCTGCATCTGAATAACCATTGGGCCCGCCGAATTGGACCCCCCAGATGCAGCTGCGGCCCTAAAACGGCTCTCCCCCCTCCCGCTCTGATCGGATCCAAGATGGCGCCTCGCATCGCATAGCGGAGCCTACGAGGGGTATCCCTCCCCCAACGGACTTCCAGGCCTGGTGGGGAGAAGCGGAAGCACGAGAAAGGAAAACGACTCCCCCGGGTGCCGCCCGTCTGACAGAGGACTGGCCTGGCTCGGGTCACTCTACCGATCCAGCCCCACAAGATAAGGTGCGCGAGATCCCGCTTTACCCGCGAGAGGGGCCTCCCGCCTACCCTTACTCTTCTGATACCCGCCTCTGTGAGCCGCACAACCAGACACGGGGGCAAAACACAGCTCACGGCCCAAAATTCGGCTAAGAAGAGGGCCTCACTAGCAACCCCGCAAGCGATCTATCCTTTGAGGCCTAGGACATCCGCAATCATCACCTCAAGATGGCCGCCAAGAATAAGATCAGAGCCGCCACCATGGACTCCTTTGTTTCCACCAAGGTGAAGACCCCCACTCAAGCCAGGGCCGGCTCCTCTGAAGTCGCCCGGACGAGCGAAGGGGTGGCCGCCGATAACCACTCTCAGATACATGATGCCATAGCCTCACTAAAAACGCATATAGACTCTAAGATCGACGAATTCAAAGTTGATATTCAACTGATCCGCCAAGACACTCGCAACTTAGCGGAGAGGGTTACGACCGTCGAACAGTCGACGGAGGAAACATCCACGGCCACCACAGCCATGAAGTCAGAAGTTGCCCTCCTGAAGAGGAAAGTTGCCTTCCTGGAGGAAAGGGCGGAGGAGGCCGAAGGTCGGGCCAGACGGAGCAACATCAGGATCCTGGGCGTCCCGGAGAGGAACGAGGGGGCAAATACCACATCCTTCGTCGAAACCCTTCTGCTGCAAGAAATAGGGGCCGGCAAACTGACCCAGGGATTCTCAGTCGAGAGGGCCCACAGATCCCTCCAGAGGCGCCCTCCCCCTGGATCGCACCCCAGACCTATAATTGCTTAGATACTGAACTTTCAGGACAGAGAAACTATCTTACTGCGATTCAGGGAGGGGGGCCCCATCGAAAGAGGGGACTCCAAAATCTCCATCTATCCGGACTATACGCAGAAGGTTCAGAGAGAGCGGAATTAATTTGTCCCGATAAAAGCTAGGCTCCGACAACTGAACCTAAAATATAGATTGCTATATCCGTCACGCCTCAGGGTCGTCTACAAAGAGAGAGTGGTATTCCTCGATAATCCAGAGGCAGCCAACATTTGGCTAGAGGATAATAACCTGGCGGATGGCAAGGACAACTCACGGAATGAGGCCTAACCCCCCCTGATCCCACAAGCGACCCCCGAGTAACAGTAAGAACTATCGTACATGACGCTGGAACACAGAAGGTAATCCAACTTCAGTTTTTCACTTGGAAACGGCCTCGCTCAGCTCCGCCGCCAGGCCCTCGCCCCACCCCCAGCGTAGAATTCACCCGGTCTAGGCACCTGCCTGACCCAGCTCGCGCCCGACTCCCGGATGGGCTCCGACGGCTCGAGAGCGCCTGAGCACCGCGACAATGTTGTAGTCGCTGGGCGCACCAGTTTCAGTTCTGTTATTAGTTTTATTAGTTGTACAGTCTTCATGCTTCCTTCGCCAACAAAGACCGAGATGGGTCCAGGACGTGACCCCGACGACTGGAATTCAGTGATATTCCCCCCGCAGCCCACCTACGGAGGACTAAAGCAGAGCCGGACTCCGGAGACCGAGTCCCGCATTAAATCCGAAACTCAGACCCGATGGCGGCACAGTTCACTGTGATGACATGGAATGTGAGGGGTATGGGCTCATACCTCAGACGCAATCGTATACAATCCTATCTCAAAAGGAAGAAAGTTTCGATTGCACTCCTTCAAGAGACTCACCTCACGACGGAGGCCATGTCCAAGATTGCAGACCGATGGGCTGGGACTGTGAGAGGGTCCCCCTACTCCAAATATGCTAGAGGGGTGCTAATATGGATAAGCCCGGACGTGCCCTTCCAGATGGAGGGGAGTGAACAAGATAAGGAAGGGAGATACGTAGTGATTTGGGGCACAATGGAACAGACCCCAGTCTGCTTGGTCAACTCCTACTTCCCACATCACGGAATACCGGCGTACCTCGCCACAATGATTACAAAGCTGATTCGGCACCGGGACCGCACCTTCATATGGGGAGGGGACTTCAATTGTGTTGCTGACGCAAGCGCGGACAGATCGCTGCCCCCCCACACCCGAGCAACCTTGCATCCCGTGCCTTGAGGGAAACTCTGGAGCAGCTCAATCTAGTGGACATCTGGAGGGAACACCATCCGGCCGACAGGATTTACTCCCACTACTCAGCCCCACACGGAGTCCATACAAGAATTGACTACCTGTTTATCAACAAGGAGCTCGCCCCACGTGCTGCAGCTACAGAGTACCTGGGGCGAACGTTCTCCGACCACTCCCCACTGACCATGCTATGGCAGTTGAGGGGCCCCAGACCCCCGATCCCCATGTGGAGGATGCCGTCTGCAGCACTTGAAGATCTTGAGTTCAGGGAAGACCTTGCCGAAAAATTGGAAGATTACCTGGAAATCAACATGGGGTCGGTATCCTCCTGGGGCACATTATGGGAAGCTATGAAGGTGGTGACCAGAGGTGAAATCATATCGAGAGCCGGCGGTACTCGCAGGCAATTGCAGAGAATGCTCGAAGCACAAGAAGCTGAGATCTCCCGACTAGAGTCTGCTCACGACAACTCCACAGAGGCCGAGAATAAATTGAAGGAAGCCCGTGCAGAATGTCAACAAGCATGGGAAAGACTGGAGAAATTCGATTTCACCACGCATACCACCCGATCCCACAAAGAATCGGACAAACCAGGGAGATTACTGGCCTGGCTCTGCAAGCGGGAACACCCCAAACACCTCCCAGTGGAGATACAGGACGCCGATGGGACATCCCACACGACCCAGCTGGGGATCAATGAAGCCTTTGCCAAATTCTACACCGAACTGTATGCCCACAAGACGCAAATTCCTACTGAAGACATTATAGACACACTTGAGGAGATAGAACTTCCCCGCATCTCACTCGAGCAGAGAGAGGAACTGGAGATGGAGATCACTCTTGAGGACGTACAAGCGGCGATCAGGTCCCTCTCTAACAACAAAGCCCCTGGCAGCGACGGCCTCCCACCTGAGTTTTACAAGACGTATGAGTCCATCCTCACCCCAGTTCTCCACGAGGTCTACCAGGAGGCATACACGAACGGGATTCTCCCCAACACCATGAAAGAAACCATAATCGTCCCTATGCTCAAGCCACACAAATCGCCCACCGACTGTGAGTCCTATCACCCTCTGGCCATGCTAAACTACGATGCCAAGATCCTCACATCCATATTAGCTCGCAAGCTGGCCAGAGTGGTGGATCCATCGTCCATGAAGACCAGAGCGGATTTGTACCTGGGCGCAACACCACTGCTAACCTCAGGAGGCTACAGCATGTAATGGCTGAAACACACGAGAGGGACGAGGACCTGGCGGAGTTGTCGCTCGATGCTATCAAGGCCTTCGACTCCATATACTGGGAATGGATCAGGGAGGTCCTGAGAAGATTTGGCTTCGGAGGGGGCTTCATCAGGTGGATCGAGGTCCTCTATAATTCCCCAATGGCGAGAGTGAAAATGGGAAGAATGGTATCAGCAGCCTGGGAAATACAAAGGGGAACGAGACAGGGGTGTCCGCTATCGCCCATGCTGTACATACTGAGCCTGGAGCCGATTGCATGATATTTCAGGCAGCAGCTTTTCGACGCTGGTATCAAGGTGGGCACTGTACACCACATAATATCTCTATACGCAGACGACGTCCTCCTTTACCTAAGCACTCCCGAAGTTAACGCACCGACAGCTCTGGAGGTACTAGAAAATTACGCGAAGTACTCGGGGATCCGATTCAGCAGGAGCAAGTCCTCCGCCTTCGCCCTGGCGGGCCTACGCAACATTCCAGAAAGCAATCTCCCAGTGATAGGAATAGGTTGGCAACTGGTCAAGTTCCGTTATCTGGGGATCAACGTAAGCCATAACCCGCTACTCACGCACGAACACAACACTGAGGTCGCCATCATGAGTCTTCGACGCTCTATAAAATTCTGGTCCAAGCTCCCATTGGCCATGGTGGGCAGGGCAGCGATAGTCAAGATGATCGTACTCCCCCGATTCCTATATTTCTTCGTGAACATTTGCCATTACGTTCGACCGCCCTTCTTCAAGAAGCTGGAGGCTATCATCAGGGACTTCCTTTGGGGCCCCCACAGGCACAAACTGTCGCTATCTGTTCTCTCCCTGCCACACAAAGAGGGTGGAATAAAGCTACTGGATCTCCAGTTATACTATCTGGCTGCCCAGCTGAGTCACATAACGAAATGGCTCTCGGACGAACCTTCGGCTGAGACGGAACTACTGAGGCAATCCTCGAACAATGTGATCCCCAAGGAAACCCTGTGGCACCCCACACGGCAATCCCTGGTCACCTCACAAGTGATTGACCTGGGAAGGAACATATGGGCCAGGTCCTGCTACATCAGGCGAGTACAACACCCATACTCTCCGGATAACCCCATCTTAGCAGACACCTGCCGAACGGATGCAGGCCTCTCCACGGCAAGGAGGTGGGAAGAAGCCGGCATATACACATGGGGCGACATGTACGAGGAAGGGGAATTCAGGGACTTTGAATCTCTTAAGGCCGCCGAAGGAATACCCCCGGGCCAGTTCCTCTGGTACCACCGCCTTAAACAGACTGCCAAGAAACAATGGACCGGCTGGCCGGAGCAACCCTCCCCTGACCCTCTACTTCAAGAAATGCATGACCTCTCGGATGGCTGGAGACCAGTCTCCAGGCTCTACAGCAGACTATGCGACAAACCTAACCCTAAAGGCGAAGATCTGAGGGAGAAATGGGAAGCAGACCTTGAGACCCCGATCACGGATAAAGAATGGGAGAGAGCGCCAATATTTCCCGAAAAAGTGTCCAGGAATACCAGATTCGGCCAGATTCAACTGAAAATCCTGTATAGGACATACATGACCCCACATAGGGTCGCCTCCTTCAATAAGACATCCTCCCCTGCATGCCCATGGTGTGGGAATGATAAAGCGGACATGATCCACATGTTCTGGACTTGCACTAAGGCGATGACACTATGGTCCAAAGCCAAACAGACTTGCATGGACGCCGGAATGACGAGGTACGAATGGACCCCCGGCGAGTGCCTCCTGGGGAATTACCCCAGACCTAGCAAGTCCAAGCATGCTGTCAGACTAATGGACATCTCATGCATCCTGGCTAAGAGAACAATTGCAATGACCTAGAAGACGCTGTCGGGCCCCAGGCATGAACGATGGCTCAAAGAACTCAAGAGATGGACAGTAGCTGAAACCAGGGCCTGGCAAGAAGGAATCACGTCAAGCGGCGAAACCGAGTGCGGCACCCTGGAATCATGGAAGGCCCTCCTCAGAGACATACGCTTCAGCGCCAACCACAAACCCCCCTGAAATCTCGTAGCATCACACTGGCACTATCCCCTGATGCCAGCACTGGAAGGACAGCCCTTGTATGCGACCCCTCCTGCTTCCTGAAACTCTGGGTCGCAGGCCCTAACCCATCCGTCCACTGTAAGTTCGCTGCAACATGAAGACTGTTGTTGATTTGTTTGTTCCCTCCCCCTCCCCTGTCCCCCTTGCACCGTCCCCTCCCTTGTTTGAACCACCGTTTGATTTCTCGTTGTATTGCACTGAAGTGGGAGAATGGAAGACCAGGCTCCCGTCCTTCACCTCTCGCGCTTGGCCTAGAGGGTCACGACCCAGACACCCGCCACGAGAAGAGTTTGTCCATTTACCAGACGACCAAATACCCTGGTACAGGAACCTACGGATGTGTCCATCTGCCTGCCCAACAGCCCGCACTGGCCATGCCGACACCTGCGGCACGGACCAACGAGACTAAAATCTACATGTCGTTAGAGATGCCATGACGACCTAGACAACGGGAAGCACATCTGCACAAATATACACACTGGACATTCCCACACCGATCTACACGAAGAATATACTCAGTGCTATGACGTAGGCGACAGGCATATTCACGGACGTGCATCTTTATTATTTTTACATAGGCTTTCAGAATGCAGAAACGCAAGACGCGTCATGAACTCATCTACAAAGCTTGCTCACGCTTCTCTTGAAACCAGTTACCACCATAAGAAGTATAATGAAGACACGATACTGGTCATGGAACTATATGCTATTATAACCTAAAGCACCTATGCACCAAACGGACCACTTATACACCAGGCCCAAGTAGGCCTCAAACAAGAGCTCCCGTGGACATTAACAAAGCAAGAGTCTAGTTGCTGATCTTGCAGAATGGGCCCGGTGAAACAACCAGCCAAGGTCGCAATGTTGCAAACCCACATTCTAAGAACAAAGCATCAAAAGCACGATGTTGCAACCTCGCACTCCGCGCACCAACGTTAAAGTCACACCTACAAATTAAACCAGACACACAGTAGAAAAGCAATATTAATTGTGCAGAATTCTGCCTCAAACACGGTCCCTCCCCACGTGACCAAGCCGAACCTGACGAGATGCCAAACCCAGGAGAGAAAAGGCGTCTGGATCCCTCACTACGAGACATAGGCAGATACACTTGAAAGGCTCAATGAACATCTGCGACAGTGGGAGCGGTCAGCCTTCCAACTATGAATAAATCCTCACATTGTCTGCACGTACCCATAGTGAAACATTGTTGCAAATTGCAGGTACACCGAGAGCTGGGAACAGCGGTGGTCCCAGGCTGGGAAGCTCACGGGCGCACCAATCAGAACATGGGGCTCTTATCACTGACGCCAGTAATATTAACCAATCCTCAGGAGTCTTCATGTAACAATTCTCATGTATCTAATTGTAGGGACAACCCAGATGTATCACCTGACTACCCTTTGTCCACTAACATTGTCCTCTATATGTGTGCTATACTAACCCTACCACTCGAGCAACCAATTGAGAGTGGCGATAGGTTTTTTGTTAACTTTCTGAAGTGACGCAAGTAGCTCGTCATAATACAGTAAAAAGGGCCTGCGAGCCCTACGATTGTGTGTGTGTCAGGACGGACGCATACGCTCCTTGACCCATCCCTGCCGTTTTGTCTAATGAACAGCAGAGTCACCTTGCTCCTTGTGTGTGTGTCATACTCTATCTCATCTGGGATACACGGGAGGAGTTGGGGCCTCCCTGCCTGGAGGTCTGCGGACGGCCCGGCCGACCCCGGCAGAATTTTCCCCCCGACAAGTTGGAGGCACTGCTGAGATCTGTTTAAGATCGACTTTTATTTTTCACTTTTTCCAGGCACTTCCGTTGCGAGGAGGCCCGGCGGCGCGGCCCCCTCTGCCGTTGCCCCCTTCTGAGGACTACAGGACCATCGCGGAGCTGCGAGAAGACCGGACAGCGCAATCCGGATATTGGCCCTCGGGAGCCGGTTGAGAAGTATCCCGCCCACGGTTGGCGAGTGTCCAGACGTGGTCCAGACGAGGGGAGGTGGCGAGCCGCTTGGAGGGGTGCACGCAGTCGAGCGGCCCTGCATCGAGAGAACTTGGTGAGCATGACACGCACAACAAGCAATGCGAAATTGTGAGGGAGGAGGGAGGAAGTAAATAAAGGAGGAGGGAGGTGTTGTACAGATGCACGGCGAAGGTCTAACAACTTAGTGTTGCCAATGGAATGAATGGTAGCGAAATGAGTGCGAGAGCAGTCGGCTACGTCACGCGAAAGAGGGGGGCAGAGCACGAAAATATCACGTGCGGCCGCTCGTAAGGCACTGATTGGCCTAAGTCGCGACTACGTGTAAGGGTGGGGGTGTGTGGTTTCCTACGATTTGGCATTTATTGATCAATGAGTAGACGAGGATCCCTATTGTTCGAGCAAGAAACTCGATAGGTAGATGACGATTCCCTGTAGGCGGTGGCTAGTTGCCTAGTTGCCCAATACGGAAGATAATTGGCTGATTAAGCCCTCCTGTTGAGGGGCGTATCACACGCGAGGCGACGCAGCGTGCGCAGTCCGATTATATTATTGATTTGATTACCTTGTTCCAGGAGTGACAGGAAGACAGCTGTAGGGTTGGTGTAGGGTTAGCGGGGGTAGATTGCAAGTGTATTTTGAACTTAAAGAACATAATAAAATGTACCAGTAGCTCGAAGAGATCGGTGACGTCACCAGTAGGGATTTAATAGGATATCGCGAAGACAAGGAACTTTGGTTTTGGGAGTGGTGGGGAAGAGAAATATGATAAGGGAGTGGACACGGAGATAAACGATAAATGAGTGGATCGGGAAAAGGAGAAGGGGAGAGGGGCGTGGCTGCGCACGGAGAACGCCGGCCACGGCAAGTGTAAAAGGGGGAGGAGAACGGGGAAACAGGATGACTGTATAAGAGCGTCGTAAAGGGTACGCAGCCGCAGGGGGCTGTGTGCGCTTTGGCCGCGGGGGGCCGTAAGGGTGTAATAATAGAAGGGAATAGACAAATGTAAAACCATACATAAAGGATTGTCGTAAGTCCCCATACTTGCGGGGCCAGGTAAACAATATAAGGTTCTATATTGTAAACTACTAGTGAAGGGAAGGGTAACAACTGGAGCGTCACTATGTCATACGGGACAGGGTCGGGAGGGTGGGGGAACACCCTCACTACACCACTACAACACATATGCACCACACTGCCATTAATTAAGTACAGCATAGAGTGGACCCAGGGGACGAATAACAAAATGTTAACACCATGGCCGCCTAATGGTAGTTTCGATCCATATGCCCAACATTCACTGCTAAACCATCTGCACAATACATACAAGGGGAAGAAGTTGGCAAACCATGTGGAGGTGTTTAACTTATGGAGGATGTTCCAGGGGTCCAGACCAGGACCAAATGGAATGTTCACTATGGGGGAACCACCGGAAGAAAAGGAGATTAAGAAAGAAGGAGAGGATGGAAAAAAGGGGCGTGAAAGCACAAAAAACACGGGGAACGGAGGAGAGGGAGGAGAAAAAATTGATAAATCAGACGACATAAAAAAGGAACCGAACAACGAGATACCCATAACACCGGGAGTGAAAACAGAGGGAGGAGGGTTGTACCCTTTAAGAGAATTAGGAGAAATAGAAGGACAATTAAGGGCGGCTGAAGGATACTCGAACCCGGCATACAGCCCTCCACCATATGTGGCTCATAGGAAGATGCCAATGGAGGAGGGGAGGATTGGAGAAGAGCAGACTGTAGAGATAGGAATGATGAGTGGGTAGCTGCACAGATATAATTAAAATTACGAGGTTCACTAACTGGAGAAGAAAGGGAGGTAGTAAAGAGAACAGACGAGGATAGTGCAAGAGAGAGTGAAATGAGGGGGGAGGAGCTATTACGGCAAAAGGAAGAGATTTTGGAGGAAAGATTAGCAAAGCTAAGGGATGAGCAGAATGAATTGATGAAACAGCTTGAGAGGGAGGAAAGAGAGAGAGTGAGGAAAAGGAAAGAAGGTAAGAACGAATTGGAAAAATTAAGGGAACGAAATGAGGAGCAAAGGAGAGAAGCTGAAAGGGTAAAAGCAGCAGCAGACAGGGTATCAAGAGTAGTGCTGAGAGAGAAGAAGAAGGAAGAAGAAGAAAAAGAAAAGGAAATGGCACTATGGAAGAGGAGGTTACTATCAGAGACAGCTAAGAAATACGAAGAGGGGAAAGTAATACAAAGTATAGTAGACAGAGAAAGAGTGAAATGGGAAAGGAAGAAAGAGGATGAAAGAATATTGGAACAGATGAGCAACGAAATGATGGAGGAATTGAAAAGGAAAAGGGAGGAAAATAGTAGGGAGATGGAGGAGAGAAGTGAAGGGGAAAGAGAAGGGAGGAGTAGGGAGAGTGAAAGATGGGGGGATTTATATAGAAGTAGAGAAGTAGCAACAACATCAGCACTAGGAGGAGCAGTTGGTAACAAAGGAAAAGGAGAAATAGACCTAATAGACTTAGAAACAGTAACAATAAAAGGGAAAAAAGGAGAGTGGGGGGTGCCATTTATGAATGATTTTTGCAGTGAGGAGGAAGAAGGAGTGGAGAGAGAAGGAAGAAAGAGTGAAAGGGAAAGCTTAGATAAGCTATACCTCACTCGAACAAACATAGACTCGCCATGGATCAGTAGGAGAAGGGAGGACCTGGAGAGAAGTGAGGAGGGAGTGGAAGGACTAGTGGAAAGACAAACCCATGAAACCACACCATCCCCATCTCCATCACGCCCTCCCCATCACACCCTACATGCTCAACCACCGCACGCTCGCTGCGCAGAATAAAGCTTGCGCCCTTCATAGACGAACTGACACCCTATGCATGTCGGCTTAGAGACCTCCCTAGTCGCAGGCAAGACAGACAAATAAACACGCCCACATTAAATACAGGAAATGACGAGAGGGGAAAGGATGGAGAAGGAGTTAGGAGCAGGGGTAATAAGGACGGAATTGAAGAGGTAAAGGAACCGGAAGAAGAGGAGGGGTGTGAGGACTCGATATTATGGAACGTAAAGGGTGACACAAGACACAACTTAATGCCACTGTTGGAGAGAGGAGGGGTTAGACCACAGTACGTCCCTTGGAAGCACACGGATAAAGAAAATATAAAATGTAGGCTCCCATCACTAAGTGGAGGTGCGGGTAAGTGGATATATGAAATGGAAAAACACACCGCAGGACAGAAACTAGCAGTAGGAGATGTAAAGGGCCTGTTAATATCAATATTAGGGGATAGAGCGGATGACATTTGGAAGAGAGCGGGATTCCATGGGGTAACAATAACAAACACATCGCATGATGGGGCACCATTTGCAAACTGCAGACATGCGCTATGGCAGGCATTGAGAGTACAGTACCCAGACACATCAGACATAGGAGCAATTACTTCCCGTAAGATGCGTGAAAATGAGGATCCTGTTGATTATATCCAGGATATCCAAGAGAAGTGGCGCATGGAAACTAGAGAACAATGGGACAAAACACCAGCCATATTTTATCATATACTAGTACAAGGGCTCCCAGAAGGAGTTCAGAAACAACTAAAGAAAGTAGTGGGAATGGAAGCAAAACCATGGCCAGAAATACAACTGACTATAGTATATCACTGCAGGACATGGCAAGGAAAAATGAAACAAAAGGAAGAGGACAGGAAAACAGAAGAGGCTAAACTAGTACAGAAAAAACTTACTAAATACACAATGGAAGGGGCACTAATAACCACGCCCACACCAATGGCCCAAAGCCCCACACAAGTAGTGGCTGCACAAGATCCTGCTCAAATAGCACCTCCACAGACTATAACACAACAAGCCCCGCCACTGCAATTACACGCACCAAACATGGGAGGAGGGTACCCAATGCAAGGAGCTAGGTATTATAGTTATAATAGGGGGAGAGGAGGATTTATGAGAGGGAGAGGATACGGATATAATGCCCAACAGCAGGTGGGAGGACTTAGAAATTCCTACCCCACAGGGCAACCAGCATACCAGGACAACACAGGGAGCTTCCCATGGCAAAGTAGGGAACCACTCGTGTGTTGGAGTTGTGGATTATTAGGACACATGTCACGTACGTGTAGGGTCAGGCCAGGAACACCAGCATGGAATGAACAGGCACAACTTAGGACCTCACAAGAACAGCAGGGCATAGAACAACAGCAGACGTTACAACAAGGAAGTGACCCACAACAACAAATAACACAACAACAGCCACTGCCACAACAACAAGTAGCGCTAACACAGCAACCCCAAACTCAACAAACACAATTGGGTAGGGTGACGGTCTTGGGACACAACCCTTATACAGGGAATGGCCAATCATTGTACCCACAATAGGACAGCCCACAGACGGCCTTGGTGTGTCCCATCCTGTCAGTAACACCTAATAGTGCGGAGGAGCCACGCATAGAGGTAACGATAGGTGACAAAAAATTATCATTCCTTGTTGACACCGGGGCAACCCGGTCTTGCATAAGGGAAGGTAAATTTAAGATGTCAGGCGAAGCCATGAACACCCAAGGATTTTCTGGGGCTAAAGGGTTGGTTCCCTTTACTGATAACGTTCCCTTATCTATTGGAGATTATGATCTGTCAGTTCCACTTTTATATTATAGTGCCTCACCAGTGAATATACTGGGGAGGGACATAATGAACAGGTTGAATATGATGATCTCCTTTACAGAGGATGGCATAATTTGCTCTACTCCAGGGATTAACATGCTCGCAGCACGACAGATTATGCAAGCATACTGTGGACAGACAGCGATTAGGGCGGAGCCAGTAGATGGCGAGCTATTCCAGTATGGAACAGACATGGCATTTGCATGGATGCCAGGGATAGAAGGGAAAATATGGAGGAGGCCAGCAGCCTATCTGTTCCGACCAGAAACACCTGTTAATGAACCAGAAGGAAAGGTGTTTGTAATGGACATTGAGAGCATTATTGCAACAGCTGATTATATTGCTGTGCATGCCCAAGATAAAGAAGGGAGAGCATGGAGGGCAGTGATAGCACTAGCAGAAGGATGTAGGCTGACCCAGGTGTCAGATGAAGAGCTGTTCTCAGAAGAAAAGGAGGAAGGTGAAATGGTGTTCATGATGAGTGTAGAAATATGGCTAAGAGTGGCTCACAAACAAGTAGCACAGAAAATTGCAATGGCACTTGAGGCACCCGCATGCACCCCGGTCCCCTTCTTTAAGGAGGATATGTCAAAGGTACCCAAATCATTATGGACTATTAGCCCTTATGACGTGGGATGCATAAAAAGCATAGGGGGTGTAAGGATAAAATTGAAAAAAGGTGCCATACTACCAAGAGTGAAACAGTACCCACTGTCAAAAGAGGCAGATGAGGGCATATATGAAACCATAACGGCCCTTATAAACAATGGCATATTGGTTCCCTCAGAGTCACCATGTAACACGGCTGTGTACCCAGTGCGCAAGGCTAAAGGGGGGTCTTGGCGCTTCATACAGGACCTCAGGCCCTTAAACAACATAGTAGAAGCAGGGTATCCAGTAACAGCAAACCCGGCCACAATATTGTGTGGCATTCCAGCAGAAGCATCACGATTTACAGTGATTGACCTTAAAAATGCTTTTTTCTCAATACCATTACACCCAGACTCGCAAGATTTGACAAGCTTCACTTACCGAAATACAAAGTGGAAACATACCAGATTGCCACAGGGGTATTGTGAATCACCCTCAATTTTCAATAGAGTAATACAGATGGATTTGGGTAACGTTGAAGTGGAAAGCACAGTGTTACAGTATGTGGATGATATAATAATTTGCAGTACAAACGAAAGTAAATGCAGAGAGGACTCCTTAAAAATGTTGACGATATTGGCTGAAAAAGGGTACAAGGTAGACATGGATAAGATACAATACTGTCAGGAACAGGTACTTTACATTGGCCAACTGATATCCCAACATGGAAGAAAGATTGCACCACAAAGAGCACAGGCCATTTCAAGCACTCCAATGCCACAGACTGTGAGAGAACTGCAGCAATTTCTGGGGCTGTGCAACTACTGTAGAGCATGGGTATTTGATTACAGTTCATACATAGGACCCCTGCTTGGGGGTTTGAGGGAAGCCAATAAAGGGGAGAAAAAGTTGAGGTGGACTATGGAAATGAGAGAGGCCTTTGATGAATTGAAAGACGCGATATCAACCGCTCCAGTACTGGCATCCCCAGACTAGGAGCGACGATTTTTTATATTTTCACATTGCGACTCAGCAGTGATGAAAGCAGTATTGGCCCAAAAAACGAGCATGGGCTATAAACCAGTAGCATTTTACAGCGGTCACTTAGACCCTGTGATGTTAGGTCACTTCCCTTGCGAACAAGGTCTCGCTGCAGCTGCTTTTGCAGTGGAAAAAGCATCAGCAATAACCATGGGGTGTCCAACTACACTGTTTGTGGAACATGCACTATTTGCAATATTGAATAAACCTAAGTCCACACTAACAACGCAGAGGGCATCAGGTTATGAGATCATTTTGTCTAGAGCTGAACTAGCAATTGTTAGATGTAGCACGGTTAACCCTGCAAGGTTCCTAGCAGAAGTAATTGAGGAGGGAGATTACGCCCATGACTGCACCCAAATAACTGAAATGTACTCGTGTACTAGAAAAGTTGAAGAAAACGCACTGGAGGGAGGTGAGCTTTTGTTTATTGATGGGTCATCAACTATTGATCAAGGAGATGGGATACGGAGGACTGGGGCAGCAGTGGTAAAAATGATGGAGGCGCCGGTGTGTGTGGCTATGAAATGTGTACAATTACCACAGCATTACTCTGCTCAAGCCGCGGAACTGGTTGCACTAATATTGGCATTGAAGGAAAGTTTTGACAAACGAGTAACCATATATTCCGACAGTGCATATGTTACATCCACTGTCCACTCAGGGCTATCAAAATGGAGAAGAAGAGGGTTTAGGAGAGCTGATGGCACTCCAGTGCAACATGCCCTCTTATTGGCTGAACTAATTGAAGTAATAAACGACCCCCAAGAACTAGCCCTAGTAAAATGCACCGCACACACCAATGGTGAAGATCACGTCTCAAAAGGGAATGCAGCAGCAGACGCACATGCAAAATATGCTGCATATTTTGGTGAGATATGGAACCACACAGACTCACAGAGAGGGAGAGGGAGGGGAATGGCTAGGGAGATGTTGATAAGAGAAGGGTACACTCATCTCCCAGCCACGCAGATTATGGAGCTACAAGCGGCTGCACCAATGGCCGAAAAAGAAATATGGGTAAAAAGAGGATGCACGTTTCCCTCCAGGATTAGGCCCTGGTTTTCAGTGGTAGAGCCAGCCACTCCAAAATTGAGGGTGTTAAAGGCAGAAAGGCAAATAGTGGGAAAGTCTTGTTACATCAAGAGTCTTTCAGATCTTTCACTTTTGAGAGCAGAGTGTTTACATTTAGGAATCATGAACAAGCAGCAATAAGAAAGCATACACTAGCAGAGGACAGAAGACTGTCCTGCGCATATCAGTACACCCCAATGATAACGTCAGATATTTAACTGACCTGCTTAACTATTAGGGGCTCAAACCTCACAATGATTATCATCTCTCCGTGAAGCAAAACATCCTCTGAATTGGGATGAATGATAGATCTAATGTGCCAAAGGAAGGCAACATAGAAATTCTGTGTCCTGCTCTCAGAGAAAGGACCTCCGGCGTACCCCCGGTATCCTGCGTCTCTCCCACCATGTATAATATTTTCACTAAGTCCTTGTTTGATGATCTGGAACTTCTAGGTGTCACCTACACTAACTATGCAGATGACACCCAGATTCTCATCCCACTTTCGGCGGATTATGAACAAGATTTGGCCTTGGTAAACAAGATATATCTCATCATCCAGGCATGGATGGCCCGCCACGGTCTCTGCCCGAAGGATGACAAAACAGAACTCATCATACTGGGAACTACACAAAACATCAAAAAACTGAACCCTGACTACTCCTCCTTTGTTATCGGTGGCAATGCCATTAAAGTAGAGAAAGAGGTAAAAACTCTAGGCTTTTACCTTGACTCCCGCCTTACTCCGATCAAGTAGGTAAGTGCGATGGCCTCCACTACTGCATACAGCCGGTCCGATAGCACAGTGAGTAGAGCGCTCCCTTTGACATGTGTGCAGAGCTTTCTGACGCAGGTTTGAATCCTGACAGGGCCAATCTCAGCCTTTCATCCTGCCGAGGTAGATAAATGAGCACCACATACCATGGGTAATAAGCAGCGCTCAGATACCTGAGGGTTTGTAGCACTATATAAATGCTAAATTATTATTATTACCTGAAATTTGATCAGATCAGCAAAAACCTACTTGTCCACCACCAGCTGCCTCACATTGGCAAGAGCATTGGTATTATCCAAACTGGATCACTGCAATGCTCTATACTTAGGATCTAATGAACACTGCAAAATAACACACTCAGAGCTGCCCTAGGAATTTCTAAAAGAGAGCATATATCAGAAATTAGAATACAGTCTAACTGGCTCTCAACAGCTGACAACATCAAATTGGAAACAGCCTCATTAACTTACAAAAGTATCAACGATTTAGCACCCAAATACCTAACTGATGGATTCAATAGAAGAACCTCCAACAGACCCACCATAGAAGCGTACACCAACCGTCTAGCTGTGCCCTCATTCAAACTGACTACTGCCGGAGGTAATAGATTCCCGGTCAAGGCGGCCCAATTGTGGAACTCCCTACCAACCTCTCTAAGATCTGACCAAACTTACCTACACTTCAGATTAAACTCCACTAAATGCCTTAAAGAAAATGACCAATAACTGCCTTCCTGAATACTTGTGCCCTGTTGAACTGTTTACCGCATAACTGTATGTATACATCTCTCCCTGCATATTGACATTACCTTGTACATTGACAATATCTTTGTGGTATATTTAATATCTTCCTGCTGTTAACTATTCCTTCTATTATGCCGCAATCTGTAACTATGATTCTGCAATCTGCAACTGTAACATGTAAGCTTAAAGTATTCTTGACCACGCTCCCAGATACCTTCGGGTCTGGCGCGTGCTACAAATAAATGAACAAACAAACAAACAAACACACATCAAAAGGGTCTCTAGAAATGCTAGATTCAAACTCACTCAAACATATGTGACACACAGGGTATACCTCACCCCGCACAAGATGTCACGCATTTATAAGAATGGGGACCAGGCATGCCCACGATGCAACCAGGAGAGTGCAGATATGCCCAGTGATAGCAGGCTTCTGGGAAGGAGTTGCAGACAGTGTGAAGTGAGGGGGGATCCAGATGCAAGCATGGCACCCAGAGTTCTGTCTGCTGGGGCTGTTCCTGAGGAAGGTTAAGTGGGATGTCCACCTCTCAAAGATGAACAACCTGATGTGTGTGTTAGCAAAGAGGAGAATAGCGATGTCCTGGAAATCAACCGAAGGTCTTAGTATAAAGGCTTGGTGTGCAGACCTGAAACACTGCTCATTGGCAGAGACTGTGTTGTGGCACAGGGCACTACAGAATGGAGCACACGACGGAAGGGAGGGACTGGAAGCCTGGAACAAAATGACACAGGTGATGTTTGACACTTGGGACACTGAGGACCCCTGAATGGGAACCATGGCCACAACATAAACATACTGGAATCATTGATGCATATGGAATACAAGAACACAGTGGCTAAGACAACATCATGGGCGGGGCCCGGGCAGGCAGCCAAAAGATTGGATTAATATGGGTGATGGAACATAGCAGCCACCAAGAAATATATGTAGCAGGTCACATGTCAAAAAGTAGAGCATAGATGTTTTTTGTTTGCTTTCTTTTCCTTCTTTTGTATGTTAGTATATGTTTGTTGTCAAACTTAATAAAAATGTTTTTAAAAAAAGGAAGGGTCTACTGGCATGAATTCGTTTTGTGGTATAGGCGAATGAGGAGGCAATGGCATTGATGTGGCGTGACATATTCAAGGCGGTGTTGAGGTGGACGCTGAGTGTTTTGACGGCCAGCGAGATGTGGATGGTGTGGATGTCAATGGTGAATGAGCTCAGATTGGCATCATGGGTGGGGTTACCTATGAATAGGAGTTCAGTTTTGTCGTCATTGATGCACAAGCAGTGGGTTATCATTCAGGTTTGAATGATTTCATTGATGGAATTGACCCTCTGGGAGTCAAGGAGGTGGTTACCAGTGAGAGGGGCGAAAATCTGTTAGCATAATGTGTGTACTTGATGCTGAGTGAGTAGAGCTGAACAAAGAGAAGCTTAGTATAGACATTGTAAAGGGTGGGAGAGACACAAGAGCCTTGGGGAACTCTGCATGGGGATTCTGTGGGGGAGGAGGAGTGATTGTCAGAAAAAACTCTGGAAGTACGGTCTGCGAAGAAGGGTGCAACCAATTTGGTAGCATCTCAGGAGAAGGACGCAGAGGTTGACAGATGGTGGCAGAGAGTGAAATGATCGACAAGATCGAATGTGGCAAATAGAGCCAGAGAAGGGAGAGGTTGTGCATGTCTCTGGGGTCATCAAGTTGGTTCTTGAGGTCCAGATGAGCTGTTTTGGTGTCATGTCTATGGCAGAATCCAGTTTGCTGATGGCTAAGAATGTGGTTTTGTTCGAGGTGTTGCTGGATTTGAAGGTAGGCAGCTCGGTCAATGATTTTTTACAGGAAAGGGACTGTGGTGATGGGCCATTAGGAAGGGTGAGGCGGGGTCAGTCCATGAGGCGAAGGAGGCATTGATGATCCCTGTTATTTGCGGTGGCAGCAGAAGGTTAGCACAGTCCTTAATGAAAGGAGTGGGACAGGTATCTCCTCTACACTGGGGTTTGGTGCCCTTAAAGAATGTTGGCTACATCAGATTCTGAGACTGGATGGAAGTTGAAGAATGGGGACGACTGGTGGTGGGAAGCAGGGTTGGGAGTTGTGGGGGCTGTGTATGTTGTGTCGATGGTCAATGAGCTGAATTTTCTGTTGCAGTGATGCAATTTTGTGTAGAAGATCGTTCTGGACATCGTTGCACCAGCTGTCATCTTTGATAACTGTGGAATGGGGGTGACGCTGATTCAAGTTCTCGTAGTATGGCAAAGAGTTTGCCAGAATTTGAGTACGCATTCATGATTCGTGTGTTGTAGGCAGAGGCCTTGACTGCTTGGACTGCATTTTTCTAGGTCTTCGAGATCATTGAGAGCAGGCTTTAGTTTCTGCTATGGGTTGTTTGCACCAGATGGCCTCTGTGGCGGGTCTTGTGGAGGACACAGTGTTTAGATTGGGGGTGAACCAGCGATTAGTGTGCTTGGAGCATTTGGGCAGGTGTTCTTTAAAGGGGGGCAAGTGTGTTAACGGAGGAGGCAAGTGAGGTGCTGTAATGGTCAACCAGTAGTTCGACATCAGAGGTGCTGGGAGGGTGGATTAGCGAGTATTGGCTGGAAACGGTCGCTGGTGAGGTTGCGGGTGCATCTTGAGAGGAAGGGGAAAAAGGGGGAAGGGAAATGGGCTTGTGTTGGGGGTGGTGAATTTGATTATTTGGTGGTCGGACTGAGCGCAAGGGATGCTGGATAGGATTGTGGTATTACATTTGTGATCAAGTAGCCAGTCAAGGGTGTGGCCAAGAGAATGAAAAAAAGAACAGTTATAATGTGTGGGATAGAGAATTTTTTGGTAGTAGTCTATGGCGGCATTGGAGCTGGCAAGGGATGCAGCGTCTCTGTGAAGAGGGTTGGCAAAACTAAGATTCCCTAAGGCATTGATTTCAGAGTTGGGTTTGAGGTTCAGCAGGAGGAGCTGACCGAGGTCATCCTCGAAGGTGGTAGCAGGTCCAGGTGGGTGGTAGATGACATGTAATGTAGAATAATAGTGGAGGTGGGCATAAGTGAGAGTTTGGTAGCGAGATATTGGAAGTTTGGGAGTGGGGTGATGAATACACTGTGGATGCAAAGGGTATGTATGTGGATAATAGCGACTGTGCCACCTTTTTGAACGATTCTGTCATTTCAGAGGATAGCATAGTTGGGGGGGAATGGTGATAGAGAGGGCTGGGACCACAACATTGTGCAGTCAAGTTTCGGCAATGGCTAAGATATCAAGGCCGTTGAGCTCGATGAGATTGTGAATGTCTGGTGCATGATTCGTAAGCGAGCACACCCACTAATTAAGGCACTTTACAAACTTTGTGGCAGTGTGGCGGTCATAGTCTGGGCACATTGTGAGCTTTGTGAGGGTGTGTGAGGCAGAATCTAAGGGAAGAATTGGGTGTCTGGTGATAGGAATGTATACATTTGGGATGCACAGTGTGGTGGTCCGAGTACTCAAGTATTCGTTGCGGGTGTCGGTGGAGGGTGGGCAAATGGGAGGTAGTAGGCAGAAGTGGGAGGTCCGAGCTGAGAGCTCGGCGAGGCAGTTGTGTCCAGCACGGAGGTGCATCAGTGTAGAGGAATTCTTGGTGATGCTGTTATGTACTTTAGTAGGCAGTGTGAGTAAAGGGGGATGTGTGGGGCTGGGGAGTGGGTGTTTAGACCTGACTGGGGCTAAGGTAGATGTTGATAGTTGAGTGTGGTTGGTTGGGGAAGGAATAGGCATAGGAATGCTGTGTCCAGGGGCTGGGGAAGAGAAGGAAGTGAGGGGAGGTAGTGAGTGAGGTGGGATGGTAGTGGGATGTAAGGGGCACATCTGTGGTGGAGCACATGATTGGTGTTCGGGGGCACATCATCATCATCTATCATACGTTTACCTTCAGGGAGGAATCTGGGTGTGCCAATGAAGGCTTGGAACCGGGACAGTGTTCCAATGGACTTCATCTGGTGGGGGTGGTCGTAGGCCATTGGTGAGGGTTTGCAGGAAGAGCCGGTAGTGCCAGCCACTCGGCCGCCTGGTTCTTATGGGTGCTGGTGGGTGGTCTGTAGTGAGGCTGGTCAAGAAGACTGCAAGGCAGGCAGCACTGGACAGCAGTAATGGTGGTGGCTGCCAATGAATGGAGCGGGTGCTTTGCATCATTAGCGGAGATGGAGGTGGTGTGCTGCGAGGCTGCAGCGTCCTGGGTGGCTCAGGGCCATATATGTTGAAGGCGCGCTGGTATTGGCAGATAGACAGTGTGGGTGAGGAGTGCGTTACTAGTCTTTCGGGGTAGCTCTGTCAGGATTTATGCTGGTGGGGGGCAGAGAGGGATGGCACCCTCCTCACCATCACAGTCAGGATGGGCTCCAGGGGCATCATGGAGGTGCACTAGACTGCTCCGCTGTGGTACCAGTGTCTGCATGATGGCAGCGGCCATCTTTGAGGAACGTGAGTGCTCCGGTCCACCTGATAAGTGCTGGGATGGCCCGTGATGAAGGAGGCTGTGCAGGGGACAGACCACTCATCGGTCAGTGCGTGCAACTTGCTGAGCTTTGCTGGTGCAATTTACTTTTGTGGGAAGTTACAAAGTCTGATAATATTTTCAGGGAACCAGTTTGACGCATCAGTTTTGGGTGAAGGTAAACAGGGGTGATTCATGCACTGGCTTGCAACTTAAGAAAAATAGCCTCATGCCTCTAACTGGAACCCACACAACTGAGCTGATCTGTACCTCAATAGAGCACTTGTCATCTGATATGGGAAGATACTAGAATATCACAACTAGGCTTTTTGGCACCCTTCTTCTGTCTCCCACAAACACCATGCCCAATTCATCATGATCGATGGTCCGTTTTCACTGAGCAGTGAGGTACAGTGATGTTCTTATGGTCAAGAATGCCTAGATGAGGGGCGTAAACCTCTTCCTCCAGGAACACATCTGGTCTCACCTCCTCAGCCGAGGGCCATTGCTCCTCCTCCTCTAGGACAACTGTCAATCACCCAATGTCCCTCCCATTTCATTCTGGATCATACAGCTAGGCTCCGACCGATGCATTTGCTCCAGTAACGTTGAATGCAGTCCGCCATCCTTCAGCGCATACATTCACCAGTTTGTAGTTGAACAAAGTAGAAAAAGAAAACTATGGGCTACATGTGTGACGTGATGTCATACAGGGGAACATTTATGTAAGTTCATATACATTGTCAAAGAGTTCTCCTACTGTGTGTAAGTAACTGTGCAACCTCCTTAATTTGTTCCCTTCCAAAATCCACATGTTACCATGTTATCTAACATTTACAATACCCATGTGCCCTCATCTTCATGAACCACTCAAATCCCTTTGATCTCTAAGACCCTGCAGGTCATTATGTAGTTCCCGGAACGAGTCATCCATAAGACCATTGAGACCACAAGCCATGGTTGCTCCCCATCAGCCCTGTCCAGCAAACATCTCTTAGCTTAGTCCAACCTACCTGACCTTCTCATCATTATCAAAAGTCCTTTTCCCTCAGCATCTGCACACACCAACAACACACTGATTCAAATAACCATGTAGACTATGACAATCTTGCGAATGTGTAATGACCTGTCAGCAGCTTTTGTTGAGATTGACTATGATAGCTTTGTTCCCTGAAATCATCTCTAATCATTTCTTCCAAAATACCTTAAGCTATCCCTCCACAAATACCTCCCCTTTCAAGCTCTTCGCTCCTCTACTTGCCTTGTCGCGCTCTGAAACACTTGTGTACGAGCGAGATAGAAATAAAATATCAATATCAATAAGCTTGTCCCTCTGCTCTCCCTATGCCACACTTCACTGGAGTGCTTCTGGGCTCTCCCTCTTTGACTACTCTTTAATGTTAACTGTTAGGCAGAATGTGGTGCAGTTCCCTTAGGGAGCACTGCACCAGATTAGGACTACAGGTGAGAGCAATAAATCGCCTTTGGAATCAGTCTGTACCACAAAGATTTGGTTGGTAGCTGTGGCTGAGCAGTCAGAACTATCTCAAGAGGGAGATGGGAAGTATTCAGGGTTTACACAATAGGCCTACTGTACTATGGCACAAGGAAACACTGACCAAAGCTTTGTAGTTAAAAAGTATATATATATTTATTTTATACACTTCTAAGAAAACACATGTATCACAAGTATCAAGTAGGTTAAATTAAGTCAATAGAAAAATATACACACTCCCTATATAAATCGTAGACCAAGTGAACAAGAGTGAAAACTGAGCAAAACGGCACAGTGACAACTACACAGAAGGGATCCTCTAACAATTTCTCACAAGGGAGGGAAAACAAGTTATCTAGAAATAGGCTCTTATACACCCTAGCAACACTTCCCATTATTTGTGAACCAGTTCAGCAAGACAGTGCATCAGTATAGGCAATACTTCAAATGAAAACTGAGCAAAATGGCATTTCACAATGATTTTGCAGTGGGAAGGAAATGGTAATTATAAGAAAGGGTTGCACCACACAGTTCGAATGGAGAATCAATCTCGAGAAAGCAGGTCTAACAAATGTGACCAGAGTCAGTAGGCCTGTGCCAGAGTTAGTGGTACAGGGCAAGGGCCCAGGAGCAAAATGTTCTTGTAGCTGCAGTCAAGTCTTTGGTTAATGATGTTGAAAAGGTGGATGCAGAAAGCGAAAGACAATGTTAAGAGAGAGGGGTGGCCAACCCAACAGGTAGGAAAAGGATTTAAAACACATTTAGCACTACCGAGAATAAAGGGCAGCCTGGCGGAACAATGTACCTTTAAATAAAGAAGTGGCTCCTGCGGTGGCGGTTGTTCCTGGTAGTTCCTGCAGTTTGGGTGATCCAGCAGAAGAGAGGCTCTCGTCGTGGAAGAAGGTTCTAGGCAGTGCTGCCAAACGAAGTTTAAAAGGTATGCTCCTTTTAATCGCGGTCCGGGTCGATAGCTGCCTGGCTATCCGGTTTCCAAGTGCGGGGCACTGGCAATTCGACCACAGCAGGTTCGGGAAGGCGATTGGCAAACTGGTTGGCCCCACCAGTTCAAGGGAAGAAGGCTCTTTCAGATGAAGAGAAAAGTCGTGTGGAGAAAAGTGGTGAGATGCTGCAGCAGGGCTTCACCGGTGGTGGTAGTTGTTGCAGGTGTCTCTGTCTTCTCTCCCCTTTGGTTCTGTAGTTCCAGTGGCAACGTCTTGCTCTTCCAGTCCTCAGGACCCTGCTTTTATTCAAAAAGATCCCCATTCATACAGCCTAGCTGTCGCTCACACAGTGGAGTGGTCATCTTGGCGGGAGACCCTCCGGCCTATCAGGATAGAGTGCGACATTGGTTGCTGAGGCAACCCTGTCCAGGGGTCCTACTCCCCCTCCCACACAATGGACTCACCACAGACTCAGTGGCGCCGGAAGGAGGGCTTCTGGGCAGAAGCCCTCCAAAAGGACGAACAAAGGATCTCCGACCTGGGTTAGGATCGTGGAGAAGACACAAGAAAGAGGTTATATTAAAGCTCTGGCAAATAAAACCTACCAGAGCAAAGTTAATATAAAATGCACCGGCGATATGTTAGAGGCTGTCAGAAAAAGTGGTAGCCTCGAACAATGGGAAAATCCCAAAGGGAAATATTTGCGGTTGAATATTTATGGTAGTAACCACTACCACCAGCCAGAAACTTTAGAAAGTGGAACTTTAAGGTACCCCCTCGAAAATGAACATAGGGGAAAAAACTATTAGCCCCTTATAGTACCTCCATAGTAAGATGGGTTGTACTGGTTAAGTTCATAAAAATTTACTAGTAAAGTCAATGTGGACTTTAGATGCCCTGGGAGACAGTAGTCAGTCCCAGGCTATGGATCTATGTTTGGGGGTCACTACGACACCTCTGTGTCACTGCACTGAGGGTGCTGTGTAACACATGTGAATAAAGATGGTACCTATGGGGGAGAGAAAATCCCATAGGCATTAAACACAAAAAATAGCCTAGAACACACAAAGCAGAAATGCCCAAGAGGGAGAAAAAGAGTCTCACTCTTAGCAGGTAAAAAGAAACAAACCCTTTAAATCCAGCAAAGCTGCTGGGGGACTCTAGAGGTATGGGAAATTAGCCATAGTATGTGAATTCTCCCTAACATTAACCTTTGCTCCTCTCTGATGTCTTTAAAGGTTTAAATGCAGACTGTCAAATGTATGCAGGCGGCACACAAATAGTGGTCAGGATTGCTGTCTGTGGATCACAGCCTTCAACTGAAGCAGACCTCGGCCAAATGACCGGCGTGTCCTTCAGTTCTGGTGAACCTCGAAAAACCCACTTACAATGCTGGCAAACCTCTCACATGGTCTCTTCATCCTGTCTAGTAAAATCAGTCCATTAACGTAAATGATAACAGACCGTTACATCAGAAGCTAATTAATGGCATATTCAAACTGTGCAACTCGCACCCCAGCCTGCCTCATTATCAGAAAGTTTCTAAATATACGTCACTGTGACGAACCAATCACGTGTATCCTTTCCAAGGGGCAACATGCCAACACATCTCGCCTGAGCCGCTCAAAGACCACACTGGCAAGTACCACTGGATCAAGAATAAAGCATGCAGGTCCATCTTCAAACTCAAGCCTTACAATCCCACAGCACCAAACCCTGGGTAGTCGGTCACCAGTCTGCCCTAAAAGCCTTAAAACACTGGGACTCTCTCACCCTCGGTCAATGCCTTGAGGATGATCACCTGGACTCAGGCCTGATCTCGAACACTCCTTTACTGCCTCCCTTACAGGCCACTCCCATCTCCTCCCACACACCTCTCTTCTATTCAGTTTCCTCTCTCAACTCCCCTTCCCCACCTGCCCCCCGTTTCTTTTCCTCAAGCTCTGACGCTATCTAATGCCCAGCATTACCGAGATACAAGTCACGATTACATGAAAACAATAAAAGTGGGCTTAATATGACTGCACGTCCAAAAACAATGATTAAATATATGCACATGATAAGTGCAACATGCACTGGTGCAATCTGCAAACACAGTGTGAAATAATGACATGTGCATGTCAACCACTTCCTGAAAATACCACATACACGTGATGTATCACAGCGGCCAGAAACTGCACCCCTCACTGCCTTTCATGCAATCCTCGCTTGCGGCTTCCTCGTGGGAATGGAGCCAATGGTGAACGCACACAGTATTTCTCCTCGTTTCAAAACACCAGACAAATTACTCACAAAAGTACTCCAGGGGTTAAATGACCCACACCCCTCCGCCAAACGGGCCGGTTGCCCGAATGCTGGATTAGTGAAAAGAAACACCATCTTTGTAATTAACGTGCTTAATACCCAGAGGTTTCTAAGTGCGGAGCCGGGGATCGAACCTGTGCTGCTCCCATCAGCTTGATTGCAAGACAAGCACGTTGCCCCTTCCTTTACATCCTTCATTGGATCCCATGCAGATCTGGGATCCAGTTCAGAATTGCAGGTGCGTGTGCAAGTCTGTTACCCCAACACATGGTGTATTTGCATTTTTATTGTATTTCTATAGTGCTTTACACCCAAGCACTGTACAAAAGAACCAATGGTACAATCACATCAGCAGATAACAATGAAAGGGAACCAAGAGATTACAGAATAAGAAGATAGGATTTAAGTCGAGTCTTGAAAAGAGAAAAAGACGACAAAGAACGCAAAGAAAGAGGGAGAGAATTCACATTTTTGAGGGCCAAAAGGGCCAATGAACAGAACGGAGAAGAGGCACGAGGAGCACGAGGAAGGGCAGGAAGAAAGAGGAATTCAGAACAGAGAGAACGAGCAGGAATATAAAAGAAAAAGAAGGAAGACAGATATGGAGACCTAGACCATAGAGACACTTCAAAACAATAGAAAGACAAAAGAGAGCCATTGCAAGGAGAGTAGAACAGGAGAAATAGAATCCCGGGGAGCAAGAGAGCTAAGAGCCTGAACTGAAGACTGATGGATTGAACAAAGAGGGGCCCAATGACATGCAGGAAGACCAAAGAGTAGAGAGGAAAAATAAAACAAGTGAGAAGGAAAAAACAGAGTAAATAAGACGTTTAGCAAGCTACAAGATTGTTAATATTAAAAAGCTGATAGTGGCAGGAACGAGAAATAGAGGAAACATGAGTAGAAAAAGACAATGAAGAATCAATAATAGCATCAAGATTTCGAGCAGAAGAAGAGATAGGGAGAGCAGTAGAAGAGATAGTGAGAGCAGAAGAAGAGATAGGGAGAGCAGAAGAAGGTATAGGGAGAGCAGAAGAAGCGATAGGGAGATCAGAAGAAGGGATAGGGAGAGCAGAAGAAGAGATAGGGAGAGCAGAAGAAGAGATAGGAAGAGCAGAAGAAGAGATAGGGAGAGCAGAAGAAGAGACAGGGAGATCAGAAGAAGGGATAGGGAGAGCAGAAGAAGAGATAGGGAGAGCAGAAGAAGAGATAGGGAGAGCAGAAGAAGAGATAGGAAGAGCAGAAGAAGAGATAGGGAGAGCAGAAGAAGAGACAGGGAGATCAGAAGAAGGGATAGGGAGAGCAGAAGAAGAGATAGGGAGAGCAGAAGAAGAGATAGGGAGAGCAGAAGAAGAGATAGGGAGAGCAGAAGAAGAGTAGGGAGAACAGAAGAAGAGATAGGGAGAGCAGAAGAAGAGACAAGGAGATCAGAAGAAGGGATAGGGCGAGCAGAAGAAGAGATAGAGAGAGTGTAAGAAGAGACAGGGAGATCAGAAGAAGGGATAGGGAGAGCAGCAGAAGAGATAGGGAGAGCAGAAGAAGGGATGGGGAGAGCGGAAGAAGAGATAGGGAGAGTAGAAGAAGGGATGGGGAGAGCAGAAGTAGAGATAGAGAGAGCAGACAAAGGGATACGGGGAGCAGAAGAAGGGATAGGGAGAGCAGAAGGAGGGGTAGGGAGAGCATAAGAAGAGATAGAGAGAGCAGAAGAAGGTATAGGGAGAGCAGAAGAAGAGATAGGGACAGCAGAAAGGGGGAAAGAGAGAAAAGGAGGAGGAAGAGGAGTAGGAATATTCAAAGCTGGAAAAACCAGGACCTCAGTCTTAGTGGGATTAGGATGTAAATAGTGGGAAGGCATCCACGATTGTATTGCAAGCAAAAAGGCAGAAAGAGAGGAATGAATAGCATCACTGCCATAATGGGGGCCTCACACACACAAAAAAGCATTTGGGTGCTGCCAGTCTAGCCGTTTCTTACTGTGGCACTGTATATTTTTCTGGTCATCTGTGATAAAACAATCATGATAAGGGTTGTGGCTGCAACTGATATTTGTTGCAACCAGTCTAGGTATGTCTAAATGTGGCCTGGCACGCTTTACTGTGATAGGTTATTATGTGTCTAGTCTGAGTCTATAATGTGCAGGCAGTTGGACATGTTTTCATTGTGGCATGGCATTTTTAATAGCAAAGCACTGAATTAATTAAAGCATTAATGTTCCTGTGCACTGTTGGTGACTTGCATGGATCGGATGATTGCATTGGTGTCACAACACTCTGACGTTTTAGGCAATTTTTCTCAGAACGTGTGCTCTATAATGCATTGAACACATGTACATGTACGCTTCTCTTAGTACAGTGCGCAGCGTAGCCCTGCGCCGATACGTTCGTACGTATTACGCAAGCATGGAAATCTAGTCCGGCCCACAGTGTGGCACGACACGTGATTTGTTGCCGAGATGGGGGTGGTGGGGAGGGACCCAGCATGGCTCTCAAGTGGGCCCACACATTTTGTGTTACACCACTAAACAGAATCAGTAAAACACCCTTGCACAAGCAAAACCTTGCACTGTGCATTGCTCCAATGGCTAGAGGTGTGCAAGCACTAGCCACTGAACACCCCCGAGCTCCAGATGGAAGCCTTGTGGGTGGGTGTTTCTCTTAAGAGCTCTGGAGTCAGGCCCCTCCCTGCAATTCTCTGTTTCATGAGATCTGCTCTATTCACTCCACTCTGTGCAGTCAGGCTGCCCCTCCTACACTCCCCCCAGGATGCGTTTTGGCTTCGTCTGGCTCGGGAGCACTGCGGTTTTTGCATGTGCACGTTGCATACTGACGCCAGAGTGGGGGAGCTTCCTAAAGTGATGGCTCCCGAGTGCTGACGCTCACAGGCATATGCAGTGCACTGCTCAGCTGGCTACTAGACTCAGCATACCCCACATGGACGGGACCCCCATCGCGTCAGAAGGGGAACAGCTTCACTAATGCCGAGAAAGGGGGGGTCTGGAGGGATTCCATAGGTGACCTGGAGGGACCTAGTTCAGATCTCACCTGCCCAAGCTCAGAGCTTCCTTCTTTTCTTGAGTGGATCTGATGAAGAGTGTGATTATTATACTGGACTGAAATGTGTTCAACTTCCACCTGCTATGACTATTCTATTGCTACTATTATCATTATTATTATTATTATTATTATTATTATTATTATTATTATTATTATTATTATTATTATTATTGTTGTTATTATCATCATCATTATTAGTGTTATTATTATTATTATTGCTGTTATTATTCGTATTATTAGTATTAGGGTACTTATTGAGAGCGGACCTACCTTCGGAAAGCAACAGAAGGCTTTGCAGTCATGGGTCGAGTACACAGGGAAGGAAGCAGGGAACACAGAAGTGGGCGCTGCCCACAGGGAAGGGGAGGGCGGCCAGAAGAGGCGCAGCAGGCAGCTTTTTAGTAGAGGAGGGCATACGTGACTGTGCGTAACAATGTGGGAGTCACTTCAGGAGTTGACACATGATTAGCTCAGATGTCAGGATGTGGATGGTGTGTAGAATTGCGATGCCTTCTTTTTTGGGGGAGGAAAGCAAGTCGCCATTTGATCTTTGGGTCCTGTCCTGCCTCTGGGGAGCTTAGAAACGGATTCTGGAAAACATTCAAGCATCATTCTGATGCTGTCAGCATGGGCCAGAATACTTCTGCATATGTCCAAATGGAAGTCGGGTGTTTAACGAAATGCTGTCTAGGAGAGTCCTTGACTTCCTGACTCTCATACTCCTATAGGTGTCTCTTTCTGGCTGGAATAATGGGCTGCCTGAAGCACTGGGCGTGTCACTATTATTGTGAGAGTCCTTGACTGCCTGACTCTCATACTCCTATAGGTGGCTCGGAATACAGGGCTAGGAGAGTCCTTGACTACCTGACCATGCTGCTCCTATAGGTGGCACTTTCTGGCTGGGATACAGGGCTAGGAGAGTCCTTGACTTCCTGGCCATGCTGCTCCTATAGGTGGCTCTTTCTGGCTGGGATACAGGGCTAGGGGAGTCCTTGACTTCCTGACCATGCTGCTCCTATAGGTGGCTCTTTCTGCCTGGGATACAGGGCTAGGAGAGTCCTTGACTACCTGACCATGCTGCTCCTATAGGTGGCTCTTTCTAGCTGGGATACAGGGCTAGGAGAGTCCTTGACTTCCTGAGCCTCCTGCTCCTATAGGTGTCTCTTTCTGGCTGGGATACAGGGCTTCCTGAAGCACTGGGCGTGTCACTATTATCAGGAGAGCCCTTGACTCCCTGACCCTCCTGCTCCTATAGGTGGCTCTTTCTGGCTGGGATACAGGGCTAGGAGAGTCCTTGACTTCCTGACCATGCTGCTCCTATAGGTGGCTCTTTCTGGCTGGGATACAGGGCTAGGAGAGTCCTTGACTTCCTGAGCCTCCTGCTCCTATAGGTGTCTCTTTCTGGCCGGGATACAGGGCTACCTGAAGCACTGGGCGTGTCACTATTATCAGGAGAGTCCTTGAATCCCTGACCCTCCTGCTCCTACAGGTGGCTCTTTCTGGCTGGGATACAGGGCTAGGAGAGTCCCTGAGCTCCTGACCATGCTGCTCCTATAGGTGGCTCTTCCTGACTGGGATACAGGGCTAGGGGGGTCCTTGACTCCCTGACCATGCTGCTCCTATAGGTGGCTCTTTCTGGCTGGGATACAGGGCTAGGAGAGTCCTTGACTTCCTGACCATGCTGCTCCTATAGGTGGCTCTTTCTGTCTGGGATACAGGGCTAGGAGAGTCCTTGACTTCCTGAGCCTCCTGCTCCTATAGGTATCTCTTTCTGGCTGGGATACAGGGCTACCTGAAGCACTGGGCGTGTCACTATTATCAAGAGAGTCCTTGAATGCCTGACCCTCCTGGTCCTATAGGTGGCTCTTTCTGGCTGGGATACAGGGCTAGGGGAGTCCTTCACTCCCTGACCATGCTGCTCCTATAGGTGGCTCTTTCTGGCTGGGATACAGGGCTAGGAGAGTCCCTGAGCTCCTGACCATGCTGCTCCTATAGGTGGCTCTTTCTGGCTGGGATACAGGGCTAGGAGAGTCCTTGACTCCCTGACCATGCTGCTCCTATAGGTGACTCTTTATGGCTGGGATACAGGGCTAGGAGAGTCCCTGAGCTCCTGACCATGCTGCTCCTATAGGTGGCTCTTTCTGGCTGGGCTACAGGGCTAGGAGAGTCCTTGACTCCCTGACCCTCCTGCTCCTATAGGTGGATCTTTCTGGCTGGGATACTGAGCTAGGAGAGTCCTTCACTTCCTGACCATGCTGCTCCTATAGGTGGATCTTTCTGACTGGGATACAGGGCTAGGAGAGTCCTTGACTTTCTGAGCCTCCTGCTCCTATAGGTGGCTCTTTCTGGATGGGATACAGGGCTGCCTGAAGCACTGGGCGTGTCACTATTATTAGGAGAGTCCTTCACTTCCTGACCATGCTGCTCCTATAGGTGGCTCTTTCTGGCTGGGTTACAGGGCTAGGAGAGTCCTTGACTTCCTGAGCCTCCTGCTCCTATAGGAGGCTCTTTCTGGATGGGATACAGGGCTGCCTGAAGCACTGGGCGTGTCACTATTATTCGGAGAGTCCTTCACTTCCTGACCATGCTGCTCCTATAGGTGGCTCTTTCTGCCTGGGATACAGGGTTAGGAGAGTCCTTGCTTTCCTGAGCCTCCTGCTCCTATAGGTTGCTCTTTATGGCTGGGATACAGGGCTGCCTGAAGCACTGGGCCTGTCACTGTTATTATAATCACGTTTACATCAAATATTATCGTGCCAAGATGGCAATCGAATCAATTCCCAACTCATTGAGGGAACACATCAACATGGTATATGTAAATATCTTTAATGTGTGTCATGATGCATGTTTGCCCCACATCTACATTTATATTTGTAATATGTGGGTTTTATGACATGCATATTCGCACACTTTCCAGGAACTATTAATACATAGGTGGAATGAACACGAGAGCACACGTTCCTGTTTCTCGGGATATGTCTTTATGAAAATATTGCTTTAATAAATCTCGCCTGCTTTTGGGGTCAAGGTAATTTTACATGTGATAGGGATGTAGCGTCATGCTATGATAAATGTATGTTCCTGACTTTCCAATCCCTCCATTGGGGACTAGAGAAACAGAACTATTGGGTGTCGCTGTAAAATGGTCTTTCGCCGCTTATATGCGCATCACACCGCTGTGCAGACCCCAGAGCCCTCGAGATGTCTGCGTGTTTCATTTTCTAGAGACTGCTGGGCTTTTTGCCCTCTTTGGTTGGATTTATTTCATGGCAATCCTTTAGGAAATGTCCCTTGCATGTAGAACGTTGCACAGCATGAGTTCCGAAAATGACCTCTCAAGCTCACCGTCCCCGTCCCCTGATCTACCACCTCACTCTCGAGGCCCCGATTCTGGTATTTCACCAGTGTGCAAGGGCGAAGACTCCTGCATGATGGCATCTGTTGGCAGTAGACATAACAGGCCATTGACGACGACCCCTTGCAATAAGATGAGTAGCTAGACATTAGATGGCAATGCCTGCCAGTAGTAGTGTGAGTGTGTGGACATTTGATGGCAACGCCTGCCAGTGGTGTGAGTGTGTGGCCATTTGATGGCAATACCTGCCAGTAGGGTGAGTGTGTGGACATTGGATGGCAATGCCTGCCAGTGGGGTGAGTGTGTGGACATTTTATGGCAATACCTGCCAGTGGGGTGAGTATGTGGACATTGGATGGCAATACCTGCCAGTCGTGTGAGTATGTGGACATTTGATGGCAACGCCTGCCAGTGGGGTGAGTGTGTGGACATTTGATGGTGCTGCCTGCCAGTGGGGTGAGTGTGTGGACATTGGATGGCAATGCCTGCCAGTGGGGTGAGTGTGTGGACATTTTATGGCAATACCTGCCAGTGGGGTGAGTATGTGGACATTTGATGGCAACACCTGCCAGTGGTGTGAGTATGTGGACGTTTGATGGCAACGCCTGCCAGTGGTGTGAGTGTGTGGACATTTGATGGCAACGCCTGCCAGTGGTGTGAGTGTGTGGACATTTGATGGCAATGCCTGCCAGTGGGGTGAGTGTGTGGACATTTTATGGCAATGCCTGCCAGTTGGGTGAGTATGTGGACATTTGATGGCAATGCCTGCCAGTGGTGTGAGTATGTGGACATTTTGGACATTTGATGGCAATGCCTGCCACTGGTGTGAAAAAGTGAACATGGTGTGCTGAACGCTCGTACTTAAATGAGTAACTGAGCATTTTATCAGGATATGAGCTATAGTAACAATGTGAGTAAATGGCATTACCCAGGCTTTTTATAGAAGCTAAGGTAATATGCCAGCGTTGGAACAGAGGATGCCGATACCTGCCAAGTTGTATTAGTACCTGCGCACATGATGGTAATACAGATTCATTATTTTATAGTGAGCCTATAAAAAAGCCAGCATTGTTGGCTTTGCCAATGCTTGTTTCTTTTTTGTACCTCTAATTTTGAAACGCCCCCTACATGACTGTGTAACGTCAGTGTTTTTTCTCCGGTCGGTGTCTTCCGACACAGGTGCCCTCAGCTTCCTTTTCTCTGGTGACACCAGCGCCCACGTCTCCTTTAGATGTAAAATTCCAGTAGGTACTGGATCTTTGCTTTGTTAAACCCTGGCCATTTGCATTGGTAATACCGTGCCCACTCCGTGCTTGACTCTCTTCATGAAGTTCCCCACTCGAATGTGTGCTACGCCTGTGAAGCAGCCACTAGCACTGTACAGCACAAGAAAGGGGCAGGCCCCAGCCTGGATCGATCACAATAGAAGCCTCATTGTGTGCAACATCTTAAGACTCCTCTGTGAGAAATGAAACATGTCTTCCCCAGGGCAGCCTGGCACAGCCTGCTGGAGAGGGCAGACGCTGCCCACATACAGCAGCAGAGTGTTCTATCAAGTGTGCAGTTGGACAGGTGATGAGGGTGATAATCACAGCACCAGTAACTGGCAACACAGCTCCTTCAGTCCTTGGAATGTTTAATACCCAATAGCTCTATGCGTGAGGTATGGAGGGGGGAGTTGAACAGGTAGTGAAATATTGGGGAGACTGCAAAAAATTGGGATGTTTTAGTTCTTCCACTGTTTTCCTAACATTGCAAAAAAACGAAAGCAATAAGATATAACGCTCCCGATTTCGGACACTCCTTACCTGCGTGGCAACGTGAAAGCCAGTCACTCTCCCAGGAGCAGAATCTCGCAACGCTGACAATCCTTATCTCTTTGGAAAGTTGTCCAATCAGGTGCGAGAGATGTGTGAGTGGGGCTCCGGCTCCAGCGCTCAACACCCTGCTCTAGAGGAGAGAACACACTATTATTCACACCACTCCACACCACAGTGGTGTGACCACAGCCATGCATCTGGAAGTCAGACCTAGGGTCACTTTTCTGCTAGTTACCCTCTCCTTGACACCCTTATATAATGCAGGAGAAGTTTCACATCAGTGCTGAGCTCCTGCGGCATGATCCCCAGGGCTGGGAATGGCAGCTGTGCCACAGCTGCTGAACTATGCAATCAAGAGTAACTCGCTCATTAATATCGAACTTCTCGCCATTTTCTGAAATACTCCAAGTAACAAGCGAGCTGGGATCTGGGACCTGGGACCTGGGACCTGGTGATGTCCATCAGTGGCCTGGGTGGATTCCTTGAGTGGTGCCAGGATCGGTTCTACTTCAGTGTAGCAGGAAAGCTCCAGACATGTCCGAAATATTGTGCTGACAAGTGCAGAAATAGCCACATCACACCAGAACACAGGAATCTATCACACAGGAACACAGTACCTTGAGATGGAGCTGTATCAGGAACCTATCACACAGGAGCACAGTAACACACTCAGGGTTCCCCTCCTTGAGATGGAGCTGTATCAAGAACCTATCACACAGGAACACAGTAACACACTCAGGGTTCCCCTCCTTGAGATGGAGCAGTATCAGGAACCTATCACACAGGAGCACAGTAACACACTCAGGGTTCCCCTCCTTGAGAGCGAGCTGTATCAGGAACCTATCACACAGGAGCACAGCAACACACCCAGGGTTCCCCTCCTTGAGATGGAGCTGTATCAGGAACCTATCACACAGGAGCACAGTAACACACTCAGGGTTCCCCTCCTTGAGATGGAGCTGTATCAGGAACCTATCCAAGGTATAAAGGCACGTGCAGGGGTGAACACACTCTCCAAATGTGATGATCGAACAGAGAGGGTTTCTCCCTAGAATCATCAGCCAACGCCTGATGCCAAGAAGTAAGCCACCCTGTGAAGGGGCACCCAGAGTGGTACTCCTGCCCATTTATAGCACCTCAACCTGGGGTGACAAGCTTTGCCTTTAGGTCCATCTTTGAAATGTGATGATGGAGCCATGATAACCAATGTTAGCCCCCATGGTTTGTCACGCGGTCAATGGCTACGAAGCACAACCCGGATCTAAGTTCCTCCACTGCACTTTCACCCCATCCAATCCCTGCCGCGCTGAAGTGACAACGACGATAGGTTACAGTAAATGATGTCAAGTTAAAACCTAAGTGCAGCCAGCACTCAAGCAAAGTACTTCTATCAGTGCCCAGAACCCGCTCTCCCTCCCAGCCATAGCTTCAGAAGCTCCCTATCATCCAGGGTTAAAAAGACATCACCAAATAGCCTCCTATTTCTAGACCATCCATCCTAAGATCTCGGCCACAGGCCCTTCAGATTGTGCAGAGATGAGCAGAATTAGCTCATTCTGCAAGCCTTGAACCCTGGAGCTATGTTATATATTTAGGTAGTGCCTTGGTGAAACTTTGGTCAAGCCCTCTCCTTGCCTGGACCTCTTCCATCCAGTACCTGTCATTATCACTCGATTGGCTTAAATGAGGACCAACGTTCTTGGCCTCTCCCCCCAAAAGGGTCACCTCAGAGGAGTCAGTGCAAGGCGGTGGCACCCCCACCTTGCATGCCCTAGTGTTGTGCTGCAATGCCACATGGTTCTGAAGCTCAGGCAGACCATCACACCATGCAAGCCTAGGGTGAGAGAAATAGACAGTTAACTCTGGCTTCTGATTTGCTAAGCTTGCTCCTGGAAATCTGCATATTGCTCCACCTGAACAGCACTATAGGCAGGCAGACTACCAACATGACCAAACATCGGTGACAGTTATTACTGCTTGTAGTCATTCTGAGAACATATCTTCAATACACATAATGCAGGCCCAAGGCTGCTCTGATTACTGCCTTGGTGAACACGACTTCTGCATCACCGTCGACCCACCTTTGCTCCTTGCTTGCTGCCGTCTACTTGCACACCTGCTGTCTTGTCCCTGTGTGTTTGATTGTTGGTCTGGATACCTCAGTTGAATTAGGCTTCCTCCTCGGGTGCATTGGGACGTCACTGCCCCTTTTGCTTCTTGGTTGTTGCCTGGCTGCTGCCTCTCCGCTCATTCGTTTGCTGGGGCTGAGCCCACTGTTTCCACCCACTCAGTCAAAACACACACACACACACACATGTAGACCCACCTACGTCTGCCTACTCAAGAGCAGCAATTAACCACACCACAGCCACGCAAGATCTGTGTTGACACCACAGAGGTAACATTCTCACAATGTGACTACGTCAGTAAGCTACAATGCACTCCTAGAGCACCCCACACTGCTAGGACAAGGTACCCCAAATACAGCAGAAACCATGCCACTGATTAGCTCTGGAGCACTACATCACCCAGGAAATATCTACTAAGTTCACCCTCAGAGGGATCTGAAAAGACTCACTGGATCAACTAGGAGACACCAGTAGAGGAAACGGTATAATGGCGATGCTCAGACAGTGCTTCCGGCCCTCCAAGACCTATCCACTGTGTACATCCCACATTATCTCACTAGTTTCCAGAACCACCAAACAGATATGAAAATAATCCACATCTGGCTAAAACACCACAGAGGATGCAGCAGCTGGAAATGGAAAGATTGGGGAATCGTCACAGAGGCACACAACCATCTTGGAATCTCACCTGTGCCCAGAGTACCCCATCAAGCTGATCTTAGCCTGGTGAAAATCAGGTCAAGGTAATGAATCTATGCTTCAGGAAGAAGAAAGTAATGCATTCTGGGACCTATAGTCCACCTATAGTCCAAACTCTGGAGGTCCTTCAAGAGAGACCTCCAAAGAGGGAAAAAACGAATGCCTGTTAGACAGTCTTTCACAAGAGACCTGAGTTAATAATAACATAAAAATATTCAGACCACGGGAGAGTATCCTGGAAAGGAAAGATGAGGCTAAGGCATACTTGGGCTAGGAGTCCAAAAGCACATGAAGAGACATTAGTGGTGTTTTAAAGGTTGACTGAGTCAGAGTCATTGTGAAAAGGAAGTAAAACAAAGGGTTGCGTCATTATTTGTATTTGTATTTAGTCTGTTTAAATAGCGCTTTAATCCAAAGCAACAACAGAATAGTTAGAACATTATAACAGTAGAAGCAATTTACATCATGAATCAAACCAATAAAACAGTAAGAAGAGCAATTAATCTGTGAGGGAAGAGGGAAGGGGTGAGGAAGGGAAGGAGGAGGAAAACAGAAGGGGTATAAGGGTGAAAATAAAGGATGGTAAGGGGAAGGGCCAGGGTAGAGAGGTTCCTAGGAAAGATGCGAGGGGAGGAGAGAGAATGAGAGGAGGGGAAGGTTTCATGGCCGGGAATGGAGAAGGAGAGATTTCAGGGAAGTCCAGAAGGAAAAAAAGGTAGGTATAGATCAGATTGAGAGAGGTAAGGAGTTCCAGTGCAGGGGGGCTAAGAGCTGAAAGGAGCGGAAATTGGAGGAGGCACATGGGGAAGGAGGGACAGTGAGAAGGAAGTAGTCTTCATTATTAAGTTGATGCAGGTAAGGCCTAGTCAGTGGAACGTGGTGGGCGAGGACAACCATTAAATAGTAAACCTCAAACTGCATCTAAAGCACACGATCTTCAAGGTCAGGGGTCAGCAATCTTCATCTTGCCATATGCTGTGGACTACAACTACGATCAGGCCAATCCAGTGTAGTCTCTGGTGAAAGATCATGGGAGTTGTAGTCCAAAACATCTGGAGAGCCACCGGGGCAGACCCGTGGTCTAGGTCAACAGGGATCCTAAGAAACACACAATGGTCACACTCTCGAGTCATTGAAGGTGTTCAACGTAAAGTCTACAAATAGCATAACTGTGTAAGTCCAAGAATCACTGAAGCTATTCCAAACAGAGGTGTAAAACGACAGGGATGTCTAAAGCTACAAGTTACTGGAACTACTCTGCATCAACCCTATGACGGGTAGCAGAGTCCATGTTTAAAGCCCATGGAAGATATCCAGGACAAAGTCTTTGAAATGTACACATGTTCATCTTAGACTCATCGCCAGCCATTATGAAGTGGAATATTGTCTAAGGTCACAAAGGTGTAAGAATGTTCCAAATAGCCACACAGTTAAGTCAAGCACTGCAATGGAATAGGAGGGCACAACACAACATGTTGTGAAAACCATCCTATCTAAAGGAAGAGGAACAGAGTCCTGTGTATGTCATGACGTGTCATCCCTTAGAAAGAGGGCGGGGATAGTTTGTAGTATTTGATACCCCTGTCCCAAGAGAGAGAAAGAGATGCCTCAAATGAACTGGCACACACTAACAAACATACACTGCAGTGTGGACCACAAGTGTCAGCATTCCATGGGGCCACTGTCAGGAAGTAAACAAGCTTGGGCAGGGCCACCATATTTAGGGAAGCCACTCCCGAATCTCCATCCTTGTTCTGCATGGACCTGTCCTAGGGGACACACAGCTCCCTTCTTCTCGGGCTCTTTTACAGAACGCCAGCTCCTCACCATCTAAGGATCTTAGCCATCCCAGCAGGAAGCAGAGCTTGCAAAGGGAAGCAGATACTTACACACCAGCAAGGTCATTGCCAGATGGCGCGGATGGCAAAGTCCCTCATGCTTGTAAGACTCAGAAAGCACACCTGATTGTAGGTTTGGGGGTATCCCATTGGTAAATCCAGTGGGATACCACCAAACAGTAATACCATTACTGGCACCTGATCTAGTGGAATTACCATCAGATTACAGGTGCCGACAGGCATATGTTAATCCCCATTCAATGGAGTCCGTGGGACACCAGGGGGGATTACCGAAATTACCGGCAGATTACAGGTGTCGGCAAGCATATGTTGATCCCCATTCAAGGACTCCATTGGGGATTACCGTAATTACCGACAGATTACAGATGCCAAGAGCATATGTTAATCCACATTCCATGGAATCTGTGGGACTCCATGGGGGATTACCGGAATTACCGACAGATTACAGGTGCCGGCAAGCATATGTTACACCCCATTTAATCGAGTCCGTGGGATTCCATGGGGGATTACCGGAATTACCGGTAGATTACAGGTGCCGGCAGTCATATGTTAATCCCCATTCCATGGAGTCCGTGGGACTCCAGGGGGTTTACCGGAATTACCAGCAGATTACAGGTGCCGGCAGGCATATGTTAATCCCCAATCCATGGAGTCTTTGGGATTAGATTGGGGATTACCGGAATTACCGGCAGATTACAGGTGCCGGCAAGCATATGTTAATCCCCATTCCATGGAGTCCATTGGACTCCATGGAGGATTACCAGAATTACCTGCTGATTACAGGTGCCGACAGGCATATGTTAATCCCCCTATGTAGTCTGTGGGACTCCATGGGGGGATTACTGGAATTTCCGACAATGGTTATACCGGTGTCAGTAACACCAGCAGTGCCAGTAATACCAGCAGTTTTTTGCCAGTGGGGTGCATAATGTATCTCAAGCTCTTGGCTGGAGGCAAATCAGGCCACCCCAACAGCAAACTTGTAGTTTGGCCGTATGGAAATTGTGGCAGTAACAGAATTACTGCCACTTTTTCACGCACCACCAAACTTGAAACAAGGCCTTGGTTGAACCTAGTTTCTGCCGATTTCTGGTGATAATCTGCTATGTGAATGCCATGTGTTTATTCTTGGAACTAACCTGCTAAGGGCATGGTTTGTTATCTAATACTAAATCTTTCACCTGAGACCAAGGTCTATTACTTATTAGACTCAAACAAGGGCATAATGTAAGGAGCTGTTCTGATGCCTTCTAACATATTATAGTGAGACAAGAGATAATGGGCCTCATTACGAGTTTGGAGGTAGCCATGTCACTTTTAGCGGCATGGCTACCCCCAAACCAGTTACCGGGTCCTTAAAATAGGGAATTACCAGACCATGCTGATTTTGGCGGGCCCGGTAATTCCCATTCTTGGGAACGGGACCCAGTACATCCCGATTCCCATTTGAGCCCCCATAGGGCTCAGTGGGAATGGGGAGGATGCTAACAACGGGCCTGTTAATCCTGGTCTGGTCTGCTCGCGGGTGCCACTAAGGACGTCAGGTCCAGACGTCCTTAGCGGCACCCGCGAGCAGACTTCGTAATGTGGTGGCCCAGAATGAACAGTGCCAGTCCCTTACCGTCACCATTCATTCCGCGGCTGCCAGGGTCGTAATGACCCCCAATGAGTTGTAAGTTTTAGGGTAGGTAATACAAATGTATACTCAATGAGCCAATAGTTAGTGCAATTCCCACACTTGTTTTATAGGATAAACATCACAATCTTGCCTAGCGGAGCAGCGCACCTTTTCCCTCAATACCCCTTCCCATCCCATATCAGAGCAAGACTCGTCTGTGTTATCTATTTCTTTTATCCAACCAACGCCCAGGCATAAGTTAGCGTCTCCCACTACGATGCCTAGTTCAGCGGCCTTGGATTATACAGTGAGTCTGGATACGTCCTTACGGTCTATGAACATGGCCGTTTTCTCCCTCACGAGACTTTATGAGACATTACATACTAAGCTCAATTTACAACAGACGCTTCTATCAGAATTGACATATGGACAAAATAATAGCAGCACTCGCTGTATTAGCTGGCATCAATCGGCTGAACAGGATAAAGCCTGGCCAGAGGCAACCCACTCAGAATCATCTGCTGACTCTCGAATAGAAGAAGCAATACTGATAGCTTAATGACCTCCTCAACAATCTATTCCCTCCACTTCCAATAGTGGAAGTAAAACAACCGAGTCTAATTCTGTAATCTGTAATAAGGGAAAAACATCAAAATGACCATCAGATAAGACTAATAATTCCAAAGACTTGGTTTGCCAATTAGACAAACCCTGTCTCAAAAAAGAAAGGAAAAAATCAAAAATATTCAGATACCTGCTCCCATTAAAGATTCTATCATAATGAATGCTGCGGTTGACCCATCTCAGGCAGTTGTCGACTCACTGCCAATTCTAAACAATAACATATTCAAAAACAAGGTTAAAACAACTGCTGTTAACCATACAATCAAAGAGACCTAAAATATTAAAACCTGTGGCGGAGATAAATCTACTGGCTCTCGCCAATTCATCCAAAAAATGACATTACCAAAAACAGCGTCAGGGCTTGCACGTCTAGCTATTGCTAAAAAATATCGTAAGGTGGCTTTATGAAAGGTTGTACTGTCCCAATCGAGTGTTCAACATAATCATTCTATGTCATATGAACCACTAGATGCTCTAGTCAGATTAAGCAAACTACAACCGGAGACACAACCCTTAACACCATTAAATGCAGATAAGAAAAAGATCACATATGGTACGACTACACTCTCTGTAACTTATATGGTGACTTCCATACCTACATCTCAGGAAAAGAAATAAGAACTCTCTGATCAAACAGGATTAGAACCAGATAAATGTATGACGCTTGAAGGTAGGCGGGAGCAGATTGCTCAATTCCTCCAGCTCTTTTTTTCACACCAAAACAACAAGAGGTGTCTCTCAGCAGTGATAACCAAAGAATTGTGGAAGATTACATAGAATCAAACAATAAAAGACAGCAGCTTCTGCCCTCACATCTGCCAGACAGGCATTTAAAATACAACTCCAGGTCACCACATATGAAATCCAATCTGTTTCAGCTCATTCCACAATGACGATCACGGCCATTCCCAGTATGTGATCTTAACAGACAATGGGCCTCATTATGAGTCTGGCGTTAGCCATGCCGGTAAATACTGGCACGGCCGCTGAGTCATGAATTTACAAGCACCCGGCAATGGGCAATTACTGGGGCATTCCAGCCCCGGTGGATCCGGTAGTTGCCATTGCCATTCTTGAATGGTGCTGGTGCATCCGTTGAGGGCTGCTCATGGGTGCCGGTACGGCCTCCAGGTCTGACCTGGCGGGCGGGAAGGCACCCGCAAACAGAACTCATAGTTTGCCTGTCTGGTTACAACAGTACCGGCAAGTTTACAGGTATTGTTGTTACCGGACGGGCAAGCTTGTAATAAGGCCTAATCTGTTACGGATATTCTAGGGGAGATAACCGCCTTAGAGCTATCCTCTAATAACATTGATTGAGTGTTTACACGACTACGACTTATCAGTCATTTAATTATGGATGAAGTCAAGCATGGTAAGAAATGTGTTGTGGCAAGCGCGTGCAGAGCTTTATAACTTGGGCTTTCTTCTAATCAATCAACCATCTTTTGATCATCAACATATACCCCATTTTGGGCCAGGCGGGCGATAGATAAGTAGAAAGGAAATACGATAAGGCTTGGAGAAAGAAGTATATGAGAATTCTAATGAAGAAAAGACTGGAAGAGTAAAACTAGTTGGAGCAAGTACAAAGAAGGAACGGTAGAGTATGCTAATAACCCCGCCACGGGCAGATGGACGTGGGAATGACAAAAAGATGTAAGAGATGTAGAGAGAAGCAGGGATAGCAGTGTTAAAAGATGAGATCCAAGTTTTAGTAATGGTTCTAGGTCAAATGTTCGAATGCAAAGGATCGAATGAGCAAAGGGTCGAAGAAGCGATAGGGAGATCAGAAGAAGGGATAGGGAGAGCAGAAGAAGAGATAGGGAGAGCAGAAGAAGAGATAGGAAGAGCAGAAGAAGAGATAGGGAGAGCAGAAGAAGAGACAGGGAGATCAGAAGAAGGGATAGGGAGAGCAGAAGAAGAGATAGGGAGAGCAGAAGAAGAGATAGGGAGAGCAGAAGAAGAGATAGGGAGAGCAGAAGAAGAGATAGGGAGAGCAGAAGAAGAGACAGGGAGATCAGAAGAAGGGATAGGGAGAGCAGAAGAAGAGATAGGAAGAGCAGAAGAAGAGATAGGGAGAGCAGAAGAAGAGACAGGGAGATCAGAAGAAGGGATAAGGAGAGCAGAAGAAGAGATAGGGAGAGCAGAAGAAGAGATAGGGAGAGCAGAAGAAGAGATAGGAAGAGCAGAAGAAGAGACAGGGAGATCAGTAGAAGGGATAGGGAGAGCAGAAGAAGAGATAGGGAGAGCAGAAGAAGAGATAGGGAGAGCAGAAGAAGAGATAGGAAGAGCAGAAGAAGAGATAGGGAGAGCAGAAGAAGAGACAGGGAGATCAGAAGAAGGGATAAGGAGAGCAGAAGAAGAGATAGGGAGAGCAGAAGAAGAGATAGGGAGAGCAGAAGAAGAGATAGGAAGAGCAGAAGAAGAGACAAGGAGATCAGAAGAAGGGATAGGGCGAGCAGAAGAAGAGATAGAGAGAGTGTAAGAAGAGACAGGGAGATCAGAAGAAGGGATAGGGAGAGCAGCAGAAGAGATAGGGAGAGCAGAAGAAGAGATAGGGAGAGCAGAAGAAGGGATGGGGAGAGCGGAAGAAGAGATAGGGAGAGTAGAAGAAGGGATGGGGAGAGCAGAAGTAGAGATAGAGAGAGCAGACAAAGGGATACGGGGAGCAGAAGAAGGGATAGGGAGAGCAGAAGGAGGTGTAGGGAGAGCATAAGAAGAGATAGAGAGAGCAGAAGACGGTATAGGGAGAGCAGAAGAAGGGATGGGGAGAGCGGAAGAAGAGATAGGGAGAGTAGAAGAAGGGATGGGGAGAGCAGAAGTAGAGATAGAGAGAGCAGACAAAGGGATACGGGGAGCAGAAGAAGGGATAGGGAGAGCAGAAGGAGGTGTAGGGAGAGCATAAGAAGAGATAGAGAGAGCAGAAGAAGGTATAGGGAGAGCAGAAGAAGAGATAGGGACAGCAGAAAGGGGGAAAGAGAGAAAAGGAGGAGAAAGAGGAGTAGGAATATTCAAAGCTGGAAAAACCAGGACCTCAGTCTTAGTGGGATTAGGATGTAAATAGTGGGAAGGCATCCACGATTGTATTGCAAGCAAACAGGCAGAAAGAGAGGAATGAATAGAATCACTGCCATAATGGGGGCCTCACACACACAAAAAAGCATTTGGGTGCTGCCAGTCTAGCCGTTTCTTACTGTGGCACTGTATATTTTTCTGGACATCTGTGATAAAACAATCATGATAAGGGTTGTTGCTGCAACTGATGTTTGTTGCAACCAGTCTAGGTATGTCTAAATGTGGCTTGGCACGCTTTACTGTGATAGGTTATTATGTGTCTAGTCTGAGTCTATAATGTGCAGGCAGTTAGACATGTTTTCATTGTGCATTGGCATTTTTAATAGCAAAGCACTGAATTAATTAAAGCATTAATGTTCCTGTGCACTGTTGGTGACTTGCATGGATCGGATGATTGCATTGGTGTCACAACACTCTGACGTTTTAGGCAATTTTTCTCAGAACGTGTGCTCTATAATGCATTGAACACATGTACATGTACGCTTCTCTTAGTACAGTGCGCAGCGTAGCCCTGCGCCGATACGTTCGTACGTATTACGCAAGCATGGAAATCTAGTCCGGCCCACAGTGTGGCACGACACGTGATTTGTTGCCGAGATGGGGGTGGTGGGGAGGGACCCAGCATGGCTCTCAAGTGGGCCCACACATTTTGTGTTACACCACTAAACAGAATCAGTAAAACACCCTTGCACAAGCAAAACCTTGCACTGTGCATTGCTCCAATGGCTAGAGGTGTGCAAGCACTAGCCACTGAACACCCCCGAGCTCCAGATGGAAGCCTTGTGGGTGGGTGTTTCTTTTAAGAGCTCTGGAGTCAGGCCCCTCCCTGCACTTCTCTGTTTCATGAGATCTGCTCTATTCACTCCACTCTGTGCAGTCAGGCTGCCCCTCCTACACTCCCCCCAGGATGCGTTTTGGCTTCGTCTGGCTCGGGAGCACTGCGGTTTTTGCATGTGCACGTTGCATACTGATGCCATAGTGGGGGAGCTTCCTAAAGGGATGGCTCCCGAGTGCTGACGCTCACAGGCATATGCAGTGCACTGCTCAGCTGGCTACTAGACTCAGCATACCCCACATGGACGGGACCCCCATCGCGTCAGAAGGGGAACAGCTTCACTAATGCCGAGAAAGGGGGGTCTGGAGGGATTCCATAGGTGACCTGCAGGGACCTAGTTCAGATCTCACCTGCCCAAGCTCAGAGCTTCCTTCTTTTCTTGAGTGGATCTGATGAAGAGTGTGATTATTATGCTGGACTGAAATGTGTTCAACTTCCACCTGCTATGACTATTCTATTGCTACTATTATCATTATTATTATTATCATTATTATTATTATCCTTATCATTATCATTATTATTATTATTATTATTATTATTATTATTATTATTATTATTATTATTATTATTGTTGTTGTTATCATCATCATCATTATTAGTGTTATTATTATTATTATTGCTGTTATTATTCGTATTATTAGTATTAGGGTACTTATTGAGAGCGAACCTACCTTCGGAAAGCAACAGAAGGCTTTACAGTCATGGGGCGAGTACACAGGGAAGGAAGCAGGGAACACAGAAGTGGGCGCTGCCCACAGGGAAGGGGAGGGCGGCCAGAAGAGGCGCAGCAGGCAGCTTTTTAGTGGAGGAGGGCATACATGACTGTGCGTAACAATGTGGGAGTCACTTCAGGAGTTGACACATGATTAGCTCAGATGTCAGGATGTGGATGGTGTGTAGAATTGCGATGCCTTCTTTTTTGGGGGAGGAAAGCAAGTCGCCATTTGATCTTTGGGTCCTGTCCTGCCTCTGGGGAGCTTAGAAACGGATTCTGGAAAACATTCAAGCATCATTCTGATGCTGTCAGCATGGGCCAGAATACTTCTGCAGATGTCCAAATGGAAGTCGGGTGTTTAACGAATTGCTGTCTAGGAGAGTCCTTGACTTCCTGACTCTCATACTCCTATAGTTGTCTCTTTCTGGCTGGAATAATGGGCTGCCTGAAGCACTGGGCGTGTCACTATTATTGTGAGAGTCCTTGACTGCCTGACTCTCATACTCCTATAGGTGGCTCGGAATACAAGGCTAGGAGAGTCCTTGAATAACTGACCATGCTGCTCCTATAGGTGGTACTTTCTGGCTGGGATACAGGGCTAGGAGAGTCCTTGACTTCCTGGCCATGCTGCTCCTATAGGTGGCTCTTTCTGGCTGGGATACAGGGCTAGGGGAGTCCTTGACTTCCTGACCATGCTGCTCCTATAGGTGGCTCTTTCTGCCTGGGATACAGGGCTAGGAGAGTCCTTGACTACCTGACCATGCTGCTCCTATAGGTGGCTCTTTCTGGCTGGGATACAGGGCTAGGAGAGTCCTTGACTTCCTGAGCCTCCTGCTCCTATAGGTGTCTCTTTCTGGCTGGGATACAGGGCTTCCTGAAGCACTGGGCGTGTCACTATTATCAGGAGAGTCCTTGACTCCCTGACCCTCCTGCTCCTATAGGTGGCTTTTTCTGGCTGGGATACAGGGCTAGGAGAGTCCTTGACTTCCTGACCATGCTGCTCCTATAGGTGGCTCTTTCTGGCTGGGATACAGGGCTAGGAGAGTCCTTGACTTCCTGAGCCTCCTGCTCCTATAGGTGTCTCTTTCTGGCTGGGATACAGGGCTACCTGAAGCACTGGGCGTGTCACTATTATCAGGAGAGTCCTTGAATCCCTGACACTCCTGCTCCTACAGGTGGCTCTTTCTGGCTGGGATACAGGGCTAGGAGAGTCCCTGAGCTCCTGACCATGCTGCTCCTATAGGTGTCTCTTCCTGACTGGGATACAGGGCTAGGGGGGTCCTTGACTCCCTGACCATGCTGCTCCTATAGGTGGCTCTTTCTGGCTGGGATACAGGGCTAGGAGAGTCCTTGACTTCCTGACCATGCTGCTCCTATAGGTGGCTCTTTCTGTCTGGGATACAGGGCTAGGAGAGTCCTTGACTTCCTGAGCCTCCTGCTCCTATAGGTGTCTCTTTCTGGCTGGGATACAGGGCTACCTGAAGCACTGGGCGTGTCACTATTATCAGGAGAGTCCTTGAATGCGTGACCCTCCTGGTCCTATAGGTGGCTCTTTCTGGCTGGGATACAGGGCTAGGGGAGTCCTTGACTCCCTGACCATGCTGCTCCTATAAGTGGCTCTTTCTGGCTGGGATACAGGGCTAGGAGAGTCCCTGAGCTCCGGACCATGCTGCTCCTATAGGTGGCTCTTTCTGGCTGGGATACAGGGCTAGGAGAGTCCTTGACTCCCTGACCATGCTGCTCCTATAGGTGACTCTTTATGGCTGGGATACAGGGCTAGGAGAGTCCCTGAGCTCCTGACCATGCTGCTCCTATAGGTGGCTCTTTCTGGCTGGGCTACAGGGCTAGGAGAGTCCTTGACTCCCTGACCCTCCTGCTCCTATAGGTGGATCTTTCTGGCTGGGATACTGAGCTAGGAGAGTCCTTCACTTCCTGACCATGCTGCTCCTATAGGTGGATCTTTCTGACTGGGATACAGGGCTAGGAGAGTCCTTGACTTTCTGAGCCTCCTGCTCTTATAGGTGGCTCTTTCTGGATGGGATACAGGGCTGCCTGAAGCACTGGGCGTGTCACTATTATTAGGAGAGTCCTTCACTTCCTGACCATGCTGCTCCTATAGGTGGCTCTTTCTGGCTGGGTTACAGGGCTAGGAGAGTCCTTGACTTCCTGAGCCTCCTGCTCCTATAGGAGGCTCTTTCTGGATGGGATACAGGGCTGCCTGAAGCACTGGGCGTGTCACTATTATTCGGAGAGTCCTTCACTTCCTGACCATGCTGCTCCTATAGGTGGCTCTTTCTGCCTGGGATACAGGGTTAGGAGAGTCCTTGCTTTCCTGAGCCTCCTGCTCCTATAGGTTGCTCTTTATGGCTGGGATACAGGGCTGCCTGAAGCACTGGGCGTGTCACTGTTATTATAATCACGTTAACATCAAATATTATCGTGCCAAGATGGCAATCGAATCAATTCCCAACTCATTGAGGGAACACATCAACATGGTATATGTAAATATCTTTAATGTGTGTCATGATGCATGTTTGCCCCACATCTACATTTATATTTGTAATATGTGGGTTTTATGACATGCATATTCGCACACTTTCCAGGAACTATTAATACATAGGTGGAATGAACACGAGAGCACACGTTCCTGTTTCTCGGGATATGTCTTTATGAAAATATTGCTTTAATAAATCTCGCCTGCTTTTGGGGTCAAGGTAATTTTACATGTGATAGGGATGTAGCGTCATGCTATGATAAATGTATGTTCCTGACTTTCCAATCCCTCCATTGGGGACTAGAGAAACAGAACTATTGGGTGTCGCTGTAAAATGGTCTTTCGCCGCTTATATGCGCATCACACCGCTGTGCAGACCCCAGAGCCCTCGAGATGTCTGCGTGTTTCATTTTCTAGAGACTGCTGGGCTTTTTGCCCTCTTTGGTTGGATTTATTTCATGGCAATCCTTTAGGAAATGTCCCTTGCATGTAGAACGTTGCACAGCATGAGTTCCGAAAATGACCTCTCAAGCTCACCGTCCCCGTCCCCTGATCTACCACCTCACTCTCGAGGCCCCGATTCTGGTATTTCACCAGTGTGCAAGGGCGAAGACTCCTGCATGATGGCATCTGTTGGCAGTAGACATAACAGGCCATTGACGACGACCCCTTGCAATAAGATGAGTAGCTAGACATTAGATGGCAATGCCTGCCAGTAGTAGTGTGAGTGTGTGGACATTTGATGGCAACGCCTGCCAGTGGTGTGAGTGTGTGGCCATTTGATGGCAATACCTGCCAGTGGGGTGAGTGTGTGGACATTGGATGGCAATGCCTGCCAGTGGGGTGAGTGTGTGCACATTTATGGCAATACCTGCCAGTGGGGTGAGTATGTGGACATTGGATGGCAATACCTGCCACTCGTGTGAGTATGTGGACATTTGATGGCAACGCCTGCCAGTGGGGTGAGTGTGTGGACATTTGATGGTGCTGCCTGCCAGTTGGGTGAGTATGTGGACATTTGATGGCAATGCCTGCCAGTGGTGTGAGTATGTGGACATTTTGGACATTTGATGGCAATGCAAAGTGAACATGGTGTGCTGAACGCTCGTACTTAAATGAGTAACTGAGCATTTTATCAGGATATGAGCTATAGTAACAATGTGAGTAAATGGCATTACCCAGGCTTTTTATAGAAGCTAAGGTAATATGCCAGCGTTGGAACAGAGGATGCCGATACCTGCCAAGTTGTATTAGTACCTGCGCACATGATGGTAATACAGATTCATTATTTTATAGTGAGCCTATAAAAAAGCCAGCATTGTTGGCTTTGCCAATGCTTGTTTCTTTTTTGTACCTCTAATTTTGAAACGCCCCCTACATGACTGTGTAACGTCAGTGTTTTTTCTCCGGTCGGTGTCTTCCGACACAGGTGCCCTCAACTTCCTTTTCTCTGGTGACACCAGCGCCCACGTCTCCTTTAGATGTAAAATTCCAGTAGGTACTGGATCTTTGCTTTGTTAAACCCTGGCCATTTGCATTGGTAATACCGTGCCCACTCCGTGCTTGACTCTCTTCATGAAGTTCCCCACTCGAATGTGTGCTACGCCTGTGAAGCAGCCACTAGCACTGTACAGCACAAGAAAGGGGCAGGCCCCAGCCTGGATCGATCACAATAGAAGCCTCATTGTGTGCAACATCTTAAGACTCCTCTGTGAGAAATGAAACATGTCTTCCCCAGGGCAGCCTGGCACAGCCTGCTGGAGAGGGCAGACGCTGCCCACATACAGCAGCAGAGTGTTCTATCAAGTGTGCAGTTGGACAGGTGATGAGGGTGATAATCACAGCACCAGTAACTGGCAACACAGCTCCTTCAGTCCTTGGAATGTTTAATACCCAATAGCTCTATGCGTGAGGTATGGAGGGGGGAGTTGAACAGGTAGTGAAATATTGGGGAGACTGCAAAAAATTGGGATGTTTTAGTTCTTCCACTGTTTTCCTAACATTGCAAAAAATCGAAAGCAATAAGATATAACGCTCCCGATTTCGGACACTCCTTACCTGCGTGGCAACGTGAAAGCCAGTCACTCTCCCAGGAGCAGAATCTCGCAACGCTGACAATCCTTATCTCTTTGGAAAGTTGTCCAATCAGGTGCGAGAGATGTGTGAGTGGGGCTCCGGCTCCAGCGCTCAACACCCTGCTCTAGAGGAGAGAACACACTATTATTCACACCACTCCACACCACAGTGGTGTGACCACAGCCATGCATCTGGAAGTCAGACCTAGGGTCACTTTTCTGCTAGTTACCCTCTCCTTGACACCCTTATATAATGCAGGAGAAGTTTCACATCAGTGCTGAGCTCCTGCGGCATGATCCCCAGGGCTGGGAATGGCAGCTGTGCCACAGCTGCTGAACTATGCAATCAAGAGTAACTCGCTCATTAATATCGAACTTCTCGCCATTTTCTGAAATACTCCAAGTAACAAGCGAGCTGGGATCTGGGACCTGGGACCTGGGACCTGGTGATGTCCATCAGTGGCCTGGGTGGATTCCTTGAGTGGTGCCAGGATCGGTTCTACTTCAGTGTAGCAGGAAAGCTCCAGACATGTCCGAAATATTGTGCTGACAAGTGCAGAAATAGCCACATCACACCAGAACACAGGAATCTATCACACAGGAACACAGTACCTTGAGATGGAGCTGTATCAGGAACCTATCACACAGGAGCACAGTAACACACTCAGGGTTCCCCTCCTTGAGATGGAGCTGTATCAAGAACCTATCACACAGGAACACAGTAACACACTCAGGGTTCCCCTCCTTGAGATGGAGCAGTATCAGGAACCTATCACACAGGAGCACAGTAACACACTCAGGGTTCCCCTCCTTGAGAGCGAGCTGTATCAGGAACCTATCACACAGGAGCACAGCAACACACCCAGGGTTCCCCTCCTTGAGATGGAGCTGTATCAGGAACCTATCACACAGGAGCACAGTAACACACTCAGGGTTCCCCTCCTTGAGATGGAGCTGTATCAGGAACCTATCCAAGGTATAAAGGCACGTGCAGGGGTGAACACACTCTCCAAATGTGATGATCGAACAGAGAGGGTTTCTCCCTAGAATCATCAGCCAACGCCTGATGCCAAGAAGTAAGCCACCCTGTGAAGGGGCACCAAGAGTGGTACTCCTGCCCATTTATAGCACCTCAACCTGGGGTGACAAGCTTTGCCTTTAGGTCCATCTTTGAAATGTGATGATGGAGCCATGATAACCAATGTTAGCCCCCATGGTTTGTCACGCGGTCAATGGCTACGAAGCACAACCCGGATCTAAGTTCCTCCACTGCACTTTCACCCCATCCAATCCCTGCCGCGCTGAAGTGACAACGACGATAGGTTACAGTAAATGATGTCAAGTTAAAACCTAAGTGCAGCCAGCACTCAAGCAAAGTACTTCTATCAGTGCCCAGAACCCGCTCTCCCTCCCAGCCATAGCTTCAGAAACTCCCTATCATCCAGGGTTAAAAAGACATCACCAAATAGCCTCCTATTTCTAGACCATCCATCCTAAGATCTCGGCCACAGGCCCTTCAGATTGTGCAGAGATGAGCAGAATTAGCTCATTCTGCAAGCCTTGAACCCTGGAGCTATGTTATATATTTAGGTAGTGCCTTGGTGAAACTTTGGTCAAGCCCTCTCCTTGCCTGGATCTCTTCCATCCAGTACCTGTCATTATCACTCGATTGGCTTAAATGAGAACCAACGTTCTTGGCCTCTCCCCCCAAAAGGGTCACCTCAGAGGAGTCAGTGCAAGGCGGTGGCACCCCCACCTTGCATACCCTAGTGTTGTGCTGCAATGCCACATGGTTCTGAAGCTCAGGCAGACCATCACACCATGCAAGCCTAGGGTGAGAGAAATAGACAGTTAACTCTGGCTTCTGATTTGCTAAGCTTGCTCCTGGAAATCTGCATATTGCTCCACCTGAACAGCACTATAGGCAGGCAGACTACCAACATGACCAAACATCGGTGACAGTTATTACTGCTTGTAGTCATTCTGAGAACATATCTTCAATACACATAATGCAGGCCCAAGGCTGCTCTGATTACTGCCTTGGTGAACACGACTTCTGCATCACCGTCGACCCACCTTTGCTCCTTGCTTGCTGCCGTCTACTTGCACACCTGCTGTCTTGTCCCTGTGTGTTTGATTGTTGGTCTGGATACCTCAGTTGAATTAGGCTTCCTCCTCGGGTGCATTGGGACGTCACTGCCCCTTTTGCTTCTTGGTTGTTGCCTGGCTGCTGCCTCTCCCGCTCATTCGTTTGCTGGGGATGAGCCCACTGTTTCCACCCACTCAGTCAAAACACACACACACACACATGTAGACCCACCTACGTCTGCCTACTCAAGAGCAGCAATTAACCACACCACAGCCACGCAAGATCTGTGTTGACACCACAGAGGTAACATTCTCACAATGTGACTACGTCAGTAAGCTACAATACACTCCTAGAGCAACCCACACTGCTAGGACAAGGTACCCCAAATACAGCAGAAACCATGCCACTGATTAGCTCTGGAACACTACATCACCCAGGAAATATCTACTAAGTTCACCCTCAGAGGGATCTGAAAAGACTCACTGGATCAACTAGGAGACACCAGTAGAGGAAACGGTATAATGGCGATGCTCAGACAGTGCTTCCGGCCCTCCAAGACCTATCCACTGTGTACATCCCACATTATCTCACTAGTTTCCAGAACCACCAAACAGATATGAAAATAATCCACATCTGGCTAAAACACCACAGAGGATGCAGCAGCTGGAAATGGAAAGATTGGGGAATCGTCACAGAGGCACACAACCATCTTGGAATCTCACCTGTGCCCAGAGTACCCCATCAAGCTGATCTTAGCCTGGTGAAAATCAGGTCAAGGTAATGAATCTATGCTTCAGGAAGAAGAAAGTGATGCATTCTGGGACCTATAGTCCACCTATAGTCCAAACTCTGGAGGTCCTTCAAGAGAGACCTCCAAAGAGGGAAAAAACGAATGCCTGTTAGACAGTCTTTCACAAGAGACCTGAGTTAATAATAACATAAAAATATTCAGACCACGGGAGAGTATCCTGGAAAGGAAAGAAGAGGCTAAGGCATACTTGGGCTAGGAGTCCAAAAGCACATGAAGAGACATTAGTGGTGTTTTAAAGGTTGACTGAGTCAGAGTCATTGTGAAAAGGAAGTAAAACAAAGGCTTGCGTCATTATTTGTATTTGTATTTAGTCTGTTTAAATAGCGCTTTAATCCAAAGCAACAACAGAATAGTTAGAACATTATAACAGTAGAAGCAATTTACATCATGAATCAAACCAATAAAACAGTAAGAAGAGCAATTAATCTGTGAGGGAAGAGGGAAGGGGTGAGGAAGGGAAGGAGGAGGAAAACAGAAGGGGTATAAGGGTGAAAATAAAGGATGGTAAGGGGAAGGGCCAGGGTAGAGAGGTTCCTAGGAAAGATGCGAGGGGAGGAGAGAGAATGAGAGGAGGGGAAGGTTTCATGGCCGGGAATGGAGAAGGAGAGATTTCAGGGAAGTCCAGAAGGAAAAAAAGGTAGGTATAGATCAGATTGAGAGAGGTAAGGAGTTCCAGTGCAGGGGGGCTAAGAGCTGAAAGGAGCGGAAATTGGAGGAGGCACATGGGGAAGGAGGGACAGTGAGAAGGAAGTAGTCTTCATTATTAAGTTGATGCAGGTAAGGCCTAGTCAGTGGAACGTGGTGGGCGAGGACAACCATTAAATAGTAAACCTCAAACTGCATCTAAAGCACACGATCTTCAAGGTCAGTGGTCAGCAATCTTCATCTTGCCATATGCTGTGGACTACAACTACGATCAGGCCAATCCAGTGTAGTCTCTGGTGAAAGATCATGGGAGTTGTAGTCCAAAACATCTGGAGAGCCACCGGGGCAGACCCGTGGTCTAGGTCAACAGGGATCCTAAGAAACACACAATGGTCACACTCTCGGGTCATTGAAGGTGTTCAACGTAAAGTCTACAAATAGCATAACTGTGTAAGTCCAAGAATCACTGAAGCTATTCCAAACAGAGGTGTAAAACGACAGGGATGTCTAAAGCTACAAGTTACTGGAACTACTCTGCATCAACCCTATGACGGGTAGCAGAGTCCATGTTTAAAGCCCATGGAAGATATCCAGGACAAAGTCTTTGAAATGTACACATGTTCATCTAAGACTCATCGCCAGCCATTATGAAGTGGAATATTGTCTAAGGTCACAAAGGTGTAAGAATGTTCCAAATAGCCACACAGTTAAGTCAAGCACTGCAATGGAATAGGAGGGCACAACACAACATGTTGTGAAAACCATCCTATCTAAAGGAAGAGGAACAGAGTCCTGTGTATGTCATGACGTGTCATCCCTTAGAAAGAGGGCGGGGATAGTTTGTAGTATTTGATACCCCTGTCCCAAGAGAGAGAAAGAGATGCCTCAAATGAACTGGCACACACTAACAAACATACACTGCAGTGTGGACCACAAGTGTCAGCATTCCATGGGGCCACTGTCAGGAAGTAAACAAGCTTGGGCAGGGCCACCATATTTAGGGAAGCCACTCCCGAATCTCCATCCTTGTTCTGCATGGACCTGTCCTAGGGGACACACAGCTCCCTTCTTCTCGGGCTCTTTTACAGAACGCCAGCTCCTCACCATCTAAGGATCTTCACCCAAACTGCCATCCCAGCAGGAAGCAGAGCTTGCAAAGGGAAGCAGATACTTACACACCAGCAAGGTCATTGCCAGATGGCGCGGATGGCAAAGTCCCTCATGCTTGTAAGACTCAGAAAGCACACCTGATTGTAGGTTTGGGGGTATCCCATTGGTAAATCCAGTGGGATACCACCAAACAGTAATACCATTACTGGCACCTGATCTAGTGGAATTACCATCAGATTACAGGTGCCGACAGGCATATGTTAATCCCCATTCAATGGAGTCCGTGGGACACCAGGGGGGATTACCGAAATTACCGGCAGATTACAGGTGCCGGCAAGCATATGTTGATCCCCATTCAAGGACTCCATTGGGGATTACCGTAATTACCGACAGATTACAGATGCCAAGAGCATATGTTAATCCACATTCCATGGAATCTGTGGGACTCCATGGGGGATTACCGGAATTACCGACAGATTACAGGTGCCGGCAAGCATATGTTACACCCCATTTAATCGAGTCCGTGGGATTCCATGGGGGATTACCGGAATTACCGGTAGATTACAGGTGCCGGCAGTCATATGTTAATCCCCATTCCATGGAGTCCGTGGGACTCCAGGGGGTTTACCGGAATTACCAGCAGATTACAGGTGCCGGCAGGCATATGTTAATCCCCAATCCATGGAGTCTTTGGGATTAGATGGGGGATTACCGGAATTACCGGCAGATTACAGGTGCCGGCAAGCATATGTTAATCCCCATTCCATGGAGTCCATTGGACTCCATGGAGGATTACCAGAATTACCTGCTGATTACAGGTGCCGACAGGCATATGTTAATCCCCCTATGTAGTCTGTGGGACTCCATGGGGGGATTACTGGAATTTCCGACAATGGTTATACCGGTGTCAGTAACACCAGCAGTGCCAGTAATACCAGCAGTTTTTTGCCAGTGGGGTGCATAATGTATCTCAAGCTCTTGGCTGGAGGCAAATCAGGCCACCCCAACAGCAAACTTGTAGTTTGGCCATATGGAAATTGTGGCAGTAACAGAATTACTGCCACTTTTTCACGCACCACCAAACTTGAAACAAGGCCTTGGTTGAACCTAGTTTCTGCCGATTTCTGGTGATAATCTGCTATGTGAATGCCATGTGTTTATTCTTGGAACTAACCTGCTAAGGGCATGGTTTGTCATCTAATACTAAATCTTTCACCTGAGACCAAGGTATATTACTTATTAGACTCAAACAAGGGCATAATGTAAGGAGCTGTTCTGATGCCTTCTAACATATTATAGTGAGACAAGAGATAATGGGCCTCATTACGAGTTTGGAGGTAGCCATGTCACTTTTAGCGGCATGGCTACCCCCAAACCAGTTACCGGGTCCTTAAAATAGGGAATTACCAGACCATGCTGATTTTGGCGGGCCCGGTAATTCCCATTCTTGGGAACGGGACCCAGTACATCCCGATTCCCATTTGAGCCCCCATAGGGCTCAGTGGGAATGGGGAGGATGCTAACAACGGGCCTGTTAATCCTGGTCTGGTCTGCTCGCGGGTGCCACTAAGGACGTCAGGTCCAGACGTCCTTAGCGGCACCCGCGAGCAGACTTCGTAATGTGGTGGCCCAGAATGAACGGTGCCAGTCCCTTACCGTCACCATTCATTCCGCGGCTGCCAGGGTCGTAATGACCCCCAATGAGTTGTAAGTTTTAGGGTAGGTAATACAAATGTATACTCAATGAGCCAATAGTTAGTGCAATTCCCACACTTGTTTTATAGGATAAACATCACAATCTTGCCTAGCGGAGCAGCGCACCTTTTCCCTCAATACCCCTTCCCATCCCATATCAGAGCAAGACTCGTCTGTGTTATCTATTTCTTTTATCCAACCAACGCCCAGGCATAAGTTAGCGTCTCCCACTACGATGCCTAGTTCAGTGGCCTTGGATTATACAGTGAGTCTGGATACGTCCTTACGGTCTATGAACATGGCCGTTTTCTCCCTCACAAGACTTTATGAGACATTACATACTAAGCTCAATTTACAACACACGCTACTATCAGAATTGACATATGGACAAAATAATAGCAGCACTCGCTGTATTAGCTGTCATCAATCGGCTCAACAGGATAAAGCCCGGCCAGAGGCAACCCACTCAGAATCATCTGCTGCCTCTCGAATAGAAGAAGCAATACTGATAGCTTGATGACCTCCTCAACAATCTATTCCTTCCACTTCCAATAGTGGAAGTAAAACAACCAAGTCTAATTCTGTAATCTTTAATAAGGGAAAAACATCAAAATGACCATCAGACATGGCTAATAATTCCAAAGACTTGGTTTGCCAATTAGACAAACCCTGTCTCAAAAAAAGAAAGGAACAAATCAAAAATATTCAGATACCTGCTCCCATTAAAGATTCTATCATAATGAATGCTGCGGTTGACCCATCTCAGGCAGTTGTCGACTCACTGCCAATTCTAAACAATAACATATTCAAAAATAAGGTTAAAACAACTGCTGTTAACCATACAATCAAAGAGACCTAAACTATTAAAACCTGTGGCGGAGATAAATCTACTGGCTCTCGCCAATTCATTCAAAAAATGACATTACCAAAAACAGCGTCAGGGCTTGCACGTCTAGCTATTGCTAAAAAATATCGTAAGGTGGCTTTATGAAAGGTTGCACTGTCCCAATCGAGTGTTCAACATAATCATTCTATGTCATATGAACCACTATATGCTCTAGTCAGATTAAGCGAACTACAACCGGAGACACAACCCTTAATACCATTAAATGCAGATAAGAAAAAGATCACGTTTGGTACGACTACACTCTCTGTAACTAATATGGTGACTTCCATACCTACATCTCAGGAAAAGAAATAAGAACTCTCTGATCAAACAGGATTAGAACCAGATAAATGTATGACGCTTGAAGGTAGGCGGGAGCAGATTGCTCAATTCCTCCAGCTCTTTTTTTCACACCAAAACAACAAAAGGTGTCTCTCAGCAGTGATAACCAAAGAATTGTGGTAGATTACATAGAATCAAACAATAAAAGACAGCAGCTCTGCCCTCACATCTGCCAGACAGACATTTAAAATACAACTCCAGGTCACCACATATGAAATCCAATCTGTTTCAGCTCATTCCACAATGACGATCACGGCCATTCCCAGTATGTGATCTTAACAGACAATGGGCCTCATTATGAGTCTGGCGTTAGCCATGCAGGTAAATACTGGCACGGCCGCTGAGTCATGAATTTACAAGCACCCGGCAATGGGCAATTACCGGGGAATTCCAGCCTCGGTGGATAGTTGCCATTGCCATTCTTGAATGGTGCTGGTGCATCCGTTGAGGGCTGCTCATGGGTGCCGGTACGCCCTCCAGGTCTGACCTGGCGGGCGGGGAGGCACCCGCAAACAGAACTCATAGTTTGCCGGTCTGGTTACAACGGTACCGGCAAGCTTACAGGTATTGTTGTTACCGGACGGGCAAGCTTGTAATAAGGCTCAATCTGTTATGAATATTCTAGGGGCGATACCCGCCTTAGAACTATGCTCTAATAACATTGATCGAGTGTTTACACGACTACGACTTATCAGTCATTTAATTATGGATGAAGTCAGGCATGGTAAGAAATGTGTTGTGGCAAGCGCGTGCAGAGCTTTATAACTTGGGCTTTCTTCTAATCAATCAACCATCTTTTGATCATCAACATATACCCCATTTTGGGCCAGGCGGGTGATAGATAAGTAGAAAGGAAATAGGATAAGGCTTGGAGAAAGAAGTATATGAGAATTCTAATGAAGAAAAGACTGGAAGAGTAAAACTAGTTGGAGCAAGTACAAAGAAGGAACGGTACAGTATGCCAGTATGCTAATAACCCCGCCACGGGCCGATGGACGTGGGAATGACAAAAAGATGTAAGAGATGTAGAGAGAAGCAGGGATAGCAGTGTTAAAAGATGAGATCCAAGTTTTAGTAATGGTTCTAGGTCAAATGTTCGAATGCAAAGGATTGAAAGACCAAAGGGTCGAATCAAAAGGACCGAAAACCAAAGGGTCGAATTTTGCCCCCCCCCCCCCCAAACCACTGTTTTTGGTGCAAAAAACCCTTTTTTTTACTATACGAAAACCCAAAAATATATATATTTGAAAAAACAAATTCGACCCTTTGGTTTTCGGTCCTATTACCTCGACCCTTTGGTCATTCGATCTTTTTGGTGTCGAACAATTCACTGGACACCTTCAGTAATGCAGAGAAAATGTAGGTGCAGTGGCAAGATTAAGTCTAATACAGAGGTAGATTTGTTGCTCAGGCCAGATGCGATATAGATGGCTGGGCGGCTGGAAAGGCAGAGGCACAGGATGTGGCAACAGACGTCACACAGTCATGGGAACAGGAACGCTGACTCGAACGCCGGAGGAGCGAGCAGGCAAATGGAAGGCTGTACAGTGGTAAAACAGCTCAGAAAGTTAAAGCGCAGCCCTCACAACCGTGTCGGTAAGCTTAGATGGTATCACATTCAGCAATGAGCAGTGTAGCCAATGATTTCCCAATCTCATCGCAGACAGCCGAAGCAGACGTTGAAGAAAATAAGTGAGAATTTGCAGCGTTAACCAAAGCTTACATTTGTACTCATTTCTACATTTCTAGCAACACAGGTAGCCCGGGGGCATCTAGGCACTTGTTACAGTGCAAGACGAAGGATGAGAAAGAGGTAGTTGTTAATTGAAGAGGTGGTTTTTCAACTTCTTTCAGGATGCCGGGTAGGAAGTTTCTGCCCGCAAGTTGGTGGGGGGGATTGTTCCAGAGGGTGACAGCCTGGAATGGGAAACTGGCACCTCCAGCTCTTTTGCGGTTCTATTGGGGTTTCTCCAGGCAATGTTTGTAGGCAGAGCGGTGCAATCTTGTGGAGGCTTGTCTTTTCATCTTCTGGATGAGGTATGTAGGTGCGTGACTGGCTAAGCACTGGTGGGTGATACAGAATGTTCTGAATGTTATTCTCTCCCTGATCGGGAGCTTGTGAAGCGACCTCCTCACTTCGGAAATGTGGTCATGTTTGCCCAGGTCTGTAGCTGCTTGGAGGGCGTTATTCTGATCAACTTGCAGTTTATTCAAGGTTTATTTCAGAAGTTCCACAAAATAGAGAGTTACTATAGTCCAATTTAGAGCCAATGAGTACTCGGGTGATGTGGGTTCAGTTTTCTGTTACCAGAAATGGCTTGCTGGCATTAATCAGCTTTTAAGACGTAAGCAGATGTAGAGGCAATATGGTTGACTTGCCGTGGCATGTTGAGGGTGGCACTGAAGTAGACCCCCAAAGTTTTTAGTGCACAGGCAACAGGGATATTGTGGCCATCAATGGTGTAGAATTTGAAGGTGTTGTTGAGTCTGGCAGGGCGGGCTGGAGATCCAAAGATTAGAAGCTCAGTCTTTTCATCATTTAAGCAGAGGCTCTGCGCAACCATTGAAGTTTGAATGGGTTCGTAGACAACATTTACCTTGGCTGTGTCTTGGGAATGGTTGCCAGATAGGGGGATGAGAATTTATGTATCCTCCACGTAGTTTGTGTAGGACGTGCCAAGGGAGCCGAGAAGGTCAAAGAGAGGCTTTGTATAGATATTGTACAAGGTGGGTGAGACACATGAGCCGTGGGGCACGGAACAGGAAATGGGTGTAGTGGTGGCTGCTGCATCGCCTGCAAACACTACCGAGGATCTGTTGGACAGGAAGGAGGCAATCCATTTGACAGTGTCTGGGGAGAAGTGAGCAAAGGTGATGAGGTGATTGCATAGTACCTGGTATCTTGATAAGTCAAGACGATTTTCAGCAAGCATAGTGTCTTGATGGCATGTGATTGGTAGGAATCGTAGGGTCTAAGGATGTTTTTTTTTTTAACAAGGCGGAGTTCCAGGATTCCTTGAGGCAGTGGACACCAAGCAGGTAGCACAGGAAGAGTTTGTGATGCAGCAATGAGTGGGAGTGAAGTTTCAGCACAGTCTTTACCAAAGATGTTGCCTTTGCATCGGGATGGTTTAAGACCTTTAAGGATGGTTCCAAGGTTGGAGACAGAGATAGGTTAGAATTGGAAGGGTGGGATGTCCAGGATGGCTCCTGCTTTCAGGAACAATGGCAGGGCTGGTGTTACGTGTGAACAGGTAGTGTGGATGCACTATGGGGGCTGAAATGGGAATGGGGAAGGACCGTGTCCGGGTCCTTGGAGGGAGGAATTACCAGGCCTTCTGAACTTGGAATGGCCCGGTAATTCCTCATTCTGAGGACCCGGACTCGGACGCAATTTCGGCGGCAGTCATGCTGCCAATAGCGGCATGGCTACCGCCAAACTCTTAATGAGGCCCCTTGTCTTTTACTACACATGCTGGGGGGAGGATGGACGTTTCTAGCTCCATCAGAATAGCACATAGTACATGGGTGCTAGATGTGGCAGTAGTTATCCTGTTATTGTAGTTAGTGGCTTTGGCCATATGGACGCCTTGTTTGTATTTTGTAGCAATGTCAGAAAACAAGGCTTAGTTTGTTGTGGTGGTTGTGTCTAAGCATGCTGATTTGGCTGCTCTCTTTTGTGTGTGTAGGGCACTGACATCTGTGGTGTACCAGGAGTTCTGTTGTTTAGAATGTTTTGCTTTGCAGGCTTTGAAGGGGGCCAAGGAGTCAATGGCGTTCCCTGAAATTGGTGTGATAATGGTCTCCCAGTGTCACTGCGTCTTGGGCCATGGGCAGTCAGTGACTGAGCGGTGGGAGGGCATGAGGAAGTGGATTAAACGATAGGCAGTGAGCATAAGTAATACCCAAGGGCTTAGAAGTAGAAAAGGACAATGATAAGTGGCACCTGCATTCCAAGACAGATAAGACGCCTATGGTTTACAATAGGAAATCAGCAGACACTAGACCTAGGATCTGTTTAGTTAGAGTCAATGTGAAGCCATCCATGATTCCATCCACGGAAGACTATTCCGGAGACACTATTCATCGCCCTCAGATGAAATATTCAGGTAAAGCTGAGTGTCATCAGTGTCCTGATGTGTGTGCATGGTGTGGTCCACATGTATTACACAATGGATCCTCCTTCAATTTTTTGTTCACAACATGGGCAAGAGACAACAATGCACACCTTTATTATAAATGTAATAGTCCAGGCTCACATATCATTTCATCAAATCAAAATATTTTAATCCTGTTTGCAATCCAAACAACATCTTTTCAAACCTAAAGAGCGATCGTGTGATACAGGCACGATCTGTAAACGATAGTGAGAGTGGGTTAGTAAAAGTGTCCAAAATTGAGAGCACGGGACAAATTCATAACACACAAAATTCCTAAACTTCCCAATTTAACACGCGTGTCCGCTTGTGTGGATTTTAGTTGAAAGAGCTATTGGTATGATCCAGCCATACTGCATTACATAGAACTATGTGACATTCAAAACACAACATGAATGGATAGTGACCTGGTACAACCTGGCCAGGACACTGCATGTTTCGGCCCTTGAGTCAGATACGGGCATCCACACCTGGTCTTCAAGTGGTTACATGGGCATTCATCAGAACGTGTACATTTTCACAAGGGTGACACCCCCTTTCTTTTTAATACAGAGTCCTTCACTTGTGAATGTGGGTGCTCGGACTGAAGAAATGACCAAAGAACTGGTTAAGTCTAGAGCGTTCACCTCACGAATTAGTGTGGCCCGAACACCTCTCTTATCTGGAGGCACAGTCTCTTTTCATAAGTGGGTGGGCAGATTAATCCTATCCCAGTCTCATCAGAGCGTGTGAATCCCTCACGCTCCTCCCTGCATGTAGGGACAGTAACTGCAGCCCTGGCTGTGGTGCGGTCCACAGCCAAATGCCTCAGTGGTTTCACGTAATGTGGAAAGTGTGAATATGCAGAAAACATGGGAATCTCGTCGTGCCTTTCATACATCAGGTTACAGTTGCCCATGGGGCCAGCATGGATTACTTACTGTGACCCAAATATATTCTTGCATGAGTTGCAGGGTAGTTGACTGCATGTGGGAATCAACCAAACTACCCTGGATGTGTGGAAACTGCCCTCCACAAACCTGTGTGTCTCTCATTTTGGTCAATTCATCCCTTGATCCCCATGACTGATCCAATCAAGGCTTCTACCGGGCACCAGATCCGAGATGACCAACTTCAGCTCATTGCAGTTCATTTCTTTAATAACCACCGGCCGCAGATTCTGCTCTTCAACGACGCTCTTGGGTGCAATATGTCCACCTCTTTGTGAACATTCTGGGCTGGGATATAAATTGAGGTTCTCAAGAAGCAAGGGACCTTTGAGCCTCTGACCTATCCTTTCCCACTAGGTAAATGGAAGAGAGCACCGTGCATTGCCTTTCCCTGCTCAAGGAGAGGAAGTTGGTGTCCACAAAGACTGGCAGCATGTCAACGTCATCAGCTGTCTTGAAATGATCAAGTCCAGCAGAGTTTTTGCATGAGTCCTCTTCGGGTGGCTTCTTCATTCATCTGTTCTCACCCCAGGAATGAAAGGTATGAGTACAGATACTCGGGTCATAAAGGACTTTGGGACCTCAAAGTGGTCCCAGCTCCAAATTGCAGGCCAGTGACCATTCAAATATGTGGGCTGCTGATACACTCAAACATTCTTGAGATTCTTCCTGGGATGTCATTCACGTGTGGATTCCAAATTATTTCCAGACACCTTTCAGGTATTCATCTATACTTGTCTCCGGCAAGTACAGTTCACTTTCTGTGAATCACGCAGGGTTCATGAGACTATATGACAAGGTTTATGCCCCACTCATTCTTGCAGGGCACAACAACAGTCTATGCACAACTACAATCCTGTAGATGGTCTGCCCAAGGTTGAGTTTACCCAGTGGTCTGGGCACAGAAAGAGGATGGCCAACATTGTTTTGGATGCCTACCATCAACCAAGCAACTCTGAATGAACTTCTGGACTTGCCTAGGATTACTCCACCCTACACCTGCAGCCTGCCTACTATCAGATATTAGTGCACCGTGACTTTCCCAACCTCTTCACCTTCATTACACTGCAAGGGCTCAACAGATGCTGCTGTTTGATACACTGGCCAAGGATATGAGGCCAAAAGACAAAACATAAGGTCCAAGGACCTGGGGGAGGTCAGGGGAGTGGTCTGCTTCCAGGATGATATCCTCTTATTTTCTCAGACAGTGGAGAAGCATGGGGTCGTCATTAAGAATGTCTTAACAATCTTACAAGACTGTGGAAGGACTTTAGAGAGAGAGAATTGCAAAATTCTTCAGTTGCCGGGTGGATTATTTGGTCCATAGCATCTTTGTCGAGGGAATCAAACTCAAAGACAACCCTTTGCAGTTATATTGAGGCAGCGCCAACACCCTAATACAAGGATTACATCAGGTTGTTTGTAGAGTTGGTTGAATATTACTCAGCATGTGTGCCCATACTGCACTCATGCAACTACTCACCAACCTCCTACAAAAGTGGGTGTCAGTTTTCGGGGGGAGGAGGAAGGTAGCAGCACTGCTTCAAGGAAGCAAAACAACAGATAGATTCAGCACTGGCACTCCATCCTTTCAATTCCAAGGCTCCCAGCATTCTGTACATGACAGCAAATATGGCCTGGGGCAGTTCACTCCCAGAAGTGTGTAGGGCTGAACAATGCTGCATGTGCCTCATGCATCCTGAGGTGATGTGAACATATCAATTCTGTTATAGAGAAGTTTCTAGCATGCCTGTGCAGAGTAACATTTCTGTTGGGGGAGTTGCATTTTGAGCTCAATCAAACTCCATACTGACCACACACCTTTGGTAGGTCTGCTTTAAAACCCCACCAATGACAATGTGTTTTTCAGGCTGATAGGTTTTATTACCATAAGAGTAGTCTTTTAGTGTCACATAACCGCCAGGCTAGACAAATGGCATTTCTGATGTTGTTCAATCAAGGAGATCAACAATCTCATATGTTTTCTTTGAATGTGGTGACAAATTGCTCGTCTAAATGGCTGATAAGGGATTTTTGAAATTGCAACAGCACAAATGTAGTTTATATGATCACCTGCCCATGTGGGTTACATTATATAGGTAAAACTAACCGTAAGTGTAAGACCTGTTTGATTAAACACAGAGGTTGCATTAAAGCAAAGGTGGTACAGGCACCCATGATCAACATTTTATTGAGAAAGGGCATTCCCATGAGGATTTCACATGGGTCATCCTTAAACCAGTATATGGTTCAGGCAACGAGGTGATTTATCAGAAATGGATTATTGTAGAACAAAACTCATTTTCAAGACACAAAGCCATAAAATTGGGTTAAACAAGGACATTGAGGACCACAATGTTGGTCAAATCTGGGTAAGAGAACTTTTGAGCCACTGTTTGCTTAAAGTGCGGCCTTGGTGTTCAATCAAGCGGGTCCTTTGAATATATAAATGAAGATGGAATATCTAATGGGGTAATTTGTTGTGGTTAAAAACACTGATGCCTCACAAAGTATTGTATACATTTGGAGCAGACTAAAGTGCACTGTGTTTTTGAAAGTCGAAATGTGATAACTGTGATATACATGCTTAATGTTGTTCACCTATACTGGGCTCTATAGGAGATAAACAAATGTGATGACCATTGGGTTGTGAATACTCCGAACTGATATACGGTGTTTCAGTAAAGACTACAGTACTACAAGGATTGGTGCAGCCTTAGATCAATAACCACATGAATAACATAATGGTCAGTCCTCTCTCTATGACTAATGAATCGTACTCTGGCTATATGTGTTTTCTGATTACGCTATTATTAGCCACTATAATGTCTTTTGGTAATATTAGAATGAAATAATAAGTGGCATATATGTCAAACTATTGACCTTGTTGGGTGCTGAAAAAGGAATACAAAATATGAAAAAAGTAAGTGCCGTGAATTATGTCTATTATACGCTGCATTGTTCTGAGCAGAGAGGGCGAAATGACATGTGATTTCACAGTAAAAGAGGTAGGTGAGAGGGCGCGTGCTGCCGCGTTTGGGGACCTGGTGTAAAACATTGTTGCAGTCCTCTTTCTATCATTAATGAAGACAACTATGGGTAATCGTTTGTTTTGCTGGCGTGGTCATTAGCTTAAACAATATGGAGAGAGACCAGCAGCGTAGTGAGTTGGACATTTGTGTTTACAGCTGAAATTGAACGCGACACGGAGCATTGCATGTTAGGTAAGCCGGCTTGATTCCTTTTTGTGAAATGTAGTGGTTTTTTATACCGGCATGCTTGGGAGTGCTAAGCCAAGCTACCTCTGCATTAAACCCATACAAGCACTGTTAGGCAGAATCACATGCAGTACTCTTTGGGACCACTACATGCAATTAGGACTACAAGTGTCAGTACAATTTCATCTTTGGTACAAGTCTGTACTACCCAGTATTGTGGTAGCAGTGGCTGAGCAGCCAGACTTATCTCAATAGTAAAGTGAGCAGTACAAGGGGTTACACAAAGGACCAACAATTACAGTGATTCAAATAACCATCTTCTCAATGTTTCTTGGTAAAAGAATATACATTTATTTACACAGTCATTTGGAAAACATTACACTAGCAAGAGCAGCTCAATATCATATACTAATATACTACAAATACACAACCAATAGGTTACTGAACAAGTTCAGTTCCCTGAAGTGGGAGCAAAACGGCACTTCAGTTACTTTTAAAAAGGGGTAAAAAGACAAGGTTAAAATAAATCAAGGCACAAATACTTTCATAGGCAGGGCAAAGGGTTTCAGTTCACTACAACCAGCAATTCAATTCAATAGGCCTGGGCCAAAGTCAATGGTTCAGAGACTTGTATAGGATAGCACAGTTCTGGTAGTAAATGGTTAAGTCTTTGCCACAGATTTTAGAAGAATTTGGTCAGACAAAAGATAGATGTTGGCTTAGGGAAGGACACGCGTTCAAAGTCAGGAAAGTTTCACAAACTTTCACCACAGCCGAAAAGAATTCCTGACCGCATTTGCACAGTATCTTTAAAGTGAAGAAGAGCTGTAGCTGAGGCAGTTGTTTGTGGCAGTTCCTGCAGATCTCGGTGTTGCTGAGCTTCAGTCGCGGGGACAAGAAGGAGGACATCAGGAGGTTCCTGCACTGCCCAGGGAAGAGGTCACAAGCTTGGCAAACCATTGGTTTAAGGTGTGAGTGCCTTAAAGACCATAAACTGGTATCCTTCCCACTGGCTATCCGGTTTTCCACAGCACTCTTCAGAAAATCAAACCAGAATGGGGACGATGTCCAGGAGGCTTACGAGTTGGTTGTTCCCACCAAACTCAAGGGAAGAAGTTAACTTTGAAGGGCTTATCTGTCGATGGAGTTTCAGGCAATTCAGACCTGCAGCAGGGCTTCACCGGTCATCCAGGAGTTGCAGCAGTACTCTTCCTTCAGCTTGTATTTGGTTCTTTCATTCCAGTGGTTGACTCTGCTTTCCATGTCCCAGAGACCTGCTTTTAAACAGTTTTCCCCCATTCATTCCAGCCTGGCTGTCACTCACCCAGCAGGGTGGCTATCCTTGCCAGACATCCAACCGGCCAATCACGCCAGAGTGCATTCAGGTCTCCTAGGAGACTATGCACAGGGAGCTCCGGGCACCTCCCTCACATCCTCCAGACACTCAGTCGCCAGAGGAGGGCTTCAGCACTGAAGCACGCCAAAGGCCAACGAACAAAGGAACCAAACCTGGTTTGGCGCGCAGATTTGGACACTGGAAAGACCTTTCCTAAAAGAAACAGCGAAAAAAGTCCATCAGAGTCTCTTTTTACAGGTAGGTCTTGGGCGCCATATTGGAAAACATGGCTGACCCGATTTTTAGCTACTGGTGTTTGCGGTTGGGAAAAATCATGGTAGTTTGTTTAAAACCACTACTACCAGCCATTTCAAGTAGGAAAGGGTAACAACTGACTGTTACATGTGTTTTGTGACTCAGGGGAATCTTGGTAACCCCTCCAGCACTCTATAGGAAGATAGTGTGTTCTGGGTCTGTAAAGACTAGTAAAGTCAATTTAACTTTACAGGCTCTGGGAGACAGTACTCAGTCCCAGAGAAGGTATTTAAACCTTGGGGAGTTTAAAAGACAGCCTTGTGCCACTGCACTGTAGGTGCTGTGTGACACATAAGAAAAAGATTATGCCCATGGAGCTGTTTAAAAACTCCATAACTAAAGAACACAAAAGTATAACACAAAAACATTTTTGGTTTTGTTTGCACCTTTCTTTGCGCCAGTATTTCCTGTCTTCACATATATGACTTATGCTATTCCCAACAAATAAATGAAAGCATTCAAGTCCATATGCGTGTAGATTTTTTTTATGTTTGTGATAATTCTAGGCCCTTTTGGATGACACGTGTTTCGCCATTACACTTTGCATTTCTCAAATCCGGGCATTTCTGTGACAAAAAATATTGAAATAATAGAAATAAATAAAAAATGTGAAATCATGTCATAGAACTTAAAGATATTTGCATATTCATTTCCCTGTTCAAAAACGCGTAAGAGAGTGAATACATGAAGTATAAAACACAACAAATTTAACCTTATACCAATTTGTGCAGCATAAACCTACAGAGAAAGCATGTGTTACAATTGGGTCTAAAATGCCCCTTCATACTGTTATAATAACCCGTGGGAATACTTGGTGATGAGAAAGTGAAAAGAAAATTAAAATTGACAGATACATACAATTACTTTTTAGGAATTTCAGCCCCATTTATCATTCTAGTGTCTGTTTCATCTTGTCCCCTACTTCGTCCTGGTAAGTATTTTCCTACATTTTCCTCCCACTCATTCCCTTTCACAGAAAAGAAAACCTAACTGTTGTCATAGTTTGTTGTTTTGTTTAAGAAATGCACATGCGTGAAACATTTGGTTTCAATGGGATCTCTCACACAGATTATCACAATCTGTTGCCAGGAAGTACCACTGATCTGCCAAGGCAGCCTTACAAATCACACCAACTGTTTGGTTTTTACTATAGCCCCCTATGCTGCATTGATATATACAAATAACATCAAATTGCCTAGACTCTCCCACATGAGTGACTGGCTCTCATATTGTGCCAAAGCTTTGTATTATACAGGCAAAGGATGGAGTTATGAAAGAGTGATCATGTGGCATGCTCAAGGTACAGTATCTGCTGTGAACGCTTGTCAAACTATTATGAAGTGCGATGATGTCATTGTGGGGATATGGCTGGGTGTGGTGGGGATGATAAGATTACTCATTAGTAATAAAAACATTTCATTAGTAATACAGAGGTAAAAAATAAAGGTCAGAAATAAATGCCCTTTAGAAAATCATAACGCACACTCCCCATAAAAAAAGAGGTTATATGGAATAATACCCATGATTTTTTATTTTGTCATATAATTTGAGAAATAAATGCAAAAGAGAGGCCTGGCAGCGTTTGGACCCCGGTCTTTCAAACTATAATGACGTGGTATGATGTCATGATGGGGATATGATTGGGTGTGGGTAGGATGACAAGACTAGAGGGGAGGTACATATTTCTAACATACAGAATATCTTTCTTTTGTGATACCTTCACACACCCTTATGCCACAATCACTAGCATGTATTATTTTACCTTAACTGACAGCGGACTGTGTTCAGGGTATTTCCTTCCGTTCCTTTTGACTGAAGGCATTGCTTGCACATAGTGTATCAGGAATCCTCCAAGGCAAGTAACAACTGGAGCACCAAAGTAATCCAAAGAGGATCGTATACCAAGCAGGAAGTAACACATTTTATTTAGACCCAGACCCAGCTGGGAGGGCATGGTGCAAACAGCACTGTGGAACAGAGCTGAGTGAAGAGAGCTATCAATGCCACCCACTGTGGGCAATGTTTAGACACAAACAGCATCATTTGCATGCACAGTTGCAACATTTGTTAACACATCCTACAAAGCTGATTGGTTGGGCTATGTCTACCCCCTATATCTAGCCATGCATTGTATTAATATAATTGGTTCATGCAATCCTGACCCCCATTGTCCAACACCACCCATCGTGATATCACAACCTTCCCACACAGCCCCAAAATGATGTTTTAAAACATTACGTGAGTGTGTGAACCGCTGCCATTCGTCAGTTCCCATCGAACACACAAAACAACCTGAACTTGGCAGTGAGAAAACATTCACACGGCATTAGACCAATGAAGTACCCCTGCAGACATTGGCAAGGACTCAAAACACTGTTGCACCCTGGGGACACTGAAACCGATCCCAATTATTGTCTCCCTGTCTCTGGCCCCTCTCACCACACAGCCCTCTTCCCACAACCATCTGCCAAGGGATGATTTCAAACTGCATACCTCACCATGGTTGCATTTTATTTAACCGCATATAGCGTCTAATACCCTGCAAGCTCGCTGGCCTCAAAACATCTACTGATCCCATGTTACAGCAGTTACATTCTCCTGGGGACCATCAATTTGCAACATTTCTCCAGCACACTGCTGTAGCTTGAGAAATCCATGTTTGCCCTGGACCTGAGGCCTGTGGCTGCTAAAAGGGCAAAGTGTTTTACTTACCTGGGGCCTATACTAAAAATGTCTGTTGTTTAGTTCACATTGGGCCTCATCATGGGTTGGGTGTTGCGCTGTTACCACCACATTTAAGAGTTGGCCCAATCATGAGTTGGGTGGAAAGTTTAGAGTTTGATCTCCAGCTTTTTGCGGGAGGTAAATCTCCAGCATTCTGCCTGCTTTCGGCACTATTACAGCAGGAGCAATTCACCGGTGGTAATAGTGCCTCCCACCCGAATTAGGTCCGATGCACCCAAAGGGGAATGGGGATTTTCTGCCTTCTGCAACTCGGAATCTGGCGCAAATAGCACTGGGGTACTGACCAACTCCTAATGAAGCCAATTGTGTTACACTATTCACTTTACCCACTACTCCAGCCCCTTATCCCTCACCTCCACATGCCCTTCACCCCCAGCCCCACTTTCCCCTGTGGACTTCACCTGCACATGGATTACATAGCACAGCGATCAATAATGTCCTTGCCTCCAGTAATGTCCCCTCTCTTTCCCCGCTATGTACCCCATAGTTGATAGGTGCGCGCCCCTTGGCAGCATTGAACTTGCATCTTTACTGCATTTCCCTCATCTTCTTACTCATCATGTTTTTACTCACCATCTTGTGGATCCACACCTTGGTTCCCCCATCCAAGCTCCCCCCTTCTTCCTCATACTCCCCCGGGAAGACTCCATTATCCATCAGATGAGCTTGCCACCCAACAGGCATCATACATGTCCACATTTGCAGGAAGCATTGTAATTACTCCTTGTGCATCATGCTAATTTTCTCCAAACTGTATTGACCCCAAGCGTTTGCTATGTGCTTTATCCTCTTCCTCGTCAACAATCACAGACATTGAGGATCACCACCAGGGGGCGCCAAATGAAGACCTAGCTCCACCTAGCTCCACGTCGCTCCGCCGGCGCTGGCCAAATCCTCCATAATCCTGCTGTTTCTTTGGATTTCACAGAGACCTGAAGCACATACCACTGAAGGGGAACGCACCAGCATCCCCCCCGAGAAATCCCGACAAAAATCAGACCTGTCTGGGGCAAGCCGTGTGGCAAAGCCGGCGCGAAGGAAGCGCCGTCACCAACTGTGCCCAATGGTGCCTCGCTGGAGATACGCCCGACACATCGATCCCCGCGGGCTCGCTTCTTGAGGTTCCCGGGACAGCTGCCTCGGGACCAAGGTCATCGTCCAGCGAAGAGGGAGGTGAGGACTCCCCCCCCTCAACCCTGCCGGGCCTACGCTGCAGCTGCTACCAGCCGCTAACCATCGGACCGGCTGGTCCCTAACACCTAGGGGCACCCAACTGGATCTGGGGCTACCTCCTCCCCCTCCCCCGCGGGAGAAAACATCAAGTGCAGGGGAGGCACACACAGCGGCTGGAGGAGGGAAGGAAAAACCTTGGTGGCGGCCAGCTGAGGGGACAGAATCCTAGCGGGTCAGAGTTCTGGGGATTACACCTAACCCCAAGTGCTGCAGATCGAGGTCCCCTGGCAGAGGCAGTGCTATGGACATGCAAAACAACTAGAACAGTGCAGGTGCTCGGACCAAACAACCGCAAAAAGCACCCACCTCGCATTCAGAGGGAAAGCAAGGACTCACTCCCAGGCGCCTGTGCACAGACTCGCCAGCTCGACCGGAGCAGGCACGCCGTTACGCAAGACCAGCAACACCCCCACCGCCTGCATAATTATCTCCCTTTTTAAATCACACGCCATAGCATGCCCATGGTTGGGTCATATTGAAAACCGAGTGAAAGACTGCGCAGGCCAAGGCCCGACAGGGGGCAAAGAAACACAGTGGAAACAGGGATAAGGCCCACGAGCGGCAGCCACCAATCGATAGCCCACGGGAGGCCACAGAAGCACAACGAAACGAAGGGCAAAGGACCACCCGGGGGGAAAGCTCCAGCCCAACGAGACACACCCGCACCTAGAGCCACCCCATAGGGTCAGAATGGGAAAGGATTAGCCCTGCAGGGGAGCGACCCAGAACAAAATAGACAAGTACACAATGAGCACCCCAGCGAATCTCCTGGATCCAATTAGCGGGGTGGATAACGAGGCAACGAAGGGGGGTGCGTCCCAAATGCTTTTTCTCACCGACATCATGGCAGCAATCAACGACTCCAGAACCTCGGTAGAGAGCAAAATAGATGGCCTGGCCTCTGAGTTGTCCTTTGTGAGGCAAGACTTAAGGAACCTAACTACCAGGGTTGGGGAAGCAGAACACGAATATCCGACACCGAAGACACTGTTAAAAACCTGGGAGGCCGCCTTGAACAAATGGAACGGAAAATCACCACGCTGGTAAACAGAGCTGAAGATAGTGAGGGTAGGTCCCGCCGGAACAACCTCCGCATACTCGGCCTCCCCGAGAAAGAGGAGGGGCTCTCCATGGAGCTCTTTCTGGAAGGCTGGCTAGCAGACCTGATGGCCCCCCAAGCAACTCTCCACATTTTTCTCAATAGAAAGAGGGCACAGGGTTCCAATGGGCAGACCAGTCCCGGGGGCCCCCCCGCGAACAGTGATCGCAAAACTCCTGAATTACAGGGACCGAGACACACTACTGCACATGGCAAGGGCGACAGGCCCCATCACTTACAACGGCAACCGAATTGGGTTCTTCCCCGACTACACGAGAGAGATCCAGAAGTCGCGACAATCCTACGACTCCATCAAAAAGAAACTGACACCCCTGGGCATCAAATACGCACTCTTCTTCCCGGCAACATTCAAAGTGTACCACAACTGCAAGGTTCAAGTGTTCTATACTCCCCGCGATGCCTGGGAGGAGTTAGAAACACAGGTCCTCTCTACCCACGCCCGGACAGACAGGGCAGAAACACACCCCGCAAGAACGATGGAGACAACGACCACCCTACTGGACAGGTCACCCCACCACGTGGGGAAGCAGGAAAACCCGAACCTCCGATCGACATTGGACCCACCTGAAATTGAGCAAATACTGAGGGACAGGACACAAAAAAACAAAAAAAAAACAGTATGAGATCCTTAAAGCCGGCGGCCGCGGAGGGGTTGTGGAGAAAGTGAACAACTACCACCCTTGTGCCTCTGAGGGGGAGCCTTCACTGTTAGTTCTACTTCACGTTCAGTGGTTATTTCGAACCACACGGTATGCAGGGAAGGGTCCTCCTGACCCCCCCGCCCCCGAGTTGGGGCCTTTGCCCTTCTAGTAGTTTGAATGGTTAGGGGAACAGGTACTTCTGGTTGGGGGAAGTGCAGGGTGGAGGGAGTTCGGGGGGGAGGGAATGGAAAGGCCTAATGTCACAAGTATCAGCAATAAAGGTCAGCAAAACAGATGACCAGAAAATCCTTGCACAATATATGGGAGGGACCGAAACGTCCCCCCCACTGGCCCGCACATACCCATCCACACGGACATGGCTTACGGTTCACAGGTTAGGGTTCTAGAGTTTGCACAAGAAGTACACAAAAAAGATCATAAGATGAGAGTGGCAGACGGGATCAGGCGTCAGTTACGCCTCAGAACGGCCGACAAGATAGGATCACGGGAAACACACCACATCCTCCCATATAACCCCAAACCAAGACTCACGCCGATATAACACAAAAGAGACAAATATCCCTGTTGACCTGGAACGTGAACGGCTTGGAGCATAAAGCGTAAACTGGTACTCCAATACCTTAACCGCCATTCCCCAGACATTGCATTCATAACAGAAACCCACCTGATCGGTACCAACAGCAGGCTCTTTAGGAAATCTAATTACCCACACTTGCCTCGCTGGGTTTTCCAAAGGCTCTAGGGGAGTCATGATCCTCTTACATAAAAGATTTCCGTTCAACACAAGAAAAGTCAAAGCCGACCCTCGGGGCAGGTTTGTGATGGTACTGGGGGAATTGCGGGGGGAGACCTGGGGCCTCGTTGCAGCGCACGCACCTCCCACGCTTACAGCGGAAATCCTTGCCGAGCTCCAAGATATAATACTAGAAGAACGAGCGGACTCATGGGCAATAGGGGGGGACTAAAAATGAGGTCATGGAGATAGTCCGGGACAGAACACACGTGGGCAACAGAGCGGCGGACATCCCGACCAAACTCTGCACCTTTACAGAAGCTATGGGGCTATCCGACACATGGAGGGCAGCCCACCCAATGGACCGGGGCTACTTGTTCTATTCCAATGCACACCGGTCCCTATCCAGACTCGACTATATCCTCACCCCTAAAAACATGGGCCATCGACTATTGTCCACAGAATTCCTGGCGAGAGGGATTTCTGATCACTCCCCCATGTTGGTGAAACTCAAGGGTCTAACATCAAAACAGGAACCCACCTGACGCCTGAATGCCTATTATTTAGGGATACCCAAAATACTGGAGGGGCTCGCGAATAAAACGTCGGAATACTTTGACCTGAATGAGGAGGCAGTGTACTGCCCAATAATAAGGTGGGAGGCATTCAAGACCGTCATAAGGGGGGAGGCAATATCCTTGGTGGCAGCTCACCGCAAAGAGCACAGCGAGGAAATCTCCTAAGCAGAGGCCCAAGTAACTAGGTGGGAGGAGCATTTACTCAAAGAGGGACCCCAGGAGGCACATGAAGCCTTGGTAACAGCCCAAACAATCCTGAAAGACAGGGCCTTAGATAATGCCCGAACCACCCAATGGCTGGTCCGGAGCCAGATATATGAGAGGGGAGACAAAGCCGCTAAAACACTAGCCTGGTTCGAGCGCAGGGAGCAGAGCAAAGGACAAGTATGGGCCATCCAAACCCAGGATGGGGATATACTAACGGGGGATGCTGAGATAGCGGAGGCCTTTGCAAACTACTACAGAGAACAATACTCTCCGCAAATACGAGAACCCCCAACAAACACCCCAAACTTTCTGGACGCGATCACGATCCCCGCCTCTCTGAACTCCAGATAGAACAGTTAGACACAGCCATCACCGAAGACGAGGTAGGGGAAGCCCTCTCACAACTGCAGACGGGGAAGACCCCTGGCCCCAACGGGTTTCCGGTGGAACTGTGGAAAAGACTGAGCGTAACGACAACGAAACATATGCACAGCATGTTCCTACGCAGCAGAGAACAGGGCACCCTCCCCCAAGACCTCTGAAAAATGACAATAGTGGTGATCCCCAAAGCAGGGAAACCCCCTGAGTAATGTGCCTCTTACAGGCCCATTTCTTTAATAAATGGGGAGGCCAAAACACTAGCCAGAGTCCTCGCCAATAGACTGCTGGGGGTGGTTGGATCTCTAATCCACCCAGATCAGTGTGGATTTATGCCCGGTAAGTCCCCACAAATGAACCTCCGCAGGGTCCAGATCGCCCTCGACCGGGCTGACGAGATCCCATCCGTGCTGGCCCTCCTTGCGGTGGATTTTGAGAAGGCTTTCGACACAGTGGGGTTGGATGCCCTGTGGGCCATAATGGAATGCATGGGCTTTGGACAACATTTCATGTCATGGGTTAAGCTCCTTTACTCCCTCCCTGAGGCCTCTGTAAGTCAATGGAAAAGCATCTGCCACATTCCCGCTGAGTAGGGGGACCAGGCAGGGATGCCCTTTCTCTCCCCTGTTGTTTCTCCTCGCCATTGAGCCTCTGGCAATCCGGCTGAGAACTGATACACAATGGACAGGATTTGCCTGGCCAAGGGGTGGGGAGAAACGGGTCTCGCTGTACGCGGATGACCTTCTGATATAACTGAGCATCCCAATAATCTCCTGCCCGATTTTGACCAGAACCCTGGAGGAATACCAACACTTCATGGGACTCCGGGTCAACACACAGAAAACAATTTACTTCCCGGTACAAGGAGGGGAAGAAGCAATCCCAGATCCCTGCCCATACTCTGTTTCGATACTGGGCTTCACCTACCTGGGCATACGAATTAACAGGACACAGGAGGACTTCCCCAAACTGAACCTGCACCGACAATGAAAACATTTGAGAACGATGTCGCCCACTGGCACTCCCTCCCACTCTCATTATTCGGGAGGGAGGCACTATTTAAGATGCTGGCACTCCCGAGATTCCTGTACGTCCTCCAAAATGCCCCACCCCACATTCCGGCCACAACATTCGCAGATATCAACCGGACCCTCCGTACACTACTCTGGGGAGGGAAACAGCCGCGCATTGCTTTAAAAACGCTCTACCGCTCATTTTGGGAAGGGGGTATAGGACTGCCCAACATTCGCACATACTACTGGGCAGCACAGGCTGGGGTGGCAAATGAATGGCAACACGGGGACCCGCTGCTACCACATACCCGAGTGGAGACGGGGGACACCGGCCCCCCTGCCACCTGCACATACTATACAATAGCCCAAAGAACCTAAGAGCAGCACTGACTGGGCCCCGTCACATTCAGCGGGTCTGGAGGGAGATACATAGATACATCGGCTGGGAAGGCAGACCAACCCTGATCCAACCCCTCTGGCGTAATGCACACCTTCCCAAAATCCAAAAAATGGGCCACTTTGAAATCTGGGGGAGAGGAAAGGGATATCCACACTGGCGGACATTGTCCAGGAGGGGCGACTGATAGACTGATAGACTGATAGACTTTGAAACCATGCGAACAAAACACGGGCTGTCACCCATGGACCGCTTTAGATACCTCCAACTCACACACGCCATTAACACCCAATTCCCGAACCTGGCCGACATACCCGCCTGCTCTCCCTTGGAAACAAACATACTCCCACAACGTATCCCTCACAAGGTAACCTCCACCCTCTATCAGGCAATTAAATCCTTTGGATCCGGGGAGCTCGTCAACCTCAGGGGTAAATGGGAACAGGACCTGGGGCCACTGGAGGCGGAAGAGTGGGTGGAAACCCTGATGTCCCCGAGGGAAATAGGTATTGATGCCAAACTCAGGCTGATACAGCTCCGAATCCTACACAGGTCCTACTACTCCAGAACGCAAATGGCCAGTTGGGGAGAGGGTGGCGACACAGAATGCAGCCGATGCAAAAGGGCGGAGGGCACTTTCTACCACATGTTTTGGGAATGTGGGGTGCTGCAGGAGTTCTGGACTGCATGGTTACTCCGCCTCTCCAGAATACTTGGCACCACAATCCCGAGGGATCCTAAACTTATCCTGCTGGGATAGGAGGTGAAACTGACCTTAATAAACACGAAAGAATATTTCTGGGAGTAGCACTTGGAGCGGGAAAGAGAACGGCAGCCACATGGGGCTCGGGAGACAGGATAAACATTGACAGGTGGTCCAATGAAATGGACAGATGTGCCTTCACACCCGTAAGTTCCAGAAAATATGGGGGAAATGGGAAATATAAAACACCAAGGCCAAGAACAAGGGACAGCCGTGGCGCCCAGTGCATCTGCCGGACGGGCGGTGCAGACTCTCTGCCCCCCGTCATATTACTTAACCGTCGAAATCTATGTTATGCACTGCTATTCATTGCGACCTCGATGACAGGTCTCCTAATGTCCTTGTGTACTCATGTTGTTGTGCTACCTTTCTTTTTCTTCTTTTGTTCTCTGTTTAACAAATCAATAAAAAAGATTTATGAAAAAATAAACAATCACAGACATTATATATCTCCTCCTCCCCTTTTTGCATTTGCAGTCACGTAATATTAGCTGACCCACATATAAGGTGATGAGCACCAGAATGACCACCAGGACAGTTACTTTTGAAATTCCTAACAAAGATTTCGTCCCCAGGTTAGAGGGGCTGGGCTGCAGGTGTGAAAGTCTCTTCTACTGCTGTGTATGTTGGTTATGCCTTATTGGATGGCCTGCTTGAGTGTTGTTGCACCTGACTAGATATGTATTTGAAAGACTTTGTGAGTGAACTCTTCTACCAGTATCTGAGCAGAGCTGTTAGCATCTGAAATTGAATGCACAGGATTGAGAGGCACATGCATTCTCCTGCCAGTAACAAGTTTGTGCAGAGTCAAATGATGATCCACGCCAGGTGAATTGCGTAAAGCAAATAAAATGATAGGCAAGCAGTATAGCCAGTTTTGCCAAGTGTTACTGACAGCTTGGCCAAGCGTTCTTTAAGCAGGTAATTTCAACATTCAACTCAGCCATTGACATAAGGGTGGTACACTGATCAAAGTCGGTGCCTGATCCCCAGGAGGGCAGTAACCTCCTTAAATAGATTCTTGGCAAAGTGTTGTCCGTTTTTGGATCTCAACTCATCACAAATTCTCCAACTCGGGAATATCTCTCAAACTAGAAATTTGGCAGCTGAATTTGCGTTGTTATGGGCACAGGGTCCCACTTAAAGCCAACATGAAAAGGCCATTCCACATTGATCATGTACCCATAAGAGGTACATATAGTGCTGAAAGGGCCCCTCCGGGCATGGTAATGTTTACCTGACAGTTTTTAGAATTTTTGACAAGTAATACAATTGTTTGTAAATTCAGCAACTACCTCATAAAGAAAGATTGGGCACAAACCACCCCTCATTAATGACTGCAGCCACATGTTCCTTAGACACGTGGGCCCGATAATGGAGCTGGTCTAATGCTACATTAAGTAACTTCATGGGCATTACATGTTTGCTAGTGCTGTTCTATCCCCACACTAAATCTGTGGGGGAGAGAGAACACCATCTTTTTATCCTTAGCTCTTTTTCGTCCTGAGGCACTTCTCCTTTTAATTTTAGTACCTGAACAATAGGCAGTGAATTAAAAGGACCCAGTAGTATTAGTGCTCTCGGGTCTCTCGGGTCTCTTGGAGCCGACTGCCAAAATGGGTACCTTTTCTTTTTTACCTGGGAGTAATCTTGTAGTTCCTTCAGGCAAATAGGCTGCTTCTTTGGCTGCTCTATCGGCAATATCATTGCTTTGTGAGATAAAATCCAAACCACCAGTGTGGGCAGCACATTTTATTATGGCTACCTCTACTGGGAGGGGTAACACCTCAATTGTGCCAGTAATTCTGCATGCTGAATGGGGGACCCATCATTCCTTTTAAATGCCATCCTTCCCCATCGAGCCAACCCTGACTGCACTGTAGAGGTGATGCATGCCGAGTTTGAAAACATTTTCATCATATGCCCTTCTGAGATGTTCATTGTTGTAATTAAAGCTACCAACTCTGCAGCCTGTGCTGAATAATGAGCTGATAGCTGCATTCATGACCATATGCGAAATTCTCCCTCATGATGGTACACCACTGTGGCACCAGTGTGCCAGCACCCTGTGCTTGAATCTATTGCTGACTCAGACAGCCTCTGCTTCAGCTACTCCTTCCACATCTCCTTTCCCCAGCTGAAACTCATTAAATGTCCTGTAACAACTAGACCACACCTTTTGGTTAAAAGCAGTTTGAATCCTTACTGCCAAGCATTATGGGTACTGAAGTCCCTAGTGGTATTCATCTTTTTAAACTTAGTTTTGACTGCTTTATGTACCTAGAGTTATCAGACTGAGGGGAGGTTGTGAAAAGGCTTTCTGATCTAACATTATAGTGAGGACTTCTACAAAACTCAGAATTATGACAATAGAAGGATTTCATATTTAATTCCTGAACTCCTGAGGCACACACTGTATCCTTTTTAGATGTGTTTCCATAGCATGTTCCTTTAGTAGTTAAATGGGAGGGATTTGTACACTGATAACATGCCATTACGTAGTTGGGAATTATATCACTCTCATCCTCAAAAGAACATGAATACAGCGTCCCTCCCAGAGGTGTCACCACTTACCCATGATTACCATCTCCTTCCATGTGATCCTCCCTCCTAATGCCACCCTCAGGATTAGGATCACGTAGAGGCTGCCTTCGCCTGACCACATGGGAGGAGACTTTAGGCTGGGGTTTGCTGATGACTCACAAGGGTTAATCACAGTGCCCTCTGTTAATACCAGATCAGTACTTGCCACACTCCAAGGAGAAGTGGGGGTGAGCCAGCAAAAAGGGAGATAAGTGGTTTGATGACTTAGAGGCAATATTGGACACTGGCCCTCATTACGACCCTGGCGGAAATTGAAAAACGATGGCGGAAATGCAATACCGCCATCGAATACCGCCCGTTGCGATTATGACCCGTCACCGTAAAGTACGATGCCATTAGCGACACCGTAGTGAACGCCTACGCTAACTGCACCAAGTACGCGCACGCGCGCACTGCGAAACCGTAATTACCACCATGGCGCAACGGTACGGGAATTCTGACCCTAGCGGACATGGACCTAACGTCATCAATCATGGCGGAAAGTACCATTCCGCCATGGCGAGAAGTACGGCATCGCAAACCAACCGTAAAAGGCCTTACTGAGTGCCTGTACACCACTCCCTGGCCACATTGCACAACTCCTCGTAGGTGCAATGAAGTCAAACAATGCAACCAGTGAAATGTACAAGTCACCCATGCATGCCAACGAGCAAATGAATGTAGGGGCTCCAAGTGCCTTGTGAGTGGCCATCCATATTAGCCATGGCACCATTGCCGTACTGATGCAGCACAGGCATGTGAAGCTCCAAGTACAGCAACATGAACTGAAAACTGGGACAAACAAAAACAGGCCCCCCATCGCTTGACACCAGTGCAAGGCAACATACAAAGCAGTATCCTGAGTGAGACTGCACCAGCCCTGTACTCCTGCCAGTAAACAAACCAACCAGCAGCATAAGCATGTACCACACAAGTTGGCAGAGTGACTGAGCAGCCAGGCACATCTCAAGAGGGGCCAATGGGAGCAGCAGGGCACAGATGGCATGAATACAGAAGCCATTCCAATGGACATGACCTCAGTCTCCCTCAAAGAAACGCACGCAAACACAGGCACCTGTGACCAGCCATATTCTGAAAATCACATCATTACACCAATCCACCTGGCTGACCGGCATCTGTTACACAAAAGCCAATCCCCCTCCCATGAGCATGACATCATTAAAACAGTCATAATGGCAGCCCCTATCCCTGACCTTACTGGCCTTCGTAGGCAAACGCGCCCAGTACAGTACCACGCGACTATGCTCAGAAGGCCGAACCCAAAGCAGATCTCCTCACAATACATCGCTCCCCAAATAGGAATATGCTACATTACTTGCAAAGAATAACGCTAGAAGGTCAATATCATGATCAAAATTTAATGCACAACAAAATCACCCGGGCCATACAGCTATTAGGTCATGAACTCCAAATCATATCTCATAATTGTGGGCTGCATCCGCAATAAATGACCAGCTTCTTCTTGTGTGACGCCCTGTTCCTCCATGGTAAACAGGGGCTACATCCACGGTCAAAAAGGCAACATGGAAGCGCCTAGAACCGCAGGGCCGTCCCATTAGGTAGGCACTAGTCCAGCTGAAAGCTCGAAATGTTGCTCCTAGCCACTAGTACTGCGTAAGGGCATGTGGGCCATTGGCGATCGTCCCATAAGATCGTAATGGTGCTCCACTGATTAACACGAAGCAGCAGGTGTCGGGAGTAAAAGCCATCTGCAGGAGTGGCATACAGATGGCAGCGGCAAAAGGGGAGGAGATACCTGTCACCCAAATGAAACGAAAAAGAATAGTATGGGCATCTGAACTCCATTTGAATTACTCACTTCAAAGATCACACTAAATCCACAGCCATATGCATGCTAGCCCACTCAAAAGGATTATTCGCACACAATATTCACTTGCGAATCATAACCATATAAATCGAGGTGAAAACACTATTACAAACGAGTGTTTGTGTGCATGCGTCTGTTAAAACAGAATCCATTAGATGGGATTAGTAACGTGCATAGACACAAGTGTTTGAAGGCGCGTCGAGACAGGGAGGGTTCAACAAGGGCAGATAGACGATGGTCCCACTATGGCAGCCCTGCATCACATAGCACAGAGGAAGTTGATAGATTCCAAAAAGCCATGTACATGGCAGACTCTCTATTAAATCATCTGTCCATGCATCCATACATCATTCCCTCATCCCGGTATAAAAACGCCTGATTATTTACTCACATCACATTAGAAATTTCCATTGAATCTGTGCTAATGCAGTCTGCAAAATCCACTGTGCTCCAGGCCGGAATTCTAGTGTTGTGAAGTAACATGTATTTGGGAACGTCCTGCCTTATCCTCCACTACGCTATTGCGCATCCCATACTATTCATATCAATCATTGCATTCTCGGCATGGCCCCTGTCCCAAGGACATGAAACAATAGAACTTTCTATCTGCAGTCAGACCTGTGGGCGTCTCCTCGCCGCTAGCTGGAAACCGAAGGCGCTGTCCTTCGAATTCCTCATTTGCAACATCACGTCGGAAAGGCACCTGTGACCGCTTGAAATCACAAATCCATCCATTTAGTGCGGCAGTGTGTGAAAATGGCAACTGGCTACACTCACAAATGGGACGCCCCGCCCGTCGGTGAACCGCGGTACAGCGCTGCATGAGGGTCCACCGTTAATCGAGTACTACATTCCAGGGACCCTTCACACGTATGTTCCCGACTGCAAAGATAGTATGTGAAACAATGGGAGCATAGCAGATTTAACATATGAAGCAAGATCTCACTGCCATCGGGATGAAATACATGATATTAATAGCAAGATGCCATGCGTCGATTTGCAGCGTTGTGTGCGGGACGTGCTCGCCCAAAGGGGATTGCAGCTTGCACAGGTGGAATGAATCACCACAGGTGGAGGCTATACAGCTTGGAAACACATAAATTGCACACCCAACCCCCTCCCACGACCACACCCACTCCAAAATGCTAGCGGCAGGACTAGCGATGTTGGGCCTGGGAGACCTGATAGCACTGCAAGTACTCCAACTTCAAGAAGAAGACGAACACCAACTACTACAACAACCGGCCGCACAGAGGAGACGCAGGAGGAGGAGGAAGGCAAGGCAGGGCCAGCAAGGCCCACCAGCACAGCCACTACCACCACGCAGGCAGCCCGCAATCCCACGCCTCCGAGCACATCCGTTCAACCTCACTGATGAGCAGATCCACACCCTCTACCGTCTGGACCGGGACACCATAACCGCCATTGTGGACATGACACACGCTGACCTTGTCAGCATGATAGATAGCCCAACCGCCATCCCACCCCTACTGAAGGTGGTGTCTGTACTCCACTTCCTGGCCACAGGCACCTACCAGCACACAGTCGGACAGTTGCATGGCATTTCACAGCCACTGTTGTCACGGACACTATTGCAAGTGCTCGATGCCCTTCTGAAGCACGCAGACGACTACATCTCTCTACCACGCTCGGAGCAGGAAATTACGAACACAAAAGTGGGATTCCATGCACTTGCCGGCATACCGGGTTGCATTGGTGCCATCGACTGCACCCATGTGGAATTGGTTGTCCCACATGCCATGGAGGCCCAGTACCGCAACCGAAAACAATATCATTCTCTTAATGTACAAATGGTGTGTGACTCAAACCGGATCATCACACATTGTTGTGCCCGATTTCCTGGATCAACCCATGGTTCCATGGTCTTACGGAACTCTACAATACCACGCTACATGGAGCGACGTGCAGGGAACAGATCCTGGCTACTCGGTGAGTCTCTTTTCATGCATGATAATGTGGGGTATGTGATGCGGCAATGACCTGCCAGGAAGGGGGGGGGGTGCTTACGTAGCAATGTCATTCCTCATACATCCTTTATTGTCCACATACAGGTGATGCCGGGTATCCACTGAAGAGATGGCTCCTTACACCACTCCGGAACCCACAGGACCAGCATGAGGAGGACTACAACCATGCCCACTCACGTACCCGTGTAGTCATAGAACAGGCATTCGGCCTACTGAAGGGTCGTTTCCGCTACCTCAGCAGGTCTGGCGGGGCACTCCTGTACCGCCATGAGAAGGTTGCTAAGATGGTCATGGCATGTGTCATGCTACACAACATGTGCATACGTAGAAATGTGCCCATGCCCCCTGACGCAGAACTGCAAGCACCAGAATATGGTCATGATGTGGGTGGGGATGTGGCAGAACCTGAAGGAGTCCGCGAGGCACAGGAGGCCTGTGAAATTTGTCAGATTATCATAGATTCATGCTTCTAGCACTCACGCCTGGTGGTTGATACATGGACACGGGAGTTGTGGCACTGTGTGTGTCTGGAACATGCACATTATGAACTGTACGCCTATGATGGCCTCGTACACAAAGATCAATGTCCACACATCTCATTGGATGATTGTGAAATGTTTATAGCAAATGTGAAATTGTGTTACACACCCCATCGACCCGCCACCCAAGTAAGCCCAACACACCCCCTCCACCCTCCTACCTCCCCCCCGAACACCAGTGTCCAAGGATGCTCATTTTCAGTGGGCAGACGCTATTGCAAGCCCCCTCTCCGGGTATCAGGGGCACCCCTGCCTGTGGAGCGCAGGTTCCTCCCAGATCTACGTTGGGGGCTGCCCTGGACAGAACTTGCAACGGATGATGTCTCTGCCTGCTCACGTCCATGCATGTCCCTAAGGGTTTGTGAGAGCTCAGTGAGCACACGGCGCACAGCGGCAAGTCCAGCACATACGTCTTTGGACGTCGCATGCAGTTCCCCCTCTGGCTCTCGGTGCTTCTCTCCATTTGTACTCTCAGGCTCTCGGTGCTTCTCTCCATTTGTTCTCTCAGGCTCTCGGTGCTTCTCTCCATTTCTGCCCTTAGTGTCTCAGTACATGTTTCTATGGCTGCCTTGGTACCCCCACATTCATCAGCATGGTCCTTGAGGAGCGTGGCCAGTTGCTGCTGTTGCACGATCACCTGGTCGAGGGACTGTTGCCTCTGCTGGGCCATGGACATTTGCGGTGGTGTCACAGAGGGGCTGATCACCTCATGTTGCCTTGACACAGGGCTTGTGGGGGATGGCCAGTCGTCGTCTTGTGAGTGCCCCTGCGTGGTATCCTCATGTTGTACGGGATGAAACAAACAGGGGGATTGAGACAGGTCATGGATGGATCGTACATCGACATCACCGTTTTCTGTGTCGGAGCATGCTGCCATTAATGCAGTGTCACCTATGGTGCTGCTGCCACCAGAAGCAGTGCCTTCTGTGGCATCCATTGGGGGGGCCTGTGGTGGTGGTGGTGTTGTGGCCATGCTGGCTGCTGGGGTGCCTGTTGAAGTCCCCTCCTGTGTGCTGCCACTTGATTTGTGCTGCTGCCGTGTGTTGATGCGTGCAGCTGAGGTGGAGGGTCTTTGGCTGTTGGTCTTGGCCCTCTTTGCAGGTGTGCTGGTAGGGGTGTCCTGGAGCTCGTCGTTTGAATCGGACCCTGTGGTGGAGTAAAGGAGGGCGAGCGTTATTAATGGGTCTGTGGAAATTGGAATGGCAATGTATCACATGCATTGGGGTGGTACCTGAGGGTGATTTGGGTCAGGGCCTTGGAGGTGGTTTCATTTTTGTGTGGATTGAGGGTGCAGTTGTATTGCAGCCTGCAGTTAGGGGGTGCCTGCTGCACGTGTAGAGGGTGTTTTTAGGAATTTTAATTATTTATTTATTTAATTTGACTTTTAATGTCCGCTATCAGGCCAATGTGAGTGGACGTTCTCCTGGACATGTGTTTCTGTTGCACTATGTGGACACATGGTACTTCACATGATTGGACATTGTGGTTTTAGCATAGTTTTATTTGGGCCACCTACCTGATTCTTCGGATGTCTGCACTCCTTTCTCCATCCCTCCGACTCCCTCTATGGTCTCCATTCCAATGGTGGAGGCACAGATTTCTTCCCAGGGGGTCAGCTTGATGGGTGATTCCGATCCTCCCCCGGTAGCTGTGGCAATGTTACGGTTGGCGGATAGTATGCTCCGTACGCGTATCCGCAAGTCGTCCCATCGCTTTCTGCATTGCTGTGGGTTGCGGGGTGCGGTCCCCACCGCACTTACCCGCTGTGCCACCAGGGCCCATATGGCCTTCTTGTTTGCAAGTGCCGTCCTGGTCATTTGCGTCGAGAATACGACGGCAGCATTCTCCTGGAGGGTCTCTGTGAGCACCGTGAGTTCCTCACGTGAGAAGTGGACCTGCCGCTTGCGGTCGCACGCTTTTTTCGCTACTTTTCCCATTGTTTTGGTTTCACTAGGGTGGATGACGGGTTGGGATGTCTCTCAGGGTAGTGTTTTTAATGGTTGTGTGAATGTTCTGATTTTATAGGTGTACGGCGTGCTGTTTCCCGTTCCGGGACCATGTTTTTGCTTCCGTTTCCGTATATTTACGGTCACCGTATTTTCCGATTGCCGCTCTCTACGGTGACCGCTATGTACGGTGGCGGATTTGCACCTAGGTCGCCGTACGACGGCGGTGAGGGGCGTTTTGGGGACATTTCCGCCATCACGGACTTTGCACCTCCGCCAAGGCGTAGTTCTCGTGCCCGATGGGTCAGAATTAGCCGCACTTTACTCTGTCGTGCCATGGCGGAAACGCTATTTACGCTATGGCGGTCAGGTCAGTTGCTTTCCGCCAGGGTCGTAATGAGGGCCACTATATTTTCTTTCTCACAATAACGAGGTTGGGTACATTCAGACAGCTGGGCCTGTCACAAATAAGGTAGACCCCTTCAATATTCTGCCCTGTATTACTCAATACCCTTTGAAGGCAGAAGCTGAATTAGGTATTACTCCTGCTATTGAATCACCCCTAAACTAGGGGAGGATCATCCCTACTGTCAACCTGGGTAACACTGCAATATTGCCTGTTAGCAAGCCCGAAAAGGCCACTTGAAACACTTGTGTATAGTTGCGTTATAAATGCCATATCATATCATATCACTACACTTATCCTTTAGTGCTAAACTTAAGAGCTGTAGTACGTTCTACATTTACATTGGTGCTACACCCTGCCACTAGCCTTTCATATAGCCCTCTGAGGCCACCCAATTCATTTTAGTGGGTCTTTGTTCAGCATTTTTCTATGTCCCCATACACCCATGCAGTCAGTACTTATCAACATTTTCACACAAAGGAGTCCATTATACCTGGGGGAGATTACCCCAGAGGTACACAGAGTCCCAAAACCTCTATCCCACTAGCTGAAACGAGATTTGTATAATATAAGATTGCCTGAAAAATCACTTAAATATGTGAAGAATAGGTTCTTATAAGGCTTTTAAACTTAAAACATAGGTTCTGTTTACTGCTCTGGCAGAAGAAGGGCATAAGGCTGCATCTATTACCAGCTGAAATCACCCAGTCTGGAAAGAGACTGTCTATGAAATCCCAAAGCCTCAAAATAACACACAGATAAGAGCATTTTTGGAGATAGTTGTTTACTGCCGACTGTTAAGATGGATTTCTAAACTCTGACCAGACTGATCTACCGTAGATTGGCAGGTGGTCAAGTCTAAGTCACAGGATGGTTGAGAGTGATCGGAGTCCCACAATGTGCACACACAGTAAAACGCCACAGATTACTCTTAGACAGATGTATTTCAAAAATTCATTTATTATGGGCCTTTATAACAAAACACGATTTAACCACAGTAATAATAAAATAGTTACCAGAAACGCTATTTGACTACGTAACATGTATGCAACATGTGTTTAGCCTAATGCTGATGAAGGGGGGGGGATAACCACAACCTTAAACAGAAAGGGGTAAGTTCAACACAGATATCGTATTGGGCAATTCTTCATAGTCAATCCATAAACTATGTAGTTCAGCCCTAAGAAGGGAGAAGCCTTCTGTTCAAAGTACAGCAGTGCGTTAACGATGCGCTGTTGTGCGTAAAGCGAAAATCAGGTTCTCTTCAGGGAGCTTTAGTTGCTCAGGAAGGGGGTTGAGGCGATGAAGAATAAAGTCCTACTCCTTGAGGAGGGTCTACCATTGCAGAAAGAGTGACGTTCGGAGTTCGGGAATAGTTGGGGAGCGCAGGCTAGCCCAGCCAAGGTGAGTATCAATTAAGGGATTCTCATACGTAAAAACAGATGTATGTGCCTCGGGGCCACCAGTAAGTGAGTAAGCAGTCAATTACCCTCCACCCAATTGGGACCAAACTTTGTCAGTCTAGTCCACTTCGCTAGTGGGTGTCACCCTGCAGTTACCGGAGGCTCTGGCTCCCAGCGGCTGCGGGACGGAACGATCTTCTGTGTTCGGACAGTAGCCTTTTCTCAGCTCTTGAATAAAGGAGAAGAATAGTTCTGGTGCAGCACGTCTCAGGATGTGGGGGGAGGTCTGCAAGCACTTACAGTGACAGTCACCACAGCGGGGCGAAACAGGGACCGCAAATGCTTGCAGCGTAGTGCACTCTCATAAATCACGACCCAGAGGAGCTAGGACAATTAGTTTTGGTGGGAGGGGGCTCAGGACCACAAGTAAGCAATTACCAAAGTCTTGAGTCTCAACTTGGGATTGCAGTGTTGCTGTGTGGTACCTGGGATTGAGCTGGACTGTTCACCTGATGGCCCAGGAACACTTCAGAAGGGGTTCTTTGCGAAGGTAAGCAGGAGGGGCCGCGAGTAGTTGTTCCCGTTACTCCAAAGGGGCGAAGAACCCTTGCATGCCTTCTTGTTACTATGAAAAAGCTGGGGTCCAACGGGACTACAGCGGGCTCAGGGTGCCAAACCTTCCTATCACATCTCCAGTGGTTAATCAAATCTGCTCGTTTGTGAAGGATGCTTGGCTCCTTCTGTAGTTTGGTGTGAAATTCAGTTGATCAGCCCAGAATAAATGCAGAGCCCCTTCTCTTATCCAAGATTTGTTTTGTGCCCAAATCTCACTTGTCCAATGGAAGATCTGCTCTCTTGCATGCACACCAGGTGTGGGCCAATCATGGCCCACAGTGGTTCCAGTCATTCAGGCATACCAGACATAATGGCACCAGTAGTGTGGATTGTGACCAGACAGTCCCAACCCTCTTCCTGCGCACTAGCACACGTGACATGCAAGAGCCCCCAAAAGATGCGGTTTTCGTGGAAGGCTGCATGCCCAAATAAAGAATACCTGGGTCTCTTGACCTGGGAGAAGGCAAATTGACAAAATGGATTTTCTGGCACAGCCATTTTTGGCACTGGCCACAGTCTTAGGCCAAACGTGGTAAACACGGTATTCTCTATAAAAACAAATTAAAAATACTTTAAAAGTAAACTGCTGTCAACAGTTTGTCCTAGGCACACTTGTATTAAAACACAGAAAAATCTTAAGAGGTTGGCTAGGACCATAAAACAAAAGGACTCCTATGAGTGGTAGTTAATTGGTGCATAGATCAAAAGTTACCAAGAAATGGCAACATAGTTGAAGACTAAGGGAAACATAGTTTCTCAGTACTGACAGCCTGAAATACGTGTCAGTTTTCCCATATCAAATGAGTGAAAGCCCAGAGGAATGCAGCCGAAGGCTGTGCTCCACTGGAAAAAGTCAGGTTAGGTGAGCCAAACAAAAGCAACATGTTTGAGGGGGTCCATAAATGCAGGAACATTTGCACCTAAGGGAAATCTTTCCTAAAACTGAAAATGGATTTTGGGCTATAAATAAATGGTAAAACTCTTTCCGCAATATACCCAAGTCAATATTGAGAAGCCTCTTCAATGGATTGCTGAGGCTGCAGAAACTTTCTCGAGGACAAATACATGATTGCTGAAGCACCAGCATTGGGACTCCCAGACTACAAAAAGGGGATTACTTTGTATTGTCATGAGAAGAAAGGGTTTGCACTGGATATGTTCACCCAGGCACGTTGTATCTACCATTAATCTATTGCTTACTATAGTAAAGAATTAGATCCTTTGGTTGCCAGAATAGTGCCCAATTTGAGATATGTTGCCATAGCGGCATCGCAGTGGAGCAGAGTGAAAATATTGGGCCTCATTACGAGTTTGGAGGTAGCCATGGTGCAAATAGCACCATGGCTACCTCCAAACCCGTGTCCGGGTCCATGTAGTCGGAATGGGGACTTTCCGGGTCATTCTGACCTTGAAGGACTCGGTAAGTCCCCATTCTGAATACCATTCCCCATTCCCATTCGAGCCCCCATAGGACTCATTTGGAATGGGGAAGGAGCTAATAATGGGCCCGCAAATAGCGGGCCCCTTATTAGCTCCTTCACCCTTAGCGGCTCCCGCTAAGGGCGGCTGGTTTTACCAGCTATCCTTAGCGGGAGCCGCTAAGGGAGCTCGGAATGCGGCGGTAGGGGGTTAACGGCACCGGCATCCTTACCGGTGCCGTTAACCCTCTACCACTGTACTCGTAATGAGGCCCATTGTGTGGTGATCTCATCTAGAGGTAGTAGACAACCATGCAGTGGGCTCCTTCTTACTGAAAACTAAGACACAACATATGTCTTTCTCAAGAGCAAGCAAATATTAAATGCTTATTTTGAACTCCTCAAATATTACCCTGACTATGTGTGCTGAATTGAATCCAGCTTTGGTACTGCCCATTGCTCAAGAAGGAGAACCGCATGACAGTACCCCACATGACTATGTGTCCACCACAGATTTTCTGTACAGATATCACTGATACACCTCTGTCTGAGCCAGATCGGACATATTTCGTTGCTGGATCCTGGTATTGAGAGCAAAATGCAACATTTGGTTCACAGTATGCAGTGGTAGAACCTGGGGAGGTGGTGGAGAGTGGAATTTTACCCCAAGTCACCGTCACCACTGCACAGGTGACAGAATTGGTGGCACTTGAGAGAGCTTGTTGTTTAGCAGCACAACTGTCAGGACCTGATTCTAAGATCATGTTAAAAGCAGTGAACAGAACAGACATTGGGCTTCATTCTGAGCCTGGCAGTAACCCTGCTGGTGCTACCAGTGGGTTGCCGCCAGACTCAGAATAATTTACTGGCGCCTGACCTCGTACCACTGGCATGGGTCCGGTGGCCGGGAAGTCAGGCACTGCTATATTTGTTAATCCCCTTTCACATAGAGCCTTATGGGACACTATGGGAGTGGGGACACGGGAGCACCGGAAACATGTGCCCATGAAGGGTATGCGTACCGCGGCCGCTCCACCCGTCAGAGTCAGACCTGTCGGGGCACAGCGGCCATGGCAGGCAGACTTGTAGTTTGCCAGTCCGGAAAAAAGGGTGCCAGTGTGCTTACCGGCACCCTTTATCCGGACTGGAAAACTCATAATGAGGCCCATTCTCTCCTCCAGTTTCTAGCACCACCATTCTAAGGTGGATGAAAAAATTGGAGGGGATATGCCATGCTTTCAGGCAGCAAAAGCTGCTTAAATCTTTCCTTCAGAAAGAAACATTTGTACGAGTGGCACTGCAAACATTTCTTAAAAGGCTGCCACTTTTCTAATATAAGAACATTTTCTTAAGCTTTCATTAAACTTGTAAAGCGGTGCTGCAGTCTTAGATATGCTGTTTTTATAAAAGGGATAAGTGTGTGGTAGATTTGAACAGCACCTCACTGGCGCTGTATTTTACCTCCTTTTTTTGTGATTTTGAAATTAGAGTCCTTTCGCAGTTCCTGTCCTGCATTCATCATGGTGCCTAGGGCTTTTGTCAAGCAGTGAATCAGGCACATGCAAATGTCTTTGTTTTGATGGCAGGCTGTCACAAATCACTTTAACAGAATATTTTGCGTTTAAGTAAAATGTTAATCCTTTATGGAAGAACACTTTGCTAGTTTTGCTTGCACCTTAGAATTGGGCCCTGAGTCAAAATGTATTCGCTGACTCACATAACACCTTTGATCTAGACCACAACTGTAGTCATCTCTGTAAACAGATGATTCTTAACCTTGAAAGGAACTCTCATAATGAATGGACAGTATGTGTAAGCCTTGCTAGATGATAGCATGTTAATTGAAACAATTTTCGTGAGACTGAACTGGCAGTATTTACTTTTATTCTGGATGTATTTTCTTGGTGGGTGGAAGCTTGCCCATGTAGGAGTGCAGATGCAGTGACAGTTGTTAACATTTTAGCAAAATATATTATGCAAAGGTTTGGAGTGCCCATTATCTTCGACAGTCAACCGGGGCACACATTTTGTTAATAGCATCATAAAGTCACTTTTATCTACTTTGAAGATCCAACATAATTTACATTACCTTTACCACCCCCAATTGATAGGAGTGGAAGAGGGGAGAAATGGTGTACTGAAAAAAGAAGTTAGCCAAATTGTGTGAGGAGACGGAATTGATATTGCTTGAGGTAGTGCCATCTGGTATTATTTAGCATGAGAAGCACACCAAACTGAAATATGGGACTTTTGTATGGTCACCCTATATGATTACCATGCTCCCCTTCTGAGGAAGCTGTATACAATGATTTGCATTTGAAAGATTATAAACTATTAAAGTATATAAAACCTTTAATCTCTTCTGTCAGTCTCACCAATAACTGGATTAAAGCCACCCTCCCCTGAGAACTACTTGACTCTAGCCTCTCTCTGCAGCTTGGAGATCTGATAAAGCTTCATCAGCGAAAATCTGCTTTGGTCCCTAGATGTAGGGGCCCCATTGAAGTGCTTCTGATATTGAACCCAGCTCTGAAGTTGCATAGCCATCTGACATGGGTGCATGTCACCAACTTTCATGTTAAGAAGGGTGTAAAACACTGGTGTAACGGGGCCCCCAAACCCTTTGCAGTACAGGGGGCCCCACCCGTTAGGCAGAATTATATGCAGTACCCTTTGGGAACACCACACACAATTAAGACTTCAAGTGAGAGTACAAATTTACCTTTGGTACAAGCCTGTACTACACAGTAAAGTGGTAGCGATGGCTGAGCAGCCAGACTTATCTCAAGAGCAAGTGAGCAGTATCAATAGTTACACAAAGGACAGCAATTACTATGATTCAAACAAACACTGCCTCAAGGTTCCTGAGTAAAAAAATATACATTTAATTACACATTAGTTATTAAACATTTCACTATTATCCAGCAGTTGCAAAACGAAACAAACAGCCTTATGGGACTCTATGGGAGTGGGGACACGGGAGCACCGGCAACATGTGCCCATGAAGGGTGTGCGTACCGCAGCCGCTCCACCCGTCAGAGTCAGACCTGTTGGGGCACTGCGGCCATGGCAGGCAGACTTGTAGTTTGCCGGTCCGGAAACAAGGGTGCCAGTGAGCTTACTGGCACCCTTTATCCAGACCGGCAAACTCATAATGAGGCCCATTCTCTCCTTCAGTTTCTAGCACCACCATTCTAAGGTGGATGAAAAAAATGGAGGGGATATATGCCATGCTTCCAGGCAGCAAAATCTGCTTAAATCTTTCCTTCAGAAAGAGACATTTGTACGAGTGGCACTGCAAACATTTCTTAAAAGGCTGCCACTTTTCGAATATGAGAACGTTTTCTTAAGCTTTCATTAAACCTGAAAAGCGGTGCTGCAGTCTATCATATGCTGTTTTTATAAAGGGGATAAGTGTGCGGTAGATTTGAACAGCACCTCACTGGCGCTGTATTTTACCTCCTTGTTTTGTGATTTTTAAATTAGAGTCCTTTCGCAGTTCCTGTCCTGCATTCATCATGGTGCCTAGGGCTGTTGTCAAGCAGTAAATCAGGCACATGCAAATGTCTTTGTTTTGATGGCAGGCTGTCACATATCACTTTAACAGAATATTTTGCTTTTAAGTAAAATGTTAATCCTTTATGGAAGAACACTTTGCTAGTTTTGCTTGCACCTTAGAATTGGGTCCTGAGTCAAAATGTAGGCTGACTCACGTAACGCCTTTGATGTAGACCACAACTGTAGTCATCTCTGTAAACAGATGATTCTTAACCTTGAAAGGAAATCTCATAATGCATGGACAGTATGTGTAAGCCTTGCTATATGATAGCATGTTAACTGAAACAATTGCAATTGTTAAGTGTGCCACACACCAATCTTTGGATGATCTGATTAGTTGGGAAAGCAATCTTGTTGATCATACCGGTAAGTTGCGTGCTGCAACCGATTCCGAAGATGGGTATATCCTTCCTGTTGAAACTGGTCCTGAACATTCCCCCTACAAAACTCTCAAAGATTTGTCCAGAATGCAAGACAATGTTCCCTCTAGTGAAAAAGACAAGTGGATTTGGACAGGGTGTTGCCTAAACAAGGACTGTTTTAGGATAGATGACCATGGTCCATTAGTGGCCGCCAAGATACTAATATCTCACCTTGTTTGGATCAATCATGGATAGCCGCATGTGCAGCTGGATGGAATGTGTATGTCTCTGAACTGCTGTGGTTTGTCCCTGAGTTTCACAAGATGGCACACAAATATTGTCAACAATGTGTCATTTGTCTCTACAATAAGGTGGAAAAACTGTACCTTCTGAACCTGGAGCGCATCCTTCACATTATGGCATTTGTGACTCTGAACTGGCAGTATTTTCTTTTATTCTGGATGTATTTTCTTGGTGGGTGGAAGCTTGCCCATGTAGGAGTGCAGATGCAGTGACAGTTGTTAACATTTTAGCAAATTATTTTATTTAAAAGTTTGGAGTGCCCATTAGCTTTGACAGACAACCAGGGCACACATTTTGTTAATAGCATCATAAAGTCACGTTTATCTACTTTGAAGATCCAACATAATTGCCTTTACCACCTCCAATTGATAGGAGCGGTAGAGGGGAGAAATGGCGTACTGAAAAAAGAAGTTAGCCAAATTGTGTGAGGAGACGGAATTGATATTGCTTGAGGTAGTGCCATCTGGTATTATTTAGCATGAGAAGCACACCAACCTGAAATATGGGACTTTTGTATGGTCACCCTATATGATTACCATGCTCCCCTTCTGAGGAAGCTGTATACAATGATTTGCATTTGAAAGATTATAAACTATTAGAGTATATAAAACCTTTAATCTTTTCTGTCAGCCTCACCCATAACTGGATTAAAGCCACCCTCCCCTGAGAACTACTTGACTCTAACCTCTCTCTGCAGTTTGGAGATCTGATAAAGCTTCATCAGCGAAAATCTGCTTTGGTCCCTAGATTTAGGGGCCCCATTGAAGTGCTTCTGACATTGAACTCGGCTGTGAAGTTGCAGAGCCATCTGACATGGGTGCATGTCACCAACTTTCATGTTCAGAAGGGTGTAAAACACTGGTGTAACGGGGGCCTCCGCACCCCTTGCAGTGCAGGGGGCCCCACCTGTTAGGCAGAATTATATGCAGTACCCTTTGGGAACACCACACACAATTAAGACTTCAAGTGAGCGTACAAATTCACCTTTGGTACAAGCCTGTACTACACAGCAAAGTGAGCAGCCAGAGGTATCTCAAGAGCAAGTGAGCAGTATCAATAGTTACACAAAGGACAGCAATTACTATGATTCAAACAAACCCTGCCTCAAGGTTTCTGAGTAAAAGAATATACATTTAATTACACATCAGTTTTTAAACATTTCAGTATTATCCAGCAGTTGAAAAATCACATTACTCATACACTACACCGCACCCAATAGATTCTGGACAAGTTAGGCTCAAATGAAGTGTGAGCAAAATGGCACTCCAGCAACTTAAAAGGGAGGGAAAGAAAAAGGTTAGGCAGCAATTGAGCAGCACCAACAAGTTATTTAAGCAGGGCAATCTAGAAAAAGGAACTACAGTGAGGAAATCAAATTCAAGGGACCTGGCCCAAAGTCAATGGAACAGAGTCTTTGCTCAAGATCACACAGTTCAGGGTAGTTTGTGTTTAAGTCTTTGCCAAGAGTTCAGAACGAAGTTGGTCAGATGAAAAGTTACTTTAAAGACTGGAGAAGGACAAGCCCTCGGATTGGCGAAAAGTTTCACACACTTTCACCGCGGCTGGACGAAACGAACAACTGGATTTGAACAATCATTAAATGGAGAAGAATGCTGTAACTGAGGCAGACGTTCCTGGCAGATCCGGCAATTTCACATTTCTTGAAGTGACTGTTGGATTGACATGAAGTAGGAAGACAGGAGAGTCCTGCTATACTCAGGGAAGAAGCCAGCAGCAGAGCCAAGCAGCGAATAAAAGGTGCACTTTGTAAAATGCAAGCAGCATCCGTTCCTCCTGTCTATCCGGTTCACTGTAGCTCTGTACAGCAAATTCGACCAAATGAGGGAAGCCTGGCGAGCAGTTTGGTGAACTGGTTCTTCCCACCAGCTCAAGGGGAGTAGATTCCTTGCAGATCTTCCCTGTCGTTGGAGTATGAAGATTCGGACCTGCAGCAGTGCTTCACCGGGCAGTTCAGTTGTTGTGGGGGTCCTCTTCTGTCAGCTCCTCTTCGGTTCTCTCGTTCCAGTGGTGACTCTGACTTCCAATCCCAAGAGACCTGCTGTTTATGCAGTTTCCCCCCATTTACACAGCCTGGCTGTCAATCACACAGCAGGGTGGCTGTCCTGCCGGGACAGTCCCCTCAGCCAATCATGCTAGAGTGCGACATGGGTCTCTAAGGAGACCCTGTGAAGGGAGTCTCAAACTACTCCCTCACATCCTGTCCCCCTCTGACATTCAGGCGCCTAAGGAGGGTTTCTGTGCAGAAGCACGCGAAAGGATGGCAAACAAAGGAATCAACCCTGGTTTGGTGTGCAGAGAAAGACACGAGAAAGACTTTTACAAAAAGAAATGGCGACTAAACTCAGCCGGAACCATACAAAAATCCATATTGACCAGCGGGTTTAAGTTTGAAGCTACTAAGATAGCCTAAAACACTACCAAGTCTATTTAAGATAACCACGGTAGGAAATATAAGGTAGTTACCACTGCCACCAGCCAAGTCTTAATGAAAAGGGAACAAAACTATGTTCCATGAGAAACAGACAAAAAGGGATAACTATTAACCCTTTCCAGAACTCTATGTAAGATAGTTTGTACTGGGTCTGTGAGATTAAAAAGACTAATAAAATCAATGGCAACTTTACATGTTTCTGGGAGACAGTAGTCAGGCCCAGAAAAATGGAGTTGGAGTGGGGAAGTCTGAAAAAGACAACCCTGTGTCACTGCACTGAAGGTGCTGTGTAACACACAGTAAAAAAGATGATGCTCATGGAGTAGGTGAGGCTCCACAGTCTATGAATACAAAAAATGTTTAAACACACACAACAAAACACATGTAAGAGTGGGAAAAAAGGGTCACACTCTTAACAAGTGAAACAAATAAATCCCAGAAATCCAGCAAAGCTGCTGAGGGACTCAGTAGGTAAGGGAAATTAGCCATTCTGTAGAATTCTCCCTAACACTACCCATGCCCTCGGAGGGGGGCCCCTCAGACAACGAAAACGTTTAAAAAAAGAAAAAACAAAAAGAAAAGAAGTCACTCTGCCTTCATACATTTTTTTTACAGAACTTTATGAAGGCAGAGTGACTAAAAAAAGATTATATTTCTTTATGAAGTTCGAGGCGCCCCAACCGAATGACGTCGAAGCCTAGAGGCCTCCAAGGCATGGGGCGGGGAACTCTATCACTTAAAAATAAATAGAGCCTCATTACGAGGTCTGCGGTAACCCGCTGGTGTGACCAGTGGGCTGCCACCGACCTTGTAAGACCATTTCCAGCACCTAACTTAATGGTGCCACTGTGATATTACAAGTCCCATCAGACCGGGAACTTAGGTGCTGGAAAATGTTAGTCCCTATGGGTTCGCGGAAGCACTGGCACTAACTGGTCAACATAGTCCAAAATTTCAGGGGGTGTGTGAGAGGACTGAAGCCCAGTTAGATCAATGGTGTTGTGCCAATGCTTGTGTTTAATGGCATGATTACTTATTGGTAATCTTCATTACTCGTATCCCCATCCTTCCTCATCTCAGTTCTTGTTTATGAGGCAATTTGCCTCATACACAAGTACTGGGATGAGCTAGCGGGACATGGAGGTAATGCCTGGCTTATTTACATTTAATATTCATTACTTCTATTCCTGCTGTTTCTCATCCTTGCACTTACTTATGAGGCAAGGTGCCTCATGTGTCAGCACAAGAACAAGGAAGATGGACGTGGAGGTAATTCTGGGCTGATGTGCTGATTGTGGGGGTTGGAGCAGGGGGTTGGAGAGAGAGGTGATGTGTGGGGGAGGCAGTGATTGTGTAATAAATCATAATGGCAATCCATCTCCAGGCTAAGCAGTATTGTGGTATTAGTGGCTAGAGAGGCATTCTGGTGCAGCCAGTCTAGTAATTTATTAGTTTGGCTTGACTTTCTTTAACTGGGCATCACTGATAAAGCAGTTCTGCTAAGTGTAATTACCTGGCTAGACTGGCATTTGGTGGCTGCCAGTCTAAAATGTTCTTACTGTGGCATTGTATATTTTTCTGGGCATCTGTGATAAAACAACCATGATAAGTGTTATTGCTTCAACTGCCATTTTGGTGCAACCAGTCTAGGTATGTCTAAATGTTGCCTGGCATGCTTTACTGTAATATGTTATGTGTCTATACGGGTCTATAATGTGCTGCCAGTTGGACATGTTTTCAGTGGGTCATGGCATTTTTAATAGCAAAGTATTACATTAATTAAAGCATGAATGTTCCTGTGCTCTGTTGGTGACTTGCATGTATTGCAATTTTGGACTGGTGTAACCCTACAAAACAAATGCAAACCCTCTGGGTTTTTAGACAATGTTTCTCAAAAAGTGTGCTATATAATGCGTTAAAACACACACATAAATATATGCTGCTACACTAGTACAGTGTGCGGCGTACCCCAGAAGCAGCACGCTCGCGCATTTTGCGCAAACGTGATAATCTTGGCCAGCCCAGATTGTGGCGCGACCCATGATTTGTTAACGATCTCGGTGGTGGGGGTGCCCTCAGCATGACTCGTGGGGGGGGCCCAAATGTTGTGTTAAACCACTGGTGTAAAACACAACCTCTTCCTAACCACAGAAGCCAAATTAAATAAAACCTTGGTTGGCACAGGTTCCTGAGTTGTAAGTAACAGGTCACCATGAGGCAGACACAGGTGGGAAAGGGTTAGGGAGATGTTTTGGATGGGGCGTACATAGTAGGAAAATAAGGAATAGGGTTAGGATATCTTGATTGGAAGGGTTTCAGGAAAGAACAGGGACAAAACCAATAGACACCTATAACGATGTCTCCATAATACATACAGCTAGTGCACCACCCTTGCTTCTGCGCTGCCTGAAACCTATTGGTAGAGTCTACATGCAGTTAGGAGTCGACACATAAACACACATGATGATGGTGTAACTTGCACTTGCTTTTGCGCTGCCTGAAACCTACTGGTAGCGTGTATATTCAGTTAGGATATAACACATAGGCAGACATAATGGCATAAGCACACATAATGATGGCCTAACCTTTGAGACATGGAAGCAACATACAAATGAGGGAAATGCATAAATGCTGATATTAGCCCGGCCATGCTCTCAGGTTCAAGCATCAGCAACGCACATGGGCAAGGGAGGAGCATATAAGGCGTCCCTGCGTGTACAGCATGCGTGCCGTAATTTGCTGTCCTTACTGCATCCCCTCATAGGAAATGGACTTTCTGGGCCAACGTGGTCTGGTGCCCCAGACCACCACAATGCCAGGGCTTATTTGCACGCTTCTGGTTGCTCTGGCCACAGAGGCCCTCAGCAGCCCCGACCTCCCCACAATTCCTAACAGTATCCCCTTCTCAGGAGGCCTTAAGGTTCCAGATTTACCAGGATGGAGACAATGTAACTCTCCTACCAGTTTTGGTGTGTACACATCGTCTGCTTGTTCCCAATAATGATCCTCAGGTCCATAACCTACCCAATCTACAAAATTCCAGAGCCTCTGCTGTCTTTTCTTTGAGTCCAAAATACGACATACTTTGTAATCTTCCTGGCCATCCTTTGTAAAAATCTGGGTTGTATTCGTCCTTTCACCTGCGTCTGTGGGCTTAAGTAGAGACACATGGAACACTAGGAGAATTCTCATAGTATGAGGAAGCTGTAATCAGATTGCAGTCCTGGATAGACATTTTCAATTTCATAAGGTCCAATGAAATGACACAAGAATGTACATGCTCCCATTAGCTGTTTATTTATTTTTTATTTTTATTTTATTGCATCAATTTACCAAAGGAAACTTTAAATGCATAACGAAAGTGAAAACAAGAAATTGAAAAAAAAAACGCAGTTTCATCAATTATATATATATAGGGGAGAAAAACAGTGTAATTAAAGAAAAATAGCTAAATATCCAGAATTGTAAAGATTTATCTCACGAAATGCAACAAAGCCAAAGTCATAGATACTTTTTCTCCCCTTCTCAAAATTGACCACCTCTCCTGCAAGGTTAAAGTACTTAGGTTTAAAAGGTACAACCCCAACCATTTCTCTGTAGGCTTAGATAAGGTAACGCAGTTCATCACCAGATGCTGTAAGGTTTCAACCTCCTGCCCACAGCCTCGGCACAGCAGACTAGACTGTTCCTCTTTTTTGTTTCTTCTCCCTAGGACTTCTCTTGTGTGGAAGAGGTTTAATCTGAATTTTAGAAACTGCTGCCTTTCCGTATTTGAATGAAATGTATCCAAATATGGGTGAAGGGTACCTCTGCAGTAGTGCTCGTCCATACCCTGGGTTATTGATGGCAAAGCACTAAGCCTATCCAGAGTGACTGTCCAATCCCAGTCCAAGAGTTTCCTCTTTACCATAAGCGGGTTTAACGTAAGATTGGGCCTCATTACGACCCAGGCGGTAAGTTACCGCCTGGGTCGTACCTTTACCACCATGGCGTAAACTACGTTTACGCCATGGTGGTTGGCGGGCTTACCGCCCCATTCTGAGGTTGGCGGGGTGGTAAGTCCCCATTAACCCATTTACCCTTCCCCATTCCCATTTTTGCCCCATAGGGCATAATGGGAGTGGGGAAGGCGTTAATTACGCCACCGTAAATTACGGTGGCGTAATTAACAACAAGGTCCCTTAGCGCCATGGATTTTAACACCTGCTAAAAGCAGGTGTTAAATCCTCCATGGCGCTAAGGGACCTCGAATCAGGCGGTAAGGGTCGGCGCTGTTTACGCCGCCGTAAACCCCTCACCGCCTGGGTCCTAATGAGGCCCATTGTCTAGTTTCAAGGCTATGGTATTCAGAATTTCTGAGCAGATTAAGTGCCACTTAGGTAGAGCCAGGATCAGTTTTCTTTTGATCGCTTCATTAATTGCCACAAATCCGCTTCTTTCCTGTGGATGAAGACATTTGCCAAGGAGTGTCAAAGATTTCCAGACCATGGATATATTAAGCGAGGATAGGCCCAGTTCTTTACGCACACTTTCCATTGGAATTGATGTTGGTAGGCCCAATACTCTTTTCCAGAAAAGACCCTCCAACAGTTTCCAGACCTCTGAATGAATGAAGAAATTCGCCTCCACCGCGTAAATGAGGATAGGCACAACTTTCAGTTTATAAAAATCAATCAGTGGACGGAGGGAGAAGGAACAGTAACGTCGCTTAATTAACAATGCTTGTGAAGCTAAATTTGTAACTTTACTTCTAAGCCAGATGATACCCGGACAATCTTGGATGCTGTTATTTAAGGTTACTCCAAGGTATACCATGGTCGAGACCACTGGTACCTCTTCCCCCGATAGGAACCAGCTTAGAATTTTCATACCAATGACAGGTCCTAGTCTCAAGATCTTTGATTTTTTCGGATTTATACGGAGACCGTTCCCTTGTATGTATAACTCGAGTGCCTTTAGTTGTCGCTGTAATCCAACAGTCGTCTGGTCTAGCAGCAGGAGGTCATCCGCAAACAACAGCCTTCCCACGGAGGTCTCCGCGATCTTTAGGGGGAAACATCTCACTGCTTCGAAAGGTGCCTGCATATCGGATATAAAAAGACAAAAAACAGCAGGCGCCATCCGACAGCCCTGTTTCAGACCATTCAAGGCCTCCACATTGTTTGAAAGGTTGCCCTGTCTATCCAACCTCACTTTGAGAGTTGTTCCAGTATGCAGTGCCTCCAGAGGTTCTCTCAACCCCATTTCCTCAATTTTTGCCATAGAATTCCGCCGTCAACAGAATCAAACGCCTGTTCCAAGTCTGTTGACGTGATATAGATGTTCTTGTATTTCTTGTCCTTAACCATACATTTTATTATGTTTATGATTAGCACATTTAAGGATGTTCCAATGCCCTTTCGAAAGCCTGATTGCCAAGGGTCCAAGTGGTTTGCCAACCGACTCCAGTCATTCAGATGTTTCAAGATTATTGCTGCAAATATTTTGCCAACGACATCCAAAAGGGCAATCGGTCTGTAGTTCCTGGGCACAGACCTGTCTCCCTTCTTAAAAATCGGCACGATTATGGACGTCGTCCAAGATTTAGGTAACTTTTTTAATCTCGTTATGTCGTTGAACAAAACCAACATAAATGAAGCCCATTTTTCCGGGTCCCTTTTAAGGATGTCGTTGGTAAGACCGTCTGGTCCTGCGGCCCTTGAAGAGTTGGAATGTTTAATAAGGTCTAGGATATCTTGTTTTCCAAATTCGAAGTCCCAGGACTCATTTGATGATAAGAATGAGACAGGACCAGAGATTTTCCCCATAGAGTAAAGGTTCCTAAAGTGAGTTTCCCAAACTTCTGAGGCTATGGTGTTCACCATTTTTGAATCAGAGGGGATATTTATTTCATTAAACAGTTTCCAAATACCAGTGATGTTTTTGGTAGATAGTAGATGAAGCATCTTCTCACTGTCTTGTTGCATTATTTGATGTTTATGTTGCTTAAGCCAGTTCCTGTAGTTGTTTCTAGCTTTATTATACAGGACTAAGTCGGCTAGTGCACTAGTTTTGACATATAGTCTCCTGGCTTTCCTTACCACTTTTTTTTTTGTCACTACTTGATTATCGTAACAGTGCTGCATGCATTGATAGATTCCCTTGGCAACCACCTTTGGGCGAAAGATCTTCAGTGCTTCAGCATATTCTATCAAATTGGGACCCTGGTCCTTGGTTAAGGAGTCCAATGCCAGGACCATCTCTTTTCTTCCCATGCGTAGTCTATTGCCCCCGAGAGTTAACTCAAGAAGCTGGTTTGATAGATGTTTACCGGGTACAAACGAGAACTTATCCCAGGCCTCAGTTTTGAGTTCCAAAATATTGTGGTCACTCTGCTTCGTGGGGATCACTTTCAAAGATGTTAATTTTCCAAAGAGGATTTCTGATGCAAAAAAGTAGTCCAATGTGCTCATTTGGGCAGCCCGTTTCCATGTAAGGGTGGCCGGTTTGTCACCCGCCAAGTTCCCATTTACCATGTGTATATTCCTGGCTTTTAGTTCCTTCTCCAAGGTCACTCCTCTCGTTATATTTTTGGAGACATTCAGAGGCAAGAACTCGATTTTCCTCTGCTTCTTATCGTAACATTCCATTTTAAAGTCTCCACATAGCAGAATTTCGAGTGACGAGCACTCGATCCTCGCAACATCTATGGCTTCCAGTAGAACTTCCATGAATTTGTCTTCTTCTCGAGCTGTCGGGCCCCAATATACATTGCATATGAGCAGCTGCCAATCAGGGATGAATAAAGGCGGTTTGTTCATGGCTGAAATCCTCGTGAGCTGGATCCAGAGGTTTCTGTTTAGAGAAGAGAGCACTTTTATTCCACTAGTTCGCTTAACCCCTATCAATAAACCCGAACTCGGTCTACCTTTCGTGCCCTTTATTGCGGGGTTTAAGTATAGCTCAAACCTGTCCAACAGAGGTAGATCACACAACCAGGTTTCCTGCAAGCAAAACAGATGAAGGAGGACCGATGTGTTGCTGAATTTCCAAGTAAGTGCGAGTAACCCCTTGTGTTCCAACTCATGATCTTTATCCCTTTTAACATGGAGTTGGATTGGGCACTCTCAGGTAGATGTTGGCGTTATGATTTAGCAGATAGAGCCCCTGCCAGCCAACTCCAATCCTCTTGACTATTCTCCAGGTTTGATCCTGCTTTGTCTGATTGGGTGTGCACTTGGTCTCTTCTACTGTCCACCTCTCGGGTCCCCCTACCACTATTTCCCACTTTCATCGTCTGTTCCTTTTTGGGTTTGGTAGTGGAGATTAAAGAGTTACTTAGTGGATGTTTCAAGTCCTTTGGACCTTCACAATCAATACTAGTTTCCTCCTCCAACTCCTTGAGCACGAATCCACATAGGTTGAGTTTTGGACCCAGCTCTAGGAGTGAGTTTTTGGTGTTTTGATCACCTATGTGGAGAATCACTCTGTCGTGTCGCTGTTCATTGTGGAATTCAATCCAATCTAAGTCCCTTGATTTTAGTTTATCGGGATGGTTCAGGGATTGTAATAGCCTCATAACATTTGCCCGATTCATAATTAAGTTGTCTTCTTAACCTACAGTTCTTTTCAGTAGAACTCTGTAGTGCTCCTTGGCATTGTTTGCCCCAGATCCTTTGTGAATGTTCTGCTGTTTATACTGTGTAGACAACCAAACCCTGCCTCCTAATCCATAGTTAGGGGATGGACGTTATGTCTCTTGTATGTTTCTTTAGCCTTCTCCAGGTTTTGGCGTGCTTTCTGTCTGACCTCAAGAAGCATCTGATTGCATTCTTTTGCTGCAGGAAGGGTAATGGATGTAGGTAATACTTTTGGAAACATGTTCTGCTCCTGACCGTACAACATATCCAAAGAGGTATGCTCAGTGGTATTGTACATACATTGCACTACACAGAGGGTCTCAGCCCAGGAATCGATCTCATCTGCCATGAGAATCGGAGATATTGCACCATGGTCTGATTTACTATCTTAGTCTGACCATTAGTCTGAGGATGGTAACTAGTGGACAGTGCACAGTTGCTCACCAATATGTCACAGAACACACACCAAAACCGGGAAGTAAACTGTGTGCCTCGATCCAATACACAAGATTTGGGTAACCCATGTAATCTCATGAGGTTTTGCAAGAACAGAGTAAGCAATGGTCCAGCATTAGGTACCCTGCCAAATAGCACAAAATGTGCTTATTTCAAGAAGTAATCTACCACCACCATGATGGTACGTATCTGCTATATTTGGGTAGATTAGTCACAAAATCCATAGAGATGTTTGCCCAAGGCTCCATTGGAGTGGGAAACGTTTGTGACAACCCACCCTTCCTGGAATGATCAGATTTGTATCGCATGCAGATGTCAATTTGTTGAATGTATGTGTGCATGTCCCTATACATTCCTGGCCATCAGAAATACTTCCCCAACATGTTCCAGTGTTTTGTTCCCTTGAGTGTCCTGCTAATGGGGACTTGTGAGACCAGAATATGGCTTTCTCTCTCAAGGATAGCGTGATTAAGAACAACCTATGAGCATGATAGGGTAAACATCCCTGGTGGACCTTCACTATTCCTTATATTCCCACTTTTACAAATATTTCAGTGTACAGCACCATCTCACTTCCTCCAGAATACCTTGGGTGACTGCTCCAAGAATCATTTCAGTAGGACTTATAGCTCGAGGATCTTGCACAGGACTTTCCATGTGTTGTTGTCTAGTTAAAGCATCTGCTTTGCCATTATTTCTTTTCCCAGGGCGAAATGTTGCAATTAAATCAAACTCACTGAAGTATTGAGACCAAGGTAACTGCCTTGGACTCAATGTTTTTGCTGTCTTTAAATACTGTAGATTCTGGTGGTCTGTTAACACAATGGTTTGATGATGAGCCCCCATTAGATAATGTCACCACTCCTAAAAGGCAGCCTTCATAGCTAACAGTTCTTTGTCTGCTGTGCCTCTGGTTGGTGGCAAACAGTTCTGCAGCATACTCTACAATGGTCTCTGTCAGCAGGGTCAGTTCCTACACCGTGAAGTGTGACTTCCGCTGGCTGACATCTGGGACTCTAGATTTCATGACTGCTGTCAGGATGCCAGTGACCGGATGGCAACAGGAAGTAGGTGATTTTATGTGTATTGGGTTTTTCAAAATGGCCTCCGATGAGCTTCCAGTTTCTGCAATGATGTTGTTTCCGATCCCAGTGTTTCTGTCAGATGCACGCTGTTAACGTAGCCACCAGCATTTCTGATGATGGTGCCACCGATTTTATTGGACGTAACAGTGTTTCCATCATGCCGGATTGTGCTCTCCCGGATCCATGCTTGGAAACCTCTGTGTATTAAGCGCATTATACATAACCTATCATATCATAACATATGATAAGTTGTGATCTTGTAACCGTTGCAACATGGCATTGACATGGTGAACATGCTGTTCCACTGCTTCTGAGTAAATTAGGATGTCATCAATATATACAATCACATATATGTCAATGTAAAGCCTCAGAAACTCTTGGATAAAATGCTGAAAAGCTGCCGTGGCAATACACAAACCAAATGGCATTGCCAAATATTTGTACAATGAACTTAGTTTGGAATGCCGTCTTCCTCTCGTCCCTTTTCTTGACCTGAGCCAAGTGATATGCCCCTCTGAGATCCAATTTAGTTTAGACCACTGCTGTCATCACTTGATCCAACCAATCTGAAATCAATGGTAAAGTAAACCTCGTTTTAATCAAAAGTATTAAACATCTGCTCCATTCCCTTATTATTTAGCATCCTGCTCCATGCCATCGGCATGCCAGTAACCACAGTAACAAAAACACAAGTTACCAGGTTACATTTAGCCCCCTTGTAGGACACTATCCCTTTCTATAAGTACAGAGCTAGTGTTGTACCAAAATGGCAGCTGAGAAAATGCTCTGTGTTTCCTAAACGAACAGTGAAAACACGCAAACGACGTCTTGCAATAACAATTCTGGAGATCCCGACTGCCCCTATGTTGCAGGTCTGCAGATTAGGTCATTAGCCAGGTAAGAATGGGGTGGATATCTTATTGAATTTCTTATACTTGCAATCTCTTCCAAACTATATGCTCACTGATATCTACATTCCTGCTCAAGTCTGTTTTCTTTCAAACATGCAAATATCAAGTGAGGAATGCTGTGTCCCTAACAAGTACTCTAACTGTTCACCTGTCTTGCTTCAGTTCTACATATATCCTGTGCTACAAATAGGATTCCCAATTTGGATGGTTCAAGAAAGACAAAACAGGAGGACAGGTAACCACGTGTGTTGTTGCTCTTGGATTGAAACTCTTATGTTTTATTGCCTATGCACAAGATCCCCTCATGTACTAAATGCTTCCTTATAGTCACCCTGAACAGCTCTCGTGTTTGTGATCCAGACGCTCTCCTGTTGCTATCAGGGGTGAGGAGAATAACCTTGGCAGTGGTGTGCACATTCTATGGTTCTTAAGGACAGTCTCCTGCATCAACGACTGGGAAAAATAAACAATCTGGAAATGATGACCCCTGCAGCCACCCCAGCTGCAATGCCTCAATATGTTAGATCCAGGACATGCACTTCCAGTGGGGAATAGAAACTCCTGAGAAGGGGAAGCTTCTGGGTTGGCTTTGAGTGGTAGGTGGTTGTTTCTTGGGAAATATATATGCATATAGTTCATTTCATTGCTTCATACAGAGTTGCATTTTATAATACAGACACAACTTAGACAGTCCAATGTATTTTGGCCAGCAGTAGAGTAGATGTCAGTGACTGTTCATATAGATATTCTGAAAAAGTGGACTATGTTGAAAATGTGGTGAACTTAGCGTAAGAAGTGAGAAAGATTACTGATATACAGAAAGGTCTACAAGGGTTGGGGGTAGTGTTAAATGAACAGCAGAGGGCCTTTGGGGCAGTGCATCATACTTCCACTCTGAGAACTCCAGGACATTTAGTATATTCAGTTAGTAAAGGGGTGTCTGATCAATCATACATCACCAGTACCATGCGTATAACTGTCTTTTTCCTACTTTTGGAAGGCATTGTTTTCTGCTGCCACAGATGTTCTAACAGGGAAGGATCGGTCATATTAAACACAGAGGGTCTCCTCCCCTTGACTCGACCTTTGAGATGTTCACCTCCGGCGCACTTTCATAAATACATATTGATACAAATGTCTTGCATACAGAACTGGAATTACAAGAACAAAAAAAAGTGTGTATTAATAAAACATATCTGTCATTAGAAATACAGAGGTAGAAATTAAAGGCAATATGTTGATCATTTATCTTGCAATATATGAATGGCTTAATAGAACATTTGCTTGTTCACCTACAGAAAACTAAAATAATTATTTTCCTCACCACATTAATACAACTAAGGTGATCAGTGTGGTGAATAGAAACTACCCTAGGTATGTGACATTTCTTATTCCCCTCTCCAAAGGCATAGGTATGTTAGCTATTGCAGGGTATTAAACACCTGCCAACATGGAAGGGTCTGATTGCTTTCTTTTTTTTTAAACTCTTTATTTACAAGTTTTAAAATTGTTGAACTAAGAAACCAAATAAAACAATGTATATGATCATTTGTTTAACACTAGGAACAAAATTCCCACCAGCTCTAATCAATTAACATGCCAACTCCCATGAGACATCCTAATCATAAACTCAACAAAACGCATGATACAAAAAATACATTACATACACAAGCACACATACAGACACACACACACACGCACACACACAAACATACAATCACTTACACCACCCAGAATTCTCAACATCAACTGAAATCTCACGCGATGCAATAGAACTCTTATGTACCATAAACATTGTTAAAGGGCAGCCAGAGTTCCAAATACATTTCCTCCCGATTCCCCCTATGAAAGAAAGGTTTCTGAAAGTCTGATTACATCCTTGCATCACTCAACCAATTTTCTATCTGTGGTTTTTCCCTGGTTTTCCACAACTGCAGGATCTGCTTTGCTGCCACCACCAGTACCTTATCTATCCAGTGGCCGTATCGTTTATCAATCACGCATCGTCTCTAGCTAGATAATAGAAGAGTTTAAAGAAACATTCTGGGATGGTTTATAGATAATATTGTGTCCATTCTGTCCAACACATTTCCCCAAAAGTCCTTTGACCAAGAGCAATTCCACAACATAAGTATCAAAGTGCCCCTCTCCTTCTCACACCCCCAGCATACATCACTATCTCAAGGTACTGCCAACGTGGAAGGCTCTAATTGCTTTCTGATGACAGTCCTACTGAAAGAGTAGTTTCCCATGATATCACTACCTTGTGACCTCAAACACTCACAGTTTCTAATGTCACTTACACATTATGTCAATTTTCTCTGTCTCATGCTCTAAATTTAACATATTTCTAGGATCTCACTACGATAACATCCCAGCAGTCATAGTATGATTTCATCAGAAACAAGTGGTCTTAAATCCCTCCCGAGGCCCAGTTAAGTTCTCCTTACCCCTCTCAGGATTTCAGATAACATCCTACTTTCCCAGCTATTCAAAGACTACTGGTATTTGGTAACACAGCAGGCAGTGTTGAATCATCCAAGAAGGAGAGGAAAAATACAAGGGCAAGTATGTGAGAAGGCCAATAGCTTGCGACAGCGTGGAACATATTTGTATGCCAATTGTAAGGTGCTAAGTTAGGCACAGGATGAAAGGCAAAGTCAAACTTGTGAAGTGCAGTCAGCTTTCATATCAGAGACACTTTATACATGTAGCATTGCACCCTTGGCAATTGTCAACCAATCATGTGCTCTTCCAGTTGTAAAATTACCAACTGCAATGATATGCATGTGGGTAAAGACAGAGGGATCAGAAGACTGCATGAAGTGCACCTTATGGGCAACTTGACTCTCTCCCAGCCCTAGTGGCCTTTCAGGGATGCATAGCTTTCATCAAATCTTATATTGTTATGTTACAGTCTTAACAGTGCTCCTGGTTCTTCCTTAGCACACTCCCAAGGGTGATATGCAGATTAAGTGATAGAGTTGCAGTGGTCCTTGTTAGGCCAAGAAATCTCCATCGATATCCACTTTTGTAAACTTCTGACAGATGAAATGTTCAGCCACCCAGATACAAACCTGCTGCTAGTGCATTCATTTACATGAGTGTCTTCATACAGAACTCAATGTGCTGATTATCATCTTGATGTCATTCCCAGATGCTCATCACTTCCTCTTCTTAACCTGCCCTTATCTTCAGCCTTTGTCCTCCCTATGCCCCCCATCTTGTATCCTTTCCTGCAGCATTTATTCCCACTCAAGTAACTTTTTCCATGGTTTCTTATTACTATGAACAAACCCAAACCTGACCAAACCTCCCAAAGATCACCTTTCATTAATGTATTGCTCTAAAGGCATAAGGGCAGATTCAGGCTATAGGAGAATGTTGCAGAATCCTGAAAAGCAACACAAATCTCACCAGGAGATGAGCAAAGACCTGAAAAACACTTTAACTACATTCCGAGGTTGGTGCTAGTCATGGCGCTATTAGCACCATGGCTAGCACCAATACCGGTACTGCCACTGACTTGGTGGTATGGGGACTTAACGCTCCAGTCCGACCTTGGCGGGACTGGTAAGTCCCCATTTGTAAAGCCATTCCACATTCCCATTTGAGCCCCAATAGGGCTCAATGGGAAGGGGGAGGGCGTCAATAACGGTACGGCAAATTGCGGTACCGTTATTGACCCGGTATCCCTTTGCGGGTCCCGTCCTTAACGCATGGTAAAACCAGGCGTTAAGGGAAGGACCCGGAAATGGACCTCGGAATAGGGCTCAAAGGGATTACCGGCACCGGTGTCATTACCAGTGCCCAGTATCCCTTTGCGCCCACCTTGTTATGAGGGCCATTGTTTAGACCTAACATTGATTTCTTGTGCATGCCATGAAATCCAACATTATACAGACGTTTTGCATTAAAGCCTCCACAAAAAGATTTACATGACAACACATATCAGTAGCAGCTTGCAAAATGTTTTTTTCTGTTGGAAAGAAAGGCTCATTCTGCCCCCATTAAAGCAATAGAAATTTTCGGAGTTTTTTTTTTACTTCTGCATTCTTGAGACTGTAAATTATGGGGTTACACATTGGAGTAACAGCGAGGTGTGCAAGGGACACTATCTTGTTTTCCTTCATTGAAGACGTTGACATTGGGCGAAGGAACACAGAACAGACAGATCCATAGAATAACAATACCACTGTGAGGTGAGAGGCACATGTCAAGAAGGCCTTGTGTCGCCCGCCCTTAGATTGGATTTTCAGGATGCATGAGGTGATGTTGATGTAAGAAGTGGCGATTAAAACAAATGACATCAGCGTTATGATTGAACCCAAAACAAAAGTAAGCACTTCAATTGGAAGAGTGCTGCTGCACGAAATCTTCATCAAGGCTGCAAAATCACAGAAAATGTGGTTGATGATGCGGGACCCACAGAATGTGAATCCAGATAATAGTACAGGTAATAGTATAGGTACTGGTATCATGAGAGCAAGAGCCCAGCTCCCAGCAGTGAGCTGCATGCACACCTCCTTATTCATGATGGACATGTATCGCAAGGGGTTGCAGATGGCCACATATTGATCGTAAGCCATGACTGTGAGGACGAGGACTTCTATAGCTAACATACATATGAACAAATACACCTGCAGCAGACACTCGAACATAGAAATGTGGGTCCCCTCCTGGAAGAAGTGGGCCAGCATCTGAGGGAAAATGTTTGACGTCTGACAGATGTCGATGAAGGACAAATTTGAGAGGAAGAAATACATGGGTGTGTGCAGATGTAAATTACAGTAAATTGTTACCATAATAAGAAGGTTTCCTGCCAATGTCATCAAGTAAACCAGTAACAATGCAGTAAAAAGGGGAACTTGGAACTCTGGAAGATCGGAAAATCCCACCATCAGGAAGCCTTCCGCTGAACTCAGATTTTCTCCTCCCATTTTGTGCTGTGAAGGAGCGAAGTCTGAAAGTAAAGGCACACACAAGGTTACTCTTAGTGTTGGCAGTCCCGTTGATGCAATGGTTGGGAGAGATATGGTGCTAGCATCACATTTCCCAAAACACATCTAGAGAAGCACACCTACGCAAGTCATGAGTTCACCTATTAGCAGTCGCTGCACAACCTTGTTATATATGAAAGTGAGAGAAACATTAAATAGTAGAATCTGATTGGATGTGGCCCCAGTATACTGATATCACTTGTAATGTTTCAAGCCAGTTCAGTGATTTGGAACCTAACGTTTACGTTAGCGAGTGCCGTATGGTTCAACTCTGCAAAGACTGCATGCAGTGGTTAATCCCATGAGTGTATAGAGATAAACCAACCTCTCAATAAACCATGCCCAAACATTCTCATAACTGTATAGGCGTGTCATCATATGTCTGCAGTCTTCAGTACATCTATTACCAGTAATTGACATCCTGTTTGCTGGTGCTCAGCTCGCAATGCAGGCATTGCCATCCGACATCAAGGCAATCACACCTTTGAGATTCATTGACCACCACGAAACATGATAGGTAGACCAGCATACAGATCAAGCGAGGAGAGTGTGCCCACCATCCTCAGACTCTTGTAAAGAAAAATAGAAATCCAAAACCCAAAAGGTAAATATAATCCAAAAGGCCCAATAATTACCCCACCTCTTTGCAAGGGAAAACTCACCCCATTCTCAAGATATGCCGACTTTATACAGCCTTGCCAGATTTCATTATGTCCATTGGAACAGAAGTGTCACGTTCCATTATTGCCACTTATCGCAGGCACAATGGATTCCATCATCCCCAGGCATGGAAGTCAGGAAACACTATAGTGTGCCCAGTTAACAGGATATGGCCCTATGGGGCCAGTATTATTATGTCTGAGTACCAACATTCATAGTGATTCAATTCAGGGCACCTATAGAGTTAGATAACATTACTTTTGGGTTACTTTGGTGCAAGGATTGCAAGCCATGGTACATGCAGATTGTTAGTCTCTATCTATTGGATGGAAGGGATCTGTGAGCTCCTGTAGAGGTTCTCTAAGCCTTTCTATTTTTAGGGCACCCTGAGCCTCCTCCAGATGCCTTTTCCAGGTGCTACTTGGGATTTGTGGATTCAGCTTTCCTTCTTTACATTTTCATTATTCACGGCTATTGTAGTATTGGGACTTTTCAGTATGTTCTGCTAACACTGTATAGAAGTATATTTAACTGAGGGGCGTGCCAATGTATGTGTATGGAAGGGACACATCTAGGGCTCGCCCAAGATAGGCATCAAGCTGAGGTTTGCTGGGTGCCACACAGTCACAATAGCAGTCAGGATTATATTGGAGCGGCACCTACATGTGCCTGTGTACTCGCTAAACTGCAGGGTAAGATTGAACATTCAAAGATACTGCACACTGTTGTGTTTGGGGCAGAATGCCTGTGATGATTGTTCTCTACCATAGGTGGTTTACCTCAGTGATTGTGCATTGCTGTTGGAGGGTGCTATGGTAGTGTGGGATATTTCGACCGACTCAGCTGTGCTATGCTACATCGCTTTGCTTCATTGGTTAAGAAACAGCACAAAATGGCCGCACTGACTCCTGTGCGTGACAAGATCTAGAAACTGTGTGTTATTAACAACCAGAAAATGATGGCTGCACCCACTGCCACACACATTTCAGGTGGGGTGTAACAGAGTACTCACTGCAGGAATGTGCCTGTGTGCTCTGCAACATTTAACATGGAGTGAAGTGAAAGAGGTAGCATTAGTTTGCTGAAAACCCAAAATGCCTCTTTAAAATTACACTTTCTCAACCTTAATAGTGCTGCTTGGAGCTAAATTCATCAGTTTCTCATAGAACCACTGTGGTTAAAAAGGCCCTGAAATGCCCAGGATCATGCTTGAGTCTCAGAGGAACCGGGCCACATTTGAATGACAGCTCCTGTCAAATGTATCCTTGAAAAATCAACATGGGGCTTTGTTTTCATTTAACACAGGAAACACATCTATTTTCTTTGCAACAGTATCAAGGATCAGCTCTGCAGAGAAAAACACTAAATAGATGCCTGTAACTGTATCCATGCTGCAAAACAACTCCAGCACTCAAGAAAAGAACTGCAGCTACAGAAAGTGTATATTTGATGGGGATGAAAACTGAATTTAAAGAAATAGTAAAATGTGAGCTTTCCTGACTGAAGGGGGAAAATTGCCTATTTAAAAGTACATTGTTGTGAGAAGGCCTGATTACTTAGAAATGTGAAAGGATGTGTTACTGTTAAAAATACACCTATAAATTGTTTTAATTCTGTAGTTTTAAAATCAAGATTTAAAAGGAGAAAATCAAAGCTAAAACCCAGGCTGAGTTGGCAAACTATATTAAAAAAAACTTGCTCTGCCAGTTGCTAGCCCTGAGAAAGGGTGACACCTCATGAAACTTCTGGAACAGGAAAGTGACTAATTGCTAGCTTGGAGGCTTTGAATACACAGGTTAAAGGGACTTCCTAAGTCGCATCACACATTTGTCTTTGCTCCAGGCTGAGACAATAGCAGGCTAAGACTCTCACCTGTCAAGTGTGAGGGGCAGGAAACTTCAATCAAGAGAGAGGCCCCTCATCCTGCTTCAAAGGAATTGACATTTGCTTGCAGTTGGGGAAAAGAAAAAAAAACAATTAAGTGACAATAAACTTCCTTTTGGTTCTAAAAAAGCCTATTTTGTAACTGAACTTTAAAGACAGTTACCTTTTCAGCAAGAATGAGGAAACATATGAAAAGTGTGTAGTTTTAAATCTAATTTTATGCTCTTTCAGTGAAAACCTGGTAGAACTCATTAGTGCATAAGGAACAGAATTTGTAAAGAATGACAGATTGTGGGGAAAGTATTGATATTGCGATCATAACATTTTGTACACACATCACAGGGGTAAATGCACATCTGGGTACCAAGTTGGGAAATTTTAAGCCATATCTTTCATAGTTAAAATTGCCAAAATGTAGCAGAGAGGCAAAACCAGGTCCCACAGACTTGGGGTTTGGATGGAAATATGACTCACAAAATATGTAACCAATGTATCTGATTTTCTCAGTGGTTATAACTGTATACATATGTATTTATGGCAAAATTAGATTGTAGTTCCAGTGGCTAGGGGAGGTTTCTAGACATTGTAAAAATCATCCCATAAACATTACATCCTTTTCTGTGATCCAATCAGCGGAGAGCAAGGCGGAAACTATGCTCTTTCCCAATCCTTGCATTATGGGTGTGGGTAGTAAGCCTGCCCCTACCATATACTGGAGTGATATCATTTGGCATGATAAATAAGGGAAACTGACAGCACTGATTCCTGACTTTCTTCCTGAATACCTGTGTGGCATCCTGTTCCTGATTTCTTCATCTACTTGATCCAGATTTCATTGCTGAACCCCTTTTCAGCTAGGCCTCAAATTCTAAAAATCCCCAAAACCCAAGGGAAGCATCCTGATCTAACCTGACTTGCTACTACTAGATGTATGCCTGCAAACTCGCCACCCCACTGATCTCCAGTCTCCAGTAACCAGAAGGGCCAGTCCAGTGCAGTCCAGAGACCAGAACAGCCTAGATGATCCTGATCCTGTCCTGCCTGAGTTGCCCATCAGTGTATTTCGCCTATTTTTCTTAAAAACAGTTTGGTTAATTTTAGGCGGGAATCCACAATATTGCAAAGATTTACCTGTGTGATTTTTATTCTAAATTGTTTTCAACCTTCTATTCAGATTCAAAGTGTTTACTTTTTCTCAGACTATAGCTCATGATTGATAGTATGTTTCCTATGTTGCTTCCATAGAGATTTGAATTGATTTAAGTATTTTTGCACACAAGCCATTCCCGAATGTCATTTTAAAGTATAAGATTTCAAATCCATTTTTCGCTCTTGTTTGGGGAGGGAAGGTTGGATTGAAATTCTGTTTTCCCATTCCTTATTCCTGATTACCTGCTGCTTCCTTATATCTATTTAGAATTGGTTTTTTTGTGGGTTGAGGAATATTGCAGGGGGAAATCCTAACTTAAGTGTTATCTTTACGTTACTGTCACCACATTGGTGATTGCTGCTCCCTCTTCAAAAGTATATGCTTGATTTGAATTTTAAATAAATAAATATGTATTACGTTTACCAACCAGCCTGATTCCTGGTCCATCGTGACCTGGGGTTTTTGAGAAGGGGTGTGATATGAGTGGTATGTCACTCAATGGGCCTCATTACAAGGACGGCGCAGTAAAATACCGGCACCGCCTTGGTGGAAAGGGGAATTACCACCCTATTCCAAGGTTGGTAGGGCAGTAATTCCCCCTTCCCCCATTGCCCTTCCCCATTCCCATTTTTGCCTCATAGGGCATAATGGGAATGGGGAAGGTGCTAATTACGGCACCGCAAATTGCGGTACCGTAATTAGCTCCCTGGTCCCTTTGCGGGTTGGTTTTTAACGCCTGCAAAAAGCAGGCGTTAAATTCTCCAACCTGCAAAGCGACCTCGTAGTAAGGCGGTAAGGATTTACAGGTACCGGTAAAATACCGGTACCGGTAAACCCTTACCGCCTACCGTGTAATGAGGCCCAATATATTGAACCTATAGATATAATAAAATAAGCATTTCAGCTGTGCGCTGAAAACTAGGCTGAGACCAGGGTTTACCGCCTGATTGAAATACTTACCATACTTACCAAGTGCAGTGTAACAGTGATGTTCCCAGGGTACCACTCATCTAGCACATCCTCTGACTCCAAGTGGTTTTCTGTGGATAATAATAATCCTTATTTCTTTTTATTTTTTATTTTTATTTTGCATTTAGTTTAATTACAAAACTTTAAGCACATATCTTCATCACAATAACAGCAACAATTTAAAATTTGAAAGAGGAACTTTCCACAACAAATTATAAAATACATTCAATCAACCTAAGTATATTAATAAAATGTTATTGTCTCATGAACTTAATTTTGTTTACCACAATTTTCCATATTAAGAAGGCAGCAGCAGTAATTACAGGCGATTGAGCCCCGAACATTGTTGACCGAAATTGGTCTTCACGGATGTAATCAATACAACTGATGTACCCCCTACATCCCTTCAAATAACATTCTGTCAAGACAGGCTAAGCAGTAAGTGCATATCAACATGTTTCAGTATCTACTTGACAAAGCCTACAAAGAATGTCTTGTGATGGCGAGGCGTGCCATGTATCTAGATATTCATTAGTAGGCAATATGTTGAGTCAGAGGTCCATAATGAAATGCTATATCTTTTGAGGTCATGTAATTTTTCAATGTGTGAGGCAAGGTCCCACTGCCGGGTTCTACGTTTAATGATCTTTTCATAGTCAGGACTATCATCGAAAATACTTGGTTCAGGACCAAAATCAGTTAAATGGTTTACAGGAAAAGAAAATGTAAGTCCAGAGTACTTCCAATTAATATAAAATTGAAGGAATACTGCTAATTCTGTAGATCTCTACAAAGCCCTCGATGTTGTCACCCCCACGATGCTCGACGTAGTTTTTTATCACAAGCTATTTTTTCCATGTTTTTTCAGTTATGAGAGACTCATAATGGATAGAAGACGAGCAAGTTTTAATTGGAAGGCACAATTGTATAATTTCCTGTGTGTCTTCCAACACGGTTTTATCAATGCTCCATTTGAAGTGTTTACTAGTAGGAGGGACCCTCCCAAGACACATCGTCTTTGTTTTTGAAGTATGTATTGTCATATCCTTTTCTTTTGCACATTTCTCTAGTGTGACAAGCGAACATTGCAAGTCGATCGAGTTTTGATCAAAAATGATTAGGTCATTGGCATATGACAAACTAATGGCCTTTGTGCCATTTATCTGGGGAGGAAAATGACAACCCTGATTCAGGTTTTGCTCTAAATCCGCTAGGCGTTATACAAAATAGGGCCCAACACGCAACCCTGCTTCAGGCCCCAATTAGTTTGGCAAAAGTCAGAGTAATAGCCTTCTGTACTAAGCCATAAAGATATGGAGGTGTTGGAATTACACATCCATGGTAGTGGCCGTGCAGTTATGGTTAAGTTGCTAAACCCATAGGAAGACCACTTTTTAGGCAGCTTATAACTTCACTCCCCCTGGACGAATCCACACCAAACTTTGTAAAAAAAAGTATACGGTCCACTTTGAATTTTTTTGCAAAGTTTGGTGAGGTTTGGTCCAAGGGGGAAAAGTTATAGGACGGCCCCAAAATGTATTTTTTTCCCATAGACTGAATGAGGAAAAAACTTTGCTCACGCCTACAGTCCAAACCGCTGGATGGATTTTCACCAAATTGCAGGAGCAGCAGCTTGGTCCCGAAAGTGTGTTTTTGTAAATTTAAATTTGGTGAGAATCCATCCGGTAGTTTGCGGACAGGACACCGATTGGTTGATCAGCTTGCGTCATGTCCACGGTCTTGCAACGTGTCCGCTAATTGTCTGGGATGAAGCATGAGGTGCGTCAGATTATTTTCATGTGCCCGCCATCTTGGATCGTGTTCGATGTCCACGTACATCTTGGTAAAAACATATTAAAAACACATTATACTTGTCAAACTTATCAAATAATCTCTGCGGAGGTGAGGGGTGATGAGGATGGCATGGGCTATGGCTGCAAGAAGCAAAAAACAGGTGTTTTTTTGTCGCGAAAGCCCGAACAGTTAGGATGTTCATGAACAGTCCTGTGCAGGAAAGGAAGAAGTGGTTAATTCTATCTTCGCCTCGACAAAAAGCACTTGAGAAGACTGTGTTTGACAAAACTCTCGAGAGAGATCTGACGGGACTCACAGCATTTTGTCACACGGTAGATTTGGAGGTGTTCCACAATATGTGCCTAAAGTACAGGCCAAAGAGATTGCATTTTGGCATTCAAGGGATGGAGATATATAATCATGGAATCGCGTGCGATTTTGTTCAGAGTACACAAACATTGTCAGAAAACATTGCCAGCGTGCCATGTCCACCTAAAACAGAGCTTGTGGAACAGTTCAAATCCAGGTACAAATGATTACCATCTGTTTTTTTTATCAACAATGTTTTTAAGGAGTGTCCATATAAAGCATCCAATTTATCTGTTAAAATGTATCCTCGTTGTAAATTATTTTTGACAACTATTCCAGTTTTTACAATTGCCTTACAATCATACATAAGGGATGAGACCTAGGCTACATAAGTGAAGAAGTCTGTGACCTAAGCATAGATGGGGCTATTGCTAGAAACACTTTGTTAAAGGAACGTTATGGTTCAGTTGGAGTATGGCGCATTCTGTCATTGCAAAGTTTCCCTACCCCGTAGTAGCACCATGATGATCGAGCAAGGGCAGCCCCCACATTTTTCCTGCTGTGCACGTGGATTACAATTACAGTTCTCATGGATGCGGTCAGGCAAGTTGTTGCAAACTAAGAATGCATGTTGATTCTGAGTGAAGGTCACCAGCTTTGAATTTTTGCTTGCGAGCTAAGGAAGCCCACACATCGGACACAAAGTATAAGGTTCAATTGTTTTTTGACCTTGAGAGAAAGGGACCATTCCGAAAGGAATTGAATGAAAGGAGGGGTGTAATAATTTAAGATATGATAAGGTTATGCATTCCAAAACTGGACTAAGGAACATGTAAATTCAGTTTATGAAAAATCGTCGGTGTGAACGGAGTCTGCGTTACGGTCTTAGTAGCGCCAAAGAGAATGGAAATGGCAAATATAATGTAAGTTTTGATTATCGACGATTTTATTCTCAAACGAGCATCAACTTATCATTATCTGACCATTATGTCTGGGTAACATTCTACTTGTTTGTTCTGTGGGTCATATTGCAATGAAACGCAAGTAGAACTTTTGTGTGTAATGTTCTTTCTACTGCCCACATGGGCAGGCCAGCATTGAGATGCATGTAGACCACTACTCGGTTCTCCCAGGTTCAACGCTAATATTTCATTAAAATGCCATTTATGAGCACCTCGAATTGTAGTGTCAGCTTCCGTATCCCGTTTAGAGTTGATCATACTACATAGCAATGTCCTCGGAAGCAAATTGTGTACTACTTTCCACATTGTTTCTCTCTGTTGACATTGTTTCATGTCTGTGCTAATCGTTAGTTTAAACTCTATGCCAAATTAATAAGTCACTAGATAAATTGTAATAAAGAACAGCTAGTGAGACAAATTTCTATTATGTTTTCGAAACAGGTACATCCTGCCATTCTGCGATTGTCATAGATTCCAGATGCCAACTGACGGGTTCTTCAACCGGCAGCTGCAGATACTTGTGCAAAACTGGATATATTTGACTCTTTTTTGGGACGATCGCCAAGGGCCCATATGCCCTTACGCTGTACTAGCGATTAGGGGCAACATGACATCCTTTACAGTGGTCTAGCCCCAAGTTGATGCACAAGCCCTGGAATTCACTGTGCGACCCATGCTCTTCTTTTACCCAAAACGAACACCTTGTGTACACACGATAAACATTTTCGGATCGCGAGCGAAGAAACACATTTCCAATTTGATTGAATATGGCAATAGTTCGGATGTTCTCGGAGCGTTTATTGTGAAATAGTACTTTACAAATTCTACAGTCTTATTGTTTCCTTTTAAAGTACAGTTTAATATACTGAATTGTGATGTGCTGTGTTGTGAGACGATGGGTGTTGATTTTCGGGTTCTGCGTCACGTCACGTAGGTGATGACTGGGCACGTTTGGCTACGCTGCCCAGGAACATCAGTGAGAAAGGTGGATAATATGGTGTCCAGTCAAAAAAGTCGAATGAAATAAGTCGACTTGCAAAAATAACGAAAAAAAGAAAATGTCAAAAAAAAAAGCAAATGTGTTGGGGGGAACCCCCCCCATTAAAAAATAAAAAAACAACATTTTTTTTTTCAACATTTTTGTAATTCGATGTTTTTCATTCGACTTTTTGACTATAAACCGGATAATATCACTAGGTTTTGTGATGTTAGGCTCAGGGGCGGGGCATATGATTTAGTGCTGCTTGGGCAGTTCATATTAGGGTGATGCAGCAACGGATAAGATTAGCACAAGATGGCCACGCCCTGCTGCTAGATTTGCATGTGTACAAAAGAGGAAAACTAAGGTATGGTGCATAAAAACACATGTCCGAACCTTCAGGCAATAATATTTTCTGAGCATTGCACTTGTCAAACTTATCAAATAATCTCTGGGGAGGTGAGGGGTGATGAGGATGGGATGGGATATTTCTGACCTGATTCCGAATGAGTTTACAAAGTTTGGTGGGATTCTGTCATGAGGGGGCAAAATTAGAGGGGGGGTCCCCAAATAATGTAAAGGCTTATAAATGTGGTGCCATTTGACAAATCTACACAAAGGTTTGCAAAAAGATTATAGATCTAGATATAGATGTTTTCGTAAAAGTCTGAATGGATTTTGTCAAGTGGGGGCTAGGTTATATGACGATTGTATGTGCATACATTTGACACTTTTGAAAAAATAAAACATGTGTGGATTTCCAGCAAACTTGCGTAAGGAGCATTGGCAAGCACCTACAAGCATGTTTTTGCAAATGTGCCAGTGTTTTATTATTTGACAAGTGTCATAATGTAGCTACAAAAAATAGTGGTATACCTTTAGTGACTGAGGTATAGCTTGTAGCCATGGGCAGTGGCCACATTGTCTGGGTCATGGAATAAGGTCATGATCTGGACAATCTGGCTACTGGCCATGACCACAAGGGACAAAACATAGGATTAAAGTGGCCATGTCCACCTGGGACTGGCTTTGTGTTAAAGTTTTTCAAAATTAGGATAGATCTGAAAGGGAAGAAAAATGTGCTTGTGGTAATATGGTCATAGGGTTCTCTTTTTGCCTCCTGCAGGCTGCCATGGAAAGTGAAGAGGGGCCCTGTATGGAACCCTCACCTTCCCTTTCCAGGGTTGCCATTTTGGAAAAGGATTTTCCTTCCTACACCGGGACACAAAGGCATCCTGTGTAGGAACAAAAATACTCTTTTTTAGCACCCCGGGTTCCCCCTTTGGGAACCTAGGGTGCTAATGGCCTTCATCCCCCATTTCAGGGGCTGGAATGGGGGGATAATGGTCCGGAGACCTTGTTATCCACCCTCGCTTCGCTTGGGCTGATAACTTGGGCTGCTGGGCCGATATCCACTGTTCCAGTCCCTGGAACGGAGGATGAATGCCACAATATTCCCAATCTCATAACACAAAATGCAATTGGAAATATTGGAAAATCTTATTGAGTCTATACTTTACTGAGAAATATAAAGTAGATGGAGTCTATTTTTTTTTTAACTGTGAAATTTGTGATGTCATCTTTGATGTCCTGGGTGTTAGTTTTGGCAGTGCACGGTGGTGGCGCGAGTTATGGTTGTTTAGCTTACCATAACTGGTGAATTTCTGGGGTTTTTCGATTTTACTTGAAACCATAACGTCCTTATAACAAAGTTTTCTCTTTGAATTTCATAGGTTTTTATTAGTCCAACATAACCATAATGTCCCTTTAACAAAGTTTTTTCAGTGAATTTCAAAGTTTTATATTAGTGCAACTTAACCATAACGTTCCCTTAACAAAGTTTTTTCATTGAAAATATATATATATATATATATATATATATATATATATATATATTTATTTATATATTTTCAGTAAAAACAACTTTGTTAAAGGGACATTATGGTTCCAAATAAAACCGAAAAACCCTTGAAATTCCCCAGTTATGGTCAGCTCAGCAACCATAACTCGCGCCACCACTGTGCACTGCTAAGACTAATACCCAGGACATAAAAGATGACATCGCAAATGTCATTGATGACATCACTGATGACATCACATGTCCGGCTCACTCTTTTTTCCTTCACTGATATATGTAGGGCAGTAACAGGCAGGAACAAAAAAGTCACTATACCATAGTACAAAGTGCTATGATGACAGCACAGATGAAATGTCTAGCTCCTTCTTTTTTTGTTCACTGACATTTGTAAGCCACAAGGCTTTCCTCACTGTCAGTCAGGAGTTTAAGAAGTTAAAAGTGCTATATTTGTAGTCCATACCCGTCTCATATATTCTTACAATACTTTCCTTAGGTTACGGTTACATCATATCATACATATGTATAGAAGAAGATGGAATCAAGAAACACAGAATCTTTTCAATCCATGAAGTTAATTAGTTCCGGTATGACCATTTTGTGTTAAAACCGTAGTTTTTGGTGCTTGCTTTACGTTCCCTGTATATGCTAATATTTTTATACATTGAGCTCTCTTTATGTTTTTGTGAGTAATAGTGCAATTATGCAGTAAGGGAAGCATACGTAGATACTTATGTTTCACAGTATGTGAAAATCTGTAATGGAGGCATTTATCAATTTAGTATCCAACATGGGAAGATTGCAAACATTGCACCTCTGTAGTGCATGCTGCAGACAATGCTTACATTTCGTCATGAGTTTGTTCATGTACTGAACGAACTCATAATGCAATGTTTTTTTTTCAGCAATGCATTGCTTAATGAACTACGTGGCATATCTTAGTTCTTCAACCATCTCTGATACTTTTTTGCCAATATTATAATGAAATTCCCTTGTGGAGGCTCTGCATGAAAACTAAATGTACATGTGAGGTCATCAGTGATGTCATCAATGACATTTGTGATGTCATTTTTGATGTCCTGGGTGTTAATCCTAGCAGTGCACAATGGGGGCGTGAGTTATGGGGGTCGATTCATGGAGCAAACGTGCGCCGAAAATCCCAGCGCAAGCAGGCGCAAGGTAGCGCAAGCGTGAGAAACGCAGCGCACGCGCACGCGTGCGATTCAAGAAAGACGCTGCGCGTGTTTCCCGCTGTCCGTGCGCCCAATCCTGCCATGGCGCACGCAGGCACACACGGCATGTGCTACGCGCACAGCAAAAGCGCACATAGTGCGGCGCACACAACCAAAGTGGGCGGAACAGTGGGCGTAACACGCGGAATGGGGAATAACACGTGAAAAAGAAGACGTAACTGGGGAAGTACTGCAGGGAACTACACGGAACGCCCACACGCACGCCAACAACCCGTATTCATGGATTCGAATACGGGAAACCCGCGCACGGCAAAAAACGCACACAGGCATCAACGCGTCCGCCACACGAAGGCAGGCAGAAGCGTCCCCGCGCACAGTATAAAAGTGCGTGCAAACAACAAACACGTATATACAGCTACGATGAATGCCCCATTTGTCGCAGCACTGATCGTGGGACACCGCAGGAGGAGGAGAATAGCCAGGGGACGCATTTTCGCACCACGGACAAGCCTTTTTGGGATGCCTGACGACCAGGTCTACGGCAGGTATAGGTTTCCACCCCATATCATCCTAGACCTGGTCAGGGAGTGGGAAGATGACCTTACATCCCCCACCCTTTGCTACCAAGCATTGAGCCCCTTGGAGAAGGTGCTCAATGTCCTGCATTTTTTGGCCACTGGGTCATTTCAGCGGACTACTGCCATAGTGGGTGGGGTCTCACAGGCCACGCAGTCACGCTGCCTACACCAGGTACTGGCAATCATGATAGCGCGCCCCTCAGACCGCAGGCACATATACATGCCCAGAACACCCACAGAAAGGCAGGCCGTTGTCCTGGATTTTTTCAGGGTGGCACACTTCCCCAAAGTGCTCGGTGCCATAGATTGCACCCATGTGGCCTTACATCCACCTAGGGCCACTGAGCACATCTACCGAAACCGCAAGCACTGGCATTCCATCAATGTACAGGTGGTATGCGATGCAAAGGGAGTCATAACCTCTGTCTATGCAAACTACCCTGGCTCCACCCATGACAGTTTCATATACAGAATGTCCGCCCTGAGCCGGGCCCTGGAAGCTGGGCAGCATGGCGACACCTGGCTCCTAGGTGAGTACAAATGCCCTTGCACATGCATGCATGTCACACACACACACACAAATACACAAACCCCAATAATCACAACCATTTACACCTCCCCAGGGGACAGTGCCTACTCTCTGAACAACCACATGATGACGCCAATCGGGAACCCCACCACACCACCCCAGGTAAGATACAACGCCGCCAATATTTCAACCAGGGCCATAGTGGAGCGCACATTCGGAGTGCTCAAGTCACGTTTCCGCTCCCTTGACCGCTCTGGCGGGCAGCTACTCTATGCACCACCAGTAGTGTGCAGGATCATTGTGGCAGCATGTGTCCTGCACAATGTTGCAACACGGCAGGGCGTACCGGTGGACATGGTGGTGCCCCCACATCCCCAACCACAGGCACAGGCGCTGCCCATGGGAGGGGACAGGGCACTTGGCGAGGAAGCCCGGACCCAGCTTGTGGCCACATTTTTCACCTAAACTCCCACCCCTGCGGAGTGCACACAGGCCTGGCACATACCAGGTGACAATCGATGATGACAAAGAGACAGTCAACTGTCACAACCCTACCACCCTGAGATAGCTGCCATGGAAGTGCCACATTGTCTGCATCCCTAGCTACTTAAACACAAGCTATCCTGTGTGACCAAAAGGCACACATATGACATGACATGATATGGCCTATACACAAGTATTTCAAGGTGTGATGAGGCAGGGAGGGGGGAACAAGGGAAGACAGACAACGATACTACTAGGCCAGGTGTCATTTAGATTGTGCAAGTGCAGGGGTAGGGGGATGGGAAAAGTGCAAGGGGAAGGGGAGGGGGGAGTGCAGTACAGGGTAAGTAGACTAAAAAACAAATACATAGGCCAGCTGGTGGCAACTGCAAAGGTAAGTGCAGACAAGTGCTGGGAAGGGGGGGCTGTTGGGACAGCGAGACAGTCCCGCAGTGCAGGGGTTGCCAGGGAGGCAGTGCAAGTGGAGAGTGGCTGGGCCAGGGACGGAGGTCGGTGAGAGTGGCCCAGTTGCAGATCCAGTGCAGTTCCAGTGAAGAATTTTGCAAGGGAGAGGCAGAGAGAAAGCAGAAGCAAAGAGGAAGGTCTTGAGGTGCTTCCCGAACCGGAGCTGGTTCTCCTCAAGTTCCAGTGAGGCAGGAAGGCTGTTCCAGAGGGAGGCCCCTGCCGCAGAGAGAGATGTACCCCCAGCTAGTTGCTTTGAGAAGCGGATGACCCTGACATGCAAGATGTGAATCACACACACCTGCAAAACAGGCCATGGCCATCACTGTTATGTCACTCAAACCCTCCCAAACCACAACATGACATGGCAAGCATACACCAACACAGTAACAATAAGGTACACATTGCCATGTCCAAAATGTACAGTGGCATCAGACAATGATACCTGACATGGAATCAGATGAAATGACTGACCAACAACCTCCCACCCAAAATAAGTAATTTCCAAATGCATTACAAGAGTTAAAGACGTAACATAACAATGAATGCCTGTCTACATGCACATTGTGCATTGCAAAATCAACACTGCACTTCTGTGTGCTGTGTCCAACTCCTGCAACACACTGCTCAGCGCACAGCACAGTGAACAGCCATTGTGTGTGATGCACACCCTGAGCATCACATCTAAGCGACAGACCACATCAAAAAGCAAAGTAGGCATATACAGAATTCATAATTGGTCACAGAACATGTGCTGCAGGGACACAGTGGGCACCAGAAGGCAAACAGTGTACACGTGGATATGCAAGGGTGGTTGTACACGTAGTGAATCAGAGTGCAAGTGTGTGGGTCAGTAAGGACATGCACTCAACATATGCATGTGCAATCAAGTGACCATTAGTGTCATCTAAACATCACATGTGAACATTCACCATGTGCACACCCCAGCATGTCAAACCACAACTATCCCCTCGCACCTGAAAGGTAAACACAACACATGAACAGGCATTGATCAGCAGAACAAAACATGTACATAGGATACCACCATTACAATGTCAGGGTTCCCATCACACTGCAGGGCAAGGCAACTATCAACAACAACCCCCCCTCCCTCACAAATGACCATGACCCACTGAACAACTGCACCTGGGTCATGGAGCCTTCAACCTTCAATTCCACCTGGCCACAGGATCACCTTTTCTCTTCATCACCATCTCCCACCTTGTGTGTAAAAATGTGCCTGCACCCTCAGAGTCCACACTCATTTCCAAAATCACAAAATCCAAGCCAGAAAAACGAACCAGAACACCCTCCAGTAGATGACTTGACGTAGCAGTACCTCACAAAGGCCAAGTACTACCACAATGATGTAACAACCAAGGTAGCACAGTAAAACAATGTCACAACAGGATGTGAACCATGTGTGGTACATAACATAGAATTATGCACCATGAACGGATGTGTACTGTCACAGGTCCCGTGTACAGGCGCGGGAGTGTCACGAAACAACCACCCCCACCGTGTCCTGGGTGCCTGCAAGGTCAAACTCACACAGGCCTCTGAGACCCTGGTGGGGAAGGAGGGTCAGGGATATGTAGTCGGACAGGTGTTGGCACACTGGATAACTGGAATGAGTGGCAGGACAGGGGAGGAGGAATGACACATGAAAGTAGGGAATGCACGAAAATGTACTACCTGCATGAACATATACACAATCCAAACAAACTTGGACATCATTGTCATGGCCTTCTGTAGTCCAGGCTTAGGAGTGACATGAACCAACCACCCCCTCTAGGGTTTTGGGGCCTGCAAGTTTGGGGCTTACACAGGCATCCACAACCCCAGCGGGAAAAGAGGGTTAGGGAACGTTGCTTGGATAGGTAAGGGAAGCAGGAACACCGGGTAGAGGGTACAGGGTTCAAAATTGCATAGGATTCTGGGTGATTAGGGGGAAAAAACATACCAAATTGAATTACACATTCATCCATGGATTAGTGCACCCCCCAGCAAGCCTATGCAGAGCAGTTTGAAAGAAAAACAAGACACTTAGCTCTGGTTTTGAGTGCTGGCCTCCTGCCTGCGCACTCTCAGGTCCGGTTACAGGAGCACTGCAATGCTGCAAAGATAGCCACAGTCAACAACCTGTACGTGCCCATTACACAAAAACACACCACCAAACATGCCCCATAGCAACAAATTACTCTACAAACAGACAATCTGGTGTAGATGCTTCGTACCCATATATAACATTACCCCTGTGATGGGTCATACACAGTCAATGCAGTAAGTCAGCCGCCGGTGGATGCGTGGCAAATGGAACACCAATGTGTCACAATTCACACAACATGCAATGTTCCCTGGGTAAGCAGACAGACCCATATAGCAAGGCATGACTTCAGAACAAGTTGTCTGTCACCATGACCAAAACAAAGTTGGCAGTGCATTTATCAAAATGTACATGGAAATGAAATGCACTGCACCCGAGTATGTCCCTTGCTGTATGTCCCTGTGAGCTGCCCATTTCCATGTCTCAGATGGCTACATGGTTGATACAAGTGCCTCAATGGACCTTGGTGTACCGGAGGGTATGTGCCACTGCCCCTGCAGGTGTCCCAGGCAACCTTACAATCAACAGCCATCAGTCCACCAACACATCTGAGCTGCATTGTGTGCTTCAACACCAATATTCGTCCAAGCTCACCCTCAGTGCTGTGACTAAGCCTGCATGTGAAACTCGACTGGTGCAAACTTTGCTATGTTGTGGCCCCCCTGTGCTGCTCACCTTGCCTGGAGTTCCTTGGAACATGTCAGCAGTTCTAGGATGTAGGTCTGCAATCCCTGTGCCTCTGCTTGTGCACACATGTGGGCACCAACAAACGTGTCCAGAATTCCGACGTCCAATGGGCCATGTCTGCTGGCAAAGATGCTCTGGAGGCTCATCCCCCTGCAGAAAGGGCATGAAACACATGATTAATGCTTTAGAGTCATCTGTGTGTGTCTCTTCAGGCATCTCATTACTTGACCATGTCAGAGAGTTACATCAGAAATCACACCATCAGTCCGTCTTTCACATCCAAAGTGTGGAACACTATCTACGGCATGAATTGCAACAAGCACGTGTACAGTAAAGATAAGAAACATACTACACAATGCATAGCAATGAATGTACACATTAATCATGAAACACCCCATCTAGCAAAAGCTGAACAGTGGACAATAACACCGAAATCATCCCCACTAGGGGTGTAAACACAAGTCACACAGCACCAGACATGCCACAGATATGACAGTCCAAAGCCCTTGTGTAATAGGTTGAGCCCATGGATAAGGGAGGCAGGAGTGGCATAAGTGAGTCAAGGACCCCAAGCAGCAAACACATACACAAGACAAGCTTGAAGGGCCCAGCTGGAACAGACAGTGGATGCCTTCAAAAGCCACAAAGCACTGCATCGTCACATGAAAGCACAATAGACAAGCAATTTTAAACTATATTAACTTATTACACTAACTATGGAAAACCTACATTACCTAATTAAACTAACTATCAAACAGAAACTTAACTAACTAAACTAAAAGAAAAATCAAAAATGGCCACATACGACCCAGGGGGGAGGGGAGGCACCCAGGAGGGGGGAGGTACAGGGTGCTGCTCAACATCCACATGCGATGATGCTGAGCCAAAACAAAAACCTCCATCGGCTCAACGCCTGCACAGCCCGACCTATGTGGGAGATAGATGGTCGTCCGAGTCTAGCTCATCCTGGAAAGGAGGACGTGGCACAGTAGCCTGGCCACGTCTAGCCGCAGCTTGCCCCTCGTTGGCAGCAAGTCTGCCGGACGGGTGAGCCTGGTTCTGTGTGGCAATGTGACGTAGGTCTGCATGCAGAACCTCACGTGATACACGTGCTTCCTCTTGCAAGGTAGCACGTGTAACATGGAGTTCCTCCTGCAAGGCCTGGCTGGACAACCGCTGCACCTCCTGGCAAGCCTGCAGCTCAGCTGAGATGGTACGCTCAAGCTGTGCAAACCTCTCCTCTGCCCGCTGCCTCTGGGACATCATAAGGACACCCAGAGTGGATTTGAGGGAAGCATACTCCTCCCTCAGGGCATCCATGTGCGCCTCTGCGTGAGCAGCAATTGCTTGACGCAGAGACAACATTTCAGCCTGGCGTGCCCTGCCTGAGGCCGCCATGCCCAGCCTGAGCGAGCGGGCCGTGGACCGTGCCGCCTGCTGCTGGAGAAGCACCTGCCTAGCGGGGGGGAGCACAGATCGGGCCACACGCTCCATGCTCTCAGCGATGTTCTCCATTGCTGCCCCCTGCCGTTCTGAATTGGCAGTCATGTCTTGCTCCTACTCAGTATACTGCTGTTGCGCGCGGCGACCGCGTTGCCGGGCTTGACCCCTGCGGGACACAAGGACCGGGGGTCCTCGCTGTGTTGGCACCGCCCGCGGCTGCACGACTACATGCCGCCGTCGACGTGATGTCCCAGGCACATCAGTGACTGGTGTGGAGGGTGACCCTGCGTCCCGATCCACCACAGGCGGAGGAACCAAGACTGTCTGATCCCTCAGTGCAGGTGTCGCAGACAGAGGAGTGTCCACATCAGAATCACTCACCCCTGACACATAGACTTGATGCTCATCCAACTCAACATGGACGTCAGAGTCGTCATCAAGGCTGGACTCATAGGCAGCCAGAGACAAGATGGACTTTAGCACTTGGGGGTTTTCGTGGCCTACCACCCCACCACCCCCACAAGTGCCGGGTTGATATAGTGGTAACAAACCTGTGTCTGGCATGACAACAGCATCCTCCGCCTCCATTGCGTCATCACCTGAAAAATAGAGAGAAAAAAGGTCACTATACATGTCAGAAGCACACAACACATACACACACCAACAGCAAATGCATCAGGCAACATGTGACACACAACATATAACCTGGCATGCATGCTGGGTCATCTTTGAATTGCTTCTGTGTTCAGACTCGTTGAAAGGTGGCAGTTTCCATGGAAGTGGGTCTATGCAGTGCAGAAAATGTGTACGCCACTCACTACCTACATGTACAAGGACTCCATGGTGTGTGCCAGGAAATGTGAAGGCAGTGCAATGTGAAATTCAGGCATCACGTGAATTGTGCATTCAATGTGTACCATATCTAGAAGCCAAGCACCCCTCCACCCCAGTACCAAAGCAGGGATGCCTAGCATGGTATCAAAAGGCCGACCATACACCTGTGTATTGACAGGCAGTGTTGACTGGCATCAACAGCTTAATGTGATTCAAGTGACAACACTGCAAATGATGATGGGACAGTAAGCAGGACACATGATGAAAACTCTGGATGCCGCCCATGTGTGAAGAAGACAGAACAACAGTTGGACATCTGACCTATGCACAGTACAAGTGAGATACCCTGCATCAAGTACTAAGGCTGTACCACACGGCATATGTCTGGCAGATTCTGCGCTGGAAGTTAGCATCTACACAGGACGCATGAACAAGAAAGTGCACATTGGCAAGATTGAAGCAGACCAGGGCAAAGGTGGAACTGGGGTGCAGAGTGGCGGAGGAGGGGCAAGGGAGCATGCCTACATGGAGTCCCCGCATGCAGGCAGAGGAGACATGCATCACGGAAGCATTGCATTACTTACACATCAGAACCATGTACACGTCACATGTAGTGGCAATCATGCACAACACATCCCACAAGTGAAACACACACGTCCTCAGCAAACACGCATCAACACTCAGGAGTGGGAGAGATGCTGGGCATCAAAGTCCAGCATCTCTCCCACTCCTTGGACCAATTCTGGTGGTATGAACTCCGCAACGAGTGCCTCATGTGGAGTGAGCTCTTCCACCTCTGGTGCAGGCCCACCGCCAGTCACCAGAGTCAAGTTGTAATTAGAGGCACGCTTAGCCTTAGTGCTGCGTTTGATGTCACTCCAACGCTTTTTGCACTCTTGCGCCGTGCGCACCTCATGGCCGAATGAACTGACATGTTCCGCAACATGCTTCCAGTGGGTGTCACGTTGGGCAGCCGTAGTCTGACTATTTGCACCCACTAGCATGTCACGGCTGTGGCCCCGCACGTAGTCCATGAGGAAGTCCAGTTCCTGCTTGCAGAAAGGCTTCTTCCTCGACGTGCAGGAGGTTGTGGCTGTGTGTGGGGTCCCAGCCTGTGCTGCAGGTGCAACCTTCCTCCTCTTGGACTGTGGCGCAGACCCTGGCTGGCTAATGCCGCCCTGACCAGTATGGCCAGTGGGTTCGGTGGATTGAGCCGAGGGAGTGGCAGATGGAGGGACGACCAAAGGCCTGACTTGTGTCAGTGGCAGCTGGGTGCCCTCTAATGGACCCTGCGCAGCAATATCAGCTGTGACAGGGTCATTGACCGCAACGGTCCTGGTTGGCAGACTCACAACCGGGGTGTTGTTGGGTGCATCTGCCCCTGCACTTGCCAACACCCGGCTGTTCGGGGCAGCAGATGACATGACTGCCCCAGGGACACGTGTCTTGGTCTGAGCAGCCCAGCCTGCCCCTATGGTTTCCCTCCTGGCCTGTTGGAGATCTACCAAGGGCTCCTCAAGTGCCAACGCAGCCTGCGCTGGCAGACCCTGAGCCTGGGTGGCAGTTTCCACAGCTGCACCTGCAGCTACCACTACCCTTGGGCCCGTGGCAGTCGATGGAACGGACTGCCGGGTCACACGGGCGCCAGTGCCAGATGCAGAAGCTGCATCCCCCGGAACCACAGGGGGTGGTGGCATGACTGCACCGGCACATGGCACAACATTGTGCTCAAGTGGTGCAGCCCTGCCTCTTCCCCCTCTGTGGCCGCCCTGGACACCCTGGAGTCCCCCTACTCCCTGGTCACCACGGCCACGTCCCTGACCACGCCCGCCACAAGGAGTACGCCTAGCTGAGGCGCCCCTCACCTTTGGTGGCCTCCCAACCATGGCACAGATGTAGTAGTGCCAGCACAGATGGAGTGGTGCCAATGGGAGGTGTACACCACAATTGACCTGGGCAATTGGGGTGAAGGGGGTGGGAAGCAAGATGTTAACAGCCCCCCTGCACCTGCAAGGCTGTATGTGACCCCGGTGATGTGGTGACGGGTCACGCAAAGCTCAGGCACCCCAAAACTGCAGTAATACCGTGCACGCAACCCTGCAGCCTACGTGCGTGGATTAAACCTCCCGCAGTACGCGGTGGCACCCAGTAACACGAATAACGCGTACGCGTCGGACACGCAGGCTACTATGACATCGAAAATGGGTGCGATACACAGGGGCACCCGCAGTGGGAAAAAGAGCATGTGCGACTCACCGTCTGACTAGCGCGATGCAGAAAAACATGCGTAGCCAATACCCCCGGCAAAAGAAGAGATACGTCCTTGATAGCTGTGAAGTTGTGATGGCGCGCTAAACAACAGGAAGCAGCAACACACGTCGGTCTCCACGAAAGGCACGTACAGCGAACTGCTGGGCCCGCTCACCTTTAACCCGTGCTGAGGGAAATGCCCAGGCGCGTCACGTCACTTACGCGCATGGGCCCTTTCCTCGGATTACACGCGGATGTGCAGTTTTTCACGCGCGCTGAAATGCCCATGCACGCCTGCGCGCATCACCTCACAGGGGCACTTGCGCTTGAGGGGCCTGCTGTCCAATGAAATTGCGTATGCGTGCAGACACGCTTACGCGCTAAGGGCCTTTCCTCGAATTACACGCTGACGTGCAGAATTTTCACGTGTCAAATCACTCCGTATCAAGCTGGTCACGCGTAAGCACACGGAAGACCACGCTCCTGCCCAGAAGGCCGAATTACTGCCCCCCAGAACCCCGAGCACGCTCCCACCTGCCATCTGCTGCTGCCTGACTGCCTGCTGCCCATGTGCCCTGCCATTTGCTGCCTGCACACCAGCCAGGGGTGCTGTTGCTGTGACCACCCCTGCTAGAACCCAAGACTCCCGACTGGGATTCCATCGCTCCACAGCCCAGCCCCAGGACCCAGTTGCCCACCCACTCCTGCCTCTGGGATTGTCATGTCGGGCACTGCAACATCTGGCACCACTGACAACCCCCGGCCAGAGAGGCAGAGGGGCACCAGCTTCAGTGCCAGGGAAGTTGGTGTCCTGGAGGTGCAAGTCCTGGGGCAGTATGATGCCCTCTTCGGAATTTCCCGCGCCGACAAGGAAGGACGGACTCGGATCTGGACGGACATCGTGACTGCCATCAACGCGGTGGGGGTGGCAGTCCACGACTTCCAACATGTCAAGAAGCGCTGGGAGGACTTCAGGTCCAGGACCCTGAACAAGACCCAGCGCCTCTTGAAGGCAACGGATGCTAAGGGGCGCTGGGGCCCTTACCTCAGTGGCAGTGCTGCCGATTGGTCTATTCCATTGGTAAATCAGGATGATCCAATTCTCCAGGATTTTCAGGGCTTCCAGGCCAGCATGGAAAGATTGTTTGCTCGACACTCTCAAGGACAGGCCCTTGATAACGAACTGCTATCCTTACGACAAGGTAATCAGGATCTCTTGTCCTACGTTGCCACCTTTAATAGACTGGTTGTGGAAACTGGATGGCCAGAAAACAAAAGGATCACATTGTTTCATTGAGGCCTGCGCGGAGAGCTTAAGGATGGTCTAGCTCAGATAGTAGATCCACCCCAGGTCTGCGCAGACTACATAGACTTGGTGGTTCAACTTGATCACAGACTTCAAAATAGAAAAGCAGATCGGTTCAAGTACGAAACCCCAGTACCGATCAAAACCCACGCTAACTCCAAGAGTACCGACGTATCCGAACCTATGCAAATCAGCGGTGTTAAAGGACCTTTAACGCAGAAGGAACGAGAGAGAAGGCGGCAAATGCAACTTTGTCTGTATTGCGGGACTTCCGGTCACTTTCTTCGAAATTGTCCGGTTAAACCACCTAAGAAGGTGGTTGGAGCCACTGATAATGATTTATTGACACCTAATTCGGGAAACGACCTAGCCCGACAATCGTAGGGGTCCGCTTGCTGAGCTTGAAAACAAACTCTTTGACCTCGCATTTTGTCATGCCAATGGTGCTCGTGGATCCAAAACAGCCTCAGCATTTGCATACTATAAAAGCGTACATCGACAGTGGAGCTATTGGAAATTACATAGACTTTTGAATTGGCTTCCAGGATTAAGCTCCCTCTCCACCCGAAAGTAACCCAAGATGTCATTACCACAGTAGATTGAACCGAAATAGCCTCAGGGCCTGTAACGCATTCCACTGTTGAAATGACACTGGTGGGTCAGGATGGACATCGGGAAGCAATCGTATTTGATGTGATCAAGGCCCCACAATTTCAAGTAATTCTTGTAATTCCTTGGTTAGAAACACATAATCCCAGAATTGACTGGCGAGCAAAGAAGATAAGTTTTCCTGATTGTGAACCAACTTGTTATCCAAGAAATCCAGTTATGGGTCTAGCCTCAGCAACTTCCACTCCTGTACAGCTACCGTCAGAATACCAAGAATTCCAAGACGTTTTTCAGAAGGAACAGGCGAACACGTTACCTCCCCATCGGTCTTATGATTGCCAAATCGATCTGGTACCCAATGCTCAACTATCTTGTAGTAGGATTTATGCTCTTACGGAACCTGAGAACCTGCATTTGCGTCAGTATTTAGATCAGTACCTAGCCAATGGTTTTATTCGCCCGTCCAAGTCTCCTGTCTCCTCAGCTCTGTTCTTCGTGCCGAAAAAAGAGGGCGACCTTAGAACATGTATAGACTATCGCGCCCTAAATCAAATAACGATTAAGAATTGTTATCCTCTGCCCCTGATCCCTGAGCTTATCAACCAGGTGAAAGACGCTTGTGTGTACACCAAGTTAGATCTCCGAGGAGCTTATCACCTGGTGCGTATAAAAGAAGGCGACGAATGGAAGACTGCATTCCGCACCAAATTTGGGCTCTTCGAATATCAGGTGATGCCCTTCGGTTTGTGCAATGCACCTGCCGCCTTTCAGTACTTTATGAATGATGTTCTTCGGGAACTTATCGATGTCTGTGTCATTGTTTACATTGACGACATTCTGGTGTACTCTTCTTCAGAATCCGATCGTAGAAAACATGTTAGGGCAGTTCTTGAGAAATTGCGCCAGCACAGACTATTTGCAAAGCTCGAAAAATGCGTTTTTCATACCACAGAAGTTGAGTTTCTCGGATTCATCCTGACACCTCAAGGAGTCCGAATGGACTCGCGAAAGGTGGACGCCATCCTCAAATGGCCATCTCCTAGCTCGGTGAAGGGAGTTCAGAGCATGCTCGGCTTCGCCAATTTCTATCGAAGATTCATCCCGGAATTTTCCCGAACAGTCCAACTCATCTCAGCTCTCCTAAAGAAAAACAAACGCTTTGAATGGACTCTTGAGGCCGAACAAGCCTTTCAGGACCTGAAAACCAAATTCACCTCTGCACCTGTATTGAAGCACCCGCACCCAGATCTCCCTTACATTGTGTAAACCGACGCATCCAGTTCGGCCATGGGAGCTGTCCTGTCACAAAGAGACCCAGAAACTAACCAACTACACCCTGTGGCCTTTTGGTCCAGGAAATTTTCCCCTCCTGAAATCAACTACGCAATTACCGACAAAGAGTTACTGGCTATTAAATCTGCTTTCAAGGCTTGGCGTCACTACCTTCTCGGGGCAAGACACACCATCACCGTAATTACGGACCACAGAAATTTACAGTATTTAAAGAAGGCCAAAGCTCAATCTTCACGACAACTCCGATGGGCTCTATTCTTTGCGGAATTTGATTTTGTAATTACCTATCGCCCTGGCTGCAAGAATGGTAAAGAGGACGCCTTATCCCGGATTGGCATGGAAGAACCCAATTCGAGTTTAGAACCTATGCCAATCATACCTGAACAAAGAATCTTAGGCCTAACTTTATTGCAAACTATTGAGAACATCCAAACACAAGTAAAACAACTTCTAGACTCTTCAGCCTTACTGGAATGGAGTCAAAAGGGTCCTCATTACACCGTTAAGGATGATTTACCTTACTTGCAGGAGCAGTTGTTTCTGCCAAGTAAAGAATTGCAAGAACTTGTTACTGCCCATCATCATGAATCATTAATGGAAGCACACCCTGGTATCGCTAAAACAGAGGAAAAAATCAAACGCCGCTTCTGGTGGCCTTCTTGGAGAAAAGACATAAAGTCTTTTGTATTGTCTTGCGGAATTTGCGCCCAAAACAAGGGTCAAAAGAAAAGACCAGCCGGCCTACTTCAACCCTTGGATATTCCACCGGCACCATGGCAGACCTTGTCAATGGACTTTATAACTGACCTGCCTCCTTGTGCTGGTTACAACACTATCCTTGTAATTGTGGATCTATTCTCCAAAATGGCCCACTTTATCCCTTTAAAAGGTTTGCCTTCAGCTTCCACCTTGGCCAAGGAATTTCTGGAGAATATAGTTTGCATACATGGTTTCCCTTCCATATTAGTCTCGGATCGTGGAAGTCAATTTATCTCCCATTTTTGGAAGAAGTGTTGCCAACTAGCACAAATAGATGTGCGGTTATCCACCAGCCACCACCCTCAGACCGACGGACAAACCGAGAGAACCAATCAGACTCTCGAGCAATATCTTCGGTGCATGTTACACCAATCCGATTTAAATTGGAAAGACATCCTTTGGATCGCAGAATATGCATACAACAATTCAGTGCATTCTGGAACCGGACAAACTCCTTTTTATACTTTGTATGGTCACCATCCTCGGACCTTTGACCTAGATCCACCTCTGACCCTGGAAATGCCCGCAGTAAATCATCTGCATTCCACAATAACCCGAGCCTTCAAAGAAGCTGCAACTCATTTACAGCAAGCCAAGAAAAAGTATAAAGAAAACGCTGATTTGCACCGAAGTAAAACTCCTCCTTACCAAGTAGGAGACCAGGTATGGCTAGCAACGAAACATTTACCCCTCAAGGGCCCACGAACCTTCAATCCCAGATTCATAGGACCTTATCCCATCAAGGATATAATCAATCCCGTGGCCTTTAAACTGGATTTACCGTCTAACATGCGTATTCATCCAGTTTTTCATGCATCACTTTTGAAGCCAGTACAACCAGGGACCCGACTGTCCAAGCCTCCAGACCCAGTTCAAATTGAAGGGGAATTAGAATTCGAAGTTAAAGACATTTTAGACTCCAAGGTGTTAAAGTCAAAACTCTTCTATCTTGTTGACTGGAAGGGATATGGACCTCAGGAGAGATCGTGGGAGCCTAGTAACCATGTTCATGCACCTTGATTAATACAAAGGTTCCACCGGAGATTTCCGAACAAGCCAAAACCCACGGAGGGAACAACCCTGGGAGGGGCCTTGAGGGGGGGTACTGTCATGATGCCTACCTCCAAGGAGCCAGGTCCGACCCAGCAGCCCCAGAGGCAGGCATCATTCCCCCCAGGGAAGTGCCAGCGGGCCCAAGCTGGGGCCCTTTGGACACAGTCCCGGCACCTTAGGCGCCAGGCTCATGTTGGACCCCTGTCCTGGCGCCTTAGGCTCCAGGCTCATAAAGCTAGACATGTGTTCAAGTGTTTTAATGTGCACTTACCTGATGCAGACCATGCTACTACATCCAGGCCCTCTTGAGGCCTGAATGGAACTACTTTACCTGTGGGACTACTTTCCACCTGGGTGTGGTCGGGGAAGGATACATACCTGATCGGTGGAAGGATACATACCTGGAACTTCTTCCAAAGCTATTTAAACCACGCCCGATCAGCAACTCACGCTTCGCGTTGTTCTGCTCCTCGCAGCTGGACGCTCACCGTGTCAGCTCCTTCATCCGGACTTCAGCATCCTGGGTCACCTGCAAAGGGAGATAAGAGAGAATTGGAGAGAAAGAAGACCTTACCTGCTAAAGCTGCATCACGGAGACATCACACCGACGATCCTGAAAGGGAAGACATCATTTTTAAAAGCATTTCGCTTCGATCGCTGCAGCGCTGCATTTGACTCACCTTTCCTGGGCACCTCCATCTTCAGCAGCGATCATCCGGATCCGCAGCCACTTCCCAGAGCCTAGAGAGAAAAAGACAAGAACACAAGGTGAGAGAAGGAAGGGAATAGGAAAAGCGCAGTTTCCTTCTAAGACTTATCTGTTGGGTCATTCCCATTTCATTTCGGGTCCTGCCGCTTCCTGGCATTCCGGACCCCGGCCCCTATGGGGAAAAAAGACAAAGACATTGAATGAGCGAATGCAAAGACATTACCCGAACGCTCATCCAGAACTTACCTGTCATTTACTGGAACTGCACGTTTCACTTCGGGTCGGCGCCATATCTCCGGCATTCCGAACCCCGGCCCCTAAGGGGAAAAAGACATAAGCGTTAGCGCTTGCTGCAATAAGACAATGAACATTATTATTAAGCTTGAACTTTTGAACTTGCAACAGAACTCTTACAGCGCCTCACCTGAATAGTCAAGCTTATTTTGAACTCCCATCAAACCTCAATCCAGTGAAGTAACTGGGTTTCAACGCGCCCCTGCATCAGAAGCAGGATGGAGAACTCATCCTTCCAGACCCTAAGGTGAGACTTCACGAGGAATCGTGGAAGGGTATCGTGGAGGGTTGGAAGGGAGTGGGAGGCTTGAGCATTATTCCGTCAGTAGGTAATACTCCCTTTTCACGCACAGGGGAATATTCCTGCGAGCCAGAAAAGCCTGAGTAGAGGGGCCCTTCCTGTCCATCTTCAGAGCCCTGCGCTTCACCATTGAAGAAGCTTCAGCACTCGAAGCCAGACCTGCGCCCCCGTGGGAATCAGGTGAGCGTGACACACGCCATAGATGCGGAGCGGCAGCGGGCGGAAGAGGCACGGCTCACGATGGTCAGGACAGAGAACTCCATGGAGGGCCCTGAGGCGGGCCGAGTGCCTCGAGGCAATCCGCAGGGGGTTGGAGGTGGACACGTCGACGGCCCTGCGGACCCTCGGGGCCATGGAGGAGAACCGTCCGGGACATTGAGCAGGAGTTCGATGATGCCCTGGCCCGTGACATCCAAAAGTGAGCCGTCGGACTGGCCCGCTGCCCTTAGTTCTGTAGTTAGTGTTAGGTTTCCTTTGGTTTTGCATTTTTTTTGGACCTTTTGTACAATGGGCCACATTTTTGTATATAGTTTTTTTTTTATTAGGTAGTGTTATTAGATAGGATTCATTTCATCTGTTGGGATCATGGACCCTGGCTTGTTCATCTGTATATAGTTGACTGTTGGATTTTTTATTTTTTTTTACAATTTACCCATGGAGCAATGGCTTTCAATTATAATTTTCCATTGGATTTTCTTTTGTGGACTGTGACTTTGGACACCATTCCTTTGGATTATGATTTTTGGTTTTGCATTATTTCACGGACATGCTGCTTTTTATTTTTTTAATTTCCCATTTCTGTTTGTTTATTTTTGATTCAATTTATGTTTCCTTTAATACATATTTTTTGTTCAAACTTCAATGTGTAGTATCATCTCATTGGTTTCATGCATATCATGATATGGGTTTTGAGATTCACTGACACCCATTGGGTGTATGTGAGGGACATGTGTTCATTTCCAAACTTGCAATTGGGGTTCTATCATGTTATTGCCATTTCTAAGTGGGTGGATGCAATACTCGGGTGGGTGTTTGGCATTTGGAGGCTGACCATAGGGACCAGGGATCTAGATTGTGATGACATGTTGGCTGGGGAACATGAATTGGGGCCTGGTGGAGGGTGCCCCACAGTGCTGGGGGTGGGGGTGCAGGGGACCATGAGTTGGACATGAGTGGGGGCCTGCTGGCAGGTGCCCCACAGTGCTGGGGGTGGGGGTGCAGGGGAACATGAGTTGGGGGCCTGGTGGAGGGTGCCCCACAGTGCTGGGGGGTGGGGGTGCAGGGGAACATGAGTTGGACATGAGTGGGGGCCTGGTGGAGGGTGCCCCACAGTGCTGGGGGGTGGGGGTGCAGGGGGACATGAGTTGGACATGTGTGGGGGCCTGGTGGAGGGTGCCCCACAGTGCTGGGGGTTGGGGGTGCAGGGGAACATGAGTTGGGGGCCTGGTGGAGGGTGCCCCACAGTGCTGGGGGGTGGGGGTACAGGGGAACATGAGTTGGGGGCCTGCTGGCAGGTGCCCCACAGTGGTGGGGGTTGGGGGTGCAGGGGAACATGAGTTGGGGGCCTGGTGGAGGGTGCCCCACAGTGCTGGGGGGTGGGGGTGCAGGGAGACATGAGTTGGACATGAGTGGGGGCCTGTTGGCAGGTGCCCCACAGTGCTGGGGGGTGGGGGTGCAGGGGAACATGAGTTGGACATGAGTGGGGGCCTGCTGGCAGTTGCCCCACAGTGCTGGGGGGTGGGGGTGCAGGGGAACATGAGTTGGGGGCCTGGTGGAGGGTGCCCCACAGTGCTGGGGGGTGGGGGTGCAGGGGAACACGAGTTGGGGGCCTGCTGGCAGGTGCCCCACAGTGTCTGGGGGTGGGGGTGCAGGGGAACATGAGTTGGACATGAGTGGGGGCCTGCTGGCAGGTGCCCCACAGTGCTGGGGGGTGGGGGTGCAGGGGAACATGAGTTGGGGGCCTGGTGGAGGGTGCTCCACAGTGCTGGGGGTGGGGGTGCAGGGGGACATGAGTTGGACATGAGTGGGGGCCTGCTGGCAGGTGCCCCACAGTGCTGGGGGGTGGGGGTGCAGGAGAACATGAGTTGGGGGCCTGGTGGAGGGAGCCCCACAGTGCTGGGGGGTAGGGTGCAGGGAGACATGACTTGGACATGAGTGGGGGCCTGTTGGCAGGTTCCCCACAGTGCTGGGGGGTGGGGGTGCAGGGGAACATGAGTTGGACATGGGTGGGGGCCTGCTGGCGGGTGCCCCACAGTGCTGGGGGGTGGGGGTGCAGGGGAACATGAGTTGGGGGCCTGGTAGAGGGTGCCCCACAGTGCTGGGGGGTGGGGGTGCAGGGGAACACGAGTTGGGGGCCTGCTGGCAGGTGCCCCACAGTGCTTGGGGGTGGGGGTGCAGGGGAACATGAGTTGGACATGAGTGGGGGCCTGCTGGCAGGTGCCCCACAGTGCTGGGGGGTGGGGGTGCAGGGGAACATGAGTTGGGGGCCTGGTGGAGGGTGCTCTACAATGCTGGGGGGTGGGGGTGCAGGGGGACATGAGTTGGACATGAGTGGGGGCCTGCTGGCAGGTGCCCAACAGTGCTGGGGGGTGGGGGTGCAGGGGAACATGAGTTGGACATGAGTGGGGGCCTGCTGGCAGGTGCCCCACAGTGCTGAGGGTGGGGGTGCAGGGGAACATGAGTTGGGTCCTGGTGGAGGGTGCCCCACAGTGCTGGGGGGTGGGGGTGCAGGGGAACATGAGTTGGGGGCCTGCTGGCAGGTGCCCCACAGTGCTGAGGGGTGGGGGTGCAGGGGAACATGGGTTGGGGCCTGGTGGATGGTGCCCCACGGTGCTGGGGGGTGGGGGTGCAGGGGAACATGAGTTGGGGGCCTGCTGGCAGGTGCCCCACAGTGCTGGGGGCTGTGGGTGCAGGGTAACATGAGTTGGACATGAGTGGGGGCCTGCTGGCAGGTGCCCCACAGTGCTGGGGGGTGGGGGTGCAGGGGAACATGAGTTGGGGGCCTGGTGGTGGGTGCCCCACAGTGCTGGGGGGTGGGGGTGCAGGGAGACATGAGTTGGACATGAGTGGGGGCCTGGTGGATGGTGCCCCACAGTGCTGGGGGGTGGGGGTGCAGGGGGACATGAGTTGGACATGAGTGGGGGCCTGGTGGAGGGTGCCCCACAGTGCTCGGGGGTGGGAGTGCAGGGGAACATGAGTTGGGGGCCTGCTGGCAGGTGCCCCACTGTGCTGGGGGGTGGGGGTGCAGGGGAACATGAGTTGGGGGCCTGCTGGCAGGTGCCCCACAGTGCTGGGGGGTGCAGGGGAACATGAGTTGGGGGCCTGGTGGAGGATGCCCCACAGTGCTGGGGTGTGGGGGTGCAGGGGAACATGAGTTGGGGGCCTGGTGGAGGGTGCCCCACAGTGCTGGGGGTGGGGGTGCAGGGGAACATGAGTGGGGGAGCAGGCTAGTCCCCCGTGGTGTGGGCTGCCTGCAGGGGCCGTGGAGGTTGTGGAGAGAACACCTGGGAGGACCCACACGGCCAATTCACGTGTAGTACTCCACCGAACCCCTGAAATACAGGTACCCTGCTGATATCGCGTGTGAAACTTCCCGCGCACCCCAAGATACACGTACCCAGGACATTTGCGTGTGGAACTTCCAGCGCACCCCAGTAATACACGTACCCTGCTGATATCGCGTGTGAAACTTCCCGCGCACCCCAAGATACACATACCCAGGACATTCGTGTGTGAAACTTCCTGCGCACCCCAAGATACACATACCCAGGACAATCGCGTGTGGAACTTCCAGCGCACCCCTGAAATACACGTACCCTGCTGATATCGCGTGTGAAACTTCCCACGCACCCCAAGATACACGTACCCAGGACGTTCCCGTGTGGAACTTCCAGCGCACTCCGATATACACATACCCTGATGGAATCGCGTGTGAAACTTCCCGCGCACCCCTGAAATACACGTACCACGCTCGCACAGGGCCAATCGCATGTGAAACTTCCCACGCACCCCAGTAATACAGGTACCCTGCTGAATTCACGTGTGTAAGTTTCCGCGCACCCCGAAATCCACATACCCAGGACATTCGCGTGTGGAACTTCCAGCGCACCCCTGATATACACGTACCCTGCTGAATTCACGTGTGAAACTTCCCGCGCACCCCTGATGTACACATACCCTGATGGAATCGCGTGTGGAACTTCCCACGCACCCCTGAAATACATGTACCCAGCTGAAATAACGTGAGGTACTTTCCACACACCCCAGTGATACACGTACCCCGCTTGCCGTGCTGGTACAGGGTTAGCGCACCCCTTTGCGCTGGATTGGGGATTTTGATGCCTTTTCCCTGCGCAAGGGGCGTTCTTGGGGGCGTAACTGGCGCTGCTGCAGGGTCGCTGCACCACTGTGCGCCACAGCTGGTTTTGGTGGCTGGAATCCATGAATACGCTGTGCACGGAAATGTATTTTGGCGCACGCGGCTGGCACAAGGATTCGCACGCGCACACTGTGCGCCAGCCGCGTGCGCCACTTGTGCGCTGAATTCTATGAATTACCCCCTCGGTTGCTTAGCTGACCATAACTGGTGAATTTCAAGGGTTTTTTGGTTTTACTTGGAACGATAATGTCCCTTTTACAATGTTTTTTTACTGAATTTCACAGGTTTTTAGTATGGCAACTGAACCATAACGTTCCTTTAACAGCATTTTTTTACTGAATTTCACAGGTTTTTAGTAGCACAACTTAACCATAACGTACCTTTAAGAAAGTTTTTTTACTGACTTTCATAGGTTTTTCGTAGTACAACTTAACCATAACAACCCTTTAACAAAGTTCTTTACTGAATATACCCCTTTCTTGTGTGAATTTGGGAGATTTTTACTAGGATTCCCCTTACTTTATATACATTTAACATAGAACATACTGAACCCCCCATGCTAATGATTTTTGAAGGCCACGGACTGTGAGTATGTCTGCGGACGGGCGCGGACCACATCAACACTACCCAAACACTCAGGTGGTATCTGAAAATGTTCTATTATACCATATAAAAACTGCACAAGTTTAAAAAGCAGCACATAAACACATTATAACTAATCATAAATGAGCAGTGGAACCTACACATCTAACACATCAAGCATCCATTTAAATACCATATGTAATGAAATGGATTATACCATAACAAAAAAGATGTATCTCCAACATAATTACCTCACAAAAACTGCAGAGCTAGGAGTGTCAGTACACCAACACAACACAACGAATACAAATGACCAGAAGCTAGTAAGTAAACTTCATTTTTCTTAGATATTTGTATACTTTCTGTATGAGGTACAATTAATGTATTTGTGTTTTTCACACAGAAATATGCAGTACTTTGGAGTGGCTCAAGGAGAATTTTCAGTGTGATATCGATAATAATGGTACACACTTCTCTGCATAAGTAAATTAATAGTCAGTACTTTATGTGTACTTAACATATGTATATTTATGTATATTTATTTTTAACAGATCATGCAAAGATTGAAGAAATTCCACCAAAAGACACAATGCAAGACACCTTGCAACGCATAGAACAGAAAGTGGACATGCTGAACGATAATTTCAATGGTTTAAGGCAATTTGTGGAGGAGCACGTCAAAGGAAAAATTAGATACCACTGTACTACCTGTACCTGTCCCGCCTCTCCATGTCCCAGTGAAGTGTCCCCAAACCCTCATGAACAACATAGACGTTTCGACGAAACTTCCATCCCTTCATCCCCTCACAACCATCCTCTGCAAACCCCTAATTCCCCTATATTTGTTTCAGTTTCTGCTTCCCCCTCTCTTTCTTAATTGCTGTATATGTGTATAATAAAATAAATGTTGTGTTAGTTTTAATGAAATTCTTTGTGTTCATTTCTTTTTATTAGAACAGTTAAAATGGCCGTGGACAGCGCGCCTGTCCGGCCTGTCCGTAAATAACAAAATATGGATGTCCTAATGACAGTACACCTCTCGATAACATTCACAACCAAGATGTAATTATTCTTAGAACACACCAGCTCTCCGGGATGTCCGTAAAAGTACAAAAAGGGGGTGTCCTAGGACGCTGTACCTCTCCGTACCGTCCGCAAACAAGATGGAACTGTTCTTAGAAGACAGCAGCTGTGCTGGATGTTCGAAAATTGACACAATGGGGGTGTCCTAAGGACACTGTACCTGTTTGTATAGTTCGCAACCAAGATGCAACTGTTTGTAGAACATGCGCAGTGTCCGGGATGTCAGTAATGAAACAAAATGGAGGTGTCCAAAGGACACTGTACTAGGCCGTACACTGTGCACACCATCTATGCACATGCGCACCATACCCATAAGTCCTGCAAACATTGCACCTGTCCATAACTGTCCGTCTCACTTGTGTCACACTTTTAATTATTTTCAGGACCTGAACACTGTCCGTAGAACACCCGCACGCATGCGCACGACCGTTCCTGTGCCTTTGGTGTCCTGTGGACACCCATTCCCTTTGCAGACGTGTTCACGACATCATCAGGTGACCGCATCCACGCTGAGTGTGGGCCCCAATTTGCGCACCTTGTTCGCTTCCCCAACATTTTAAAAGAATTTATGCAGACAATCCAAATTATTTTACAGTAAAAAATCACCATTTCACATGTCCCAGACAATGGCCCTAGCTTTCCACATGTTTTTTGGAACTTTTTGATCGCTTTTGAGTGACTCCACCCCTGTAAAAGGCCACACCCCAGAGCTCATCTTCATTGTACTTCTGGTTATTGGTGATTGATTTTTGCTGCATTTAGTGCTCTAGCGGAGATTACCTCACCAACCTTAATGGCATCCATGGCTGCTGTTGCTACATCAGCCTCAGCACCACCGCCAAACCCTCCACCACCACCACCTCCCGAAGGGCCTACAGAGGGGAATACGCATGAGGATGTGGATGAAGATGATGAGGATGAAGAGAATGAGGTTGAGGAACTCCCTACTACCAGCACTCGCCGGGAGTCATGGGTGTGGCGGTGGTTTACCGTTCATGGTAACGTACCGAAAGCACGTGCGAACAAGGTCACCTGTAACCAGTGCAATTTGGTGCTGAGTTGTGGGAGACGTGGTTTGTACAGCTTTGGTACGACATCCATGAAGCGACAACTAACTTTGTTCCACGGTGCGGACATTCGCAAAGTTGTACCATGTAAAGAACGTAGTAGGTTGTGTACCTCCGCAGACACTCCTGTGGCAGAGCGCATCCCTCCAGCTACTTCACAGGCCATTCGCGATGCTGTTGACCCTTACCTTTTGAGGGTCACAATATTGTGTATGCACTGCGACATAGTACTCTGCAGGGGGGAGAGTCTTCGAAGTGCTTTCGAGACTACGGTCAGGAAGCACTAGAAGAGCTGCTACCTACCTAAATAAGGCCCACCCTACATCTTCCTCTATCCACCTGCCCTTTCTTATCCCTGTGGTTGGTGTCCCTTCCTTACCCTCCTATCCCCTCCTCTCCTAGTGTGTCGGGTGTAGAAAAAGCCACAGAAAATATATAAAACAACAAAAAGTTTTTAAAAAAGGCTCTTTTCAGAGCCGCCTTTTTCAGTTTAAAAATAGAACTATCAAGTAAACAGTGCAGGACCCCGCGCATTTTTTTAAAAGTCCGCGGACAGTCCTAAAACAGATAACATTTTGGGGTGCAACCCTTGCAAAACCAATGCACTTTTCTCTGGGAGTAAGTGGTGGCTCTGAAAAGAGCCTTTTGGTGGTGTTTTATGTGTTTCAAAAACTTTGATTCGTCAAAATGTAATGCAAAATAGATGACTATACTTCCAAAAAAGGTTGCAATGCATTTTGTACATTTCGAATAAAAATCTGATTGCCAGCATATGTAAAATGGACTCCATCTCTGCGAAAAATTAATGTGCTGCGAAACATAATATTTTCATTGCGGAAAGACGACATGCCAACATCTCTTAGAAAGGCACGAACAGCCTTATTGACATTGTGCCTCACTCATTTGTGGACCAAATGAAGAAGAAAGCAGCCACATTTGTCTTTGCGCAATACGTGAAAAAATTACTTGGCAATTTGGAAACATGTCCATGACCTTCTCAAGTCCTTCCTTCATTCCAAATTGCAAAGAAATTCCAGACACATGTCCTAAACTGTTCCCTTCACAATGAATTATAATTATGTCAGGATGATGCTCTGTCTGTAAAGTAGCACAGAGAGGTACCAAGTCCAGCCACTTCATTCCACGCACTCCATGCCAGTGCACTTCCACATGAGGGAATCCAAGATCTGCAGATATACCACAGCGTTCTGCATGCACCTTCAACCAATGTATCCATGAGTCTCCCAAAATCCAGATAATCTGTTTTCGAGCACACACAGCCATAGCTGTCTGTTCTCCTCTCAGGAAAAAGACGTCCTCACTAAATCTCTCTGTACACAACACACCCACTGAACTTTACTGACCAATACTTAGCTCCGCTCATTTTCATTTGCATGCCTCCCCACCCCAGAATCCCTGTATGTAATACGCGCTGTCCGTAGACTACCGCCATGTCCACGGACATGTAGAAGATCTGAGCATGGTGAATGTACATTTAAATAGTGTTCCCCATTTCCCCTTTAAGATGGGCACTGAAAAGAGCTGTTTTTTTGGTTTTTTTTGCAGATGCCTGTCTGACACCTGTTATTTTGTATTTTTTGGGGTTTTTTCATCTTGGTTTACCCCTAAAATCTTCACATTTCCCAGAAAAGATAAAGAAACACCATCTGCTTCAAAATTAGCCGCATTACTCGAAAAAATGTTCTCGTGGCTACAGAAAAACATACCAGCTCTTAGCATGAAAGCACGCATGCCACGATTGATAGCACACCTAGCAATGCTTTGATCAGGACAAAAAACAGAACTGTTGTCCCATTTTGCTCTAGGAAGTAATCCAGAAAAAATTACTTTCGCAGTTGGAGAAATGTTGATTACTGCTTGAACCAACTGTTCCAAATCTCCCAACAAAGTAGGGGAACTCACATAGCCCAAATGTACAGCACCATAGTGCAAAACTACCACATGGGGACTGTTCATCCTATGCATATCTCTGCAAACTTGGAGAATTGCCTCTACATTGCAGTCAGTCACAGCGCTGCACACCACCTCCACTCCTCTAACATCGAAATTGTTTGCCACATGCCTGCATTGAGAATAGTGCTGTAAACCATGGACAAACATATCTCCGAGCACCAACACCACGACTGTCTCCACCTCTGCCATCTTCACTACATGCACTGTCTTTCTACACAAATCAACAACGTCAACATCTGATTGGCTGATCCCTATAGTCCCCTTTCCATGCTGGATTTGCTGTAAAACCTTGTATGTGGCACACACTAACCGTGGACAGTAACAGTGTCAGTGCGGCACCTAACTCTTAGCCCTTCTACCCTTTCCTCATCACTGGCAAATCGATTCCCTCATTGGACACAGCTAAGCTGTCACACAACCATCCACCAATCGCATCCAAGACCTCTACATCTAACTCCATCATCAGAGTTCTGCACTTCAAATGTACTGTTGATCACTCTTAATACAAGTCTCATATCATTGCAAAGCACCTACTACAAAAACTACTGTGCAAGTCTCAAACATTTCTACTTACAGCTCCATGCATACCCACATGCATGATTACAAAGTACAGGTATGCATATTTTATTCAGAGTACATGTACAACTCTTATGAATCCATATAAACAAAGTAATGACACTAAATCTGCATAGCCAATACATACATGCCAACGCTCCCGCTTTAAGCACGAGACTCCCGATTTTTCATTGAAGTGTCACAATTTTTTAGTGTCTCCAGCCTAAATTAATGCTAATCCCAATGCGATCGTATGAGAAAAATAAACGTTCCCGATTGCTGTAGTGAAATCTCCCTCTCACGTGCTCCCGATTGTTTGCATGTCTAGTTATATGAAATTATTCAAATTTTTCCCATCGACTATAATGAATTATAGCTTCCAAACATCTCTGCTAACTACATCACAGTTGTAAAAAAACAAGGGAATTTCATGAACTTAAAATTGTACTCATTAGCGAAGCAGGTTGAACTAACATACTGCAAATAACATATAAAGGCTGCACATAGTCAAATAAAATGCGTGCATACATTATGTTCAGATATCAAACGAGAATACTAACATGAAAACATAAAAGTTAACGTGTACATTAACATCAGTGCTATAAACTTACAAAATTACTAACTTCTTCTTTTTACAATTGCAGTGAAGACCACTTGTCTGAAAATCAACAGCATCTAAACTACAAACCACATATCCGAAGAAACCTGCTCATTCCACACAACAAAAAGTAAGTGCAATACTACCTTTATATTCTTACTGTTCCTCAAAGAGACTGTGTGGTTCATTCATGTAATTTGCACACCAAAAAAAACATCAATTTCTAAACCCACAAATCCCCATTTAGTAAACAGAGATTAACAGGCAGAATGGCACACAAATCCCTGTTTTTTGGGAACACAAATAACATAATCAAGCCATAGAATGTTAGTACTACAAAACAAATAACTGTTTTAATTTTATACCATTACGTTTACTATTAATGCTTCTCCTCACCACTAGCTCACTTTCTACTCTCATCTGAACCAGAGTGTAGTAACATACAAACTGAAAAATAGCCTTCCCAACTCATTGCAACTGCCCAATGCACATTCACACACCACCACAAACAACTTCCGCATCAAACTCATACACCATGCACACAGCACACATACATTGTAAAACAGACCAACCCATACCTTCTTTTTTTTTAACAGACCCCAAAGAATGCCTACCAAAAAGCAAGTCCGTAGAAAGCAACGCAGAAAGAGAGCAAATGAAAATAAACGTATCCAAAATAAGCCAGAGTTTGTACAAAATGTTCAAACAAAACAGCGAATGCAGTCATTGGCGAAACAAAAGAAGCTTCAATTACAGAAAATGTGCCTCCTCTATCAAAATGTGAAACGAAACAGAAAATGCTTAACACAAATTTGGCTACCACTACTGCTAACACTGCTCCTATAAATCCTCATATACTAGCAAGAAACCATACTAAAAAAAGTATTTTAGCAAAAATCATCCGCCACAGAGTCCTTCAGAATCTAATAAGAACAGCATTGAAATCATCCACCACCCTTAAAACCTACCCTAGAAAATTAATCCTAGACGCTCTCGTAGACAGTGCAATCCTTCTCAAAAGGAAGTTATTTATTTTTGTTTTAAACAGGATGAAACCACTAACAAAACTAAATACTAAACTACAAAAGAAACTTCTCAATAAACGGAATGTCAACAAAAATAACTTCTTAAATATCTGTGAAGGTGAATGGAGTCACACCACGACCACAGAACCATATTTTAATGAAGAACCATACAAACAAAACCAAACAAACACAATTGCCATCCATAGCAGTGGACGAGGATATGAAAAAATCAATAATACCATCATGGAACAAGAAACACTGCTTACAAAAGTATCCCCAGAAAACTCAGAATTACCTCTCCATTCGACTGAACCTGAACGTCCAGTAACCGTGCACATCAATGTGTAACATTCGCAACAAATCTTTCAAATCTTTACGCCAGTTCCTCAATCAGTATGTGAAAGGTAAAGACAAAATCAAAATGAAAGTGCTGCAAAATATGGATACCTGTCCAGTGCGCAAATACACAGTACTACAAGGACATTCATTAGCGTGCATTTCAGGACCTATTTGCAAAAGCACCTTCCATGATATCAAAATGATATCAACACATCATTCAAATGTAAGAAATATAGTGTATAAACTGCACTATGCTAAAAGTCCTGCTTTAGAACTAGCCAATTTAAATAACACTCTTCTACATGGTACACCCAAATACCTACAAGAAGAAATCGACCGTATCCAGAGAAAATATTTCAGAAGTGAAAGCCACTTAGAAAATGCAATAGCTTTAGAACAGACCAGCAACAATTGTGCACATGGCAACCTTCTATTACACACATACAAAAAAGAAATACAAACATTTAAAAGTACATCCGCTAAAGTACCAAACCATGTGTGTGTGTGTTGCCGCAGAACTTTTTACAAAAGTAACACAAAAACTATATACATAACATACAAAATAGAAGACAATGAAGATTCCAAGTGGTTTGAATTAGCTCTCTACCTTTAAGCAGAAAACACATACGAAATAAGTGAACCCTTAATATGTTTCAGTTACTGCACTACAAAACTTGACAACAACCAAACTCCTTCACGTGCTATCACAAATAACTTGGAATTATTCCCACTACCAAAACCCCTGCAACAACTCAATTTGTATGAGAGCATCATAACTCAAACAGTACACCCATTTCAAGCAATACTACACCTTCAACCAAAAACAGCAAAATTACCTCCCTCTGAATTGGTGAAAGGCATTTGCGGAAAAGTATTTTATTTACCATTAGATCTGACAGAAAATGTGCACACTCTAGGAGTGCAATGTCCAATTGAGCAATCTTTAATTGTCTTAGTAAATGGTGTACCAACAAAAGACAAAAAAATTGGCAACAACTTGTGCATTAACATAAAGTTAAACACGCCTTGCAATATCTAACAATAATGAATACTACAAAGAAATAAATATTGAAGAAAGCTTAAGGGAAACAACTGAAATAATTCAAGATTCATCAGAAACTGGTCAATTTGAACTTCTGGATCCTGCTGCAGTATCCACTCTTTTGGTCCATTATACAATTCATCCATTGCACTCTAATGACATCATAGATGATGCTCTAGAAAGTTACCAAATGCGACAAACCAAAGGTTCACCAATTAGCATATGGGAAAAAAGTATAGAAGCACGTACTTTTCCACTACTATTTCCTACTGGCAAAGGAGGAAGATATGATGATATACCCACTCAGATAACAGCATCTGAATACCGCTCATTACGAATGTATTCTGAAGATCACATATTTAGACATAATGTGGAATACATATTCTACCTACTCTTTGAAAGTGAACTAGCAACCCTATGTTACAGAGTTGCACACATATTGAAATCTGGAACCCACTTTCAAAATATGTCAGCTATGCAATTAATACAAAAAGTGCAAGAAAAAGATGACGATTTACAATGAAGCATAACAAATCTGTTTTGCAAACATGCGTGGTATGAAAGAATACTGGTTCCGATGTCATGGAGATGTATGTTGTATGATCAGAAACCTTGGACCACCCACTTGGTTTGTTACATTAAGTTGTGCAGGATATGCATGGGAAGATTTACATGATTTCCTATGCATATCAAACAACAACAAAACCAACATAGATATACTAACACCTGGAGAATTTTGCTCTCTAGATCCTGTTAATGTTTCAAGATATTTCCACCATAGTTTCATTGCTATGCTACACTTTATTTGTAATGAAACTGTTCCCCCCCTTGGAAAAGTGCAACACTTCTTTTGGAGGAAAGAATACCAAGCCAGAGGAACATCACATATCCACATGCTTTTATGGATTAAAGGTCTGCCTAAATTTGGTCAGGACAGTGATGCCACTGTTTTGCAGTTCATCCAAAAATATGTCACTTGTGAAATCCCTTCACAAACAAGATATAGTGACCTTCATGGACAAATTGTACAATTTCAAAGACACAAATGTGGCAAATATTGTCGTCGCAAATACAAAAACAAAGGGAAATACTACACCAAATGCCACTTTGGTTTCCCTAGACCAGTTACAGAAACAGGTGAAGTGAACAACTTCATGTCTTCAGTTAGACCTAGTGTTAAAGGTAAATCTCCTAAAAACACGTATTACATAAAAAGAACAGAAGAATCAAAATATATTGATTATTACAATGCAATCATTGCCCTCTTATGGAATGCAAACATAGATGTGCAGTATAATGCAGAAAATTCCACTGCAGTTGCATGATATGTTACAGCCTACTTAACAAAAGCAGAAAAAACAGAGCTTCAAGACCTCTGGAATCAGACAAAACACTATCTCAGAGATTGTACAGTCAAGGTATAAAAATGCACTCTCATAGAGAATGTGGTGCCTATGAAGCTGCAGATCGTTTACCAGCACTGCTTTGAATGGAAAATCTGAAAATATAGTATGGCTAAGTCTTGGTCCTGCTAAATCTAGAATAAGAGTTCTCAAATCATATGAGGACATAGAAACAATAGCCACAAATGATCCCAACAGCCAAGACATTTTGAAAAACAATTTACTAGCACATACTACCCGACCAGGAGTACCACTTTGAAAACCATTTGTTTATACCACATAGCCCAAAACCTTTCATACATAAATAATATAACACCCGATGAAAACAAAGGTAGATATAGAGTGACAGATTGTGAAGGCAGCTTAGTGAAACTTACCAAACAAAGGTTAATTAATCACTTCAAATTGTCATTAAAAACTCCTCAACAGAAAGAACTACATTACATGTCCCTGCTACAACTTTTTAAACCATGACGAAAAGAAGAAGAGATACTGGATAACTATGACTGCTATGAAGCAAATGAAAGCACTATCACCGATGTGAACTTTATGCAGTACAAAACAATGTTGCACAATGAACAGCAACATGAAGAACTCCAGGCCCAACTAGATAAGGACACTTCCGACAGTAGTCAACCTTCTGTAACAGGAAGACAAGAACCACTGGGACAGCCACTAATAGCAAATGAGGAAGAATTAGCTATGACAAAAGTAGAAAACACCATGTGTAACTATGAAGAAGATACAGAAGACTTAACTGTACTACAATCAAAACTTAACAAAGACCAGTGCACCATTTTTGAAGAAGAAACAAAAGAAATTGCACATGGTGTACAACACGAAAATAAAGAATGTACCTGCCAAAATTACAAACCTATACTGCTGTACATCAGTGGTGAAGCTGGTTCAGGCAAAACATTCTTAATCAAAATCATCAGCAAGTTCCTTCAACAATTGACAAACAACAAACTGTCAGCTGTTGTGACTGCCCCCACAGGTTTAGCTGCCTACAATATAGGCAGTGTCACTTTACACTGATTACTACCCCTTTCAGTAGAACACCAAAACAAATGAAACTATTACAAACTTCCTACAGAAGCTGCAATGGAACTACGCAGAGTATTAAAACAAATGAAAATGCTACTAATAGATGAAGTGAGCATGGTCTCCAACCTAATGCTGGCTTTGATTCACCTCTGATTGCAAGAAGTACTTAAAACAAACTACGAAGAACTCTTTGGAGGAATACACATTATTATTTTCGGAGATCTTCTGCAATTGACACCAGTTTAGTTTAGTTTAGTTTATTATTTGATAATGCGCACAGGGGTAGCCAGGCGCATCAGTAGAAGAATGCTTAAGCTTGGTTACATACAGTAAATGCATACATATTATAACAGTATTTATAGTGCAAATGTACAGCAAATCACGCAGGGGGATAGTCTATGGTACAAGTTTCAGAAAAGTACAAGTTTCAGAATATTTACATGCCTAAGTCCACGGTTGAGGCCGGGGATCAGTTTAGTGGGTGTCATTAGTCTGGAGCCAGCTTTTCACTTTACATCTAAAGCATGGTTGATCATCTCTTAGTGCAGATGGAAGTGCATTCCAGGCCTGGGCAGCTCTAACGGGAAAGCTTGCGCCACCAGATATAGTAAGTCTGACTCTAGGGGTGTCAAGCAAAAGGTGGCTGGAGGCTCTGGTGTGGTGGCTGGTAGTTTTTCTAGTCAGTCTAGCCGCTATATATGGTGGCGCTAAGTTGTTAAGTACTTTGTAGGTGATAGATAGTGTATTGAGGAGGATTCTATCACTAATTTTTAACCATTGGTGATCTTTTCTAATGTTAGAGATATGCTCTCTACCGGTTATGTCTAAGGCTGCTCTAAGAGCATTGTTCAGCATTATTTGCATTTTATTTACGATAGTTTTATTAGCACCTGCGTATAGGGCATTACAATAATCTAGTTTAGACATTATTAAGGTGTTGGCTAGGGTGATGCAGTTAGTTTTGGAGAGGTAAGGTCTACAGGCTCTAATTAATTTGCAAGTGTAGGCTGTTGATGAGGCCAGGGAGTTGAATTGTTTTTTAAGGGATAGTGTAGAGTCAAGGTAGAAGCCAAGTGTTTTAACCTCGGTTACCACCTTAATTATGTTACCATCTATATTAAAGGCAGAGTAGCTAGGGCTACGTTTTTTGAGGCTAGAGTCAGAACCCAAGATCAGTATCTCTGTTTTGTCATCATTCAGGAAGAGGCCGTGATAGGCCATCCATGCCTGAATGATGAGGTAGATCTTGTTTACTAGGGCTGAGTCTGCAACAAAGTTGCCAGAAAGTGTTATGAGGATCTGCGTATCGTCCGCGTAGTTAGTATAGGTAACCCCCAGTCTGTCAAGTTTGTCGAAGAGTGGCTTAGTAAAGATATTGCACATAGTAGGAGAGACACATGAACCTTGTGGGACACCACAGGTAATTTGTATCAGGTCCGCTGAGGTTAAGGGGGAGAAGACTCTCATCGTGCGGTTGGCTAGGAAGAACTGTACCCAGGCTATAGCTTCACTTGAGAAATGGGCGGCAGACGCTAGATGCTTGCATAATACTGCATTATCAACTAGGTCGAAGGCTGCCGATAAGTTAAGGAGGAGGAGCATAGCTGTTTTACCTTAGCCCTTCAACTCGTCGATCAATGTCTTAAGGTCAATTAAGGCTGTTTCAGTGAGGTCTGAATCTGGATTGGCGTGATCCTGGTAGTTGGTTCGTCTCCAGATATTTTTGGATCTGGAGGTAAGCTACTCTGTCAATGATTTTAAGAAGGAACGGGACCGTAGTGATAGGCCTATAATTAGTCGGGATGGCTGGGTCGAGGGTTTGCTTTTTGAGGAGAGGCAATACCCATGATTCTTTAAGGTTAGTGGGCACACTGCTAGTTCTAAAGGAGGCATTGATTAACTTAGAGATGAAGGGTTCTAAGTCTCTCGCGGCGTCCTTGATTATTTGAGCAGGGCAGTTGTCGCCCTGGCAATTAGATGATTTCAGGGATAAGATGACCTTTTTAGTTTCCAGTATGCAAATGTTGGTAAACCTGAATGGTATACAACTGCCTAGTCCATCTGTGCTTGGTGTTACTATCAGAGGGGCGGTATGCGTTCCTACGGAGTTCAAGGAGGCTTTCTTTGTATCAATTTTGGATTGTAGCGTTGTTATGTGATTTTCTTTGGATGCTCGTGCACCACTATTTGTCCTTGGGGACATTGTCAGTGGGAGAAATAGGGTTTTCCATTTCCCTGAGGATGGAGAAGAGTTCCTTAGAGTTGGAATTGGCTTTGCTGATTCTTTCGGTGAATGCATTTTTTTGGTTTGGATTATTTCTTTTTTGTATTTGTTCGCGAAGTTGGTAAGTAGGGTTTTTATTCTCTTCTGAAGGTGAATGTCTCCAGATAGCTTGGAGTTTACGTTTTTGGATTCGTAGTTCTTTGAGGTGGGGGTAAACCAGGAATTGAGGTGTGATTCTTGTTTACTTTTACGTAGTTTGATAGGGGTAATGGTGTCCAGCACTTTAGCCATAGAGCTGTTGAATGTCTCGACTAATGAGTTAGCGTTAGGATTATTGGCGCTAGCAGTAAGGGCAGGTAGGAGTAGAGGGAGTACTTTATCCACAGTGATGTCTTTTTTGCTTCTAGTAGGCTGAGGTGGTACAATTTCACGATTATCTGTTTGAGGGGGTGCTATGATAGATGAGAAGCATATAAGATGGTGGTCTGCCCAGGTTTGAGGTAAAATATTGGCTATGGTAGTGGTGCAATTTAAATTGGCTATCCAATCTAGAGTCCGTCCTTTAGTGTGTGTGGGGGCTAGGACTTTTTGTGTAAGCCCATGTTCGACTAGGAGAGATTGGATGGTTTGGGCCTGTTTATCCTCAATATCATTGAACCCTAGGTTAAAGTCACTTAGTAGTAGGAGTTGGGTGGAGTTTTTGATGTTATTGGTGAGGAGGATGGAAAGGTCATCCTTGAAGTTGCCTAAATGGCCCGGTGGTCTGTACACCAAGAGGATGGTTAGTGTGCTATTGTTGGAGATGGGAAGTTTAGCTGAAAGTAGTTCAAAGGATGTGATAGCTAGACGTGGGGTAAGTCTTATTGCTAATTTAGTTTTGGCAATAATAGCCAGGCCGCCGCCTCTTGAGTTCGGCAAGTCGACTCTCAATATGTTGTAGTTGTCTGGTATGGCAATCATAAGTGCAGGGCCTGCTGCGTCATGGAGCCAAGTCTCGGAGACAGCTAAAAAGTCTATGTTGTCCATATTGAGTATGTCAGCAATCTCTGTGCTGTGAGCTATGAGGGACCTAGCGTTGATAAGTGCCCCTGATAAGGTGGGGTTGGTATTTTTTCTTGACTGAGTTTTAGCTTAGGGTACTTGGACCTCTTCTGGTTATGAGGAGGGTGAACCTGTATTTTAGGGGGTCTTTCCATCTCTGTGGCAGGTAAATTAGGGTTGGTGTTATTTAGTCTATGTTTAAGCATCAACGGTTTTGTTCTATTATTTTTGAGATCGTAGAGTCGCAGTAGCCTAGCTCTAAGCTGCATGCTTGTTTCTGGTAGATTACAGGGTGTGGAGTTGATGTAGGCCATTGTTGTGGTAATTATGAAGGTAGCCCAGAATAGGGAATGGGGCGTGAATATACAGTAGATCTTAGAGGTATTCATGGTGGGATATTCTATGGTCGCGCTTGCCCGTGGGTACTAGTTGTGGGAACTAGGAACTGGGCATGGTTATTATTGTATCTACACTGCATACATGCCAGAGGGCTCCTAGAATTGACTGTCCCAAAACACACTAAGGTGCATATGTGCCAGAGGGCACCTAGATTTGACTGACCCAAAACACACTAAAATGCATATGTGACAGTGGGCACCTAGAATTGATTGACCCAAAACACCCAAAACACACTAAAATGCATATGTGCCAGAGGCACCTAGAATTAACTGTCCCAAAACACACTAAAATGCATATGTGCCAGAGGCACCTAGAATTAACTGTCCCAAAACACACTAAAATGCATATGTGCCAAAGGGCACCTAGAATTGACTGACCCAAAAACTCAGTGAAAAGTGAACCTGTTTTTAAAACCTTAGGACACAAACTCTGCTGTAAAACTGTTGGTAGCATAGGAAATGTCAACCTTTGGTAACATTTCCAATACAGAGAATTAACAGAAAACATGCGTCAATCTGCAGACCTCACTTACGCAAACATTTTAAAAAGGATTAGAGTTGGTGTACTATCTCAAGAAGCACAAGCAATATTGAAAACCAGGCACATCCATGCACTTTATGGTGATAACGCATGTGCTACTGATGTTATGGAACAATTAGTGCACAAAAATGTCAATTGTATGTCCTTAATGCCAACTCTTGCAAGCTGTTCCAAATTCAATGAAACAATGTTGAAAAAAGAAATGCAACCAATAATTGAAATTTGCTCCACAGACAAACTGGACGTACATGATATGACACTACCCATGTGTCAGCAAGCCACAACAAGACTAAATACCTTACCTAAACACAGCTGGGTTGGAAAAAATATTAAACTTATGCTTAAATTGTAGAGTAATGCTTAAACGTAACCTTGACGTGGAGCAAGAACTAGTTAATGGAGCACTGGGTACAGTTGTTGGCTTTCAAACATACCCACGTGACAACAACATTCAGTTTGTCAATATTCTCTTTGACAAACTTTCAGAAGTAAAAAGATAGGGCGCTCAACAGCTAGATTCCTTCTCTTCAAAGACATGTATGTACGTAGAGAACACTTTTCTCTAACTCTTGCATATGCAGTCACCATTTATAAATCCCAAGGTCTTACCCTATACAAAGCATTGATAGATATTGGGAACACAGTCTTTAAAGAAGGCATGAGCTACGTAGCGCTATCACGCTTACGTACACTTGACGGTATATTTCTAATCAACTTTGATGCAAGTAAAGTAAATGCTGATATTCCTTGTATTTTAGAATACAAATCTTTTGATGCTCTGAACTTTATGTAAATATGTGTAAAAATGTATAGTGCATCTATTTGCTGTAACTTGTAACCGCCTCCTTAAACATGCGCCCAGATGCCCCGGGGCAAGGTGCGCACTATAAATAAACAAAATACAAATACAAATACAAGTACACTAGACTACGTTCACTGTACACCCCCCATCTGAAATCATATCCTGTTCCACAAAAAGGAAAACGTTGTAAAAGAAAACTAATTCAAACAGAAATGCAACAGGACCTGACTGCAAATCCTTCAAAGAGAGTAAAAGAAGCAAATACGTAATCAATTACCACAACCAAAGAAGCACCTATTATTGAAAGTAACTCAGGTACTTCTTCAAAGAAGCAACACAAACTCTGAAAAAAATCCTCGGACACAGAACTATCTGGTCCATTCAAATTTTCAAATGTAACTGGTGTAAGTTGCTACGCAAATGTAGCAATGAATATTCTATTTCAATTGCCACCAATTGTTAACAACATTTACTTATACAGTACAGACCAATTGTGTTTGCAAATATTAGTCCTTCATTGAAACTCAACAAACAATCCTGACAACACATATAGTGTTCACGGAATAAGACAAGAATTGGACTACTGTGCTGGAATGGTGAGGTTCACTATAAACTCACAAGAAGATCCACAAGAATTTCTAATGTACTTACTACAAGTACTGGAAAACAAAAACATACCTGTAAATGAAATCTTCCAGATTTCATACATGTGGAAACATACATGCACTCTCTGCAACAATGTGACACGGGAACAAATCCCTAATGAGCACTTTGTATATGTATCCATACCTAATTGTGAATCCATTCCATTTCAACAACTTGTACAAAATGCAAACCATGGCAGATTATGTACTATCTGTAATTCAGATAATCGCTCCACCTTACTAATACAAACGCATAGTAACTACGTAATACTAATGCTTCTACGTTACAATGCAGATGGTACTAAAAACAACTGCAAGTTGACTGGATTCACACACGGTCAAGTGTCACTTGGTAAGAAAACCTTCACAACAATAGGTATAATATACCACGCAGGAGCCACAACCAATGCAGGTCACTACACTGCATATATTAAAAAGAAATGTGGATGGTTCGAACGTAATGATAGTACCATTACTCTAAAGCAGAGATTACCAGCAAATCTTACAAACGCTTATTTAATCTTCTTAAAGCCAAAATGTAATAACTAATCTGTACTTCAACATTAACATAAATGCAATTAAAAGACTATAAACGGTTAGAATACGCCAACAGGTATCGAACTGCCCAAGATTGTATAACAACTACACAGATAAATGAATAGCACTGAATTGTAACAAAAAATACACAGTTAGAATATGCCAACAGGTATCTAACGGCTTCAAAAATCTGCAACAAGCCAACAGATAGAACATTAACCAGAAATAACAAGTGAACACTCAAAGCAAACAAACAAATAGTTTGTAGCATAGCAGATTTTTTTTAATCCAACAAGGATATATTTGTTTCCCCAGACCCAATGTTTTGAAAAACAAACACAGAAACTGAGCAAAATGCACAGTACACTGGTTTGTAAACTAATTATGAGGGTAAGAAAAAGCTAAAATGTATATTATGCAATGTAATAAGTCTTTATAAAATACATACACTAACATGCTCTTTTCTTTTATCATTTCCTCCAAGTACTAAAGTCATGTAAAAAATATATTGAATCTCAACAAATGAAACAATAAGTATAATTTCAAACATTTCATACATATTCAAATCTATACGTGTGATCTATGGCTGTAATATGGTGCGGTAGTTGTGGCCAGGGCCTAGAGTCTTGGGTGTATAGGCTACGGCCTATGGCCTGTGGCCATGCACCCAAGACTCTAGGTCCTAGCCACAACCACTGCAGCATATCAAACCCATGGTGTCTTATAACTTTGGTGTTGGGTACATGGCCTGTGGCCATGCACCCAAGACTCTAGGTCGTGCACACAACCACTGCACCACATCACACCCATGCTGACTTATAACTACAGCGCTTATAAGTTCGGTCTTGGGTGCATGGCCTTCGGCCTTAGGCCATGCACCCAAGACTGTAGGTCCTGGCCACAACCACAGCAGCAGATCACACCCATGCTGGCTTATAACTTCACTGCTTATAACTTTGGTATTGGGTGCATGGCCTTCGGCCACCATTGGTGTGATATGCTGTGGTGGTTGTGGCCAGGGCCCAGAGTCTTGGGTGCATGGCTAAAGGCCGTAGACCGTATGCCATACACCCAAGACTGTAGGTCCTGGCCACAACCACAGCAGCATATCACACCCATTGTGCCTTATAACTTTAGAACTTTGGTCTTGGACGCATGTCCTTCAGCCATGCACCCAAGACTCTAGGTCCTGGACACAACCACTGCAGTATATGAAATACATGGTATCTTATAACTTCTGGGCTTATAACTTTGGTCTTGGATGTATGGCCTTCGGCCATGCACCCAACTTCACTGCTTATAACTGCACTGCTCATAACTTTGGTCTTGTGTGCATGGCCTTTGGCCAAGCATCCAAGTCTGTAGGTCCTGGCCAAAACCTCTTGGTCCTGGACACAACCACTGCAGTATATGAAACCCATGGTGGCTTATAACTTCAGTGCTTATAACTTCGGTCTTGGGTGCATGGCCTTCGGCCATGTTCCTAAGACTCTAGGCACTCCCCACAACCACCTGATAGATAGTCAATTCTATGGGTGTATCTATGGGTGTGATATGCTGCAGTGGTTGTGGCCAGGGCCTAGAGTCTTGGGTATATGGCCTACGGCCTGCGACCATGCACCCAAGACTTTAGGCCCTGGCCACAACCACCTCATAGATATTCGATTCTATGGGTGTGATATATGGGTTTGATATGCTGCGGTGGTTGTGGCCAGGGCCTAGAGTCTTGGGTGTATGGCATACGGTCTACGGCCTTTAGCCATGCACCCAAGACTCTGGGCCCTGGCCACAACCACCACAGCATATCACACCAATGGTGGCTTATAAGTGTATGGGAGGACCTGGGTAATTTATCAGTTGAAAGCACGATCATTCAGTACGTAGACGATTTGCAGCTGATATCAAGAGACGGGAAAAGAATAATCCCTGACAAAGTGGAAGCAATAAGGTCAGTGAGAGAACCCACAACAGTGAAGGAGATGCAGAAATTCTTGGGAATGTGTAACTATTGTAGAGCATGGATATTAGATTATGCAGCCTACACCAGGCCATTACTGCAAGCACTGAAGGAGGCCCAACAAGAGAACAGGAAAATAGAGTGGTCAGAAGAGATGAGTGACTCGTTTAAGTCACTAAAAGAGCTGATTTCGAGTGCTCCAGTACTCGCCAATCCTGATTATGAGCGCAAATTTTACCTGTTCTCACATTGTAAGGGAACCCTTATGACAGCTGTACTGACACAAAAGACTTCCCTAGGACACAAACCATTGGCTTACTATAGTGGCACATTGGATGCGGTGATGCAAGGCCACTTCGCGTGCAAGCAATCTCTCGCCGCCGCCGCGTTCGCCATTGAGAAAAGTGCCACAATAGTAATGGGGTGCCCTGTCACGTTGTTCGTGGAACACTCATTATTTGCAATACTTGAAAGATCAAAAAGTACACTGACCACACAGCGAGCAACTGCCTATGAAATAATATTGTCCAGCGCCAATATTCACGTGGTACGGTGCAGGACAGTAAACCCGGCAACATTCATCACAGAACCGTGCACACTAGAGGACATGCAAGAACACAATTTTGCAACTTACACAGGGGAAACAGGGGAGGACACAGTGGTGTGCGAAAATGCCCTGAGCGAGGGGGAGGTGTACTTTGTGGATGGGTCAGCGTCGATTGACATTGACACAGGAGAGAAACATGTGGGATTGGCAGTAGTGAGGCTAGAAGAAGGTGAGTATGAAGTACTAGTACAGTATCGCCCTCCATCACATTTCTCAGCACAAGCAGCAGAACTTATTGCCCTAATAGAAGCATTACATGCAGCTAAAGGTTGTGCAGTAACAATATATACAGATTCAGCCTACATGACGACAACAGTACATGGAGGTCTAGCCAGGTGGGGGCGGAGAGGGTTTCGAAGGGCAGATGGGACACCAGTGCAACATGCTGAACTACTAAAAGAATTGATTGAGGCCCTAAAGGATCCAACAGTGGTAGCAATAGTGAAGTGCCAAGCACATACGTCCAACACAGACGTTGTGTCTTTGGGGAATGTGGCAGCGGACACTGCTGCCAAGGAAGCCTTGTATTTTGAAAAACATGGAACATGTGACTACATATTACAGCACAAGACGAACGAAGAACTCCCAGAAGGATACAATGCCATGCCCATATCACAAATACTAGAGCTGCAGGAAGGGGCCAGTGGTGATGAAAAGATGGTGTGGGAAAACAGAGGGTGCAGCCAATCGGCAACAGACCTATTATGGTGCCAAAATAACTCAGGAAAAGTAGTAATGCCCATCAAACTGTTAGAGATAGCATTTCAGCAATTACACTTTCCAGCGCACAACACCAAACAACACATTGCAGCAGAGATACAAGAAGACTGGTTCATGCCATGTCTCCAGGAGCACATATCTAGATTGACAATGGAGTGCACAACGTGCCAAATATATAGCTCTGGAATGACGCTACGAACCCTCAGGGGGACAATTCCGAAACCCATAGGGCCCTTCAGAGAACTGCACATTGATTATGCGGATATGGGGGAAAGGTGTAATGGGGCAAGCTACATGATAGTGGTTGTATGCCCATTTTCGAGGTGTGTGGAAGCAGGCCCATGTGCGCAACCTGATGCTAAAAGCGCTGCAAAGTTCCTAGTAAGGGAAGTGTCCCCGCGTTGGGGAATTTGCGACGTAATTCGCTCAGACAGCTCTTCAAAGAAGTGACCACGTTATTGGGGATAAAACATAAATTGTGCTCGATTTATCATCCTCAAAGTAATGGCGTTGTCGAAAAGATGAACGGACTGTTAAAAGGGAGACTGTCTAAATTGTGTTTTTCGTTAAAGAAAAACTGGATCTACTGTTTACCCCTTGCGCTGTTTGAGCTGAGGAATCAGCCGAGCAAGGACCACCATCTGTCCCCGCACGAAATTGTGACAGGGAGACGGATGCACACTGCACATTCCCCACTACGCCAACACTCAGACGCACACCGAAGCGCCACGATATTGGGAGATGAGTTCACAGAATACCTGAAGAAGCTAACTAGGGCAGCGCGTGCAATCTCAAAGCAGCTCTCACCACCATTCCCAAGGGAAGAAGGAAACACGATAGTGTCCCATGTAGAACATGAAGTACAGGGACAATTAATGCCAGGAGAGTTCATTTATGTCCGGAGCTTTGTGCGCCGGTGGAATGCCCCCAGGTTCCATGGGCCATACGAAGTGGTATTTTGTACCCCTACAGCTGTAAAAGTAAAGGGGCTCAAATACTGGATACATTTGACGGATGTACGAAAGGCATATAATAGTGTACAGGATGAGGTGGATGAGGAGGCACAGACAACAGCAAACAAAAATAATGAAAATGATGAGTTAACGTGAACAAGTGAATGGACTGACAGATAAAAGAAATTATATTACAGGTTATCGATGGAGATAAATGAAAAAAAAAATGAAAAAAAAAACTTTCAAGTATAAATAACGATGTGAAAAATATGTATATTGTCTGCTCCCTTCTCTGTACATCTCCCACCTTCCCCCCTCTCCTACCCAACCCATCTCCCTTCCACGACCGCCTGGCACAAATAGTGCCAACAAAAATGTTTACATGCACGAACTTAATGCACTTTTATATCTCAAACAGGAACTACCATGGCAACAAACGGGCAGCCTGCAACGGATAGATTTGTTAGATATAGAGAAGTTTTAGCTGAAAGATGTAGATATTCGTATGAGTGTGGATTGTCTGTATGCATTACATTATTTTTTACAATACTGTTTGGCCTGGTTACGTATTGGTTTATAGCGTTCATCTCTATCGAGATGAACGAGGGGGGAGGGAATAACGGGATTCATGTGACAAATGAAACAACAACTGTAAATACTAAAGAAGGTGATTTTTTGGTATGGGACGGATCTAAACTGGTATGGGGTTTTTGCACGACACCACCCAATGTTGCTATCTCGCCAAATGAAAGATTGCAGGAAAAAATGCGAAACAGCACAACTTCCCCGCCAAAAGCGTCTAATTACAATGCCCATAGTTTAAATGATCGTAACCCCTCTGTTATATCATGGTTGTACAACACCCCCACCAGCGTGCCCACTCCCGCAACAGAAAACACACTGCTAGATAGTATGAAGAAAGAGAATGAAAAAATGACAATGAGATATGAAGCATTATACAATGACTGGGGAAAGGGGGGCGAAGAGGAGAAAGGGGGGCCCACACTGTTCCTCGCCCATGAAGCGGGCAAATATCTTAGAAATAACAGAAGGAAAAGGGAGGCGAAAATATGACGAGTATTACGGGTTGGGGCTGGACAAAATGGAAGATCCACGACGCCCCCACCAGACAAATAAATGGTATGCGGACATGAGTGCAACAGCTAAGTAAAACAACCAATGAAAGCTGTTATGTCTGCTCCCTCATTCCCCATGCTTCAGGTACACCCAAAATACTGCTGCCCTAAGAGTTGCCTATTGTCGATGCCCAGTGTCTCCTTTATCTCACATTGTGCAGGATTAAGAACACCTTCCAGGCACATGAGGTAACTTTTAAAATGCTGCAGAATGAGAAGACATGTTATCCAAAGGCGGTAGGAGTGATATGTTTGGAGGAACCATTTTTTATAATACAAGGGACACTGTTTTCAGAAAATAAGTGGAAAGATGAAGAGATAATGTGCAAAGCCGAAGCGCTGCGAGGTGTGGCACCAGAGAAACTGCAATGGATAGAAAAAACTTGCACACCAGTCTGGAAGGAGCACATCTCTAAATTGACTTGGGTAACGGCCATTGAAAAGCCCTTCAAGCTACAGAAAGAAATAAACTATGAACTGTGTTTCAAGGGAGACGGGAAAATCATCATGGGGGTAAACAAAAATTGCAACAAGACCCTCACCATCCCAGATATGAGAAAGGGGACAGCGGCCCTCATGGACACTTATTGGGTATGTGGCAACCAGGCATACCTGCACCTCCCACAATCCTGGGGTGGCAGCTGCTCATTGGCCACTCTACACTCCGCACTAATGGTGATACCGGAAAGCCACATTGATGGGAGCAAGAAAATGCGAGACAAACCTCAGCAGAATGAGACCCAGCCAACTGCAGAGTCACAAGTATATGTCCTGTCTTCCGGTAACAAGGAGGAGGTGCTGTCACGAAACAAACGATCATCGAACTACATATCAAAAGCATCATCAGAGCTGCAGGCACAGATCCCGGATAGATATTGATTATTCAGCTCTGCAGAAACTTTCTTTGCCTCACTCATCCCTAGCATCCAGGCACGAGCAAATGCAAAATGGCTCCAAATCACACGCTGGGAGCTGATCCTGCTGGCGAATGACACTGAAGAAGGGTTTAACGTAATAAAGGTGGAACTGCGAGCACTGCGGCTAATGACCATGCAAAATAGGTATGTCTTGGACCTGTTGACAGCAATGGACGGAGGTGTTTGCCAAAAAATTGGAAGTGCCTGCTGCACTTTCGTACCTTCCGAAGACGCGGATAATGGTTCCTTGTCCCATGTGATCGAAGCAGTACATTACCTAGGAGAAAGAATGAAAATGGAAGGTGGAGCAGAAGAAAGCACATGGTTCGACAACATCTTCTCCTGGGTCCCATCATGGCTGGGAATGACTGTTAAATTTTTGTGCCGGCAGAAGTGTTCCTCCTTTTTATTTTTTGTATGTGCCAGGTGGGTCTTCGATGTTGTGCTAACGCCGTACCAAATGATGCAATGATGATGGTGACAATGGGCAACGCCCGCGGTACGATACAAAACATGCAGGAAGTACAGGTACAAACAGGAACAGATAACACGCCAAGATTCCAGATGGTGCCCATATACCACAGCGGGGATATAGTAGATAGGCTATGGCACACTACAATTAAAGAGCCCCGTGAACTTGAATGGTATGAGGAGGTGTGGGTGGACTTAGAAGGGGACAGTGGTTGTTTATATCTGACCTGCACCCCGGACGAATATGCTAGGAGAGGAGAAAGCCTGCGAGGAGTGTGTAGGGCATGGATGCCCATAAAAGGCACCCCTGCATGGGATGAAGCTGTAGTTGAAGAGGAAGAGTGCAAGAGGTTGGAGGATTTAAAGTATTCATTACTTAAGTAACGAAAGGGGGGAAATGTATGGGAGGATTGGTCCAAGAGACCCCCCTCCCCTCTCCCCCTGTGAGGTCCATGGCTCGTCAGGGGTTCCCCCTGCAACCATGGCCCAGATGGTGGGTGGGCCACTGGCTGAAGACATTGACCAAACATGCTGTATTTAGTTAGGCCCTGGAAACCATTTTGTGAAATAAAGATGGTTTGAGCCCTGTGCACCACAGCGCGGCCCCCACCCTTGGAGAGTCTCACTTATCCCTGTGGCCGCAGCTCTCTGGTAGATCCGCTGAGAGCCCGTTCCCACGAACAGACGGACATGAGCTAGTGTTAGATGCCAACAGTGTAACATTTCACCTTCCGCAGTGTATCGCTGTTCCCAGTATTACCCGGCAAGCAGGGACGGGGTGGAAAAGAACTGTAAAATGGTCCCCTGACAAAAGCAGAGTCCCCAAATACTAATGAGAAAACTACCTGTGATGAAACTTTTCTCTCCATGACCTTTCTGACTAAAAACCTGTAACCTCCATGAAGATGGCAGAATGTGTGCTTATATGACATTCGGGATGAAGTACCCACATCCCCGTAGCTATGCGCAAATGGTAAAAGTGTCCCAGGGGTTTTCATGTTATATGTTTCGCCGAGAAGACTGCACCCCAAGGTCCCATGCCATAACTGAACTAATGCTGCTAGAGTGCAAAGGAAGACAAATACAACCCTATTGGGAGCTCATGTAAGTGGTGCACGAAAATGCACCATATGTATGTCCAAGCTCACTATGTGTCACTGCCGTCAGTCTTATTAGCGGGTTGTTCCTGCGTGCTCCAACAACCTTACTACTACCTCGCTTACCGCACATGTATAGAAATGTAACAAAATTTTGTGGTTGTTAAATACTTAGCGTATAGGTAACGCGTTTGAAATGGCCATGTGAAAGGCACTAACAATGTCAAAAACATAAAGTTTGAAAAGACTCAATGAGTATTGTATATTATGTGAATGTTTATGTCTCTTCCACTTGAATCTGCAACACACGAGGAAAATACCTTTGTGAGCATATGCAAGGCTATTCCCCCTTCCTCCCATTGAAGCCTGGCAGACGAAAAAGCAGGGGCCTGTGTTGCTCTGCTCCACCTCCCCCAATTCGGCTGGAGCCGCTTCAAACATTCACATTCCCCCGCAGCACCCAAGGCCACGGCCTGCCACCTGAATTATTTACAACCCAGCAGTAAACCCCAGCCTTAAAACACAGATCCAAAGGCGCCCTTTCTTAGGCTCCACGACCCACCGGCTCACCTTAGGTTAATGGCCCCTGTAAACTTAGGACACCCAATATTATAGCAACACTGCAGGAACACATTCATAATGACTTCTAACGGGACATGATAACTTGGACAGCTCGCCCCTTGCCCTGAGACCCAACCTCGCGACCCATGATACCCGGTCGACAGGACGATGGTAACCATGTATTGATGCATCACCAAAAGACCCCACTCTAGGTGCATTCCTCCTGTGTTGCATTAACCTGTAGAATAACCTATTGGAAGATTTATCGGGGAAGATAATATTGCAATGTTGAATGACTGCGGTGTGCGTGGCCTTAGGGCAGAAAGCCAGGGAAGAAGTTCATCACTGACACTGGTCACGGCTGGCACAACAACACCGTCCGGGTGAGCCCAGCTGACCTGCCCGGCCCAGCCCAGCCCACGAGGGTAACCAGTGACGTCCACCGACCACGGCAAACCACATCGCAGCAGCACCTATAATTAGTCGTCGCCACCCAATCCCCACGAACTTGTGCCCCCTATAGCATGTAGTTTCTTATGATGCTTTTTGTAAATATATACGCCTGTCTTTGCTATTGTCAGACAGAGCGCTCTCGGAGTTTGCAGAGTCCTTTGCATGCCCTATTCTGATTGATAAACTCCCATTTAAGCTCACCCGCACTTTGTCTTAGCCTTATTCCCATCTTGGGAGAGTCCATTATTGTCTAACTTCAGTGCTTATAACTTTGTACTTGGGTGCATGGCCTTCGGCTATGCACCCAAGACTCTAGGTCCTGGCCACAACCACTGAAACATATCACACCCATGGTGGCTTATAACTTCAGTACTTTGGTTTGGGGTGCATGGCTTTCGGCAATGCTCCCAAGATTCCAGGTCCTAGCCACAACCACCGCAAAATATGAAACCCATGGTGGCTTATAACTTCAGTGCTTATAACTTTGTTCTTGGGTGCATGGCCTTCGACCATGCACCCAAGACTGTAGGTCTTGGCCACAACCACCGCAGTATATCACACCCATTGTGGCTTATAACTTCACGACTTATAAATTTGGTCTAGGGTGCATGGCCTTTGGCCATGCAGCCAAGACTCTATGCCCTCCCCACAAACACCTGATAGATATTCGATACTACGGGTGTATCTATTGCTGTGATAAGCTGCAGTGGTTGTGGCCAGGGCCTAGAGTCTTGGGTGTATGGCCGTAGATATCCGAATCTATGGCTGTGCAGTATATAAAACCCATAGCGGCTTATAACTTCAGTGCTTATAATTTGGTTCTTGGGTGCATGGCCTTTGGCCATGCACCTAAGACTCTAGGCCCTCCCCACAACCACCTAATAGATATTCAATACTATGGGTGTATCTATTGCTGTTATATGCTGCGGTGGTTGTGGCCAGGGCCTAGAGTTTTGCGTGAATGGCCGTAGATACTCAAATCTATGGGTGTGATCTATGGGTGTGATATGCTGCGGTGGTTGTGGCCAGGGCCTACAGTCTTGGGTGTATGGCCTACGGCCTACGGGCTACGGCCATGTACCCAAGACTCTAGGCCCTGGCCTCAACCACCTCAGCATATCACACCCATGGTGGCTTATAAGTCAGTACCACACCCATAGAATCAAACATTTTAACTGCAGCATGTACTGAATTTTAATGTCCACTGACAACACGCACGGACGGAAATACTATCCTTATGAGACCCCTCATTTTCAGTAATTACAAACATCCCAGACAGCGTGGACATGGCGAATACATCATTAGCACCTGCCGCCTAAACAAATACAGCATTTCACGCATCTCTTACTCTTTAAACCTCCCCAAGCACTTTGACACACCAAAACACTCCCCAAAACTGCATTTCGCCTCTGTTCGCCGCCGCGCTGTCGGCGGATCCACGATGTCTGGCGCAACCAAACAATCTGATGCACATCACGCCTCACTCCAGCCAATCGGCGGACAGGTTGCGTGTCTGCGGTCATGACGCGAGCCCATTAGCCAATCGTTATCTTGTCCGCAGAGCGAACAGCGAAGTGTGACCGCAGAGCGGATATAGATATCACACATTTTTTTAGACATACTTTTTGGTCGCTTTAAAGAAAACTACTGGATGGATTGGCACCAAATTTACAAAAGCACGCTTTCGGGACCAACCGCCTGCTCCTGTCGCATATTTAATGAAAATCCGTCCAGCGGTTTGGGCTATAGGCGTGTGCAAAGTTTTTCCCCCATTCAGTCTATGGGAAAAAAAAATGTTTTGGGAACACCCCTATAACTTTTCTCCCCCTTGAACAAACATCACCAAACTTTGTAAAAAGATCCAGAGTGGCCCATATACCTTTTTTGCAAAGTTTGGTGAGGATTTATAAAGGGGGAGCGAAGTTATAAGCCACCCAAAAAGTGCTCTTCCTATGGAAACAGCAACTTAACCATAAGTACACAGCCACTACCGTAGCTGTGTAATAACACTTACAAAAAACCTTGTTAAAGGGACGTTATGGTTAAGTTGCACTACTAAAAAACCTATTAAATTCAATGGATAAATGTTGCTACAGGGACATTATGGTTACAGGTAAAACCGAAACCCCCCAGAAATTCACCAGTTATGGTAAGGTATCATAACTCGCGCTACCACTGTGCAATGCAAGGACTAACACCCATGACCTCAAAGATGACATCACAAATGTCATTGATGAAACCACTAATGCCATCACATGTGCCTTTAGTTTGAATAACAAGCCTCCACAAGGGATTGTTCATATAATGTTGCCACAAAAGTATCTGAGGTCATTGGGAGAACTATCATGTGATAAATAATTAAATATACAATCCACTGCTATAAACACCATTGCACTACACACTTCTTTCCAGTATAGCAACCACCTCATGCAGAAACGTTGGCGTTGTCTGCAGCATGTACCATAGAGGTCCAATATTCAAAGTTTATGTTGTACATGCACAGGCCCGGTAGTGTACAATATTAGGAAGGCATGATGTTTACCACCCTAGAATGGCTGGAGGAGAATTTTCTGCACAAAGAAAAGAGTGATGACAGTAGCCCCATTGCTACCCGCTGCACTATGAAAAGGGAAAGAGTTTCTGCAAGGGCAAGCACCCTAGAATGGCTGGAGGAAAATGTACCGCATGACAAAATGAGTGAGCATAGTAACCCCAAAGGTAGGGGAAGCGGTGGCAGCAGTAACACAATTACAATGTAGTGCTTTATGTAAATTTACCACATTTGTTGTTATTTAGCAGAACATATGGGAATGCAAAGGAGTACACTAGAAGTGGCACCTTTTGCACAGCAACATACGGCCACCGAAACTGAAGTAAACGCTGGACTTAAAAAAAGAACACTACCTGGATGCCAAAATGGATGATTTGCTCCTCCAATTTGCCACCTTGAAAATGTTTGTAAAAGAACATATTATGGGGAAAATACGATTTCACTGCCTGACTTGCACATGCCCACCTCCCCCATTTCCCAGCCCCCCATCCCTGCAAATTGCGTGTCATGAGAGACGCTTCAATGAGACCTCAATCCCATCTTCCCCTCACCAGCAGCTTCTTGAAATGGCAACATTCCCAGTATATGTATCTGTTTCTGGTCCCCCTTCCCTTTTCCGAATAGTGACTATGAATGTCTGATTATAAACATTGATATGTGAATATTTACTGATTCTATATGTGCCTTTTCCTTTCTTTTAAGAAGGCCATCGTAAGTCTGAAGGATACAGCATTAGTGGTGATGGTTGCTAATGAGGTAAATGGAGGAATCGTACGACCGCAGCAACTGCCTGCCCTATGCGCAATCATAATGAAAGCATCCGTAGGACGCTAGTACGGGCTGCATGTTGGATGCACAGAACCGCCTGTAAGTAGTTGCACGACCGAATGTCATGCGTATCAGGCCCGGTAGTGTACAATAGTAGGAAAGCATGATGTTTACCACCCTAGAATGGCTAGAGGAGAAGTTTCCGCATGAAGAAATGAGTGATGACGGTAGCCCCATTACTACACGCTGCACTATGAAAAGAGAAAGAGTTTCTGCAAGGGCTGGAGGAAAGTTTACTGCATGACAAAATGAGTGAGCAAGTAACCCCATAGGTAGGTGATGCGGTTGCAGCAGTAACACAACTACAATTTAGTGCTTTATGTAAAAAAAACACATTTGTTGTCATTTAAGAGAACATATGGGTATGCAAAGGACTACACCAGAAGCAGCACCTTTTGCACAGCAACATACGGCCATCAAAACTGAAGTAAACACTGGACATAAAAAAGAACACTGCCTGGACGCCAAAATTGATGATTTGCTCCTCCAATTTGCCACCTTGAAAATGTTTGTAAAAGAACATATTATGGGGAAAATACGATTTCACTGCCTGACTTGCACATGTCCACCTCCCCCATTTCCCAGCCCCCCATCCCTGCAAATTGGTGTCATGAGAGACGCTTCAATGAGACCTTAATCCCATCTTCCCCTCACCAGCAGCTTGTTGAAATGGCAACATTCCCAGTATATGTATCTGTTTCTGGTCCCCTTCCCTTTCCGAATAGTGACTATGAATGTCTGATTATAGACACTGATATGCGAATATTTACTGATTCTATATGTGCCTTTTCCTTTCTTTTAAGAAGGCCATTGTAAGTCTGAAGGACACAGCATTAGTGGGGATGGTTGCTAGTGAGGAAAATGGAGGAGTCGTACGACTGCTGCAACTGCCTGCCCTATGTGCAATCACAATGAAAGCATCTGTAGGACACTAGTACGGGCTGCATGTTTTATGCACAGAACCACCTGTAAGTAGTTGCACGACCGAATGTTTCTCAGTCGCACAATTGCACACATGCGTATCTGGTCCTGTGATGCCTGGTAACACCGTCCCTGGTCAGAATATGCGAAGAAACGTGTGATGTCGTTCTAGTAGGTGGAAGCGCACATCCTGCGACCTTTGCACATCAACATTCCACCTACTGTATTGTGTGCACACCAAGCTTATGTAGGAATGTTCAATGCATGTGTGCCGTACATTTCAGTAATCCGGGGATGGGAAGAGTATCAGTAGGAGAGGTATGCACGTGGCCACAAATTATTACGGCCAATATAGGTCCCGCAGACAGGCATGCTTTTGGAACAATGCTGCGCATGGTCCCTTATTTAGCAGACACGAGCCAGATCTGTGCACACCGAAAGAGGACAATTTTCTGCAATGTATGGAGTGTTACAGTGAGAGTGCACCCTTAGAGAGATTCTCCACTCTTCCTTCTGCATGTAGGTATTGTAGGGAAACACTTAGGTCCACCTTACGGTGGCATATGCTCCACAACACTCTTATAAAAGGGCACACCTCACAAGTGCGCTGCAATCCCTGTTTGGCTTTCCAGAAAAGACCAGCGGTCCACATTGGTTCATGCAGAAATTGCTTTCTCACCAATTGTGTGCCTGCAAAGTACCTCTCCAAGTAATGGCCACCAGAGCATCTGCTACTACCTCTGACTCAGGAGCACCCACACCCTCACCACTAACACCTCCTTCTAAAAGGCCTGAGCAAGTGCACAGGCATAGGGCCATTGAAAAGGAAACCAGAATAAAATAGAAGGAATCCCCATTGCCTGCAGCTAGCAAGAGTCGTGGGTGTGGAAACTATTTAGGATCGTTGGAAATGTGCCAATATCTTGTGCAAACCAGGTACAATGCACATACTACTCAGTCTCAGAAAACCTGGCTTGTACAGCTGTGGCACCACCTCAATGCGGCGGCACCTGAAATCGAACCACCAGGCAGCTGTTTAGAGGGGTGTCCCCTTCCAAGCAGGCTTTAGGTTATTTTCCTCTATAGCATTCTCTGCATCTGCTCCTGCCACCACTAGGGACACTCCAGTGGCCCACCGCGTCCCACAAGAAGCTTTGGAGGTCACACGCACTGCAACAGACCTGTACCTTTCAAAGGTCACTGTATTGTGCATATACTGCGACGTGGTGCTGTGTAGGGGGGAACATTTTCAAAGTGCTTTTGAGGCTTTGTTCCGGCAGCATGACAAAGAGTGCACCCTACCCAAGTGAGGTGCACCCCACATCTTCTACTCTCCAGATACAATTTCTTACCCCTGTGATTGGTACCCTTTGCCAAATATCCCTTCCATTGCTGGCTTTTGTGGCGTGTTTTATAACAGGAAAAATTTCACAGCACCAGAAGGGGGTAGGGGGAGAACAAAAAGGCTCTTTTCAGAGCCACCTTAAACCACTGAATAATAGAAGTTGAAAAAGGCATGCAGGCGGTGCTGCAGCCTATGAGCACAGCATAAAGAGATGGAAACAATTGGTGGTGGGACTCCGGCAACAGCAGTGTACGCATTTGCAAAACTAAGTGGTGGCTCTGAAAAGAGCCTTTTTGTGCTGTTTGTGTTTGCAACGTTGGAAGTGGTGAACAACCATAGGCAAAATGCTTGCTAGACTTGCAGGAAGCACTGCACTGCATTTTGAATATTACGCAGAAGCAGCTCATTGCCAGCATCAGTCAGATGAACTCCATCGGAAGTACGAAACGTAATGTTTTCATTGTGGAAGGAGAACATGCCATTTGTGGCCCACACGAGGAAGAACGCAGCCACATCTGTCTCTGGGCAATGCGAGAAAAAATGATGTGTGAATTTGGAAACATTTCCATGAGTTGACGAAATGTCTCCTTCATTGCAAACTGCAGTGAAATGCTGCTAACATACCTTAAACTATTTCCTCCACAATGAACAATAATAATGTCTGTATGAGCAAGCATCACCAAACTGGCACAAAGAGGACCCACATGTACCCACTTCATTCCACGGATTCCGGGCTAGTGCACGTCGACATTATGGAACCCAAGGTGTGCTGCCACTGCACAGTCTTTGATTGATTGATATTTTATTCCTATCGCGCTCGTACACAAGTGTTTCAGAGCGCAACAAGGCAAGGGAGGGGAAGAGGGGAGAACAAAACAGCGATCTTACTAGGCCCAGTGACATTGAGAACGCGCAAGTGCATGGGAGAGGGGGGAGGGAAAAAGTGCATGGAAGGGGGAGAAGTGGAAAGTGCGAAGCAGAGGAGAAACAGATAAATAACAATAAATAAATAAAAAAGGCAACAAACAGTGGTAATGCAGCCAGCAATTTGCAAGTCCTAGATTTAAGGCAGCAGACAGGGTAGGTCTGATAAGTGCAGGAAGAAAAAGGGGGGCTGTATGGGTACAGTTACAGACCCCAATGCAAGGGGTGGCCCGGAGGCAGTGCGGGAGGGTGACAGGATGAGCAGGTACCTGGGCCCAAAAGACAGAGGGTGGCCAGATGCACGGTGCCAAGAGAGAACAGACTATCAGGGGAGAGGGGGAGCGAAGGCAGAAGAAAAGAGGAAGGTCTTGAGGTGCTTCCGGAACCGGAGATGGTTCTCCTCAAGTTTTAGAGTGGCAGGGAGGCTGTTCCAGAGGGAGGCCCCAGCCGAAGGCAGAGATCTACCCCCAGCTTGTTTCTTAGAAAAAGGACTGACCCTGAGTGAGTTGGAGGTAGAGGAGCGAAGAGCTCGAGAGGGGAGGTATTTGCGGAGGGATAGCTGAAGGTATTTTGGACCCAGGCCCCAGAAAGCCTTGTGGACAATGCAGAGGGTTTTGAATTTAATCCTTGCATTCACTGGGAGCCAGTGAAGAGATTTCAGAGCTGCAGAGATACGATCCTAGGGCTTGAGGCCAAGGACAAGTCTCGCAGTCCTGTTCTGGATTAGTTGCAGAGGGCAGAGAGTAGAGGCAGGTAGATTTAGAAAGAGGCTGTTACAATAGTCCAAGCTAGAGAGAACCAGAGCTTGAGATACCAGAAGCTTCTGGGGGAAGGAGAGGAAAGGCAGAGTACCTCTTAGGAGGTGCAGCTGGAAATTTGACTTTTTAGAGACCTCAGAGATGTGGGCAGAGAAGGAAAGGGTGGAGTCAAAGATGACCCTGAGGTTCTTAGCCTCACAGGTGGGGGTAAGAGGAGGGCAAAGGGAGGCCGGCCAGAGAGTGAGGGGAAAGGATGGTGAAGGTGTGCCGATGAGGAGGATCTCCGTCTTGCTGGCATTCAGACAAAGATCATTGGCGGCACACCAATCTTGAATGGCAGTTAGGCAATCAGAGATGAGAGAGGGAGAAGAGGTGGCAGAGGGCAGCCTGAAAATGAGTTGAGTGTCATCAGCGTAGCACTGGAAATTTGAGCAGAACATGGCAATGCAGTGGGCGAGAGTTGCCAGGTATTGGTTGAAAAGCCAGGGCGAGAGGTTAGACCCCTGGGAACACCACAGGTAGAGAGGAAGATAGATGAAAGGAAGGACCCAAGTTGGACTTCTGCGTAAACCTATACCCAATGTATCCAGGATTCGCTCAAAAGCCATATAGTCCGCCTACTGAACGATACAACCATACCCGTAGCCATCTCCACTCCAATTTGCAAACACACGGTCTGTCACACTCTGTTCCTACACACTACACCCAGGAAATCATATTGACCAATCCCAACTCCTGCACAGTCCCATTTCCATTCCCTGTCTGATAGCACAGCAAGTAGAGCACTCGCTTTGAAATCTGTGCAGAGCCTGCTTGCGCAAGTTTGAATCCCGACAGGGCAAAACTCAGCGTTTCATCCTTCCGAGGTTGATAAATGAGCACCATACACTGTGGGTAACAAGCAGCGCTCAGATGCCTGAGGGTTTGTAGCTCTCTATAAATGCTAAATTATTATTATTATTATTGCAGCCACCCTGAAAAGACCCAGATGTAGCATGTGCGCACCTCCAAGTGGTGGGGCTTTCGTAAACATATTGCCCTGTGTGGGGGGCTGCCAAACAGATTTAAGCATCATAGAAAATGGGCATCTTGGTGGAAATTGGGAAAAGTGTTTTGTTCTAATTTTGCTAAGCAACGTGTAAAGAAACACCTTTTTTGTGTGCTCCTTGTTAAGGATTGCTCTCAGCTTTTCCTCCTTCCATTAATACACAAGTGGCAGCGTACATTGTACATAGGGCAACCATAAGGGAAAAAAAGAAATCAACACCACTGACAAACATCACACCGCAAGCACGGTTCTCATGGGCACAGAAGAACACCCAAGCATAGAACAGAAAAGCATACATATACCGGAATCGTTAATCCTTAGTCCCATTTCTATGACAAGCACATTAAGAAGGACCGCATGCAGCATGTTCGATTTGCCCAACTACCACAAGGGCCGCGCCTCAGGAAAGCAGGGCCAGTCCTTCTTCCCTTTCCAGTACTCTTTTACCAGAACTCACTAATTAGCTACTGTTAAACTATTACTTATGCATTCACCAGTTACATCCAAGAATTGTGCATGTAATGCTAGCGTATCTATTTATCAGTCCATAGCAACCATTAAACACACAGAGGTCAAATGTCCTGTAAATAAAAAACACCTGCACAGGAAAGTACAGTAAAACGATCTACGAATTCTGCACCTACATACATCGGCATCGCTAACCATCACTACGCCATGTAGGTATTACTATTTTTTGTACAGTACAGTGGCAAATGTAATAAAAGTTCGTACCAACAGGGTACCTAGCAGTGAATCTCTATAACGTACTCAAAATCCATACTGTTATTTCTCCCATCAACTACCATTAAATGGCTCTTACTGTGGTAGGTGGTGGCAAAGTTGGCATTTGCCCATAACATCCATTGGTATATGGAAATGGTTACTGTTCTTTTGGTCTGTGAATTTTACAATGCTTTCTCCGATTAACGCACATCCTATCAATATTGTAAAAACCGCACACAAAATGATCACACAACCTTTCCCACCAAACTAAGCCAAGTGCATACATTGCAAGTATACGAACAGTTTCCTGCTCTACGTCATATATAACAAAAGTAGTTAAGCAATACAAAAATGTATGTGTGCATACACAACAGTAACATGCATACATTTGCATAAGGAAATAAAAGCCCAAAATCAATGCCTGCAGTCATATAGCAAGCACACATATGAAGAGAAGTACATGCAAATGCATAAACAAAAACATTCTGCTTTGCACTCTGTGCATATTCCGCACCTTAAGGTTATCCTTCCACAATACAAAGTACTGCATTTTGAAAGTAAATACACCTACACTAATACACACACATGTTTCATAACAAGTCATACAATACTCTTTCAAATAATCCACCTACCCCCTTAACAAACATGCTGAGGCTCCCAAGTGCCCATCCATACCGCAAGCTTTCCATTTACACACACACACTTCCTCTTCCTGCCAAGACATCCCCTATAGTTTTGAAGAATGTATTGCACACATGTAAGCACTATGCCATTAGCCAACATATTGTGTTACCATCTTCTTTTACAGGCTCAGTACCCACCTCTCTCTGGAAAGCCACTGGAGTGTGCAAAATATAGTCTGCAATAAACCTACCCTTAGTAAGCAAAAAAGTAAGCAAAATTCCCATCATACCATTGTTTGTCTTACTAGAAGAGTACACTATTGTTGTTTTGTAGCACATAGATGTGCAGACATCCACCAGTATGTACTCCATTGTTACTGATCACACCTCTACAGGTGATCAGTGTTTCTTTTGTCGCCACCATTAGACTAATCCCCACATAGTAAGAAACAGTCCCCAACCGAACGGTAGACACCACTGCACAGTGACAGTTAAATGCCTACCCTCCTATTGACCGACTCATGCACATTGCACACATATACATTTCAATTTTTGAAGACCCACACTTCCCTTTCTTTGCGAACAGCTACTACACAATGCCTACCAAACTGCAACTCTGTAGAAAGCCGTTAGCAACCCACCATTCAACAGTCAGAAATCTAGTTTAGAAACTGTACTATGCAAAAAGTCCAGCATTAGCATTCTAACATTTAAATGATATTCTCCTACACAGTACAGCCCAAGAAGTGCTTGGTGAAATAGAGCACATACAAAGGAAATATTGTGGAACTGAAGAGCACTTACAAACTCCAGCATTTGCAGACAACAGTACTGACAACAGTGCAGCTATCAACTTTTTATATCACACATACAGACAAGAAATACTAAAGTTCAAAAAGGTACATCTGCTGAAATGCCAAACCAAGTATGTGTGTGTTGTCGTAGCACTTTCTATAGAAAGAGCACCAAAGCTATAGATATAATGCAGAAAATAGAAGGCAATGAGGAATTCCAATGGTTTCAAATAGCTCTGTACCTTATACCTTCATAATGTGCACATACTGCACTGCAAATCTTGACAATAACCAAAGGCCATCACAGGCAATTAGTACTAATTTGGAACTATTTCCACTGCCAAACGCACTGCAGCAGCTTAATTTGTATGAGACCATTATAATACAAACAGTGCACCCATTTCAAGCAACAATACGACTTCAACCGAAAACTGCAAAATTGCCTCCCACCAAATTACTGTGAGGCATTTGTGGTAAAGTAGTTTATTTACCATTAGATCTCAAAGAAAATGTAGACACTCTACGAGTGCAAAGGCCAATACAAGAATCTTTGATTATCCTGGTAAATGGTGTACTTACAAAAAACAAAAAAACTTGGCAGCAACTAGTGGACTTAACCAAAGTTAGGGAAGCGTTGCAATACCTTAAAGAAAACAATGAATACTACAAGGAAATAAACGTTCAAAAAAACCTGAGAGAAACAACCTAAATAATTCAGGACTCCTCAATAACTGGCGAATTTGAACATCTAGATCCTAGTGCAGTCTCCAATATTTTAGACCACTATACAATGCATCCACTGCACTCCAAAGACACCATAGACAATGCACTAGAAACATTCAAATGCAGCAATCCAAAGGAGCCACAATCAGTATATGGGAAAAAAGTGTGGAAGCACGAGCCTTTCCTCTACCCTTCCCGACTGGAAAAGGTGGAAGATATGATGAAAGATGCTCATAAATAACAGCATCAGAATAGCACTGTTTACAAATGTATTCTGAAGACCCTAGATTTAGACAGAACGTGGAGTACATATTCCACTAGCTCTTTCAAAGTGAACTGGCAACGCTAAGTTATGGAGTTGCCCACACATTAAAAACAGGTTCCCAATTTCAAAACATGTCTGCTATACAGCTACTTCAAAAAGTGCAAGAGTATGACAAAGTTTTACAGTCAAGTTTTACAAATCTCTTGCAAACACATGTCATATGAAAGAGTACTGGTTCTGATGGCACGCAGATGTACGCTGTATGCTACACAACGTTGGCCCACCCACATGCTTGTCACTTTAAGTTGTGCAGAGTATCCATGTGAAGACTTGCACACTTCCCTACGCATAGCAAACAAAAACAAAACAGGTGTAGACATGAAAACACCAGAAGAGCTTTGCTCTCTCAATCCAGTAAATGTTTCACTCTACTTTCATCATCGCTTCCTTGTCATGCTGCATTTCATTTGCAATAAAGCACTTCCTCCCCTCGGAGAAGTGGAACACTTCTTTTGGAGAAAAGAATATCAAGCCAGAGGAGCACCACACATCCACATGCTTTTTTGGATTAAAAATTCTCCTTAATCCGGTGAGGAGAGTGATGAAACTGTTTCAGAGTTCATTCACAAATACGTCACTTGCAAAATCCCTTCGGAAAGTACACATAGTGACCTACAAGCACAAATTTTGCAATACCAAAGACACAAGTGTGGCAAGTATTGTCAATGCAAATATAAGAACAGAGGCAAATACTACACCAAAGTCTGCTTTGGTTTCCCTAGACCAGCTTCAACAACAGGCCAAGTAAACAGCTTCATGTTTTCGGTTCGACACAGTGTAAAAGGAAAGTCTCATAAGAACACATACTGAATAAAAAGGAGCGAAGCATCAAGGTACATCAAAGATTACAATGCAATTATTGGTCTCCTATGGAATGCCTATGTTGATGTTCAGTACATTGCAGACTATTCCACTGCAGTTGCACCATATGTCACCACCTACTTAACCTAAGCAGAGAAAACAGAGCTCAACGACCTCTGGGATGACATATCCTCTGACAAAACACTGGCACAGACATTGTACAGCTTTGGCATTAAAATGCTGTCCCACAGAGAATGTGGCAGCTACGAAGCAGCTGACTGTTTAACCGGCACCACCTTATATGAGAAATCTGACAACATAGTGTGGCTAAGCCTTCGCACTTCTGCATCTAGAAAAAGAGTACTTAAATCGTACAAAGACATACAAACAATAGCCAAAACAGATCCCAACAGCCAGAACATTTTGAAGAACAACTTATTGGACACATACTACCCGGACAGGAGTATTACTTTGGAAGCCTTGTGCCTGTACCAAATAGCCCAAAACTTTGCATACAAAAACAACATTAAACCAAATGAGGAAAAAGGTAGATACAGAGTGGAAAGTTGTGAAGGCAGCCTGGTGAAACTTACCAAACACTGCCTAATTAATCATATAAAGTTGTCATTAAAAACTCCTCAACACAAAGAACTGTACTACATGGCTCCACTGCAACTTTCCAAACCATGGAGAAAAGAAGAGGATTTATCAGCCACCTACACCTCCTATGAAGATGCTTTCAATGCCAGTGAAAGTAAAATTACAGATGAAAACTTTACACAGTACAAAACCATATTGGACAATGAACGCCAACAGGAAGAAGAACCTCAAGCACAACTAAATGTAGACACTTCTGAGAGCAGCAAACCTTCTTAAACAGGCAGCCAAGAAACACCTGGAGAGCCACTCATAGCAAATGAGGCAGAATTAGCGTGATGGAAGTAACCACCACTATGCTTCAGTATGAGCTTTGTGCAGAAGAGTTGGCAGTACTGAAATCTCAACTAAACAATGAACAGTGTGCTATTTTTGTCGAAGTAAGTGAAACCATTGAACATGGTATACAACATGAAAGTAAATCTTGCACCTGTGATAACTACAAACATGTACTGCTGTATGTAAGTGGAGAAGCTGGGTCAGGTAAAACATTCTTAATAAAAATGATCAGTAAATACCTTCAACAACAAACAAACAACAACCCTATCTGCTGTTGTAACCGCCCCTACAGGTTTGGCTGCCTATAACATAGGTGGAGTCACTCTACACCTATTGCTACTCCTTCCAGTAGAACACTAAAACAAATTAGAGTACTATAAACTTTCAGCAGGATCTGAAACAAATGAAAATGCTCCTAATAGATAAGGTGAGCATGGTCTCCAACCTAATGTTGGCTTTCATTAACCTCAGATTGCAAGAGGTCCTCAAAACAGACTATCAAGATCTCCTTCAATTAACACCAGTCAAAGATGCACCTATCTTCGAAACATTAGGACACAAAGAGTACCGTAGAAATCTTGGAAGCATCGCAATGTAAATCTCTAACATTCCAATACGGAGAACTAACTCAAAACATATGTCAGTCTGCAGACCTCACCTACCCCAACATTTTAAAAAACATAATGATTGCTGTACTATCAAAGGAGGCGCAGTCTACCCTCAATACTAGACGCATCCATGAGCTGTGTGGGCGTAACACATGTGCTACTGATGCCATGGAATAATTAGCTCAGAAAGATTTCAGCTATATGTCCTTAATGCCAACTCTAGCATGCTGTGCACAATTTAATGCAACAATGCTGCAAAAACAAAAACAACCACTAGTGCAAATTCATGCCACAGACAAACTGGACGTACACGGTATGACAATACTTATTTGTCAACAAGGCATAGCACGACTACAAACCTTAGAGAACTCTACCTCCAACACAGCTGGTTAGGAGAAAATGTTAACATTATGGGCCTCATTGCGACCCAGGCGTTAAGGGATTAACGGCGCCATTGAAGGTGGCGGCGCGTTTAACCCCTTACCACCTAATTACGAGGTCCCTTTGCGGGTCCCTACCTTAACGGCTGGTGTTACCAGCCGTTAAGGAACGGGCCCGCAAAGGGACCTTGGAGGCAATTACGGTACCGCAACTTGCAGTACCGTAATTACCACCTTCCCCATTCCCATTGAGCCCTATGGAGCAAAAATGGGAATGGGGAAGGGCCAATGGTGAATGGGGAATTACCGCCCCGCCAACGTTGTGATGGGGGCAGTAATTCCGCCATTCACCATGGCACATTCCGGCGTCAACCATGGTTCTAATAGTGCCATGGTTAATGCCTGGGTCGTAATGACCCCCTATGTGTCAACTGTAGAGTTATGTTAAAGTGTAACATGACGTAGAGTAAGGTTTAGGTAATGGAGCACTTGGTACAGTTGTTGGCTTCCAGACATACCCACAGGACAACAGCATTTAGTTTTGTAAACATCAAGTTTGACAAATTTTCAGAAGTCAAAAATATAGGACGCACAACGGCACGATTCCTTCTTTTCAAAGACATATATGTACACATAGTAAAGTTTTCTCTGTCGCTAGCTTATGCAGTAAGTATTCATGAATCGCAAGGTCTAACCTTAGATCATGGCAGCACAGTCTTTAAAGAATGCATGAGTTACATAGCACTGTCACAACTGGAAGGACTGTATCTAGTGAAATTTGATGCAACTGCAGTCAGTGCAGACATTACTTGCATCATAGAGTACAATAGACTACGTGCACTGCACACACCCCATCTGAAAATGTACCCTATTCCTCAGAAACCAAAAGGTTTGAAAAAAAGGCTCATGCAATCAGAAGTACCATCAAAGAAATTTAAAGGAACTCATACTACATCAACTTGCAAAAACACATACAAAAGGAGTGAAAAAGACAAACTTTTCCCAACTCCACCTACAAACAAAAAATGCCTTTGCAAAGAAACCATGTACCCTTCTATCAAAGTGCTCAGACACAGAAGTATATGGCCCATTCAAATTTTTCAATACAACAGGGGTTAATTGCAATGCAAACATAACAATGAATGTTCGATTCCAAATACCAGCAATTGTGGAAAACATGTATTTAAATGGCGCAGACCATTTGTGTTTGCAAATGCTCGCCCTTCACAGAAATGCAGTAAGTAATCCTGACATCATGTACAGTGTCTCAGGAAGAAGGCAAGAATTGAACTACGGTGCTGCAATGGTGAAATTCACTTTAAACCGACAAGAAGATCCACAGGAATTTTTAATGTACTTACTACAAATACTGGAAAGAAAAAACATACTCATAAATTTCATATTTCACATTTCCTACATGTGGAAACATACATGCACTCTGTGCAACCATGTCATTCAGGAACACGTCCCTAACAAATGCTTCATGTACGTATCAATACCTAACTGTTACTCCATTCCATTTCAACAACTGGTGCAAACTGCAAATCATAGCATGTTGTGTACGTTATGCAAATATTCATTTGACGCTACATATTCACTCACTCACATAGTCAATAATTAATATTAATGCTCCTAAAATACAATGCCGATGGAATCAAAAACAACTTAAAACTTACTGCTTTCACACACGGACAGGTATCACTTGGCAATAAAACCTTCACAACATTAGCCATGATCTACCTCACAGGCAACTCCACCAATGGAGGCCGCTTTACAGCTTACATTAGAAAGTAATGGTCATGGTGGGAATTCAATGATACTTCCATCATTCCAAAGCAGAGATTACCTGCAAATCTTGTAAATGCCTACTTAATATTCTTGAAGCCAAAATACACTCATTGATGTGAAAACCTACTATACCTAACTCCCCAGCACCAACCAGTTACTTCGTAAGTGGACAAAAACATTTTTCCTTCCACAATGTCCAGCTAAAGCAACTTAGGATACTGCAAGCATTGACAAAATGCACTAAAGTGTGTGTTGGACATTTCTATCCCCAATGAACCCAATGAATACATGCACAAAAACAATACGTGTACACAAATCACAGTAGCAGTATTTTCCACAGGATAAGTGGAAAGGAAAGTGCTAAGTATATGACGGTTCAAAACTATCCTCAGTAACCTCTGAAGCCACCACTTACGCAAAACAGTCACCAGCTCTCCAAGAATAGTCATAGAACTCCAAGACAAATTGGCCTATCATCACGTAACTCCATAATGGTACACTACCGCTTCAGAATGTACACAGATGTCCAAGTAGCAACATGTATGGGATACTGTAAACAGTTAGAATACGCCACCTGGCATCTAACTGCAACCAGAATACGACAATGTTATTTGCGGCATTCAAACAACCCAACTCAACCTTCAACAACTAATGTGCTACAAACATATTGTAAAATACTTCCAAAGTATGAGCAGTTACAGTACTCCAACAGGTACGTAACTACCGTCAGAATTCTGCACTAGCACAGTACAATGCCACAATGCTTGCAAACCACCAACAGCAACCAAACGCATAGAGAAACAGTGCTACAAAAAGGAAGCAGATAACATTTACAAAATACCACCTGCTATACAACACCACCCACCCTACCAACACGTATAGGACACAAATCGTAAACCCTTTCAAGAGTATACTTTAAAAAGTGCTATAACCTCTCCAAACGTGACTATCATTCATTGTGTACAATAGTAGCGAAGACATTTGGAAGTATTTTTTTTTTAAGCCAGCATGGATTTTTTTTCCCCACAGACCCAATGATTATGCAAAGGAACACAGGAACTGCACTCATTGCACAGTACACTGCCTCACAACATAGTACTTAGGAGGTACTACTTATAAGGGTCCACAAAGTAAAACATGTATGTGTATGCTGTGTAGTGGACTGCAAACTTACGAAATACCTGCTCTGACATTTTCCCACAAATAATGCAGCAACCAGGACCACAACATTTCACACTCGATACACCTCCTCAATCCAAACAGTAAGTCTGCAACAATTGCTATTATTATTCGGTACAGTGCAATGTGTGCACTTATTTCTGCTATACACATACCAATGCCACCATTTTCAATGCTCACCAATATTACACTATGCACCTTGCGCCTATGGCCTACACGCTTCACTACACCCTGTACAGTATAGGGCCTCCAGCCATGCACTCAGCATCCTACACCCTGCCCACAATTGCTGCTGCACTGTACAACTATGCATAGAAACATCTATCCACGTACCACTATCCCCACATATAACACACCCACCCACCCCTTAGCCACTGCAGTTGACATTGGCTGCCATTTCTTCCACACAATGCATAACCTGTTTCCTACGCACACTGGCCACCTAAGCCTATAATAAGTAGACAAACTGAATGCACAACACTACAGTAACCTACCCGACAATCTGCACAATCACAACCGTACACCTTGATGAATGCATCCACACATCTTACGTAACTGTCGTAATTGCTGCAACATGTGGCTCCTTGCTTTCGACTGGCACAGTATAGGCCATTAGGTCATTTTCATTGTTATGTACACCATTTAACAAAAAGGTATCCAACACATATTTCAGTGCAGCACCTGGGTCATAGCTCAGCAGCCATAATGCAACCACTGCGTTACTGCTTAAGTTTTCAACCTTATGTTTCCCTTTCTTATTGTGGAAAGGAAACATAATTTCAACACTATAACCCCCTCACACTGGTTAATGACCGTACACAATAACTCCTTTTCTTTGCTGAACGGCAGCCCCAAACAGGTTCATGCTGCACGGCTCCAAACTACGTACAATACGTCACCCACCCACGTATTGTGAGGCAGCGAACACACAATCTGCCACCGTTGTTTGCAGACAGACAGTCACATTGTGCATGGGTCCTCTTTCTTCTCAGATATCTTGCACCTTACTGCGCGTGCCACGCCTTCCACATTCCAGTTCACAGTTGGTGGACCAAGCACTGGAAGATTACCATAAGCAACTTCTTTTCCGTCATTATTATCTGGGGCGACCGATATGGGCCGGTATGTCCATTTGCGGTTAGGGCAATACGAACCAACCTGCACACCTTTGTGCTGTAAGGCATCCCAGAGGTTGCAGCTGCTACCTTGTCTACCTTTCAAAGAAAATGTGTTATTCCATACCGCCCACCAAGCAGCACTAAGTACTTCTTGTCCCACTTTGCTACACGAGAACAGAAGTACAGAAGTGCACAGACGGCATTGGTCACTGAGTTTTGTTCGTGAAACATTGTCATTAACATTCTATAGCTAAATAAAGCACTTCCAACAGTTCACTGTGGTGTTATTAAACTATGGGAATGTTCTGGAACCGTATGCTCTGCGTGCGCATGTCTGCTTTTGCTTTTGTTTATGTTGTTCCTTTCCGTAGCTGGGTTCTCACATGACAGAGTGTGCTACGCTTGGCACGCACATAAAGACAATACCTGGAAAGCATGCCGCGAGGAACGACTGTCCACAAGTAAAGTCAGTGATACCACTGACTGCTGCAATGTTGTATGCCGCACACACATACAGGTAATGGAAGCACGGCACACATTACAACTTCACACAGTAGAAGCACCTACCGCGTTTGTTGGCATCTCAACAAGTATGCAAAACAAAGCTAACGGTATTTGGCTGTAGTTAACAGCGTTGATAATGTTGACGGCTGCAAATGTATGTGGGTTGGTCTCCACATTATCCATACTTCACATGTGTAATGCTTCTTAACACGTGTAATGCTGCAATATCTTCTTGCACTCTCAAAGCACAGAGTATTAGGAGAGGCACACCATACGAAACATACATGGTGGCATCTCAGTCCCTGAATGGCAAAAAAGCCAATGACGCACACCATATGCAAGTACAGGCTCTTCACGCTACCTCTACCGGTGTACTAACTGCAAAATGTCCTCCACAACCATTCTGTAATAGTGAGCACCCAAAGGAGACATACATATTTCCAAGAGTGTACACTGCAGTTACATATCAGTACAGGAACGCACCCAAAGAAAGCAACATTCTGAAACCTACTTCCAACCACTGGCCAGCCTGTTAGCTCCAAGGGCCCCAGCCATGCACATAAGCCAGTAGATATTTTACAGGCACAGCACAGCATAGTGCACCAACTGAAAATATCCTCATACTGTCTGCATTGCACTCCCCAACCAGTGGCCAACCTGTTAGGTCCAAGTGCCCAAGCCATGCACACAAGTCAGTAGAAGTTTTGCAGGCACAACATAACATAGTGCACCAACTGGAAATATCCTCATATAGGGCCTCATCACTAGTTGGGCTGTATTCCCGGCTGTAATACCGCCGACTGTAATAGCCCTAGCGCCGACTGGTCCGGTTGGGCCTTAACGGTAAATCCCCATTCCTGAATGGGTCCATTGGATCCAATGGGGAATTTTTGGTGCTAATACTGCGGGCTAATACAGCCGGCTGTAATACAGACAAAAACAGGGATTTTCACCTCCAGAAAAAAGCTGGAGGTAAAACAGCCGATTTAGCGCCCAACTCATGATAGGGCCAGCCCTTAAATGCGTCAGTAATACCGTTACCACCGCATTTAAGGGCTACAGCCCAACTCGTGAGGAGGCCCATAGTCTGCAATGCACTCCACATCAGCAATGGAGTCTGCCTGCACTCACCAAAAAAGGATAGTCACCTCGCAAATGAAGTACATTTGAGTACTTACGTAAAAAATCCATATTGCAAAACTGATGGTATAAAATTCCTTCCATGTGCCAGTGTCTGCCTGCCCTCCCTGAAGCACGGCTATGATCAAGCCCTAAGCTCCTGGGTACATGCAGAGGCCTACGTCCTCCGCCCATGCACCCAAGAGCCTATTCCTTCAACACACCCACTGCACACAAGCCGGTAGGGGTTCTGCAGGAACAACACAACATAGCACACAACTGTAAATATCCTCATATTGTCAGCAATGCACTCCCCATATCCACTCCGACTGCAAATATCCTCATATTGTCTGCAATGCACTCACCAAAAAAGGATAGGTGCTTCTATGACTGCCCGCCAATGAAGTATATGTGACTACATGCGTAAAAAGCCCATATCGCAAAACGGTGACGGTAGAAAATTCCTTCCATGTGCCAATGTCGGCCTGCCCTCCCTGAAGCATGGCTGTGGCTAAGCCATAGGCTCCTGGGTACATACTCCTTCAACACACCCAATAGAAGGCAATAGAGTCGTACATGCTACCATGTGGCCACATAGCTTTCCTGACTACCGGTACATATGGGTACACTAACGGACGCAAACAAGGCTGCATTCTCCAACCTACTTCCAAACAGTGGCCACACTGTTAGGTGCAAGGGACCTAGCCCTGTACACAAGCCAGTACACCTTTGCAGGCGCAACACAGCATAATACATCCACAGCTAATACCCTCATATTGCCTCCAGTTCACTCCCTGTCCCCAATGGAGTCTACCCGCACTCACCAAAAAATGATTGCAGCCTGTGCAGCTACCCCCCAATGAAGTATAAGTGACTAGCTGCGTAAAAGGTCTACATCGCAAAACTGTGATGGTGAAAAATCCTTCCATGTGCCAATGTCTTACTTCCCTCCCTGAAGCAATCCTGTGGCCAAGCCCTAGCCTCTTGGGTAAATGTGGCAGCCTACGGCCTCCGCTCCTGTACCCAAATGCGTAGTCCTAGCACACACCCACTGCAATGGAATAGAGGCATGCATGAGAACATGTGGCCACAGAGCTCCACTGCCTACAAGTACGGGAACACTGAAGCACCCAAACAAGACAACATTCTCACACCTACTTCCAACCAGTGCCCACACTGTAAGCCCAAGGGCAGTAGCCATGCACACAAGGCAGTAGGGCCTTTGCAGTCACAACACAACATAGTACACTGACAGCAAATATCCTCATATTATCTCCACTGCACTCCCCATCCCCAATGCAGTCTCCCTGTACTGACCAAAATATCATAGTGCTCTGTGCACCGCAACACCAATGTACTATATGTAAGTAGCTGCGTGAATGGTCCATATG